>NC_059079.1:100596578-101206103 GCF_020497125.1 Mauremys mutica | reverse complement strand
CCATATCCTCATTCACATTAGCCACCCTGACATTGCTACCAAGCTTCTCATTACCCTTATTTAAAACTGAGGCAAAGTATTCATGCAGGTGTTGATCCATACCTATTTAATCTTTAACTTCCACCTCATCCTCAGTGCTTAGTGGTCCCACCTGTTAATTACCTGATTGAGAGGCTTTTTTATCCACTTTGATCTGCAAACCTTCCTTGTGAATTTTTCCACCGTGGTTGGGGTGCAGGCTCCAGACACTAAGTCAAACTAATTCTAAGCCTCCTCCACATTCAGATCCTTGAGTTCTTCAGTCCAGTCCACTTCCCTAACTACTTCCCTTTATAAAGAAAAGTTGCCTTTTTGAAATCAAAAGACCGTTGTTGCAGACTTTTTTTTGTTTATCCTTCCATTTAGTTTACAGTGAATTAACTTATGATTACTGAAAACAAGATTGTTCTCTACCACCAGCTCTTCTATGAGGTCCTTGCTACTCACCAATACTAAATCTAAAATGGCATCATGCCTTGTTGGTTCAATGACAACTTAGTGAAGAAATGTGCTGGCCATCACATCCAGGAATATCTGGACCCTACCATTATTAGTAGCATTTCGCTTCCAAAGTATATCAGACAATTCTCAATAGTATTTATTTGATTAGAAATATTAAATAGGTCTCTATTCCTATCCAAATGAGATCCTGGGCGTCTGGAGTAGACCTCACGCACTATCCCAGTGGAGCCTCTGTTACCATTCTTCCCCAAAATGATTTTGACACAGATTCCATTATATCATTTTTAATTTCTCTACAGTCTACCCCATCATTAATATACAATACTACTCCCCACCTTTACTTCTGTGTTCCTGAATAGCACATCTTCTTCAATATCTGTACTCCAGTCATGACCACTATTCAACAATGTTTTCTTTATCCTTATAAAATATCTGGTTGCATTTTCTGCACTAGTCTTTCTAGTTCCTCCATTTTATTAACCAGGCTCCTTGCATTGGTGGGCAGACATCTGAGTTGTTTCTGCTTGGCCTTACTAAGATTCTTCGAGAAATTAGGTATAGTTGTTTTTACTGTCAGTATTGCTTATTATCTTTCCTTTTGTTCTCCATTCTCCTACCTTCTGTTGTTTCTTTCTCCATCACCATATAGCCTCTTTTTACGTTGATTTTCCCCCATGTTTAATACCAGAATCAGGCATGGGGATTAAAGAAGCATCTCTCAACCATCTCTCCTGAATTCCTAGTTTAAAGCTCTTTTAATCAGTTGTGCCAGCCTCCACCGTAGAATTCTATTACACTCCCTACGCCTATAGAGTCCATCCCATTACTAGTAACTTCTGCCCATGAATGGCTCCTAGTGGTCGAACATCCCAAAACCATTCTTGTAGCACCACTGCCTGAGCCATCTGTTGATCATCAGAATCTTGTCTCTCCTCATCTAGGAGCAGATAGAATCCCACTGAAGATCATCTGAACCTCCATTTCTTTAATTGTTTTTCATAGCCTGGTGTAGTCGTCCTTAATTAATCCCAGCAAGAATCCAGCAGTATCTTTTGTTCCCATGTGAAGGACAATCTGTGGATTCTTTTCAGCTCCTATTAGGATCCTCCTCAGCTTCAGATCCACATCCAGTATCTTAGCTCCCTGCAGACAACACACTCTTATGTTCTCTGGATCTACTCTGGTGAGACACCTGCCTGTTTTTCTTAATCCCCAGTCATGTAGTCTTCTGTTCTTTCTGGCTGCACCACCACCCAGAAGGCCAGAGAATTGCAAGTCTTCCTGCTGCACAGTGATCCCTTTAATGAGGTACTTTGGGGGAGAGTACAGAGAACAGCAAGGCTATGGCCAGGGTGGATAAAACTCAATGATTTTTTTTTTTTTACTTAAAATGTCTTGATTTAAATTAAACAGGTTTATTTTTTACAAATAAACCTACTAACCTATTTGAAACAATCAGCCTATGTTAAGGCCTACATTTACTATAATCTATTAAAATGATTGAAATTAAACACAAAAATAGTATTAAGCAGGGCATGTTTGCTGCCAAGTTTTAAAGAAAGTCAAACCACTAAACTGGTTTTAGTTATGGGTTAAGCACTTGCAGCCAGTTTTGCTGAAGTGTTAAACCAGCTTTCAACAGCAGAAGGCTTTTGTGCAGAAGCAGAGAGAATATTTTCTTGATATCAGTGTATTCAACTAGTTTAGTGCAATGTCTAATTTATTCCGAGTTTAAAAATCAATTGGGAGTTGAAAAAACAGGAAAGCTTGTTATCCTCTTCCAACTGACGAGGATCTACTAGTTCTAAAACTCTTGAAGGATGTGGCGAGCAGAAGTAATCAGTTTGATTTATTAACTACATGGCACTACCTCCTCATGAAATCTTCTTGGTCACCACGTGCTGCTGGTTGGATAAAGGTGGAGCTCCCCTGTGCTCCCAGAGGTAGAGATTGAAATTCTTCCTGGCTTTTATGCAGGCTGTGCTATGGAAAAGAAAGTTGATGACCTCCTGAGGTCCCTTCCAACCCTGATATTCTGTGATTCTGTGAAAGTCTCCTTGTCTCCTCCACTCTTCCTCCTCTCTCTCACTGCACCCATGTAAGAGGGAAGCAAGAGCTGGTGTTTAATTATCAGCCTCTCTCTCTAATTAAAAGACTAAGTTTTTCCATCCTTGTAGAGATGTTTTCTAAATTAAAGGTGTACAATATTAGGAAGGCAGTGGATCCTCCTGGATATTGCACTGAACTGGGAGTTGGGAGGCTTAGGTTCTATTCCCAGCTCTCTCACTGGCTTGTTGGTAACCTTAGGCAAGTCACTTCACCTGCCTACGCAACAATTTTCCCATCTGTAAAAATGTGGATAATGATACTGAGGGCTTGGCTACACCTGCAGCGCTACCTGGCCGGGTTGGGGTGTAGCGATTGCAGCGCTGGTGATCCAGCGCTGCTCATCAAGTGTGGACACACACCAGCGCTTTTATTGGCCTCCAGGGAATAAGGAGATATCCCAGAATGCTTTTAACTAAATTACTCCCTTTGTTTTGTTATGCAGCCTCTCTTTGTTTTGTTGTGAACCTCCGGAGCTCCCGTTTCTACAGGAGCTGCTTATCAGCTCCTGTTTGCTGTGATCAATCTGTGAACAATCAAATGAGATCCTCCTCCCTGTTGTGAACGAGCTCTGTGGAGCTCCTCCGTTGCCGCTGCTGCTATCTAAAAAACAAACAAAGCTCCTGTTTGCTGTGATCATCTGTACCGGGCTGGATGACCAGCGCTGCAAACTACCAGCGCTGCAAACCGTAAGTGTAGCCAAGCCCTGACTTCCTTTGTGAAGTGTTTTGAAACCTATGGATAAAAAAGCACTAGTAGGTATTGTAATTAATATTTGAAGCTGACATTCTATGAACTAAACCAATTATAGATTTAGGACTCAATCCAAGGCTCTCTCATGGACTTCAGTGAATGTTGCATCAAATCTAGAGTATGCACAAGTTTACACTGTGTGTTTAATTCAATCAGTGTTTGAGAAATTTGGTATTTTTATGATCCCTAAAGGCTTTTATGCCTTTATTTCAGTATACTTGGCAAATTATAATGTACTTAGCCCATAACAGTTAGGCTAGCCTATGAGGAATACTTTGAAGCATTTTAATTATGACGTCATTAACTCTATGTTGCTTGCATAATATATAGATGAAACAATACATAATATTGATATATTGTGAAGAACAATGTAATAGGTTCTGTTTAAATCTTTCTTGAAAGCATATAACTCTGTCTTGGCTAATTGTTAAGACCAGTGATTTCAATATAATTGAATGGAAAGAATGTAGTTAAGCATTTAAGACTTCAATAACCTTCCTAAAAATCAATACTTCTTTTAAACTAGTCTCACAGGACTGAGATTTCACAGGCTTGTAGACAGCTAAAAAAGCATTGTTCTGCCAAGCTCTGCATATTTGTCCCCTTCACATAGAGAATGAAAAAAGAAAAGTTGTTAAAAAGAGTATCTTTGGAAAACTCTATAAATGAAGTCAGAATCAATATTTCTCCGGGGAAGAGAATGCAGTATATGATTACTTCTAGTTTGCATATGTGTAGCTGTCAGTGTGTGATTGACTGTTTGGACGTCTGATGGTAAAGATCAATAGTTTCTTTTAAAAGAGCTATATTCATGGAATATGTTGGATCCAAATAGTTTATTGGCTTGTTTTCATCCTTTTGTCAAATGGCAGCCTCTAGAGTCACTCAGTTATTTTGTACGGTAATTTCTTTGTACGTTGATTCACTTTGGTATCACACTTTTTCTGAGTTTAATGAAAACTAAAAAAATAAAAAACCCTCATGTTATAGAATAAGAATAATCATACACATCAACCTCTGAAGCTGGCATTTAATGGAATTTATGCTACAGGGAAACACAACAATTACTTTCAATCTCTCATCTCTGGCCTATCTATTGGAAAGGTGTTGGATTTGTGTTGCTAACTTTTGACTATCCAAAGAATAGAGACACACAATGTGGTTGAGGTAATATATCTTTTACTGGACCAATTTCTGTTGGTGAGAGAGACAAGCTTTCCAGGCACACTGAGCTCTTTTTTAGGTGTGGGAAAAGTACTCCGAGTATCCCAGCAAAATGCAAGATGAAACAGATTGCTAACTACTTATGCTAAACACATATTCTAAGGAACCATTCAAGGTGGAGAACAACAACCACCACCACCACCAACAACAGAAGTTGATCCAATAAAGGACTACCTCACCCACCTTGTCTCTCTAATATCCTAGGACTCACATGGCTATGACTACCCACATAAGAGAGTTTAAATAATCATCCAAATGTTTGACTCATCTCAAGCTATTTTAACTACCTAAACCGTCTGAGTTTACAAAAGCAGACTAGAAATCCATTAGCCCATGCTGGTGGCATGTTCTTCTCTTCTTACTTGATCATGCATGAAGTAGTCAACCATAGTGACACATCAATAGACTCCAGAGTCAACACAGTGTGGCCAGTTCACACCTCTCTCAGGAGTTATGGTTTCAGGCTGTTGGCCATCTCAGACAGACATCGGTGCATCAGTTCAGCCTGGGCTCCTATTCTGAAGGATCTGCATACGACAATTAACTAAAGATAATTTTCTTTTTACTGAAAGCTTGGATCTTGAGTAGCCTCCAGAAAAAAAGCTATGGCTACATGAGCCTCTACAAGCCAACCTTATTTCACCTCTTGATGAAAAATGTTGGTCACATGAGAGTCGGCTCTTTTTGTTGTCATCTTATTAGACTGGGCCAGATTCTGAGATCCACTGCTGCGCAACACTAGTAACTTCAGCGTTCAGCCTCCTGTGTATGTTCTGCCTGCACACACAGAGGATACTGTCAAATCTTCTCAGTGTTATTTACCGAAGCATTAACATGGGACTGCACTGATGATTACAGAGCACTCCTCAGGCTTTGATACAGTACATTGTGTTCTCCACTATATAAATCTATTTCTTCCCGTACAAAATTGCCAAAACCTATAAAGCCTTGAAGTTTGATTTCTTGACAACTTTACCTCACATATATAACCACGGCTTAGAAATGTAAGATACACAGCAATGATTAAAACAGGACTAAGTCTATATATAGCAGATACAGTCTTGTCACCGATTCTGAACAGCCAGAACTCAGGTATGATTGATACCATGGTGATTGCGTGATAGACAGTTCAACAATGAGATATTCCCTTGTCGGGAGATAAATGGGTGGACACAGTAACATGGTGCCTTAGCTTGGTCTACATTAATTCATTGCTTTTGGAGAGAGAAAAGCAGAGAATATCCTGCAACTCTTAGATCTGAAGAAAGCAGCATCAATTGCCAGCCAGATTCACTGTCCTAATCTGCTTGAGGAAATATGCATATATCCTCTTACAAACATGTTAAATCCTTTATGTCAGTTACCACGTTAAAACTGCCCATCAAAGCCACCTCCTCTGCCCTGTTTTTTGGTAAAGATGTCAACAAGAATCATTTCTGAGATGGGGCTATATCATCTGGATTTGTCAGAGAGTGAGACAGCAGTGCCGCATGCCTCACCCATTCCTTTTTGGAACATAAAAAAAATGCACAGGTGTTGTTAGGAACAGAACATGGTTATGGAAAGTGCAGGGTGCAAGACAGCAACATGTACCACTTTGAAGACAAAGAAGGTACATCATTTACCCAATCGGTCATCCAGTTTTCAAGCACATATCTGCTTGGAGCTTCCCTAACTTTTCTAGATCAGTTTGGATAAAGGCTAATATTATAAATACCATGTAGCAACCTGGAATCTACTATCCAAACCCATGAAATTCCACCGCCCCCACAATCTGAGCTCTCTGCATAAACAACTTCCTTCTTGGGTCTCCCAACTGACCTCACCCTCTTTCCTCTTCCAAATCCTTCCAAATCTCCTTTTTCCATGAAGCATTCCAACACTGATCCCCTCATTGATCATGCCTCCACACCTTCTCTCATGTCACATGTACTATTCATAGATTCATAGACTTAAGGTCAGAAGGGACCATTATGGTCATCTAGTCTGACCACCTGCACAATGCAGGCCACAGAATCTCACCCACCCACTCCTGTAACAAACCCCTAGCCTATATCTGAATTATTGAAGTCCTCAAACCACCTCAAAGTGCTGAGAATCCTCCAGCAAGTGACCCGTGCCCCATGCTGCAGAGGAAGGCAAAAAACCTCCAGAGCCTCTGCCAATCTGCCCTGGAGGAAAATTCCTTCCCGACCCCAAATATGGCAATCAGTTAAACCCTGAGCATGTGGGCAAGACTCACCAGCCAGACACCCAGGAAAGAATTCTCTGTAGTAACTCAGATCCCACCCCATCTAACATCCCATCACAGACCATTGGGCATATTTACCTGCTAATAATCAAAGATCAATTAATTGCCAAAATTAGGCTCTCCCATCATACCATTCCCTCCATAAACTTATCAAGCTTAATCTTGAAGCCAGATATGTCTTTTGCCCCCACTACTCCCCTTGGAAGGCTGTTCCAGAACTTCACTCCTCTAATGGTTAGAAACCTTCATCTAATTTCAAGTCTAAACTTCCTAGTGTCCAGTTTATATTCATTTGTTCTTGTGTCCACATTGGTACTAAGCTTAAATAATTCCTCTCCCTCCCTGATATTTATCCCTCTGATATATTTATAAAGAGCAATCACATCTCCCCTCAGCCTTCTTTTGGTTAAGCTAAACAAGCCAAGCTCTTTGAGTCTCCTTTCATAAGACAGGTTTTCCATTCCTCGGATCATCCTAGTAGCCCTTCTCTGTACCTGTTCCAGTTTGAATTCATCCTTCTTAAACATGGGAGACCAGAACTGCACACAGTATTCCAGATGAGGTCTCACCAATGCCTTGTATAAACGGTATTAACACCTCCTTATCTTTACTGAAAATAACTCGCCTGATGCATCCTAAAACCACATTAGCTTTTTTAACGGCCATATCACATTGGCGGCTCATAATCATCCTGTGATGAACCAATACTCCAAGGCCCTTCTCCTCCTCTGTTACTTCCAACAGATGTGTCCCCAATTTATAACCAAAATTCTTGTTATTAATCCCTAAATGCATGACCTTGCACTTTTCACTATTAAATTTCATCCTATTACTATTACTCCAGCTTACAAGGTCATCCAGATCTTCCTGTATGATATCCCGGTCCTTCTCTGTGTTAGCAATACCTCCCAGCTTTGTGTCATCTGCAAACTTTATTAGCACATTCCCACTTTTTGTGCCAAGGTCAGTAATAAAAAAATTAAATAAGATTGGTCCCAAAACCGATCCCTGAGGAACTCCACTAGTAACCTCCTTCCAGTTCACCTTTCAGTATGACCCATTGTAGTCTCCCCTTTAACCAGTTCCTTATCCACCTTTCAATTTTCATATTGATCCCCATCTTTTCTAATTTAACTAATAATTCCCCATGTGGAACCGTGTCAAATGCCTTACTGAAATTGAGGTAAATTAGATCCACTGCCTTTCCTTTGTCTAAAAAAATCTGTTACCTTCTCAAAGAAGATCAGGTTGGTTTGGCATGATCTACCTTTTGTAAAACCATGTTGTATTTTGTCCCAATTACCATTGAACTCAATGTCCTTAACTACTTTCTCTTTCAAAAAATTTTCCAAGACATATTCACTCCATGTCTTGTGGTTCACAGGGTTAGGCTGCAAGTTCTTCAGGCCAGGGTGCTTATCTATTTAAGTGCTCCATAAAGCACCACATGATGCTCTACACAGATAATAGTACAGTCACTTCATTATAACTTAGATCCTTAGAATCAGCTCCTGGAGTGAATCCAGAATAACGCCACTCAATTTAATTAAACTTACTCCATAACTACACTAGTACAATATACATCAAAATCTTGGCTTCAGTTGAATTTCATCACAATATCCATTTCGTTATGCCAGTTAAATGAGATAGACTAGGCCAAATTCTGCTCTCAATTCCAACACTGTGGAATGGCAATGAGTTGTCATTTTAGCTATATCAAGCTTAAATCCTACAACGCATGCACACTTCACTTCAATTTTACCAATCTTACTCACCACTACTTAGTAAATAGTTCCACTAACTCAATCCTACTTTGTTCAAAAGCAAAAACTTTATCCACGAAATAAAAATATTGTCACATGCATCGTGCAGCTGAGAATTAAACTGAATGTCTCAATTAGAAACCTGCAACATCTGTCTACTTGGATTTCATACAAGTCTTTTTTTATTGTAACATTATCTGAACATCATTATTTTTGTAATTACTGATTAGATTAAAGTGCTTTCAAATGAACTATTACCACAGAGGCAATTCACCCCTTAGGTGAGAAAGACATCAGCATTAGACTGCTTCTGCTTAATACTTATTGAAGAGAATTTTGCTACAAGCAGATAATAAGGTAATTCACTTGCATGAGAAAAACAGAATAAAAATCCCCATGCTTGTGAAGGCAGATAGGATTCTATCTATAATGTTTTTTAAAAGTGTAAGTTATTTGGGACAGGAAATGTTTCTTATTTTGTGTATGTACAGCACCTACCACACTGTAGGCACCACAAACGAAGAGCTCTATGTAACTCAGAAGCTTGGCTCTCTCACCAGCTGAAATTCGTCAAATAAAAGATATTCCCTCACCCACCTTGTATCTCTAATCAAAGGAATAGTAATATTATAATGCATAGAAATACTTTCACTTCAATAGTTTCTTTCCACTGAGGATCTCAAAATGGTTTATGAATATAAATTGAGCCTAAGAGATTGGGAAGTAGTAGATTAAATAAATGGAACAAAGGATATCTCACTTCCAGAGACCTACTTCAAACACAAGGCTTCAGTATCAGTGTTACTCTTTTTCCTATTATTGTTGTGGTTTATAAAAAGGACAATGTTCATATTTCTCCTTTTCCTTATGTTGTAGAATAAAAAACTCTTATGGGAAATTCACTGAAAAAAGTTGGAAAATTAATTTCTTACAATTTTTTCAATTGTGTTTTGCATATACTTCATCAAAGTCAATAAGCAGTCTGTTCCTTGTGAAATAAATGCATTGGTTAGTCAGACTAGCTGGGTAGTCCATCACATTACTGTTGTGTAAGTGGCATATTGGCAGCATTCTCAAGTGCTCTTCCTTTGCCTGGAACAAATACATTTCTCATCAGATAAGAACAGGCTACTTGAACACAGGGAAAATATGCTAAGTTTATTAAAATGTGTCAAGCATTCCTGATCAACAGCCAGTTAACAGCTTTATTATCAGAGTGACAAGTGCTGCAAACAGATGCAAGGGGAAAATTCATATGTCCCCTTAGGAAAGCATTTTCAATCAACCTACCCGCTTTGGCTACAAAAAACTGTTCCAGATATTTATCTTCAAAACAATGGCTTGTTCCAAAGACAAATGCAGATAAAGGGATGGGACAATAATGGGAAGGAAGAGATCTTGGCTTCTGGTATCTCTCCATTGTTCAGCATTATTCAAGCTAGGCTGTTAAAGGTGACCTCCAAAGGGAAATAAAATGTCTATCTTCTTTTTTGTTTCTTTATAACAGCACAAGAGGGTTTTTTTAATCCACTATTCCTCCCCTCCACCGCTACCAAAATTGTAAAAAATAAAATGTTTATTACTTATTCTATTTTAGCTTAGTTCAGATCTTATCTATTCTGGAAGACAAGATGGTGACTGGACTCCAGCTGGGTGAAAATTTTAATCCTTTTTTAATTATGATTATTATGAGAAGGAGGAGGAAAAAAACGAGGATTTGGGTGAACCGAAACATTTCACAAACTTGTTTCAATTTCACTGCATTCTTTCAGTTGAAAAAAAGAAAATAAAAGACAGACTAGAAAAACATTTAAATATTTCATTTTGACAGTTTTGAAACAAAGTTTCAATTTTTCATTTCAAAATGAAGTCATTTTGAAATTTCCTTCAATTTCATTTTACAAACAGCTTGAAATCAAAATGAAACATTTTTTGATTCACTGAAAATTTTTTGGAAAATTTTTATTTCAGGTTGACCCAAAATTAATTTTCCCTTTGATTTTTTCAAACTGCCAGTGAACTGAAAAATCTTGTTTTTCACACAGCTCTGTGGTGGAGAGCTAAAGAAACAAGGCAGGTGAGGTCATTAGTGTTGCCAACTCTCATGATTTTGTCATGAGTCTCATGATAATTACTGTTTTCCTTAAAGTCTCGGCTCCTGGAGTCAAGTGGATACATGATAATTTCAGCCTTCATTATTAAAGAAAAAGTAAGTTTCTCACCTCATTGCTGTGGAGAAAGCTTCAAAAAGTGACCTAAAATTTCAAAAAGTGTAATCTTTCTTTTGGGGGCCAAATCCCTGACCCAACAAGCAGCCTGGGTGGCCAGACATCAGCAGAGCTGTGGCATGAGGGAGGAAAATTCTCTTCTCTCAGAGTGGGCAGTAGGTATAATAGGCCAGGGAGGCTAAGCCCCCCCTTGCACAGCCACTGCAACCTGCCGCCAGATGCCTGGGCCATGGCGGCCCCTCCTGCAGTCTGCTTCTTCCTCTCCCTGCTCTGCCCCTTCCCCGAGGCTCCCAACGCCCACTGCTGCCTGGTGAGTCCTTTCTCACTTCACTCCTCTCCACTGCACACAGACCCACAGAGGTCCCCACCACTCGCCGTGTCCCTCCTCTCCTCCACCCCCCTGCCACAGGGGAGGGGGATGGAGGAGAGCAGGGATGTGGAGACCGTGATTGGAGGAGGTCTCGGGGGTTGGAGGAGAGGAGGGACACGGGGAGCAGTGGACGGTGAGGGCCTTACTCAGGAGGGATGCGGCAAACAGCGGCCGGGGGACTGAGCAGGGGAGGGTGGAGCCTGGGCTAGAGCAGAAGTGGAGTGTGGGCGGGGCCATGAGTGGAAGAGGAGGGGCAGGGAGCTAGCCTCCCCCCAGAAAAACTTCACCCGCCACCCATGGTGCCTGGGTCTTCCCATGGATCCCTGGGTAGCATAGGTGCCCGTGGTTGGTGTGCTCGCGTGCTCTCCACTAGAGAATGACTAATGGATAGATGCAGCTGGGGATCTGCTTTGCTCCTCATCCACAAATCAATCCTGCTGGGGTGAGAGGAGGAGCCACCTAATCCTGCTCCCCTTTGGGCAGCTGAGTCTACCTGTTATGCTGGGTTTAATCCCAAAGTCCTCTGGGGGTACAGGGCAGAAGGCAGGCTTTAGCGTGAAGTGATCACATTTCTGCTGCAGGGGTTAAGGGGAAGATTAATTCCCAGTGAAAGCCAGGCACCTAGCTGCCATTTGTGCTTTGAAAATCTCCCCCAAGTCATTAAGAATTATGTCATTAAAAAAACAAGTAAAAAGCTAAACAATTGTGTGTTATCAGCTGCAATATCAATTACGTTTCGCCACATGTTAGTCTGGATACAGTGATGGTCAATTCAGCTGACATCACTCCATTTAATCAATATTCATTTTATTCCTGGGAAACATATGGTGACAGCTGAATATTTTCCTTATTTGATATTAAACTAGTAGCTAAAAGCTCGGGCTCTGGCACACAGAGTCATGTGGGTAAAAAAGCCAAAAATGGCTGAGAACTTAAAAACTGAACAGCAGCAGCCTGTGAATCCCAGTGATTAATCAGCCTGGTGATATTCTAAACAAAAAGCGCTCTCAACCATGCTTGCTGTTGTTGCCATCCCTTCACACTGACTCAGGCATTCTAGGCTTCAGAGTGACAATCCTAGAATCTTATCACATAGGTTGTAACTGGAGAAGCTGATAGAGATACAACAGAATGATTTTTTTAATTTGTTGGTCACGCTTGTTTCCACACTCCCACAGTGCTCTGATCCACAGAGCCACTTGATAGCTATCCAGTCTCTCTTTTTCTGGCGGACAGATTTTTTAAGTTACTCAGATGTCTAAAGATGTAGGAAGGCACCTAACGGGATGTTCAAAAGCACTTAGGTGCCTAACGGCCATTGATTTCGTAACCCAAATCGAGTTAATAAATAGAATAGCAGGAGGAAGATTGATTCCATTGGGAGTTAGGCACCTAGACACTTTTGAAAAGCCCAGTATGTGCCTAGCTACATCTTTAGGTGCCTAAATACCTTTGTATGTATGGCCACTGGTTCTTACTATGAAATCACCAGTGCCTTCTCAATAGATATTTTGTAAAGGGAAACATTTGCCTCCATTTGAAAAGTGCTGTATGAGAGTTAGGTGGTATTATTACGCTTAGCCCAGCGAAACCAGCAAAAACTCAATCCTGCAAATGCTGAAGTTTGTCAGGAACCCAACTCCCACCTGAGAAGAGTGACTCAACGTGCTTTAACGTTTTCAGGACTGGGCCTTAGGATGGTAAGATTATGCACATAAGTAAAACTGCTCACACCAGACAGTCCTTGCTCTGATAAACAATGTGTGTAGGATCGTACCTACAGCTACTCAAGGGAAAATGCAAAGTGATTACATGACTGATTAGCGCTATGTTCCTCCTGCAATGCTTTTCTTTCCACTATGTCATTCATCTGTGAGGAGATATACTTTTAAAAATCACAATTACCTTTCCTGATTAAGCAAAGCAGGGAAAGGAAAATGGAGCTGCAGAATCCAGACAGAAGACACCTTGACACTAACACCTGCTTCTTTTTTAAGCCAGAGGGCTAGTATCTCGAGCACGTTCACAGGTTGCTCCAGTTTGTTGTGATGTTAGAGAGACAAAGGCAGTTATTTAACTAGGCAAGTTCCCAGGCACTTAGGACTTTACAGGTCAAAATCAAAACCTGGTTGAACAGCCAACAAGTACTGTTGTAACATATTCACTGAGTCATCCATCGTTTAATACGTGGGAAGCTATATTTTGCACTAGCAGCTGCATGGTCCCAAGAGGTAACCCCAAGTAAAATGCATTACAATAGTCTAATCGGTAACTGAAATGACAAGCACTGCTTGGTCTGATCATAATCCTAGAACAAGAACCTCTTGTCATCTTTACCTGCCTTGAGTTTATTGGGAAATGTAACAGATGTATGGGAACCTCAGGCCTGCAATTTAGATGTCAGAACAAGAAATGCCTCCCTTCTTGGCAGAGTCATTCTGCCAACATCAAGAAAGGCAGACACTTTTTATGATTTCAAAAGCTATTAGTGGTCTCAGTGTGGTTAATGATTTGCTCATGATCAGGTGTAAATCCTAAAGGAACAATAAACAGCTTGGTCCAGTGCATGGAATTAATAACTTGGCTAATAAAAGTAATCTTAAAAGAAATGTGAAAAAGTTTATTAAACAGCAGGGCCTAATTCAATAAGTGAGTTTAGCAAACCAGAAACGTTATTAGTGAGACAAGGTGGGTGAATATCCTGGGACCAGCATGGATGCAGAAAGCTTATCAGACAGTGCAGTTCCATTTATATTATAAAAAAATACCCAGTACATGAATATTGCATGATTTTGCTAAGTTTTCCAGATTCTCAAGTTCAATATAGCATTCTGTTGTCTTTAATCAATACTCCTGTTAGCAACTGCATGTCATCAACCTGTGATTGTATCTCAGAGCTTATCACTAAAATGTTTCCTAGAGTTACCCAGAGAAGCCAAACAATGTTCTAAATTAGACGGTTTAAGTAGAACAGCATCTAATTTATAATCAAATTTTGTTTGCAGAGACTCATTTGCAGTACATATGGTGGGATCCACTCTGATCTAAATTCACCACTGACTTAAGTGGATTGACTCCAGATTTACACCAGCATAAGGGAGAGCAGCACCAGGCTTACAGTTGAGATAAACCCTTAGAAGCAGCATTAGTTACAGATTTACAAATAAGCTCTTTTTCAGCTGATCATACAGCTTCCCTATTGTACACAGAGGTGCATGTGTAAGGGACAACAATGCGAACAAAAGCCCCCATGCACCCTGTTTGCCATTCTGATATTATCATCATTGATGAGCCAGGGATCAAACATTTTTCTATTGCAGCTCAACCCTTAGCCTGCCCTCTCCAGGAGATCAAGTGAAAGAAATGCCACATTATACAGTCACAAAATTGCTGGGATAAAAAAAGCCTGGAGAGAAAGGAACAAGAAAAAAAAACAATATTAAAACGCCCTCAGTGGACCATGACAGCAAATAGGGCATCAGTGTATTTCCCTGTGCAGAGCTGAAATGAGCCCAGAGGGACTCAGAGAGAAGGAAAGAAAACAAGGAGGACATAAAGTGCATCTAATAAATAGGGATGAGTTTATACTGGAGCAAGGGCTTTGTCCCCAACATCAGCACTGGGTATGTTCAACTGCAAGAGCCTCCAGGGATCCCAGCCAGAAGCTTTCTTCGAGACACTGGTGTATGCTTATATTACTAGGATAAATTCTGCCCTTGCACCTAAGTTCAGCCATTGCACCCAAGACACATCAGTGGAAATGATGCCTATTATCTCTGTTGCAAAATTAGAAAAACATTAAAGAACCCGTTGTGTGTGCTGCATAACTGTAAGTAAAAAGAACGGGAGTACTTGTGGCACCTTAGAGACTAACACATTTATTTGAGCATAAGCTTTCACAGGCTACGAAAGCTTCTGCTCAAATAAATTTGTTGGCCTCTAAGGTGCCACAAGTACTCCCGTTCTTTTTGTGGACACAGACTAACACGGCCACCACTCTGAAACCTATAAGGCTATGGCTACACTTGCACTTCAAAGCGCTGCCGCGGCAGCGCTTTGAAGTGCTAAGTGTAGTCAAAGCGCCAGCGCTGGGAGAGAGCTCTCCCAGCGCTGTCCGTACTTCACCTCCCTATGGGGAATAACGTACAGCGCTGGGAGCCGCGCTCCCAGCGCTGGGGCTTTGACCACACTGGCGCTTTGCAGCGCCGCAATTTGCAGCGCTGGAGAGGGTGTGTTTTCACACCCTGCTGCAGCGCTGCAAATTTGCAAGTGTAGCCATGGCCTAAGTAAAAACACACTCGATCCCCACTGTAACTGCAGTGAAGTAAAAAAAAAAAAAATCAAAGAAATTAAAGATGGAAAAGAACTATTAAATCATCTATTTTATTCCCTACTAATAAAAGATTGATCCCTACAGCACCTTAATTATTCGGGGTTCTGTACAGTTCCATTTTAAATGGCTCAAGGGACGGATCTTTGGTCTTAGGAGACAATTCTGCAGTCTGACAGATCTTATAATAATGAACATTTAGTCTAGTTTTTCCTTTGTTTAATTTTGTCCTTTTACTTCTAATTGTTTTCTTGAACCTAGATTAAATAAATCTCTCTCCCTCCATGGTGCTTACACCTTTCCAAAACTGCTGGACAATCATCATACTCCTGTAAGCTGTTTACTGGACAAACTATACATATTTACTTTTAATCTTTCCTCTTAAATTATGCCCACCAGCCCCTTTTTAAATTGTTATTGTTCTTCTCTGAACACCCTCCAGTTTTTCTTCCCCTTTTAGGTGCTACAACTCCACTGTTCTCAGTGTAGTATTGAAGAGCATGATCACGTCTTTGACCTCCTACAGATTATATCTAACCTACAACTGCATTGGCTTTTATTGCTGTCATTTCTCATATCATTTGTTAACCACTAGCACCGCTGGGTCTCTCTCAGCATTACTGCTTTTCACATAACTCCCACTGGATTGCTGTACTTTGGATTATTCTTCCCCAGATGTATTTGCTGGCATTTGTCAAAGACAGATTTGAGTTGGTTATTCCCTGCCTGCAGTTCAAACTTCTCTAGGTCACTATTTATTACATCTGTGGTCTCAATAACATTCACAATTCCTTCCAGCTCAGTATCCTTGGTGAATGTAATTAGCATGCTCTTCATCCATCTGCAAATCTTTAATAAAGTGAACCTGAGCCTAACACCAGTCTCTGGGACTCCCGACATGACCCTGTCCCAATTCCCAAACCATGTGGCAGTGTTCTGCCCAAGCCGTTTTGAATGGATGTGTCTAGTAAGATTTTGCAAGACACTGAATCAAATACGGTACTGAAGCTTATCTGTCTGCTGAGCTATTAATTGTAAATGCATCCATCACTCTAGGATCTAGGCACCAATTACAAGTATTTGCAGAAGCAGCTTTGCTACCAACTAGGACTCCATTCTCCATCCCTCCTGATGATCTGGGGCATTTCTATAAGATTAGTCCCAAAGATTCATTATAGTGGGAAAGAGGAAGAAATGATGCTTTGGTATTTTATAGTCTGCTTTACAGTGGAAGGTCTGTGCAAGGAGCAAGTCTTGCATTGTGCTCTCAACATGATCAGACTCAAGCTCAATCTGATCACTGGAGGCAGCGAGTAACTCACCAGAGGGACATCTGCTGAGAACACCCAACCCCTCACCACCACGTTACATGCAAGACTGTCAGCCACAGTGTGTCTCTTGAGCAGAGAATGATGGATGGGATTTGGAGACTGTCATGGAGATAGGAGGCACAGCCACTCGAAAGTGGGAAACCCAGTGTCAAGAAAAGCATTAGGGAAAAAATGTAGGGCTGTTTATCGAACACATGATTAAAAGTGTTATCAACATGGTTACCTACATTTTAATGTATCGAAATCTAGGTTCTCAGTAAACAGAAAAACATTGTAATGGTTTTGATAACGCTTTTGATCAAATGTTTTACAAAAAACAAGAGGCACAACAACTCCCCCGCCCCCCCAAAAAAACCTCTGTTAATGTTGACAATTTTGAATGAAAATTTTTGTTTCTAAAAAGTTTTTGATACAAAAAAATATTGTTTGAAACATTTCAACCAGTTCTAGACGCTATTTCCTTTGAGGGTTTTGAAGAAGAGAACCACAGTGTTGAAGTAGCTCTGGTGTCATGGGGAGCCAATGTGATATATGCTTGTGTACTGGATTAATTTAGGAGCTAGGCTGCTGCACGTTGTACCAGCAGATGCTTTCCTGTGGTGTCCATTGTCAGGCCCACATAGAAAGTTTTGGTGGTAGTCTATATTTGATGCAACACAGGCACAGATTTTGGTGGCTAGGGCCAAGTGTCAGAGGAAGAGATGCAGTCACCTGAATACCAAAATGGAAGACAGCAATTTTTCTCACCACTGTTATTATTCTACTAGAATTTGCTCTAGAGTTTGTGGCTAATAATCGCCAGGATTATTTTTCTATACTTTTTCTCATTTAAGTACTAAATTTTTTTTTTCATTCCACTCGTACCTCCCAGGTTTCCCATGCCTTTTATGAAGAGTGATGGTCAGAGGTTTAGCCACAGATTCAAGAAAGCACTTCAATACTTTATTTTAAGCATTAAGCTTTAGTTTAAATCCCATTGTCTTCAACTGAGCTTAAACATATGCTTAAAAGCTTTCTTGAACAGGATTTCTTCCTAAATTGGAGCCTGAAATCAGTTTATATTAGTTCATTTTCTTAACATCCTGTGATACATCTAGCATCTGGGTCTGCCAATTTGCATGCATAGATTCCCCAAGCAATCTCATAGCTATAAAATGTAAGTAAGAAACAGATATTTTTTTACAAGATATTAATTAGTTCTTAGCTTTAATACCTCTTTTCCTTATTTTTATTTTTATTTTTGAAGTTGAATTTTAAAAAGCACTTCAGAATCTCAGCAGTTTTAGAATCATTAGTTTCATTCTCCTTTATTAATGGGATTAACTGATTTCTCTATTATTAATTTAATCACCAATATACCTATATATTGCCTTATTTTCCTCTTTGCCTCCATTAACTCTTTTTGGGGTTTTTTTGTCCAATGAAAATCTACTCTGTTCTTAAAGGAAGAGCAACGCCCTTCCCTCTAATTTAATGATCAATTGTACATCCTTCAAACCACCTCTATACATAGTGAATTTTGTTTGTGGAAATTTTACAGTAGAAAATTTGAATGAGCAGCAAAATCAAAACCAGAATTGCCCTGGGTTTTGTACCATACAAAAAGTGGTGTATTTTTTAAATCCCACCAATTGAAATCCATTAACTATAGGACTGTACAATGCATGGAGAAGTACATTTATCACCAAGCTCCAAAAAACATGTACAACGATTTGCATTGTAGCTCCCTTTGTGTTACAGCTTTTGGATAGAATATGAACTGCACCTTATCATTATTAGTATTCTCTAGGAAGTGTAGGAACTGCAGGCTGACAGAGATATAAAGCAAATCGTCATAGAAGTGTACATTATATGTATTTTGTTTTGGGGGCACACTTAACATTGCTGAGCCCATTGTTTCACATGATTGCATTGAGTACTATTACTAGACAGATATGGAAGGGCTACAAAGTCAAACCAGTCTTTGTACGGGTCATTCCTGTTACTTGGTGTATAACGCACTAACATGGGAGATTCTGGTTTCAAATAACCCTTTGCACAAACAAGCAGCAATTTTAAATGCTGCAAAACCATTCCCCAAAAAGGAAAGTAAAATATGGTGGTGTGCAGAGATATTCAAAATCTTGCATGTACAGGAATAAAGCATCATACTTTGGGGAGGGGGGTGTCTGTTCTCTTCAACGTATGTGCTTAAAGCTCTCGACTTTAATGGCAATCATGCATCATGTCACCAAGAGGACTGCAGCCCCTAGGCTCAACTTACTGAACCTAAACAATCATCACACAGGATATCGAAACTTTTCTCAAGAAGATGCATGCATCCTCTGATAACCCCTTGTGAATTTATATAAAAAGTTTTATAATGTTGCTCTGAAGAAGAAAGAAGAAGAACAGACAAAACACCTGCCATTTTATCATGGATTCCTTTAAGGAACTTTGCACTTTATTAATCTCTGTCAAATGTCTGGAAGCAGACATTCATACTCCAAGAACCCAACCCAGCTCAGCAGGCAGCACCAATTCTTCTCCAACCCAAGGGTGACATGCTACTCTGCTCATAGGTCATCTAATCAGCAGTGAAATAAAGAACTGCCAGACCTAATAAAACTTAAGCAATCTACCTGAATGAAGTGCGCTGTGTATGTCATGGGGAATTGGTACTAAACAGGCAGTGTAGCATTTAGAAGCCTTACTTTAGATTCACTCTTACCGTTTTGCTTTAGGATTATATTTTAGCACGGGCAAATATGCTAGCCTAGGCAAACAAGGATTTGTAGCCACTCAGTTTAACATGGGGATGGAGAGAATATTTATATGGCGCTACGTTTTGTCCCTAGTTATGCGTGCACAATTTCCAATGGGAATTGTGAGCTGACAGAGCAGAGCAGAACTTGGATCAGAGTCATAATTGGATAGATGTAAACAACTTTGAATGCATCTCCTGTAACAGAATAGGCATGGAGGACAGGGTTGCGGGGGGTGGTGGTAAGGGGGAAGTCTGGAAAGCAGGCTCATGCTTTATCCCTGCACCAGGAGAACTGCTGATGTGATGTGAAATGTGCAGCTGCCTCAAAGAGCCTGGAGCAGCGGTTAGCAGCTCTCTGTGAAACCCACAGGCAGCTTAGAAGAGTGATAAGGAAGGGAAAAGACCTAAAAATTAAAGGAACGTATTTGCCTCCCAATCTGCAATTTTGTTTTCAGACCCTTAACTCCATCAGCTCAGTCAAGGGTCATTCTCTTCACCTGCTAGCACTGTAAGGCAGAAACCTTTGTCTTGTCTATTGCCTACAGAGTAATTTTACTGGAGAGCAACATACGACATAGGTCGATTTCTCTGCCTACCAGCTTACTTTGGTTCTATTTTATTCACTCTTATTTCTTTGCTCCTGGGTGCAGCGAGAACCAGGATGAAATTCAGAGGTGACCCGAAGGGAGTGTCAATCTATACAGCATCTAAGTCAGTAACAGTGTCTATGTTGCACCAAGTTAGGCTAAGTCTATACTTACAGTTGTGTGTCGAGTACAAGTGAAGCTATTTCTACACTTTGTGACATTAAGAACAGCCCAAGGGACACCCTGATCTCTGAGAATGAATTTCAGCTGGCGTAACCAGTCATAGTATACCCCAATTCTTTAATGTCATGAAATGTATCCGATAAATGTCATGCAAGGTATCAATGCAAAGCACATAACTCACTGGTTATTTTATCACCACATAATGTACCGGTTCAAGCAACTGATACAAAGTTATGGACATAAACCAAAATTACAATTCTTAAAATGTGTTTGCTAGCCAAGCAGGAGTTACCCCACCTTACACCAAGAAATGTGGTTTCTCCATCTGAAAATTACTTCCACGGTACTTTGAAAGATGACGAGACAGATTGCAAAACAGACTCATCAAGCTAACAAGGAGTGAAGCAAACCTCACACTGCCACGGCAGGGGAGGAGACTGACAATCATGGCACTGCATTTTAATTTAATTTTAAATGAAGCTTCTTAAACATTTTAAAAATCTTATTTACTTTACATACAACAATAGTTTAGTTATATACTATATACTTCTAGAGAGAGACCTTCTAAAAACATTAAAATGTATGACTGGCACGCGAAACCTTAAATCAGAGTGAATAAATGAAGACTCTGCATACCACTTCTGAAAGGTTGCCGACCCCTGGACTAGAGAAAGGGTGTATGGCCCTAGCAATATTTGACTACTAGAATGGCCTATGGACTGGTGCAAATTAGAGTGATGGTCAGGACATGCTTCACTTTTTAGGTGCGGTCCAGGATATGGCCTATTAGTTGCAAAGACATCAGGACAAATTCTAAGAAGTTTCTGAGTTCTCAGACCAGAATCTAACTCATTGGATTAAAATCTTCCATGGGATTTGATGGCACCCAGGACAGTGTTGTAAATTCAGAATAGCTGCACTGACATCAATGGAATTACTCCAGATTTCCACTAGTGCATTAGTAAGTACAACATAGCATAGTGGGCCAAACCCTTATCCAGTGAAAATTGACATAGCTCCTCTGGAGTTAATTTGGGACTTGGCCTATTGTGAATACTGCACCATTGGCTTTTTCTTAATCCTGTTTTTATTTAAGGGCAATTCTGGCTGCATAAAGACAGCAGGTTTTAGCTCTATGTACACAAACTCTTTTGGATCCAATTTTGCACACTTTTCTCAGGCACTGGCCTAGCCATTTGACCCTACAGCCCCAACTCAGGTGAGTACCCCCTAAATGGCTCTGCTACCACAAGGTGAGCAGGATTTGACTCTCGGATTTCAGGAACTGTATTTCCTTCAATGACCGTCGACCCCCATCCTTGCTCTCTCTGATTAGAACACTCATTCAAAAAGGATGAGACTAAGTTAATTAATGTAAAAATGTCTCTTGAGCTCAACAGGATTTATATCACTTACATTATAATTTACTGCATTTTTAGCATGCGCGGTAACTATTATTCATGCAATCAAAAATGTTTTCCTGGATCAATTTATGCAGTTTTCAAACACATTATAGCTAACCTTATTAAATATGCTGAAGCACCACTTACACAAAAAAAACACACAAAAGCACAGTTTGTAGACAACCTTCAAGCAACACTTATAAGCATGAATCAGCGCTAATTGCTTCATGTTTAGCATCTAAGAACTCACAGCATGGTATGAGCTCTCAAAGAAACATCTGTGTAGGTCACAGCTTGGCAAAAGCTTAGCCACTAAAACAATTGGAGAAAGAAATCCCAACAACTGAAAACAGCTAACAACCTGCAAGCAAGGAATTTACATCTTCTCACTTTTCTCAATCCAATCTAAAACTACTATAAATTATGCAAACATACAAATCACATTAACATTTCCTTCATTAGTTTAACAATGGAAACTATACAGAACATCAGATACTTCCACACCTTCTGCACGACTATCAGAAACAAACATATTTGTAAAATAGTCTAAAAAGATAGAAAAGACTCATTTCAGCTGCATATCAGTCAATGGATACATTCCCCCCTGAGGACTTTCATAAACAAATTAGTATCTGCATCAAAACACAATATGTTAGAATTATTCCTTTGCTATCTGGAATCCTGAAAATAATTTATTAATTGAAGGTAGCTAAAACATGTCACATATTCCATACATGCAAAATAGACAGTATGTAATTGTACTTTGGCTATTATATGTACAGTCGGTTTTGTTACTTACCTTTTATTTGTATTTTGTATACACAAACCCATTTTACAGATGAGTGCATTAAGGCATAGAGAACAAAGTGACTTATGTTTAAAGACACACCAGGGCCTTTTTTTTTAAAACAATCAAGCAAACATGCGAACAAAGGGACAAATTGCTCACAACAATTTGCATGAAATGTATGTATTTTAACCATTAAGACCAATGCCTGACCCAGCCAGTAGACATTGGCTTAGCTACCTCGAAGACAGCAGAGCTACGACATTTTGCAACAGCTGAAGATCTGGCCCCTTAGATTTTATTCATCTGAAAATGTGAAGAGCAACTGGATGCCATTTAAGAAGGGCCTATTTCAGATCTATTCTAATTAGGGTGACCAGACAGCAAATGTGAAAAATCGGGACACGAGGTGGGGAGTAATAGAAGCCAATATAAGAAAAAGACCCCAAAAATCGGGACATCTAGTCAGCCTAATTCTACTAGGATGTTTACCTACCCTGCCACCCGAGTCAGGAGTTGGACCCTGCTCAGCATAGTCACCACTGGGTCTCAGTAACCAGAAGGATACAGTGGGAGAAAAACAGCCCCAAATATTCGCTCACCTGAGTCAGTGGAGAGAACAGACACGTTATTGGGGAGCAGCCTTTCCCCCCAAGTCTGCTGGTCCCAGTGTGTGGCCCATTATGCTGCAGACCTCACAGGATTTGATTGGTAGGGGCCTAATTTTAAAAAATGCTCATTACCTGCAGCTCCCAGCCACTTAAACTGGAACTCTGGGTGCTCAACCCATCCACGAATCAGGCCCAATGCTGTACTGAGCCCCTGCACTTTGCATCTGTGATGGTAAACAGGAACTGGTATAAACTTATCTGCTTTGGGCAGCAAAACACTATCAGACTTTGTATTTGGACAAAGCAGGGACAGTAGGACAGAGGCCCTCTCCTGTTATCTAAAGGGCCTTTTTGTGATTACTTTTTTATTGATTTTCATAAAGAAAACAAACAATGAAGAGTGCAAAACGTTAAATGACTTAGAGTTTGTATGCGTTTCCAAATATCCCATGCTTCAGGGGATCTCCAATAAAATTATGTAATTACGCCGTTTTACAATTTGTCAGAGCTGCGAGACCAGACAATACAAAAGCAGACAATCCTATAGAGACTTAACACATTGGGAGGGTGTTACAGTAATAGTCATTTTATAATAGCAGACGTAGCATGTGAATAGGGAGAAAAGGGAAGAGAAAAGGAGAAGAGGTTCGGTGAAATGGAGATCTTGCATTCTTTGAGCCATCTCAACATTTTTTATCCAAATCTATCTAGAAAAAAGGTCCACATTTCTTTGAATTCATATAATTGCCCTCTACTGCGATAAGCTATTCTTTCTTTTGCCTACTAACTAAGATGGTCTCAGGCTTCACTCAATAGGAGAAAAGATCTTATTCAAAATATATGGGATGCCACAGAAATTGCACAAGATAAAGGCCTTATCTTTTGATGTTTGAATATATGCTACAGGACTGTCCAACAGTCAGGCAGCTGTGGAAAGAGGCAGACACAAGAGTTAAAACACCGCTCAGCTTCAGCGGCCAAACCTCTGCTGGAAATTATATCCTAGGGTTACTTACCT
The DNA here is from genome assembly GCF_020497125.1 of Mauremys mutica. NCBI lineage: Eukaryota > Metazoa > Chordata > Testudines > Geoemydidae > Mauremys > Mauremys mutica. The sequence goes on along the minus strand of NC_059079.1, from coordinate 101,181,911 downwards.
GTTAAGCTGGGTTTAGCTCGACCACAAATGCTTTGGTTCTCAAAGGCTGAAAGATCACCAAGTGCGTGATTTTACAAAAATGGAAGAGTAAGCTAAAGGACGGCGGTATGCATTTAAAAATACTGTCTCTTGGTTTAGCTCTGTCGCTTGACAGAGCTAAGGAGAAGCTGATGCAACAGAAAAGGAGCTGAGAAAAATGTATTGGCATTGTCCAAGCCGGTCTTATTGGCTGATGACAGGCAGGATGAGAAGACGATAGTGAAGTTTAAATGATTAAATTTAGCCTTTTCTCTTTTCTTTTGTTAATTCTCTATTTATGTGCTTGTTCCCTCTCCCGTTTCACTAATCTCTCTTTCAGCATCTTTGTCCTTTTAGTCTGCCTCTTCGAATATTCATGGCCTTTTGTCAACTTCATCGCTTTTAAGATCATTTTCTTTTGATTTCCTGGGAGATTTACCAAACGTGGAACTCATGGCCAAGCACGTTAAATAATCGATCAGTTTATCATATTAACATGAATTGATGGCATTTTTTCAAATCAGAGCAGAAGGTTAATAACGAGTGATTTATTATATATATTTTAAGGTTAACGCACAAGTAGCACCTAAAGGTCAAAATGGAGACCCTTCACTTGTGCTCGTGAACACTTACTTCCACAAATAATCCCGTTAGATCGCATTGGAATTGCTCGTGTGATTAAGTGCTCACCACACCAGCAAGAGCTAGACAGAGTTATATTGTACTCATTTATTAATTATGATTATAATTCATTTCCACTGCTTAACACTGATGAGGTGGCCCAAACTCTTATTCCCACACCTTTTAAGCCCCTTCTTTAGGAAGAAGAAAGGTGCCATTATTCCACCAAAGAAGCACATCTCCAGACCTGTGGGCCAGTGGAGAAGTTCAAGCATTCGCACAGGAGGTCAGAACAAACACGTTTTCTTTATAAGACTAAATCTTAAGTAAGGTAACACTGATATTTCAAGGGTCACTACAAGTTTAAAACAGAAATCCCTTCTTTCTCATCTGTTCATAGATTCATAGCTTCCAATACCAGAAGGGACCATTGTGATCTGACCTCCTGTATAACACAGGCCATAAAAATCCCTAGAGCAGATCTTTTAAGAACACCACGCAGGCTTGATCTAAAAATAGCCAGTGATGGAGCCCCATGTTTCCCTGTCCCACCGTAGCAGCATAAAGAGGAGGGACTTGCAGAATGCACCCTCCGGTGCCACTTAGACTTTGGTGGAAGACCAGGGAAGAAGCCATCAGACTGGGTTTCCACTTTGCATAGAAGTCCCACCAAGCCCTTTACTTCAACACCATGTAGATAAAGGGAGCGGACGGACCTCCAATAATCATCTATTTGTAGGAGTCTGCCACTTCAGTAACAGTAGCAGACGACTCTGCTGCATTCTCACTTAAAAAGGCCCTATGACCTTCCCAACATAAAGTCCACAGGTATTGGAAAAGTCCAGGCCAAGATTTCTCCCCAGCCTCCACTGCTGCTAACGCACCTAGATGGAGGTAAAGGGTATCTAAGCAGCCTCACTCTGCGACCTGTTTGCTTTTTTGACACTCTGAAGCTTGAAATTGCTAGCAGGTGTTGCAGAGTGGGGCCAGCCTCAACCCAGATCCATGCCAGGCTATTAACTCTCTTCTGCTCTGATCCAGTGTGGATTTTGTCATCACAAGCTCCAATTCTCTTCCCACCTACCCTTATGTAAATCAGGAGCCAATCCACTGATGCCAATGAAGTTACACTGGTGTAAAATAGGTATGAGAGGAGGATCGGTTCATGTGTATTTAATTATGAACCATGTCATTGTCAAATTGTGCTACTGAATAAATACTTTAGTAGTTGAATTTCCATTCCTGGGAAGGTGCAGAATTGAGGCGCAAGGTCTATCAGAATGCCTTAGCTGGGCATACGTCTGATGTGATACGGATAAGGTATCCAAAGGGTAAGGAACAAACTATGCCATTGTTTTAAAGTAGAACACCCCCATTGAAATCACTGGGGAATTCTGCTTGAAAATGAATAGCAAAATATGGGTCAAAATGAAAAAAATACTATACTGATTGACAGAACTACTAGCATTCCCATACCATTTGATTTGCACACTTGTAATAGGAAGCCCTCCTCACAAGCCATAAAAGGGGTAATGTCTTTGGTTTATCCTCATCAATTATTTTATTCCTAGCCATAACACCACAGTGAAACACTCAAAGTAGTAAAAACAGGAAAGCTGTGAAGACATGATTGAGCTGAGCTGACCTGTCCCCTACAAGATGATCTGACAGTCATATATGGACTAGATCCAAAGATTTTTCCAGTTATTTAAAAACATTATTTTAAAATGTAAAGGGCAACGAAGAGCAATTTTAACAAATGCTAATAAGGTTGTAACAGGAATGGGAGGCAAAAGGTGAGGAATTAAAACAGCAAATTACAAGCAAAAGGGAGTCAAAGAGGAACCAAAGGGCAAAATGATTTTTTAACAATTCAAATAGAAAAGAAATCACTTCAAAGCATCTGCTATGCTCAATGGCACTTGCTCAATAAATAATATGCCAGTATAATATGCTGCAGTAATAAAGACACCAGCGTTCATAACATGCATCTTTTTTGGCATTTAGCTGAAATGGTAAAGTTACCAGTGCATTAAGGAAAGCTAAAAATGAAAGATACCATCTTTCACCATCATATATAAACCCATTATATTCTTTTCTATAATAATGAAATTCTTCTCATAATGACTTTTTTCTCTTGAAAACAATTTCAGTCTATGAAGTGTTTCCCCGAAGCAACTTAGCCATTGCCAAGTGCCTGGCTTAGTTACTTTTTGTCAGAACATTTACCTTTTATAATATTTTGCTAGGAAAGTTCATTATAGATTAAAGTTGATAATCACAAATAGTTGTCAAGTGTATTCAGACTTTGGGACACGTGAAGGGAATGTAATAAGCTGCTTCAAAGTTTGCTGGCTCAAAATCAAACTGCAAGCAGCGATACATTGTGTGTGCGTACATTGAGTAGGACTGACTGGAAATTTTTAATTAAAACATTTTAGTGGAAAGTATCTATTTTCCACAAACATTTTCAATTTTTTTTTGGAAGTTTTTGGTCCAAAGATTTCTTCTTGGTTGCTAAAAATAGAAAAATGTTTGCTTTTTGAGTTTTTGGTCAATGAAAAGTCAAAATTTTCATTGGATTTCTCCCCCCACCCTTGCAACCAGCTCAACACTTACCAAATGAAAATACTGTGTAAACTATACCAGACTTACTGGGGGAGATGGGGGAAGTTCAACAGGGAAGTTAGTGAAATCTTAGGTCCTGATCATTCCAAGGGTTTCAATAAAGTAAGGACTCCAGGTTCCAGCTAAGGAAAGAGATAGTGTATATATGAGTATAGAAGGAAATTTTTCTGAATGTTGCTCAAAGGCTTCTCCCTAAAAATAGATTACTGGCATACTGTACCACAGTGGATATTCCCATGTAAAGCTAGGGATATGTAAATTATTCATGAACTCAGATTTTAAGACCAGAAGGGACCATTATGATCACCTATATTAAGAATCTAAGGTCATCAGGGCACAGACTGCCTACTACTCTGTTTGTACAATGCCTAACACAATGGAGCCCCGTTCTTGGTTATACCCTTGGCACGACAATAATGCATACATACGGTACAGAGTCTGCTCCCACAGGACACAGAACTTAACCCAGTAATTTCTGCATCAAGTCCATTACCCTTGGACAGCTAGATTGTTCCTTTAAAAAAAAAATCAATTCAGTCTCAAAGAAGTCTTAAGCATTTTTATAGTAATTTTTGATAGCATGGTAAATGACAAAGGGCCTACTCTTGCATCCCACTGCAGGCCAGATGGGACCGTTGCAATCATTTGGTCTGATTTTCTACTTATCACAGGCTATAGAATTTTGCAATTAATTCCTGCTTCACGTGCTCTACATCAAGCACAGGTACTGGATGTCTTTTAGAAAAATATCCCATTTAGGCATGCAGGAGTGAAATTAGGAAGGCCAAATCACACTTGGAGTTGCAGCTAGCCGGAGATGTTAGGAGTAACAAGAAGGGTTTCTTCAGGTATGTTAGCAACAAGAAGAAAGTCAAGGAAAGTGTGGGCCCCTTGCTGAATGAGGAAGGGAACCTAGTGACAGAGGATGTGGAGAAAGCTAGTGTACTCAATGCTTTTTTTGCCTCTGTCTTCACAGACAAGGTCAGCTCCCAGACAGCTGCACTCTTCAGCATGGTATGGGGAGGAGGTGACCAGCTCTCTGTGGAGAAAGAAGTAGTTCAGGACTATGTAGAAAAGCTGGACGAGCACAAGTCCATGGGGCCGGATGCGCTGCATCCGAGGGTGCTAAAGGAGTTGGCCTATGAGATTGCAGAGCCATTGGCCATTATCTTTGAAAAATCATGGCGATCGGGGGAGGTCCCGGATGACTGGAAAAAAGCTAATGTAGTGCCCATCTTTAAAGAAGGGAAGAAGGAAGATCCAGGGAACTACAGGCCAGTCAGTCTCACCTCAGTCCCTGGAAAAATCATGGAACAGGTCCTCAAGGAATCAATTCTGAACCACTTAAAGGAGGGGAAAGTGATCAGGAACAGTCAGCATGGATTCACCAAGGGCAAGTCATGCCTGACTAACCTAATTGCCTTCTATGATGAGATAACCGACTCTGTGGATGAGGGGAAAGCAGTGGATGTGCTATTTCTGGACTTTAGCAAAGCTTTTGATACAGTCTCCCACAGTATTCTTGCCAGCAAGTTAAAGAAGTATGGGCTGGATGAATGGACGGTAAGGTGGATAGAAAACTGGCTAGATGGTCGGGCTCAACGGGTAGTGATCAATGGTTCCATGTCTAGTTGGCAGCCGGTATCAAGTGGAGTGCCCCAAGGGTCGGTGCTGGGCCCGGTTTTATTCAATATCTTCATTAACGATCTGGAGGATGGTGTGGACTGCACCCTTAGCAAGTTTGCAGATGACACTAAACTGGGAGGAGTGGTTGATACGCTGGAGGGTAGGGATAGGATACAGAGGGACCTAGACAAATTAGAGGATTGGGCCAAAAGAAATATGATGAGGTTCAACAAGGACAAGTGCAGAGTCCTGCACTTAGGACGGAAGAATCCCATGCACTGCTACAGACTAGGGACCGAATGGCTGGGCAGCAGTTCTGCAGAAAGGGACCTAGGGGTTACAGTGGACGAAAAGCTGAATATGAGTCAACAGTGTGCCCTTGTTGCCAAGAAGGCTAATGGCATTTTGGGTTGTATAAGTAGGGGCATTTCCAGCAGATCGAGGGATGTGATCATTCCCCTCTATTCAGCACTGGTGAGGCCTCATTTGGAGTACTGTGTCCAGTTCTGGGCCCCACACTACAAGAAGGATGTGGATAAATTGGAGAGAGTCCAGCGGAGGGCAACAAAAATGATTAGGGGGCTGGAGCACATGACTTACGAGGAGAGGCTGAGGGAACTGAGATTGTTTAGCCTGCAGAAGAGAAGAATGAGGGGGGATTTGATAGCTGCTTTCAACTACCTGAAAGGGGGTTCCAAAGAGGATGGATCTAGACTGTTCTCAGTAGTAGAAGATGACAGAACAAGGAGTAATGATCTCAAGTTGCAGAGGGGGAGGTTTAGGTTGGACATTAGGAAAAACTTTTTCACTAGGAGGGTGGTGAAGCACTGGAATGGGTTACCTAGGGAGGTGGTGGAATCTCCTTCCTTAGAGGTTTTTAAGGTCAGGCTTGACAACGCCCTGGCTGGGATGATTTAGTTGGGTTTGATCCTGCTTTGAGCAGGGGGTTGGACTAGATGACCTCCTGAGGTCCCTTCCAACCCTGAGATTCTATGATTTTTATTTTTAAATGTTCAGTGATGGAGAATTCACTGCAAGGTTTGGAAAATTTGGAAAGTCTCAATTATTGTTTTTATTTATTGTTTACTATTTGTACTTGTATTACAATAGTGCCTCAGTCCCAACCCAAATCTGCCCTCTATTGTGCTAAGCACTGTGCAAACAGATAACTGGAGAACTTACAATATAAATAGACAAGACAGACAAAGGGAACAAGATGAAAGAGGTTAAGTGACTTGCCCATGGTAGGTCAGTAGCAGAACCAAGAATACAATCCCAGACTCCTGACTCCCAGTCCAGTGTCATCTGTACTGGACTATGCAAAAAAAACATTGGGCCATACTTTGTTCCATTCCATTCCGTTTATATCTTAATCTAAAGTTAAAGTCATTTTTCTATACTGCAATAAATCCATCTGAGGTTTCCATAAATTTGGTGCAAAGGAACTTTGATTTTGGAAGCGGCATACGAGATAGTAGAAAAATAATTAACACATTTGCCACATATTTCTCATTTGACATAACCAGTGTTTGATTTAGGCAATGAGAAATATCCAGCTGTAAAAAGGTACATCTATTTCAGGAGCTGAGAACGTGAAAAATGGAATACATTCTTAAAGTCGGAAAAGAATAGAAAATTATTCATCAAGAGACGCTGATATAGTGTTGTTTCTGAATAACCCTTAGAAGTGAAATTTATTAATGGGTTGAACTACAAATGGCAGAAAACAGGAGAAAAGCAGATTACTGTAAATAGTACAATCTGGCAAAAGGAAAATAGTATCGGCAAAACAGAGAAGGTCAGAATAGTAAAAAATAATACTAATACCAACTAGCTCTTATCTAATACTTTTCATCAGCAGATATCCAAGCACTTTACAAAGGAGGTCAGTATGAATATCAACATTTTTCAGATGCGTAAACAAGGCACAGAGAGGCAAAGCGACTTGCCCAAGGTCATCGAGCAGGCCACAGTCGGAGCCAGGAACAGAACCCAACCCAGGTCTCCTGAGTCTCAGTCCAATGCTCTATCTACTAGGAAGACAAAGGAATAGCCAATCATTTAAGAGGGTTTTATATAAGAGATGAGTCAAAAACATTGTGGGTGAGATTTTCAAAAATGCTCAGCACTGGTTTACTTAATCCCACTGAAGTCAATGGAAGTTTCATTGGCAAAGTAAGGCCAATGGCAAAAGCTTTTGAAAAAAAAAAATCACACCTTATAAACATATAGGTGACGGTCTTCTTTTAAAAGACTATAGGGCAAATCGCCAGCTGGTATAAATTGTCATAGCTTCATTCAAGTCAACTGAGGATGTGCCTCTAAAAATAATTGGACATATAAAGTTTGGAATTCTAAGGTGCAAACAGGAAAGCAAGCTCTCTTCTATCTTGTCTTGTACCAAACACTGCCTATATCAAAGTGGCCGGAGTTTCACTTCTTTTGTCTGGGGGTGTTTCACACAAAAAACAGCCACTTTGCCTTTAATATATTAAGTGCATTTAAAATGCAATGAAAGGACTGATTTGGATGTACAACACTGCATTACAACCATGTGACAGTGCAGTGAAAATGGATACAAAACAGCTTGCCACTTACTTTGATAGACTTCTTTTTTTATTTTATCAAAATAGAAGTTGGCTTGCCAACGATGACAGACTACCATTTAGCTCAACACTTGGCATAGACATGAATGTTTTTGATGCAAGAGATGAAGTAATAATGAATGAAGCCAAACACAATAGTGATCACAGCCCATTTTGAAATGCAATCTGACAAGCCTGGCATAGCAAGGTCATCGGCTGAGTAATTTTTTCCCTCAGTGTGGAAGTGAAGAATTTTGAATAGGAAAACATACCTTTAATCTGAAGGAAAAATCTCTCCCACAAGGCCCTTCCAATTGGTGGCTTGTATCTTCACAATTGCCTCCAAGCAAACCTTGCGTTATCTACATGTAGCTTTATCCAACCACAATAGTTATCTGAAATGCTACACTAAAACTGAAATAAATGGGGCTGGTTTTCCCCTACATGGGGTCGTCCCATGACCAGTCATGACCAAGGAAACTCCATGAGTTTGCATTCAACAAGTTTCCCTAGAATCCTTCTTTTGGGATAGCAGGGGTCCTGAAAGAGGAAAATAGTTTGTCTAGAAGTTAAACTACTAGCTCAGGATGTGGGAGACCTGAATTCCTGCTCCACCACAGACCTCCTGTGCAAGCCACAGTCCCTGTGCACCTCATCTCCCGCACCTGTAAAATGAAGATAAGAACTTTTCTGTATCTCCGGGGGGGGGGGGAGGGGTGTGAGGATAAAAACACTAAAAACTGTGAGGTGCTCAGATATTTTGGTGATAGGGGCCATTAAGTGCCCAGGAGAGTTAGTTAGATTTCCCTTCAACCTTCCTGTGGAAATGGTTCACAAACCTAGGACTTTCCAAGTATCCAATGGAGAAAAGAGCCATTGATGCAGAGGGCCAATGCCCTCCTTCTTCAACTAGGCTTCTCTTGCCTCTACGGCAACATGGTTCCCATAAACTCCCATGCAGGATGCTACCCATCAAACTTTCCCTCACTGGGGGGTTTATATCATGGAGGGAGGATGCTTGTACATTAATACCAAACTCACTCACTCTCTCCCCCAGTAATCTACTGCTTCCCAAGTGTAGCGGGGCGAGCACCCTGCTCCAGAGAGAAAGGGGTTAAAACCAGCTCTGGGAAAGGGCTGCCCCGAGGAGCCAATCAGGGGAAGGCACGTAGCAGCCAATCCAGGCCCGGCATGGTTGGTATAAAGAGGGCTGTGAGCTAGGAGGCAGGCAGTCTCACTCCAGCCTTGGAGTGGGAAGGAACGGGCTGCGTGGGAACACAGGGTACCTTTGATAGAGCAGTGCTGGGAAAGGGGCAGGCTGAGTTGGGGAGCTCAGGCCTGGCGACCTCCCAGGCTGAGGCCTGACAGGAAGGCCTAAGGAGGTACTAGGTCCAACTCCCTAGCCAATGAGTGGCCACTTCAGACTGCAGTTTGCCCCTGAGGGACAGGGCTAGATGAAGACTGGCAGGAGGTCACTGAGGCAAGGTGGGCTCAGAGGAGTGGGGTTCCCTGGGTGAGGGGCAGCACTCCAAGGTAAGAAGCACTGTGGTCCAGGAGGGACGTGGTGCCCATACGTGGTGGAGATGCAGAGGGGTAGGTAACAGAGGGCGAGACACCGGCCCATAAAGGGCGCTCCAGGGCTGAGAGCGCTAATTCCCAGATGACCAGCAGGAGGCGCTGCGCAAGTGAGTCAGCGATCTGCTACACCAAGTTACAGAACCAGACCGCCACAGAGAACCTGTAGAAGGGCTTCTCAAGGCAACAACAATGCAAGCAGCAGCCCTCCCCACCACCATAACTCCCAGCCATTTTTTCCTACATAGCAGATGTTCTAAATCCATGTTCAGTAAAGGCCTAATCCTGCATTCCTTGAAATCTATAAGAGTTTTGTCTAAGTAAGGAAATGCAGTCTCGGATCCTAAATGCAGTAACCCATTTCAAAGCAAAAAAAAAACTTTCCGCATACAAGGTCAGTCTACAAGTATGTCTTTGAGCTCCCTTAAATTCAAAAAAGCTCTGGTTGTGCAGACATCAGTGGGAAGCTATTATCAGCCCTTCATCACAACAAAGATATTGCAAAGCGTTTGAAGAGAATTTCATTATTCTGAATATATGTTAATCGCCTTAAACATAAAATAGATCAAACAGTTACATATTCATCTTTACGTCAAAGAAAGAGAATTCTCAGACTATAAAGGGAATGTGTTTCCGAGGCTTTAACATACAAGATGAGAGATTTAACATCCAAAAGATGCTGCCAAAGTGGCAATACCTTTATGTTTACTTTTTGTGCAACTGTTTAGCGGGGTGCAAGGTTCTCTTTGCAGCAGTTTTTAACAGCTGTAGGATCTCTCATCGCTTTTCAACTCTATTATAATAATAGAAGACAAGGAATTTTTAATCTTTTCCCCCATTTGTTCATTTTGATACCCATTAATTATCTATTATGTATGTAGCTGATAGTAACATAGGCACCCCACTTAGGAAGCCAAATGAAGCCAAAGATTTTTTTGCAAACAGACCTATAAGTCAATGCTAACTGACAAACGTTTCAAATGGCATGGCTCCTTTGAAGTTTTACTCCCCAGAAAGGGTCAGCAAATGAATGTGTTTTCAAAACGATTCAGACCTTATTAAGGATGTCTTAACAAAATGCCAACCATAATGGCACTAAGAGACAATCCCTTTTGTAAAATGAATCAAACAGAAAACTGTCACTTACCACTTACTGTCATGTGCAAAAGGGGAAGCTGAAAAATTGTGTCTAGATTCATTTTCCTGAGCAATTTTAGTTTCACTATTTTATCTTCGATATCGAGATCCAGGTTTAAGTCACCTTAAATCAGTTTTAAGGGATACTGAGCATAATGATGCTTGTCATTGCCAATGTGCAAAAAAGACATACAAATAAATCAAATCAAACGTGCACGCCTACCACTCTCAGAAGCTAAGGAGGAAGTCCGGCTGTACAAGGAATGCTTGCCCAGAGGCTCTGCTTGGGCTGGTATATTTCAAAAGGGAAATTATGGCACTGACACCGCGCTCCTGACTAGGGGTGTAGCAGAGCCCAGCTGCCCCCGGAAGAGCAGCAGGGAGATTATGGCTCTGGCAGGCACCACCTCTCCCAGTGCTGTTCTATGTGCACATACAGGGATTAGGTGGAGGCAAGAAATCTGAAAACGAAACAGAAGATCACTTTCAAACAAATTATTACAACCATTATTTGTATTATGGCAGCACTTAAAGAGCCCAATTTAAATCTCCTGCTATCTTTTGATCAGCTCATAGAGTTGGCCAAAATTTTCAAAAATATGAAGTTTGAAAAATTTTCACAAAAATTCACACCCACCAGCAATGGTGCAAACATATCCTATAAACTATGCACTGATTAATAAAGAGCAGCTGTATGTAAAAGGGGAAAAAAACCCTCAAGAGCTACAACAAAGTGGCCAATTTCCTTCGTGTGTCTATCTAGGCGCTTTTAGCATGCCCATTCCTGTGGCACTTTGGTGTCCTCACCATCAAGAATCTTCTCACTTCCTACAGCATAGACAAGGATTCTCTCTTTGCCGTACCTGTTTAAGACTCAGAACTAACGTGCGGCCAGGAATGGATTTGTGTGGGGGAGAAATCAGACTCAGATCCACCAACCAGGCTGGAAAAGCATCCAGATGCACATCCAAATTAAGGAAGGAGCCAATCTGGTGAAGTGCTGGGTTTCTTTAGCTCACACTGAAGTCAAAGAGCTTAACATCACTGGCTGGGCAGGCTACTTTAAATTATATTTTAAATTACGTTATTGGAAGCGAAGAGTTGCAAAGTAATTTCTGTGTGCCTGTCAGCTTCACACAATTGGCAGACGTAATCAGGGGACTCAAAGGAAAAACAAACAGCACGGGTAAGTGAATGAGGAGGGGAGGGATAGCTCAGCGGTTTGCGCATTGACCTGCTAAACCCAGGGTTGAGAGTTCAATCCTTGAGGGGGCCACTTGGGGATCTGGGGCAAAAATCAGTACTTGGTCCTGCTAGTGAAGGCAGAGGCTGGACTTGATGACCTTTCAAGGTCCCTTCCAGTTCTAGGAGATTGTAAATAAATAATAATAATAATTGGAGATATACCAAAGGCCAAAACTCAGTGCCACAAGCTCCACCACTATGCCATTTGCTTTGTGTCAAAAGACCTATCATTGCCTTGTCCAAGAGCAGAGCTACCAGCATCAATAGTCTCCCTGCCAGGGCCACAGATGCCAATATCAATACTCAATCTGCTACAGCTACAGCTGTTGCACTACATTTGTGCAAATCTCTGAGTACATATGGTATTCATATTTGCAGTAAAACTAAATCTTGATAAATAAGACTTTTTTTTAATAACACTCAACCTTTGACATTTCCTTCCTCATATCATACTAATCTAAGTTAACCAAAACTGCCTTCATCTTTAAATGCAACCTTTTTCTGGAACTTCCAAGGAAGAAAGATGCTCTCAGACAACATTTTATGTTCAATACACTTTAGATAGAGCAGCGCTTCTTTTACTCACATTTCATACCATTTAGAGTGGTGAAGGGAAGGGAAAAAAATGAGAACTATGTTTTCATGTCCACATTCACATCTCCACCGTCAATGAAACCCATAGAGCCCTTTTCTTTTCCTTGACCCCCAACCTCTCATGAAACATCTACACAAGTCCAATAAAATGCAAAACAGAAGGATAAAATTTCAAAGCACATAAAAAGAGGTAGACATTTTGGGCCAGATTCTGATTTCAATTATATCAGGGGAACGCCACGGATTTACACCAAAATCTGGGCACTATCTTTAAAACTCATCAGGGCATGTTCAAAGCTACAATAAAATCAGAAGGCAATGTGCTAAAATTATGAGAGAAGACATATACACTTAAATAAGTGTTGAAAAAAAGTTTTAAAGAAGATTCAGGCAGAGAACCAAATTCAAGCCCCTCCCCCCACTTCAAGAGAGCTCAGACCCTCAAGATGAATAAGATGATCTGGTTAGTTAACAGTGAATGGGTCAGAGAGGAATTGCATAACTGATTCAATCTCGTGAACAGGTTTATTTAGATAAGGAGTTTATTTTATTTGTCAGTTGATGCCATAATAAGGCAGAATACAATTTACACAGGATAGAGTTGTTGCAGAGTATGGGGGAGTCAGGCCCTGCACCCCTCTTCCTGGGACTCACAGTGACTCTCAGCCAGCCAATAAAACAGAAGGTTTATTGGACAACAGGAACGCAGTCTACAGCAGAGCTTATAGGCACAACCAGGACCCCTCAATCTAGTCCCTCTGGGGATTCAGGGTGCATGGATCTCAGCTTGGGATTCCCTGAATTCCACCACCTAGCCCAAAACCAAAACTGACCAAACCCTCTCCAGCAGGCTCTCGGCCTTTGTCCAGCTTCCTGGGCAAAGGGTGTTTACTCCCCCTCCCCCCTGCCTGGCTCAGATTACAGGCTCAGGTCCTGTCCCTCACCTAAAGTCACCTCCTGCTCTCCCATCCCCCCCACAGACAGTTCTTACTCCATCACAAGAGGTACTTTCTCTTGTGCTTAGTCTCTTTCTGTTCCTGGATAAGTGCTTAGAACAGTATCTGGCTGGCCAGTTACACATCTTTTATTATTAATTATTATTATTTCTTTCTTCCCTTTGGAATAAGTTTACCATTCTCCTAACAGTGCTTTTCTATAGCACTGAAAATTATAAGTAAGTGCTTATTGTTTAAAAAGTGAGAACGCATTTTTAGAGGAATATTAACTTTTATCATATCCCCTTATGCTCTGCATTAGAACCATAGCTGGTATCTGTTGGCTTTCGTATGTTATATCTTTCTTTTTGTAGCACTGATCTACTGTTGGAACACCTAGTCTAAGAACTTCTAATGATTGCTGAGAACTGGACATGTGCTGTAGTCTGTTTCTTATTTTTGCTATCTGCTCACACTTTAATCCCAAACCCTATTACAAGAATACTCTGTATGCAGCAAAGCATGGGGTGATATATTTCCACTGTTGGCAGTTTTCTAAATTGCTTATTGAACAATGCATAACAAGGTTGCTTTATGCATTGCATGTAGCAGAGTGCAATTATATCATGTTATGTTTTGTAATTAAACAATAAAAACATAATTTCAGAAGTACTGTATACTAGTTAAAAAGACACATGGTTGAGAGAAAGATGCAGATTATTTCAGCTCTTGTCCAAATGCCAATAGCCTCCCCCCACTTTTCAAAAATGTTTCTCTCTCATATAGCCCTACATTTTAGGTTTGTTTTGCAAGGACTTCTGGTCTAATCTTACATATCCAATTACACATTTTATTCTTATTCTTGCTGTCATTACAGCTAGTCATAAATCTCCCTCTGATGATGCTCCTAGGGATGAAGATGGGCTTGCAAGTCCATTTTGAAGAGCTCCCATTTAATTCAGTTATTTATTCTTAACTGGTTTTCAGAATTCAGTGAAAACCCAGTAGAACTGCAGGGAATTAACAGCTTGACCATTCTGTTGCATCAGCTAAATTCTAAGTACAGCATATCGGTCTTCCTTGCACCAAAATCCAAAGCAGAGGTATATATGACTAATACCAAATCATAAATCTAACAAGGTTAAAGTTAACTATATACACATATTCTAACTTGTCTTTCTTTTCCAGGAAGTGAAAGATCAGCTTCAACTTCTTCCATGATCATTCACCTCTTGGCAGCAACCAGATAATCAAACACACATCTGTTGTTATGATTTTCTCCAAATGCAGCAAGCACTGCTAAAGTGAACAAAAACTCAATGCTGTGGAGTCTCTCAATCAAAAGAGAAGACAGTCTTCTTAAAACAGATTTAACTCTCAGGAATCTTGAGTTCTTCCTTTGTTTTCCATTGTACACTTGATATTCGATAGGATAGGACTGAATTATCATACTATCAGTGGAACAATTAACCCTGTGGTGGTTCAATGAAATAATTTTATTTTGATATTCTGAAAGGATTTTGCAGGGGGGGGGAAACATACAATTTTTTCCTCTATTTTTCTTTTTCCACTCAATCTCCGAGCGAATAATTTTTCAGAGAAAATGTTGCTATTAATCAGTACATGATTTGGGGTTTGCAACAATGAATAGTCAATCCATCACTACATCAAATGCTGCCTCTTAAAGCTTGTGTGATCAGAATTTTCTTCTCTTTTCCTCTTAAAATAAACCCTCTTTTCATCTGTCCCTCAATTCATTAAGCCTGTATTCTTCTGGAAACAAAGCATTAATCTGGGGTAGTTTTCCGTTTTTTGTTTTTTTTTTAGGGCTGAGCACAATACCTGGTGTGTAATTCCAGGCCCACTGAAGTCAATGGCAAAACCTCCATTGACTTCAATAGATTATACCTCTGGGGTCTTTCCAGGTATTATACTATTACTCTCCAATCATGAAGTTACTTGATTTGGGTGAGGAGGGGGTATGGAGATTTTTTTTTTTTTAAATAAAGAGTGATTTCAGTTGTTACCACAGTATATTCAATAGGATTCCAATTGAAGCAGAAAAGAGGCAGTCCTAGGTGTCTTCTAGTCAATGTGGCTATCCTTCCCCATGGAGACTCGACATATTTGCTTTATTGCCTAAAGCAATACAAGTGTAATCCCAGCCCTATTGAAGTCGATGGGAATTTTGCCATTGACTGCAATGGGGCCAGGATTTTACCCTATGAATTTTAGGCATGTGCCCTTGCAGTATACAGTACACCACATTACTTGTCACAATGATAATTTTAAAAATTTTATTACTTGCTTTAAAATATTCTTTATTTCACTCAATTTTAACACCACAAAACCCTGCCTGGTTTCATTCCAGTCCACAACCCAGAAGGTCACAGAAAGCAAGAACCGAATCGTGAATTATGACCCAAATCGTGTGTTCCTTAATTAAGCAAAACTCCAGTTGTCTTCAATGGAATATCTGCTCATTTAAAGAATTTGGCTCTATCACCCTTTTTATAACCCAATGCAAGTAGCATGGTATAAAGATTAATTTGAAAAAGAAGAAGAAAATAGAATGTTAGCTTCTTTTTCTATCACCAGTCAAATCCAGGGCAGGGGCATTTTGTGTAGGGGGAAAAAAAAAGGATGAACTTTTAATAGTGTGTGAATCAGTGTTTCTCAGATTTTGAGCCAATTTGTGTCCCTAAATGGGACCCCTTTTCTAAGGGCAGCATTAGCCATCTGGCCGTAAATGCCTCAATATGACTGCGTTTTATAAATATTAGATGAACTGAAGAAGAAAAGGCCACTTAATGGTCACAATGTAATTTGGTTATTCCTTCTTATAAGATATAGCTCAGGGGTCTCAAACTCAAATGACCCCGAGGGCCGCATGAGGACGAGTGCATTGGCCCGAGGGCCGCATCACTGACACGCCCCCTTGCTGCCCCTGGCCCCACCCCCAATCCACCCCTTCCATGAGGCTCCGCCCCTGCCCTGTCTCTTCTCCACCTCCTCCCCTAAGTGCGCGGCTCCCCGCTCCTCCCCCCTCCCTCCTGGAAAGTGCTAAGCACCACCAACAGCTGTTTGGCGGCTTGGCGGCGGGAAGCGCCAGGAGCCCTCTGATTCCCAGCCGCTGCGGGCAGCTCGGAGCCTTCTGATTCCCAGCCGCGGCTGGGAGTTAAAGGGCTCTGGGCTCCCCGCCGCGGGGGGCAGCTCGGAGCCTTCTGATTCCCAGCCGCGGCTGGGAGTTAAAAGGCTCTGGGCTCCCCGCCACCGCGGGCAGCTCGGAGCCTGCCGCGGCTGGGAGTTAAAAGGCTCTGGGCTCCCCGCCGCCGCCGCGGGCAGCTCGGAGCCTTCTGATTCCCAGCCGCGGCTGGGAGTTAAAAGGCTCTGGGCTCCCCGCCGCGGCGGGCAGCTCGGAGCCTGCCGCGGCTGGGAGTTAAAAGGCTCTGGGCTCCCCGCCGCCGCGGGCAGCTCGGAGCCTTCTGATTCCCAGCCGCGGCTGGGAGTTAAAAGGCTCTGGGCTCCCCGCCGCCGCGGGCAGCTCGGAGCCTTCCGATTCCCAGCCGCGGCTGGGAGTTAAAAGGCTCTGGGCTCCCCGCCGCGGCGGGCAGCTCGGAGCCTTCCGATTCCCAGCCGCGGCTGGGAGTTAAAAGGCTCTGGGCTCCCCGCCGCGGCGGGCAGCTCGGAGCCTTCCGATTCCCAGCCGCGGCTGGGAGTTAAAAGGCTCTGGGCTCCCCACTCTAGAGCCGGCCCTGGTGGGGGAGCTCCGCGGGCCGCAGGGAAGAGCTCCGCGGGCCGCATGCGGCCCGCGGGCCGCGTGTTTGAGACCCCTGATATAGCTGATTGGGCAGACAAAGGTTGAGTATTTGGAGGGGAATAAGGGCACACTTATCCTGCTCTGGCCTGAAAATATCCAAACGTGATGTCCTTGTATTATACAAATATACTGAATACGACAGAGAACTTGTATTCATGATTTAGGGTCATCACCTACCTGCTGACTAGTGATGGAGGAGGAGAGAAGCTAATATAAAACACAAGGGCCTGATCATGAGAGTAGTTTACCGCTTGCTGAACATCTGCAACCTGTCAGTGTTTCCATTCCAAAAACTTTCACAGCTGTCTCATCTGAACAAGCAGTTTGGCTTTACTGAAGCATTTCCTTTCTCCCTCATTAATGAAGCTTCTTGGTCCCAGGAGCTAGAACTACTTGGGCCAACCCTGAAAGGTGATGAGCACCCACAACTACCAATGAATTAATCTTGCAAGTACTTGGCACTTTTCAAGATCAACCTCACAGGTGCCACAAGTACTCCTGTTCTTTTTGCGGATACAGACTAACACGGCTGCTACTCTGAAACCTCACAATGGTTGTAGCTTCTAGATATATAGGAGTAATGACAGAGCACTGGACTGCAACTCAAGAGACTTGCACTCAATTCCTAGCTCAGCCACACACTTCTTGTATGACCTTGTGCAAGTCATTTAAACTTCCCATCTCTACAATGGGGAGAGTATCTCCCAACCTCAAAGGGGTGTTCCGAAGGTAAAATTCATTAATAGTTGTGAGATACTACAGTAAGGGATGTCATCAGTATCTACACAGGGAGAAATCCTGCTTAAAGAGGATAAAAATGGTGCACCATACAGCTAATAGAAATGTTGATACATTTCAAAATTGGACCTCCCAGCCCCCGGACCCTGGAAAGAGTTCAATAACGTTTTCATTATCTACCCCTGGTTTTGGCCAGCTTCACAGCTGGACTGAAGTATTCCAGTTTCAAAATTTCAGAGAGACAAAAGATCCAAAAAGCTTACATGAAAATTTTTCCCTTCTTATTTTTGACCGGCTCTTGTGCTGAATCCTTATGCTGCCCCTCTGCACAGGGTGAATTTCACACCACATGATAAAAATTCACACCAATATCAGGTTTCACAATCTAGCCCTAAGACTGTAAGCTTCTTAGGACAGGGTTCTTGTTTTCCTGCATTAGTGCTATACAAATATTATCATCATTTGACAGTGCTGGTAAGAGCTGGGTAGGAATAATGCAGCAATACCCCACTCCCAAAGTACTTTAAAAGTTACACTGCCTCTCTTTGATCCACATGCTGCCTTTAAGCAATTTATTTAATTTACACCATTGGTTCTCTCTCACAAAACCTTTTCAATTTAAACGAGAATTTAAGAGAACTGAACATTTCCTGCTATCGACCGTGTAAAGGCTTGCAGATATGGTGGTGAAAAAGAGGCTGTAGGGGGAAAAACAATCATTCACTCCTGATAATCCACTTATCATTGTACATAGCATTTTTTTTTATAAATTGATATAATTACAGTAGACAAGAAAATAGGACAACTGCACACAGCACTTAAGCACACATCTAAAGCCCATTCATGCGTTGCACAGAGGCATTTTAAAATAATTTTAAAAAATATTTTCTCTCTATTACAATTCCTTGGACTGAAATTCTTTTTAATCAGTCTGTTCTCCTCAGTTGCTTCTGTGCATCACTTTAGGTTTGTAACGTTGCTTGCAATAGCAAGGATGCTACATTTACTACTTTTACAAAGACACGAACCATTTGTTTTGTTTTGAAGAGAAACAAAGAAATGCACAGCCTTTTCAAACAAAATTAAAAATAAGAGATTAATATTTTGATTAAATTAGTGTGAATGAATTTGTTCCTAGTATGCTTTAAAATTGTTCTTTTAAAATAATTACACTTGTAGTCTATTTCAATCCAAATGTTAAAAAAAAAAATCAAGATTTTGCAAGTAAGAACCATGGTCACAGGAGATCTAAGTGGCCTGAATTTAAGTATGAGCCAAAATATAGAATGGTAATCCTAGCTGAGATGCAATTTAAACAACCAAGCAGAAGCCTCAAACTATTAATCAGATTTCTTTGTAAGAAAGACCACCACCCCCATAGATTTCATCTGAATTTTTCTGTCCAACAAGAGAGAGGTTTCCAACCAAAAGCAGTATCTTGGGGCTTGATCTCTGAAGATGTCCCCATCCAGCAGAGACTTCAATAGTGTCATAGGACAGCTAGTTAAGGGTTAAGGTCTCTTTTACCTGTAAAGGGTTAACAAGCAGTAACCTGATGAACACTGACCAGAGGACCAATCAAGGGACAAGATAATTTTAAAATCTCTGTGGAGGGAAAGCTTTGTCTGTGTCCTTTGTTTGGATTGCTGTTCTCTCTTTGGATTTAAGAGAGGCCAGACATATTCTTCAAGTTCTCCAAAGTTTCCTGAAGTATTTTCTTCTATTCAGTATAGTGAGTATTAGAAAGGCGAATTAGTCTTATAATTGATTTCTACATTTGCAATTGTGTGTTTGCTGAAGAAATATCTTTATTTCTGTTTGCTGTTACTTTGATTATTCTGAGAAAGGGGGTGGGAAGTCTCTCCAGGTTTATAGCTAGACCCTGCATATTTTCCATCTTGGTGATACAGAGATAGTGTACTTTTTTCTTTCTTTAATAAAATCTTTTCTTTTTAGAACTTGATTGATTTCTTCCCTTGTTTGGATTTTCAGGGGAAGGGGAGGGGGAAAGTGAATCCCTCTTTCTTGATTCAAGGAGTTTGAATCAAGGTATCTCTCCCAAGGACAAGGGGAGGGGGAAGAAGGTGGGGGGAATGGATTATTTCCCTTTGTGTTAAGATCCAAGGAAGTTGGGATCTGTGTTCCCCAGGGAAAGTTTGGGGGAACAGGGAGTGTACTAGACACTGGAATTTCTAGTTGGTGGCAGCTTTACCAGATCTAAACTAGGATTTAGTTTAGAGGAGTCCATGCAGGTCCCCATCTTGTGAACGCTAAAGTTCAAAGTGGGGAATAAACCTATGACAAATAGGTTCTCAGAAATCAACACCATCTATGTGGTGTTTCTGTGCCTCTACACTGCCTCTTGGCACTCATAGCAGTCCCACTGCGGCAACATATTCTCATGGTATTTCCAGTTGACCACTGTCCCAATTTACTCTCAGAGATGGTTCATTGCCTGGTGGTTCTCTCTACATATGATAAGTCTCATTGGATCCCTATAGGGTTGGGAGCAGGACAAGGGGATAATGTCACATAGTTCCCTCCAGTTGGACGACTCCACATAGAAGCTGATCTACACGGAGCATCCATTGAGAGGCTTTTGCAAGTAGACTGAGAATTGTTAAGAGCTTTGCAATCCAGAAGCCATTTGTAGTGCTATAAACTTATTAGTCCCACAAATTTACAAATGATGTTACATATTCTTATGTGCCAGTAAATGTAAATGGCACTCAATATTGCCAATCCCAAGCATTCAAAGAGCGGGAATCAGGCCATCCATGAAATCATGCAATTTTTAAAAAAATAATAAATTTATGGATTCTTTGGTCTTCTGGTTTGGGAGTTCACATTTTCAAACTTTCCCTGCAACTATGAGGGCTAGAAAGTCTTTTTAAGTAGAGAGAGATTCTCTAGATTCGAGAGAGAGAGAGAGAGAGAGAGAGTCGGCAACCACATGACTCTCCAGACACTCAGACCTTAAGGAAAAAAAAAACAGCTATCATTAGACTCATGGTAATATCGCAAGAGTTGGCAACACTTCATTATATGAACTATTGACATGTCATCACAAATATGCAGCCACAACGCCAAAAATATGCAGCCATATCACTCATCTACAACGCCCATAAGAAGGATGGATAATTCTGTGAGTCAGTACATTGGACCTGAATCCCCTGTACTCTCAGAAGCAACAAAAGTGATCCAGCTCTATTTGACTGATTTAACAAGTGACTTTGTGACTGCCTAAGTTTCCTGATTGCACATTTCTTATGTTAATAATTTGTGAGAACCTTATGTTTGCACTGGAAAGGTTCACATTTGGGTCTAAAATGAAATATTTCTTTTGAAAGATAGTTGAGGGTTACAATATGCTGGATGGTTTAGTACATAAAATACCTCTAGGTCAATGAGTAGTTGGTTGACTGGCCAACACAGATGCTGCACATTAAAGCAGGGCTTTGGAGCGGAGCCCGGAGCTGGAGCGCGGAGCAGCTCCGGAGCAGTGGAGCTGCAGGTTTTTGCCTGGAGCTGGAGCGGAGTTGGAGCACAGCTCCAAAACCCTGCATTAAAATAAATGACTATCATCCTTGATAGGAATTCTGAGAGCTACTAGCTTTAACCATCATGAGCTGTAACATACATTCAAACTAATATGTAATTTTTTTAAATGAAAAATAATACTGTAAAGATTGTAAATTGTTAAGGGAAATCATGCCTACAATCTATTAGAATTCTTTGGTTAACAAACATGTGGACATAGATGATCCAATGGATATAGCATACTTGGACTTCCAGGTCCCTCACCAAAGATGCTTAAGCAAAGTAAGCAGTCGTGAGATAACAGAGAAGGTCCTCAGATCAGATCAGTAATTGGTTAAAAGACAGGACACAGAGTATAAATAAATGGTAAGTTCTCAGGAAAATAGTGGTATCTTGCAGGGAACAGTATTGGGACCTATGCTGTCCAACATATTCATAAATGATCTGGAAAAAAGAGGGCAAACAGAGAGGTGGCAAAGTTTGCAGATGATATAAAATTATTCAAGATAGTTAAATGTGAAGCAGACTGCAAAGGGTTACAAAGAGATTTAACAAAACTGGGTGACTGAACAACAAAATGGCAGATGAAATTCAATGTCGATAAATACAAAGTAATGCACGTTGGAAAACATAATCCCAACTACACATGCAAAACGTTACCATTCAAGAAGATCTTGGAGTCACTGAAGATAGTTCTCTGAAAACATCCACTCAATGTGCAGCGGCAGTCAAAAAAGCCAACAGAATGTTCAGAACCATTAGGAAAGTGATAGATAATAAGACAGAAAATATCAATGCCATTATATAAATCTATTGTACACCCACACCTTAAATACCGTGTGCAGTTCTGGTTGCCCTATCTCCAAAAAGATATATTAGAAATGGAAAAGGTACAAAGAAGGGCAACAAAATGATTAGAGGTATGGAACAACTTCCATATGAGGAGAGATTAAAAAGACTGACTATTCAGCTTCGAAGAGACGATTAAGGGAGGGATACGATAGAAGTCTATAAAATCTTGAATGGTGTGGAGAAAAAGTGAATACGGGAGTGTTATTTACCCTTTTGCATAACAGAAGAACCAGGGGTCAGCCAATGAAATTAATAGGCAGCAGGTTTAAAAACAAAACAAAAGGAAATACTTCTTCACACAACACACAGTCAACCTGTGGAACTTCTTGCCAGGGGATGTTGTGAAGGCCAAAAATATAAATAGGTTCTAAAAAGAAATAGATAAGTTCATGGAGGATAGGCCCATCTTAGCCAAGATGGTCAGGGATGCAACCCAGGCCCTGGGTTTCCCTAGGCTTCTGACTGCCAGATACTGTGACTGAACGATAGGGGATGGATCACTTGATGATCTTCATTCTCTTTGAAGCATCTGTCATTGGCTACTGTTGGGAAACGAGATACTGGGCTAGATGGAGCACTGGTCTGACCCAGTGTGGCTGTTCTTATGTTGTACGGCTGTAAATTAATTAAGATAATAGCAGCAGAAGTATTACCATAGCACCTAGGAGCTCTCATCATGGCCTAGAACCCCAATGTGCTAGGTACTGTACAGACAGGACAAAAAGACAGTCCCTACTCCAAAGAGCTTACAACAGAACTATAAGACAAAGAACAGATAGATGGGGGAGTACAAGGAAACACTAACAGTATTGGTCAGTAGGGGTCTCAGAACACCAGGGGTCTGCCCTTGACAAGTTTTTCATAGGTATCCGGGAAACATAGTTTTAAGGAGGTGGGAGGGAGGGAGGGAAACAATCTATCTGCCGAAGTTGTTCTTGCTTGCAATGTTTATTATATAAACAGAATGGAGGCACAGGTAACTAAATACTTTCAAAATGTGCTTAAATTATAGATTTCAGATCAAACAAATTCTAGCTGTCACAATCTGTTGTTCTCTACAGAGGAAATTTGAAAAGAATTGAGGTATTTTGTTTTAATGTGCTGTCTGCAATCATGGAAAGGAAAGTACTTTTCAGCTGTCCTCACTATACAACATTACAAAGGGTACGGATCCTCAAAATCCATATTAAAAAGTTTGCATCTAAATATTTCTGACCACAGAATAGTTTGCTTTTTAGAAAAGCAGTGGACTCAGCAAACTCAAGGAACCAATCTTGGAGTCCATCGTGTCAGAAAATAGCTCTGCCTGGAGGAGTTGTCAGCATAACCTTGCATTAAATGATGAAAATCTAAACAATGATATTTTCTCGTTTCAGGTTCCTACTGTGCAAACTATGTACGAATATAGAACCTAAGCATACCACTGCGCTTTTGCAAAGCAGGAGGACAGATACGTTTATCACATTAGTTGAATTTTATTTTTCACTACCACGCTTTTTAAAAACAGTAAAATATATTTTTCCCTGACACAGCTCCTCATTTCCGATCCATTCCTTTAATTCTTCATGAATCTATAAAAACGTCAGATACACATTTTCTTTTTAAATGCCATTATCATATAAATGAAGAAAAGTCAGCAGGTATAATCTTTGGTTTTAGAGTGACTCTGCTTTTAGAATGAAATGAAGCATTATCCAAACTAAATACTCACTTAATGTAGTTTGAAAAGGACAGTACCTTCATATTTACAATTAAAAAGGGCTCAAATAACAAAATGACTAAGATGAGCATTAGGCAGAGAAAATGAACAAGGTCCAGACGTTTCATTCTCATAAGGAAAAGCAAGTCCAAAAACTTCATAACGATCATTGTACAGACTTGCAGCTGCATTCTCCCCTCCAGACCCCTATCTCAGAGACCTGCTCACAGAGGCTCTTTGTGGGCTGCTAGGGAAGAACCCTTACTCCTCCCTCTCCCACTTCCCACCCCAGATCTGCCTGTTTGCTCCCTACCACCAGCATAAATTGGAGACCCAGGCATTTATTTTTCAAACTGCAAACAACAACTGCATGTTAGGTATCCAGATATATTACCATCATTATCTGTCAGCAGCTTCTTTTATACTTCTGACTGGCTCTTGAGTACATCCGCGGCACTCATTTACGTTCTATAATACCTACCCTTTCTTAGCTATTATATCTAGGGATAATTAACTCAGAAGAGCTCAGGGAGCTCCAGCTTGTCTGTCTGTCCATCTGCAAACTTTACCTTAAAATAAAATAAGGACCATGTTCTTTTCTGGATATACGGGATAAAACTCCCACTTGACATGACTACAAGAGCCGAATGCTCATTCTGCCCTACACTTACCCTGAAAGAATTGTGGAATTAATGTAAACCTTGCACACAAGATGTCTAAGTGCTGTAATAAAAGTGCCGGGGGGGAGGGGAAGGGATATGAAAAGAGCAGTCAGATATGATAAAATCATCTAAAGAACATTCAGAAAATGTCATGGGAAACAGCTGAGAGGAAGAACAATAATAATAATAATAATAATAATAAAAGATACATTTGGCGCAGTGTGCCTTCTTCAGATGCTTGTAATTTGGAGCCAGTTTTGTACCTCTGCAATGCCACTGACTACTGACCATTAGGCCCTGATTCAGCAGAGCACTTAAATACATGCTTAAATCCAATCCTATTCAACGAATGCTTAGTGGGAGATTTTCAGTAAGAGTTAGTTGCCCAAATCCCACTGGCTTAATTGGGAGTTGGTTGCCTCCCTATCCTTTGTGTTTTAGAAAATATCCTTATATATGTAGATTACTTTCAGCATGTGTTTAAGTAACTTGCTGAATCAGTTAACAGAGACTGGGGGCTTGGCTACACTTGAGAGTTGCAGCGCTGGTGGAGGCTTTCCAGCGCTGCAATTAGTAACTGTCCACACCTGCAAGGCACATCCAGCGCTGCAACTCCCTGGCTGCAGCGCTGGCTGAACACCTGGTCTGCTTGGGGTGTAGCGAGTGCAGCGCTGGTGATCCAGCGCTGCTCGTCAAGTGTGGACACACACCAGCGCTGTTATTGGCCTCCAGGGTATTAGGAGATATCCCAGAATGCTTTTAAGTAAATTACTCTCTTTTGTTTTGTTATGCTGCCTCTCTTTGTTTTGTTGTGAACTCGGAGCTCCCGGAGCTGCTTATCTAAAAAACAAACACAGCTCCTGTTTGCTGTGATCAATCTGTAAGTGACTGTGAACAATCAAATGAGATAACCCACTACCTTGCTGTGAATGAAGCAGGCAGGGGGATGAGTGTTTGCTTGAGGATAGAAACAGCGAGGGCACGGGGGAGAAAGGGAGTCCGTTGGAGCAGCTGCTTATCTGGTCTGCAGGCTGTTTGCAGTTAAGAGTAAGGGGTCGGGAAAATTTTCTGATTTTGCAAGGCAGAGAGCTGATACACAGTGTCAGCTCCAAAAATCCACTCTCTCTCTCCCCCCTGGTCCCTGTCACACTCCACCCCACTCCCCTCTTTTGAAAAGCACGTTGCTGCCACTTGAATGCTGGGATAGCTGCCCGTAATGCATCACTCCCAACAGCGCTGCAAATGTGGCCACACTGCAGCGCTGGTAGCTGTGAGTGTGGCCACACACCAGCGCTTTCCCTACACAGCTGTACGACCAGCGCTGTAACTCCCAGCGCTGCAACTCTCAAGTGTAGCCAAGCCTTTAGCAACTGAGAAAGTGAGCCTACACAAATACCGAACTACACAGATAACTGCTCCTCTAATTAGAGAATCTGGCAGATTAGCAGAACTTTGTTTATTTCATGGATATTATTGCCATAATTTCTTGACAGCTAAGTGATCAATAAAATCTATACCACAGCACCTGTTTGTTTTTTAAATGAATTACAAGGTTGAGAAGTATTTTATAGACTAATTTGAATATACTGTCTGTATGTCTCACATATTTATAAGGCCCCCAGTACTGTAGCATCTGAAAGTCTCACAGGTTTAATATATTTATTCTCACAATACCTCTATTTTACAGAAAAAAAAACTGAGACCTAGGGAGACTTTGGGCATGTCTACACATCACCAACAAAGCACTTTAGAGGACTGAGATTTGTAGAGTGTTCTAATGCGTTGCCCTCTAATGGCCCTGTGTAACCACTGGTGAACTAGCTAGCCTTCAGCGCATCCCAGCAGGTGCAGTCAGAACGTAACACATTATAGCCCTCTACCAATCACACCCCTCTAGAACACGTTGCTAAGCCACATAGACAAGCCCTCTGTGACCTGCTCAGTGTCATACAGGAAGTCTGTGGCAGAGCCAGGAACAGAGCCTAGGTCATCCAAGTCCCAGGGTGGCCCCTGAACCAATTACAATGATCTGCTGACCAAGGAGAAGGCATCTACAAGAATACTTTTTGACATGGCTATGACTGCGTGCATGTGTTAGGAGCCCATAAGAAGGTCGGTTGCCTTCTCTCTCTCTCTCAGTGACAATATTTCATTGAGACTACTGTATCTAGGATTATCTATTCTTTATTTCAGCGATCTGAGAAAAGTGTGTTGCTTTCATTTATACACGAAAAGGAGAGAGTCATGGAAGTGGTATGGGAGAGACTATAGACCTCATTTCTCCACTATGACTGAGAAGAGTGGGAGGGCCGCTGAGGCTCAGATTCAAGTTTGAGCTGCACAGGGGGCAGCCCTAATTTCCATGCCTGGTTCAGGAGAGACTATCAGAACAGCCTCCTCCTTCCAGGGCTCCAGTCAGATACTGTCCCCTTTTTCTCATACCCATCATAACTTGCCAGAAGAATGGACTACTAATACCATGTGGACTACACTTACCAGCCTCCGGTGCTGTCACCGTCCTCAGAATGGAGGAACCATCAATAGCTAGCCTGGCTCCTTCTCACTGATCGGAGAGGACAGTTTCAGCCTACTCTCTTCATGAAATGCCAGCCTCAGGGCCTAAATCCAAAGCTGCGAAAACGGGCTTCTTTATAAACCCTACACTGCTTCCTCTCACAAAGTTGACAGTGGCATCATTTTTAGAGGCCAGGATTAGCAGCATCAACCATAGGAATCCTCATAAGACCTGCACACCACACTGCACTCAGGTTTTAACCCAATTAACAGCACCTTGTATGTTCTATTCCACGTCACCAACAGTGGCAAGAGCAGTGCATACTAAGTATAATTCTTAGGTTTTTGTAAACAGAATTGTTTGGGAAAAGTGACGCCAATATTTCAATCTGATCGTCCCTAAAAAAAGGTGGATGTGATCAATGCTTGTCACTTCACTGCACTGCACTAGGTCCTCAAAAAGAATCAGAAAAAGTCTATATTATTTCATGCATGTACAAAAAGATCATTTCCCTGGAATTCATGCAACAGCTGCATAAGAACAAACAATGCTCGAAGAATGGATTTCCTGCAATGACTAATATAAGGCTAGTAAATTACTAG
Source organism: Mauremys mutica (assembly GCF_020497125.1). Classification (NCBI taxonomy): domain Eukaryota; kingdom Metazoa; phylum Chordata; order Testudines; family Geoemydidae; genus Mauremys; species Mauremys mutica. The sequence continues at coordinate 101,154,519 of NC_059079.1, read as the reverse complement.
TTTGAAACTTGTGTTTAGGAATTCACAGATTTTTCAGTTGCTTGAAAAGGCTTATATTAAAAATGACAAGTTATGGGATCATTCATGAAACATAGTAATTAGGAGAGCTTTGCCATTTCCCCTTAACCACATGCATAAGACCTGATCCCCCTCTTGTTTGCACCAGTGTAAATCAGGAGTAACGCCATTAAAGTCAACGGAGTTATACCACCATAGAGGAAATGATTATCAGGCTTAAGGAAAAACCCAAAAGATTCACTTTAATCAGTTGAATCCACTTAGGATACTACTGTAAACACGACAGCTCACGGCTCCCTTGAGTCTCCTTGGAGATATAAGACAATCACATACATCCCATAATGTGGATGGTCTTCACTGAGTACAAGATTAATTTTATAATGTCCTTTGGAGTTCACGGTTATGTGTTATCAGAAATTGCTATAATTACCTTAAAACGGATCCTTTAATCTTCATCCTCTGAATGGCAACTAACACCTATAAGTGTTATAGTAGGAATTCCAAGGATTACTGGAGTGCCTCTAGAGCAGACTATTAATTATCAAGGCTGCAATGAAACACTGGGAAGCACATGTTCCACATTTCCCCCCCAAAATTAACCTTGTTTACTGATTTTATCACTTTAAGGAATGTATTGTTGGTTTTCACCTCGTAATAAAAAAAAGTACTTAACCACAAACGAGCAATCAGATAGGCATTATAATTGCCTCCTGTGGAACATGAAAAAAAAATAAAACTCAAAAATGGAGATGGATCCATAAGAGCCTCTTCTCAAAAGGTGACATTTGATCGTAACACTCATTTCCTATTCCATGCATAGTCATTTCAATATTTAGACTATATAAGTGTATATGTATATTGTATATGCAAACATATAATGAATATTGCGGTGGTAACAAAAATAATTGGGCCTGATTTGCCTTTGTGTAACTGCAATTTTGCTCTACTGAAATCAGAGTGCAGACCTGAAGTAAAACAGTAATGGATTAGACTACAAGCTGATAAATGACCTGCTTTCTTAGACATGAGCTGCTTCCATTTTTAAATTAAAAACATGTTTTAATAATTTGTTTTCCCATGATGAAACTGAATAGTCTGATCTGTCTGTACAGCACCCTGTACAATGGTCACCTATTATATAAACAGTCTATCTGCAACCTGCCAATGCTTGTTTCCTAAACCATTCAGTGGGATTTTAAATTGCTAGAGACATGATTTAAATAGAACTGGTCAAACAAACAATAAAAACCTAGCGGCGCTCTGGTGGAAATGCATTCCCCACCCATATCCAGCTGGACATTCGTGCTGGGGGAGTCCAGTCCCAAAGGATTAACAGGAAAAGGTTTTTGTTTTGTTTTTTTTCCCCCGTGAGAGAAGGTTGAGAACTTCTGTATAGCTCTAGATAACAGCTTTTGGTAGGTTTCCCTTCTTCCTTAGTCATTGTGGGTCTGATTCTCATTTACACTACCCCACTTTAATGCCCCTTTACATAGCCAGAGCAGCATGAAGGGGTCTTAAAGGACATGAGACTCAAACCCTGCATATTTTTTCTTTTAGTTCAATGCATTCTGAGCTCTTACTCTGCAAACCTTAATACCTACCCCAGTATTCTGCTTTATTAGCATGCTCTTGATACCCTACTTTCACAGACACTTAATCAGAGTGATTTTATGTTTTAGTGTAAACTACCTATCAGCTAGGACGTGCTTTTCAGATCACATTCAGTCCAACTACCGTTTCCTCTTATGTTTTCAGTGCTCTTTCATATGTATCCTTTGTTTAACTCCCCTTCTGATAATATGCAATTTTAAAAAATAAACCTTGGAGGTCAGAACAAATTTTAAAAGGATTTAAAATCTTACTAGCTATCATGAAATCAGAGCTCCTTCTGGCTGTTATAAGCAACAAGTACATAACAAGTAGGTGATAAGGAAATGGGACCAAATTTCATATGATGTTCACATATAAACATGGGGAAAATGCTGCATTTCTTACTCAAACAATACTACTGAATTCAACTGAAATCTTGCCTCCATGAGCTCTGGCTCACTATGCAGTCACTAGGAAACCACATATAATATATTTTACTGTGCTGAAGAACTAGCACATCATGAACAGAAATACAGTCCTGCATTTCTGAAATGGTTTATTTATCTTCGTCTAGAGCAGAACTAATGACAAATCAATCAAGGAAATAAATAAAAAATACATTTATTTACATGTTGTAGCAAATTCTATTTGATGCAAATTTTACTTTCACAGATCACTATTACTACTAGTAAGGTTCCAATAACAGAATTTGAGCACTAAAATAGAAAGAGTTAAAATAAAATAAAAATGGGTTTATGTTTAGATAGTATGAATTCCATTATTAATCCTAAGAATCTGTTCCAGAATTAATTCAACAGGATAATAGTATCCTACAGAAAATGTTACTCTGTTTTCTCCTATAAAACTAAAATATACCAAACGCCACTACAGTTATAGAAAAATACACCTAAAATGTATTTCCCTCTGTCCTCTGTATTAGTTTACCTCCCGCTCACCTACCAAGTCAAATTATTTTCTCTACTACAGAGTGCAAGTACAATCTCTGTTCTGGTGAATATCAAAGCATTTTGATACTTAGGTCCAGATTCTGATCTCAGTTACACTGATGTAAAATACAAAATGACAGAATTAATAGATGTGTGCAGCACACTGCTGTCTAGAAGCCAATGGTGCATTAGGAGGCACTAAAAAAACCCCAAGCCTTACACGTAGTGTCTGCGGTCAATTTAAAATCAAATCAGTTTTTAGTCTCTGCAGTCACAACTCAATCACCATACAGATCCTCAAGAACAGATTTTCAAGAGCTCAGCTCCCTTGTGTGCACCTAAATGAAGTGCCCAGATTTTCAAACGAGCAGTGGGACACTGAACTACAAGAGATGCTGGGCATTAAGCACTCCTGAAAAATCTTCCCACTTCATTCCCTGCATGGGAGCGGAGCTCTTTTAGACATCTAGTGGGTGGGTGAGGTTATGTTCATTCCTTCGTTGGTTCCAGAAAAGAATTCTTACTGCCATCCAGCTACCTTTCATCTTCCCCGTGTGCAGCGATGGAAGCTAGTCACAGAGCTAGGCAACTCTGAATTCCATCACTTTTGCAGCAAGGAAAGCCCAACCAGCCTCATCATGCTGGTTAAGGCAGCCACTAGGGATCAAAACACCTATGTGGCCCTCAATTGCATGAAATGGAGCATGAGTGAAATGGGAACCTCCATAGGAAACCGGGATAAAACAGGAGAGAGGGTGGAGAACATGCTATGTCCCATCTTCAGAGTATAAACAGAGAGGAAAACACCATTTGATAATAATTCTTCTAAATCTTCCTGTTTCAGTAGGTGCCCGGCTTGGATTGTAATGTTGAAAGAGCTCTGGAAATAAGATTACTTGTTCAAACAGGGTCTGTGTCGCAATTTCATGAATGGAGCGGGAGTTATTTTTAATTGCCACTTAGAATTCAGGGGGATATTCCCCACCATGTTGTAAAAATCAGAGCTAATATCCAAGGCCAAAGTGTGTGGCAAAATCTTTTACATTTCTTATAGGGCCTGTCTCTTTTCTTCCTGTTTCCATTGCTGAGCATGGTCTCAGGCCTGGTCTACACTGGGGGGGGTTCGATCTAAGGTACGCAATTTCAGCTACGCGAATAGCGTAGCTGAAGTCGAAGTACCTTAGTTCGAATTACTTAACCGTCCTCACGGCGCGGGATCGACGTCCGCGGCTCCCCCGTCGACTCCGCCACCGCCGTTCGCAGTGGTGGAGTTCCGGAGTCGACGGGAGCGCGTTCGGAGTTCGATGTATCGCGTCTAGATGAGACGCGATATATCGAACTCCGAGAAATCGATTGCTACCCGCCGATATGGCGGGTAGTGAAGACATACCCTCAGAATGGTTATATCCAGAATGCATGTCCTATAAATCTTAAGAATTGCACAGCTATTGATTTTTTTTTTTTAATTCTTAACACTTAAGGAGAGGCATATTTTGCATTAGCATCAAGCTTGGAAAATGATAGCAGCACCCACTGAAAAAGAACACTGTGTCCCAACTCCCACAGAATGTAACTCAGCAGGAATCACATGTATCACAGCTGTTCAGGCAGCCACTCAATGAGGGCAGGAATTTCAGATATAACAGGCCAAATGGTTGACAAAAAAAAAAACCCACCCACACACCACCACACCCTACAACAGGGCCAGGAGTCACCATCCAGAGTAGCCTCACAGCCTGCATGTCTTCCACATCCCCCTTCAGAAACGGGACAAGGACTGCGACGTAGCAACAGTTTTTAAACAGCAGTGATTCCATTCACACCAATGCTGTTGGAAGCTGTTAACATGCACACAAAGAGCATTTTCCTGCATCCTCTACCACTCTGGAGGTGCTTTTGATGTTGCGGCAGGAAAAACAGGAAGGACGCAACTAATTTCTTCTCAACACTGGTTTCACCCACGCACGCAAAACTTTCACAAGCTTCAGCCAAGTTACACAGGGGTGACATTAATCCAGCCCAGAACCCTTAGTTTGGGGTTCAGCAAAGGACTCACGAAAGAGCAACTGATTTTCAGATGTTTTGGAAATGTATTTGCAGTATTTGAGCCTATGCTCACAATACAGATCTGGGATCTTAAACGCATTCTAGAAACATATTTATAAATTAGAGAAAGCTAGATGTTTCCATTTAAAACTCACATAAGGCGCTTCGTTTGGAAAGGGCAGAGAACTCATTACAAGCTCCAAAAATATTTTCTATTTGTGTTTTATTTTGTAATTTTAGTTTATTCTGTAGAATTCTGAGACGTGCAGGACTAAAAAGTAAATATTTACACTTCAGGTAGTCACTCTCTGGGTCGTGTGTGCTCTGAGTCAGGATATATTATACTGAAATAAGCATGACAAAATCATAACATCCAAAATATGAGGTTTATGGCCAATTTACTGGTGCTGGGTATGCCCACCTGCAAAAATGAACATGCATCTCTCACACCTTTGGGAACTACAGCAGTATTTGCACCCCTAACCAGGAAACTGCACAACGGGCTATCCATTTGCATGTCTGGTTATGCAACTTGCACAGAAAAATGGCCATTTCCAGAGGCACTTAGTGATGCACACACATTTTTATGGGTGCCATTCACTCTGCGCTGCTTTGAAAATGGTGCTCAACCTAGGGTTGCCAACTTTCTAATAGCAGAAAAACGAACACCCTTGCCCGCCCCACCCCGCCCCTTCCCAGAGGTCCCACCCCTGCCTCTTCTCCAAGGGCCCCAACCCCCCCACTCACTCTATTCCCTCTCCCTTCCTCTCCGCTCACTAGCTCATTTTCATCGGGCTGGGGCAGGTGTTTGGAGTACAGGAGGGGGTGAAGGCTCCATCGAGGGGTATGGGCTCTGGGGTAGGGCCAAGGATGAGGGGTTTGGGGCGTGGGAGGGGGCTCTGGGCTCGGACAGTGGGTTGGGATGTGTGGGGAGGTATAGGCTCTGGGTTGGGGATGCAGGCTTTGGGGTGGGGCCTGAAATGAGGGGTTCAAAGCATGGGAGGGGGCTCCAGGATGGGGCAGGGGTGCAGGGGAGGGCGAGGACTCTGGCTAGGGAGGTGGGTTCTGGGGTGGGGGCGTGTATGAGGGGTTTAGAGTGCAGGAGGGGGTTCAGGGCTGGGGCAGGAGGTTGGGGCACAGAAGGGGTGTGGGCTCCGTGAGGCACTTACCTCAGGTGGCTCCCGGGAAGCAGAGTGGTCAGGGGGCTCCGCGTGCTGCCCCCAGGCAGAGGCGCCGCTCCTGCAGCTCCCATTAGCCGCAGTTCCCAGCTAAAGGGAGCTGCGGAGCTGGTGCTCAGGGCAGGAGCAGTGTGCAGAGCCCCATGGCTGCCCCTACGCCTAGGAGCTGGACATGCCAGCAGCTTCCCAGGAGCCCCACAGGGCTGGGTAGGGAGCCAGCCTGTGCCACCAACCGGACTTTTAACAGCCCGGTCAGCAGTGCTGACCAAAGCCACCAAAGTCCCTTTTCGACAAGGTGTCCTGGTCGAAAACTAGATACCTGGCAACCCTAGCTCTAAGAATGACAGTGTCCAGGACTTCAAATACTTATGTAAAACTATTTCTGAACATTGGGCAGAATCATCCCCCTACATATTTCCTAGCCCCCTACAAAGGTAACCACAGATTTCCTCCAGGTTTTTTGCTGCTACACCGGAGGTCTCAGGTCACCCAGTACTTCTGCACAATTCCCTGAGGAACTCCAGCTGACTACTGCCTCCAACCTCCCTTTTACATTTCTGCATTGTGTGTGAAAACACTGTTCCATGCTCGTGCCCTTGAAGCACTACCAACCCCAAAAGGGAGAACATAACTATGCCTCACCCAGCTCCATACCCACGAGATGAACTGACCAGACATAGAAGGAAGTGCATATTGCATCCTTCTAAGAGGCACTGCAGTGGATGTGATACCAGTGTATGTTCAGGAGCAACTGAAAGTAATGCTTATTAAGGCACAGTGTTTTGCAGAACTTCCTCGATACGGGCCTCTGCTTTACTAGCACAATCTAGTCCTCACTGTAGTCTCACATTTATAAAGGCCAGTAATAGCATTTTCTAATGTTAAGATGTACATTCTGAAGGCCTTCTGTATCGATTGGTCCATAACGTTTTTTCATTACCAGTATTCTAAACCAACATTTCATTTTGGTGTAACACAGTGGATTAGTTCACCCAAGAGAATAACATTTATTACTAATGCTTTTATTGATCTAGTGATTTTTGTGGTTTCTTTTCCTGAAGCACGTTAAAATCATGGTGTAATGAAACAGGCTAACATTAGGAACCTGCCAAAAAAATTAAATATAAATCTTAACGTAGTATATTACATCAACTGCTCTGATCAATATTTTCTTTAGTCTCTCTCACTGCTGTTAGCCATTGCTAGAAACAGAATTCAGTTTAACTCTTAGAAACTGTGCTACACCTCTAATACTAATGAATCACTGTTTGACTATGACAGGTGCCCTGAATATTAATTGCTTTTGATCTTTCAATGTGTATCAACTTTTTTTCTAGATTTTACAGGTTTTAATATTATTCATTGCACAATACTACCCACCAAAATGCTACATCTGTGGTTTGGATCATGCCTACTTTATGCTAATGAGGACACTATGGGCATGTCTACACCGCAATCAGAGGTATGACTACAGCTCAGGTAGACATACCTTCAATCTAATACACACAGTGAAGATGCATCAGCATGGGCTGTACAAGCCTATGTGGAACACTGGGTACTCACACTTCTACACCGCTGCCCCGAGTCCATACTACTGCATAGTCTGTGCTATTTTCAGTCGTGCTAGCTAGATTAAAGCTAGCATGCAATTGCCTATCCAACCTGCAATCACACCTCTGATTGCAGTGTAGACATACCCTGCATTAGCCCTGAGAAATCACAGAGGTGCAGCATTAAAGCAGCAAATTGTGATGTCAGAAAGCAAGTCTCCTCTGTTTTTGCTGGGCCTCTGAAATATAGAGGCAAATCATCCACTGGGGTAATTCCACAGAAGCCAATGGAGTTGTGCCAGCAGATAACTTGGCCCATAAAGTTTTATAGTTAGAGGATCTTTGTAATACTACAGGAGTCCAATTCATCACCGTTACTCCAGTTGTACATTAGTGTAACACTACTGACTTCAGAGGAGCGGAAAACGGGGGTCACAAAGCAGTGAATTAGGCTCACAGTATATTGCAAGGGAAGGTTTCTGCATGCCCTGTCATTTGGTTCTCCGCAGCTGGACTTGGGAAATAGCCAGTAGCTTGTAGTCATGGGAGGTCGATTACTAAACCAGCCACTATCAGTGAACAAGTTACTCCGGAACATAGGCTTGTTTAACTGTATATTAATGATTTCTGTTCTAAGATAGATAATCTGCTTACTTGTATGCTAATGAGGTTGGCTTGATAGCACAAAGTTATTAGCAGGATTAACCCCATAATTAAGGCTTGTAGAAATTGCTTTTAACTGATATTAACTAGATGCAGACCAAAAAGCTTTTAGATTAGACTGGGTGGGAAGGTTGATTGGAATAAGACTGTCTGAGGACTAACTGCATACAAAACCGACACCCAAGGCCACCCCAATGAGAACAGAGTGAAACCACGACACAACAGCATATTAACTAGTAATTACACTGAAGACTTTTGTTGTTGGTTGGTTCAGGGGATACAAAGCCGCATGTAAATTGGGGACTGGGGGCACAGATTTGCCCCCAACCCTCCTCTTCCCCCTCAGGTGCCCCCCAGCAGCCTGCTGCCCCTGGCCCATGAGGCCCTATACCTACCACCTGAAAATTCGAGGAAGTGGCATTGCTACCTGGTGTGCAGGATTACAGCATCACCCAGGCTTGGCCTGGCCAAAAAGTGGTCAGGGCATGGCCCATGTGACTGCCCTCCCTCCAATCCCCCCAGCTCCATGGCCTAGGTGTTGGTTAATATCGCTCAGAACAGATTTCCACAAGCTCTAACTTTATATTGTGTTAATTCTTACTGAATACCTTGAAGGCAGTGACATTGTTACACATGTAAATGGAAGGTCTATCACAGTGGTTCTCAATATGTGGGTTGGGACCCCCAAAGTGGGTCACAACCCCGTTTTAATGGGGTCACCAGGGCTGGTGTTAAGACTTGCTGGGGTCTGGGGCTGAAGCCCGAGCCTCACCACCCAGAGCCCAAGCCCTTGGACTTCAGCCGTGGGCAGCGGGGCTCAGATTACAGGCCCCCACCGGGCTTCGGCCCCCCCTCTTGGGGTCATGTAGCAATTTTGTTGTTGGAAAGGGGTCACGGTGCAATGAAGTTTGAGAACCCCTGCCCGGCGGGGGTGGGGGAGGGGGAAAGAACAGTTAATATGGATGATGTGCCTGCATTTTGGACAGGCTCACTCACAATAGGGTCTGATGTCCCAGGCTTACAAGATGGACACTCAGCTGTCAAGTCAGTCCACCAGTAAACTCTGAGACTCTCAAAGCTGTACCCCATCCACCACCACCACTTCGGGGAAGTGTATTTTTCCGCTAAGGGCCATACGGCTTCCTAAGGAAAAGGAGAAAATTTGGAGCAGCTCATATAAGATTTCTGAGGTATCCCGCAGCCTCAGGATGTGCTGGGATTTAAAATTATATTTATTTTTATATATTGCAGAAGCACTGATAGGCTACAACTGAGATTGTGACCCGTTTGTGCTGAGTACTATACAAAGATATAGCAAAAGACAGCCCCTGCTTATGGGCTTTGAGCCAGTACCGGCTGTGGGTGTGGGTGTGTATAATACACACTCTACCCACATCCTGATCCAACATCCCCGGAAATCAACAGAAGAATCCCAGTAACTTCTCTAGGCAATTGCTTAGGACCATAATCAGGAACTGTCTCTTGCTATGTGTTAGTGCTGCAAAACAGAGTCCCAGTCTCAGTATTTAAATCAGGCCTGCAAGGCTCAAGCCCTCCGTAACTTTCCCAGGATGCAAAATGGCTTATTTTATTATTATTCAGCTCAAATCTGATGTTGGACTCTGATTTGGTACTTGAGTATGAAATGGGTCCAATATTCAATGACTATTCAAGTTGAGAACAGAGGGGTCATATTCAGGTTATTCCTATTCAGGCTAAAACAGAAAAACCCTGTAAAACATTAAATAGATGGGAAAAGGCTAGAAGAGGAATCCAGTTTGTATTTTCCAAGTGCTCTCTTTTTAAAAAACTGATAACTGATTTTCAATGCAAAAACAAAACAAAATGCAAACAAGAACAAACAAACCTCACAACTAAACAAATACCCAAATATATCCAAAACACAATGATTTTCTACAAGGCCCATCTGCAGAATAAATCACAAGTGGTGTACTGAGAAAGAAACACAGAATTAAGTGACCGCGAGGCAGTTTTATGAAGGACACCTAACGACCTGTTTAGAAATGGCTAATAGATTGCTGAAGTATTACAGTTGGAAAACCATGAATACTCTCTGATTCCACTCAGATTCCAGTAATAATGTTTGGCTAATATTTACAGTGGATTAGTCATTGAAAAATGCTAGTGCTACAAAAGAAGCCTGTTGGGACTGTTCCATTGATACTGACTGTAATCTTACTAGTCTGGGCTGCCAATCGATGGAAAGCATCTGACCAGCCTTATTCCCCTATATCCAACTTCCCACTATACTGCCCTACTTATTTACTGGTCTGCCCTACAAATGCAGGCATACGATAGGTGGTAATTCTAAGGCCACCCCTTTCCGCTCACATGTCTTAGAACTAGACCATCGTGACGTTAAGTTTAAATCAATCTTTGTGAAGACCAGTGTAAAACTAGCCCTATATCAAACAAATACTTTCTCTTACAGTCTTCCTCAGCCGCAGAGAAGCTGAGCTTTGAACATTTCAGTGGTAACTCTCAAGAATGGGTCAGTGGCAGCATCCACATGTTTATGTGAGTTACTGCTCTTGTTCCATTTCCTTTTAGGACTAAGCTGGCATGCATTAGGCACAACTGATTTTTCATTACAACCAGGAATGTGTCAACAAACACTTGATACACATAATATGTCTTCTAGGCATCACTGAAAGCTTCCATTACTCTCATGTCACGGATAAGATGCAAATGCAATGATTTTATTTCTGAAAGGAAAAGCGTTAATTGTGGCAGTGTGAAGAACATACATGTAATCAAGGCAAGGTTTTGACAATGGGCAAATTAACCAGCAATATGGTCAGAACATCCTCAATTAGTAAATGGCTCAAAGATTCCATGTTTGAGTAATAAGAATATAGCAGTTGACGGTCTGATTCTAATCTATACCAGAACCCTTCTGATTGCTCTGGTAGCGTGCAGGGGTTTTAGAGAGGGTGTACATTATATTTGCATTACTCTGGCCACTTTAAAGCACCTTTATATTGTGAGAGTAGCGCGAAAGGGTTTTAGTGTAAATGAGAATGAGGCCCTTAGCCTTTGTATCTCATGTACCAAAATGTGCATTCAGATTTTATCCAAAACGTTAAAAAACCTTATCCCCAAACCTCAACATTTTGACTATATTCTCAGTTATCTTCCATATACCCTCTGTACTTGTCATACTCTTCCCTGATGATCATTTCATTACTATTGACCAGTGTTCCCTCTGATTTTTCCCACCCATGTGCAGAATGAAAAAGTGTGTGTGTGTGTGTGTGTGTGTGTGTTGGGGGGGGGTATTTGCTTTCTACTTGTTAAGCCTTTATAGTGCGTCTTGGTCAGGTTTTCAAGCTCTTCTCCACAACCATGAGGGCTAGAAACTTGATTTGATTTAAAAAAATGAAACCTGAGCTGACCCTTTTAAGAACTCCCCCCTCCCCCAAATATTGTGAGACTCATAATAAAATGGTGGGAATTGGCAACATTGCATCTTTTCTATAATTTCATAAACTGGGTCTATACTAAATGATCTCCCTACCATTTCCCACTCTTGCCACCTTTGGTGCAGCTCCTTCAGTGATAGCAATGCTGGGCATGCTAGTGTGGACAGAACTCCATTTTAACCACCGTACCTCTACTCACAGTAGGGCTACATAACCTACCAGGAACTGGCACTGAGGGTCAGATTTGGACAGTCTGGGGCCCAAGGCACACCATGATCTGTGTGCCTCGTCCCTGCACTGTGGCCCTATCCCCAGTTGGAATGGCAGTCATCCCACCTGGGGCATTGGAGGCAGCAGCAGAGGTCCCCTCTCCTCCCTGGAATAGGGGTGAAAAACAAGCGGGTCTTCCAGTAGGTGCATCTTGATTTGGTGGGCAAGAACTGCTGCGCTCTTCTTCGCCTGACACTGCTGGGATGGAGTGTTACTACCCAAGGCAGCGGTCCCAAAGGTAACCCCTCACTGAGATGCACAGGGCAGTTCACACTTCTCAGAACCACTGTTTGAGGCTCTCTGCAGACTCAGGTAACATCGCTATATCAGTGATTCACATTTTCAAACTTTTCTTCATGACTGAGGGCCAGAAATTTACTTAAAAAAAAATAAAAGAAAGAAAGAAAGCTGAGATTCTGATGTCACCACACAACTTCAGGGATCAGTGCCCTAGGCACAGGCCTATAATGTTTGTGCCTTAATCCAGGCCTGCTTACACCTGGTATGCACGGATACCCCCACAACCGATAATAGTGGGGAGCTGCCTTAAGGGTAGTAACAATGGGACAGTACAAGGGAAAACAGTATATTGTAGGCAGGGCCATATATAACCTAAGAGATTAATTAAAAAACAAAGAGCAAGAGCCTATATCATATCAAAGCAAAATATAAAAAATGCAAACCTAGAGAAAAAATAATTCAATAGAGTCCAATTATATAAAATTATTTGGAAATTCTAATAGCTATAAGTGAGGAAACAATTCATGACAGAAATTCCAATTACAAAAAGAAATTATCTGTTCTGCAACAGCAATTTTGGTGACATTTATAACACACAAGAAATCATGAAGCTTAATTATTTGAATTTACTGGTGCTGCACTGAAATCTAATTAAAAAGATCCAATACGACTTTCAGACTGTGGACTACTAGTGAGGAATTTGCTGATCAGTGTATTAATTTTTAAAGCAATTCTCAATGACCTCTAAATAAAAGGAGAATCTACCTTTATTTTGTAATCATGGGGAAAATAAATCTTTGTATCTTGATTTTGGGTCTCTCTCCTTGATACAATGTCCTAATAGATTTGCAAAAATTCTCTAACTTAATCTGGATTAAAAAAATATTTTTCTTAGACCCAGGCTCTTGTGAGATATAATATTGCTATTTACGTTCCTTTTTCAAAACTTTGATTAGAATACCAAAGCATTTATTTTGCCTTGTAAAATGGGACCCAGGCACAGAAAAAGGAAGCATCGGTTTATTAGAATAGATTATTTTTCTCATTCTCCTCTGGAATTACATGTGTTTGTTCTTTGTTCCTAAAGTCTAGATTAACTCAGCAGACATGACTGAGAGGCTGTAAGAAAGGTTTGACAAAAGTTCATGAGTGTGAGCTTTCCTTTCTCTTTTTTGGCACTTCTCAAATATTACATATTTATTCAACACTTTTAATCCCACGATTTTTAGTAAAATAACATACGTTGAGTGAATCAGGTGACTTAGCAGTACCATCACTTTCAGGCAACCTTGTGCACATGTGCATCAGAGATGATATGTGAAAATAAGGAGTTGCAGAAGGGATTGCTCGTACTGTGAGTCTGGCATTCTTGTTAGGCTCTCAAAACTAAAATCCTTCACAGTAGAAAGTGGCTGGTTATCAACTGTCACCATTTTCCCCAAACCAACAGGTATCTTAGTAGAGAATCCACCCTCCATGGACTTCTGTGACTTCACACTCCTCCACCATGCGCCAAAGGGCTCTTGATGTTTGTGGATGGACTGAAGCACAAATACTACTCTCCCTTAATCTTTTGCTAGAGCTTCTGTAAACTTGCAGTCAGCAAGCCTTCCAGAAGATGATGCAAATACATGTCCATGTTACACAAGTTACATCCATCTTTAGTTGGATTCTTATCACTCACTAAGAAAAAATTCCCATACAGTGCATTTTGTGTCGCTTTCTCAGTCCCATCATCATTCAAAATGAAGGCCTCACCTGCGGGGGGCAGGGGAGGAAGAAGACTGGCAGATTTCAACCCTTGATTGACAGGAGTCTGTCTGAGCAACCCCAATCACCAGAGAGTGGGATTATGTGCAAACAGATTACAATCTGAGTATTCATTCTCTACTTTATGAACATATGTTTAAAATGCTGCCAATTATCTGAAATCCTTTCAAAATGAAGACACCTTTATGGGGCCTTCTGGTCTTATTTGTTGATCCCTGGGGTTCTGAGTTGTGCCTTGTTGTAAAAATATTATTTAAAAAATCATCACAGCTCTATATCAATACTCAGAGTTCCATATGACAGCAAACTAGCAGAACTCTGGTGTCACTGCTCATTTGGAAAGTATTTGTGTTGTTACAGATCAACATATAGTCTGTTTGGAGTGTTAAAATTCTGGGGTTTTTTATGTTTCTGGCTGTCATACATAACATTAGAGACTGCAGTTTGACCAGGCCTCCATGGTGAGTGAGAGTTTGGCTCTCTATGGTGACTCTTCAATAATTGTTTCAATTTCTATTAATTATCTACAGGATTGGCACAAAGTTGAATACCTCTAACATGAACACACCTGGACCCAGGGCAGTTTGGAACCAGATCTGGATTTGAACTTGTGGCTCAGAATCAGAGCTGTTGGAGCCATAAAAAATATGAAATCTGGAAAGGGGGGGAAGGGAAGAGAAGGCGAAACGTGAGGGCTTCAGCCCTGGGCAGGCAGGGGCAGGAACCTGAGCCCCCCAGCCCAAGGCTGAAGCCCTCACGTTTCGGCTCCAGCTCTAGGCAATGGGGCTCGGACTTTTGGCTTCAGCCCCAAGCCCCAGCAAGTCTAACGTCAGCCCTGGCGACCCCATTAAAACAGGGTCGCAACCCACTTTGCGGTCCCAACCCATTGTTTGAGAACCGCTGCTATACAGATTTCATGGGGAGACCAGCGTTTCTCAAACTGGGGGCCCTGACCTAAAAGGGACTTGCAGGGGAGTCACACGGTTATTTTGGAGGGCAGTGGGGGGGGATCACGGTTATTTCCACCCTTACCTCTGTGCTGACTTCATAGCTGGGTGGCCGGAGATGGTGACTGTCGGCTGCCCTGCCAGCAACAGCACAGAAGTAAGAGTGGGAGTAGCATACCATGCCATCCTTACTTCTGCGCTGGTGGGGACGACAGCTCTGTCTTTAGAGCTGGGCTCCCGACCAGCAGCCACCGCTCTCCAATTGCCCAACTCTGAAGGTAGTGCTACCACCAGCAGCTGCGTAGAAGTAAGGGTAGCAGTACCACAACCCGTTCTATAATAGCCTTGCAACCCCCCACAACTCCTTTTTGAGTCAGGATCCCTACAATTACAAAACTGGGAAATTTTAGATTTAAATAGCTGAAATCATTTAATTATTTTAAAAATCACAGGACTGTGGAATTGACCAAAAATGGACCATGAATTTGGTAGGGCCCTAGCTATGAGCAATCCTGGGTCACAGCTGCGGATCTGCCCCCTTGAATATCTACTGCTCCTGTTTCCATTATCTTGATTAAAAGCCTGCTCTAAATTGAGTGGTCGGTAAATCTAACTGTACCCCAGTAAAAGACAAATACAATCCCAGCTTAGTTCTTTGTGGACTACTATTCTGTATCACAAAACTACACATATGCAGCATACTCAGTCTCAGCATTAACATCCAGAAAGCCTGAGTGCTTATTTGACAGTGAATATCTCCAGTGGTTTCACAGACTCAGATTCCCATGAATGGTCAGAAGAGACCACTGTTATCGTCTAGTCTGACCTCCTGTACAACACAGGCCAGGGAACTTCCCCAAAGTAATTCCTAGAGCAGATCTTTAGAAAAACATCCAATCTTGATTTTTAAAATTGTCAGTGATGGAGAATGTATCACAACCCTCGGTAAATGGTTCTACTGGCTAATTAATTTCACTGTTAAAAATGTACACCTTATTTCCAATCTGAATTTGTCTAGCTTCAACTTCCAGGCATTGGATCGTGCTATACCTTTCTCCGTTAGATTAAAGAGCCCATGGATAAATATTTGTTCCCGTGCAGCTACTTATAGACTAACTTAGATACACCTTACTCTTCTCTTTGTTAAGATGAGGAGATTCAGCTCTTTGAGTATCACTATAAGGCATGTTTTCTTTAATCATTCTGGTGGTTCTTCTCTGAACATGGTCCATTTTATCAACATCCTTCTTGAACTGTAGACATCAGAACTGGACACAGTATTCCAGCAGTGGTTGCACCGCTTCCAAATACAGAGGTAAAATTCTACTTGAGGTTCCTGTGTTTATGCATCCCAAGATCACATTAGGTCTTTTGGCCACAGTGTCACACCAGGAGCTCATATTCAGCTGATTATCCACCATAACTCCCAAATCTTTTTCAGAGAGTCACTGCTTCCCAGGATATAACCCCCCATCCTGTAAGTATAAACCAATGACCTGTCCTTCTCATTCTTTACCACTCCCCCAATTTTTGTATCATCTACAAACTTTATCAGTGAGGATTTTCTTTTCTTTTCCAGGTCATTGATAAAAATGTTAGATAGCGTAGGGCTAAGAACCAATTCCTGCAGGATCCCACTTGATTAAAGTGCATTAGCCTCTTGACAATGACAGTTGGAATTTCCCTGAATATATCCCGTTTCCTGACGCAGGATACTCTGCAATGGTCATAAGAGCAGACACGAAAGGGCACCGAGCCCAGCAGCTCTTGACAATTAATGAAAAACATTCCCAAACATAAAGGCCAAACTAGCAGCAACATCCATGCATCGCACAAGTCAAGAATTAAATCAGACCTTGCAGGAAAGGCAAAATGAGCAATAACACCTATCCTTCCAAAATATTTCTCCTAAATGCACAATCCCTCACTAACTGTCACCATAAAAGGATGAACTTTGAAGCTTTGAAGATCAACAAATTCAGACTATTTCAGACCACAAAAGGCAGGTTTCCTTATCGAGATCATCCTGCGAGCAACTTGCTCCTCTCTTCTACTGCAAGGACTCCCGGCTGAATTTGTCCGCTAATCTCAACTGCTGCGGTATGGCAAAAGAAGAGAAATGATCTCTCAGAGAGGTACATCTAACCCATTTACAGATTTCAAGGTCAAACACGCACTTTAAACTCCACCCAGAAATCCAAAGGTGGACAGTGCAGATAATGTGACAAGAGACCTTGCTTAACAAGAGGGTTTGGCATTCTGCACCAGCCTCCATTTCTGAATGCTGATGCATAATCTCAAGGAGAGTGCACTGCTGCAGGTGACAAAAGCACAAATCAGTTAGCGAGGTCCACGTTGGGGAGAAAAGGTTTAGAGCAAAATCCCATGTCCAGTGGCCACACACAAACTGTGGAGATTTGTTCGGAGAGCCTGTGTGGTCATGGAAACACCTGCCAAAAGCTGTTCATTTTCAGCATATATCCCCTGCAGAGAAATGGTAGAATTCTCTCTCTCTCTCAGAATCCCAGAGGAACTCCCTAGTGCAGAGCTCAGCTACTCAGACTGTACGTGGAGGCCAGGAGCTTGGCCTTTGAGAGGAGATTCATGTTACCGGGGACTTGATGTACACATAATTAGACATTTTCATTCCACTTCAATTCCAGAGGATCACTCTGTCCACACACCCGCTTAGCAGGGTCTTACTAAAGACTTTACAAACATGTTCAGTGTCTTGAAGGCAGGCTTTCAATGTGGTACACCAGTCCCGAGACGTTTGCCGAGGACTACAGCTTCCTTAGCGTCTGCACAGCGCACAGCACCGTTGGCACAACTAGAAACCAAAAATTAAAAGTGAACTCTGCAGGCAGCAATGGCTTGACCCTGCACCGCTGATGTCAATTAGAGATTTTCCATCAATTTCAACTGAAGCAGGATCAGGCCCTTAGTCCTTGAAGCAGACTAAGCCCTTTCAGCACTTGGTAAAATAAACAGAAGGAGCTATACTAAATCCAACCTCTTGCTGGGAGATACAAATTACACCTCCCTGTGCCATCTGATCCCCTGTACCCTGGGAGGATGCACACAGAGAGATGGCAGGTGCGGTGTTGACACATCTTGCCCATCCTCAATGTGTTCATCTGGGGAGGGTAGCTTTAAGTGATGGTAAAGGATCCACAGGATTCTCAGTGGGCTGCCTAACAAAATTGCTAACAAAAAGCAAGCGTTGAAAAAGACAAAATACTGAAGTACATTGTTTTAGCTTGTTTTTAAATTATAGTGTAGCAAATCTGTGGCCACTTAGGGATTCTTAACTGTCACTCCGGGGAATGTCACACAGAGTTCATAATGACAGCATGTCAGACATTCATTACTTCATGGCAACTGTAGGAAAGGAACTCAGAGCTTTCTGCTCCAGAAGCTCAGTTCTCTTCTACCTGAATCAAAGTTCAATCTCCTTTATCTGTTAGTTGTATAAGGCCTATGACACACAGCTGGGCAGTTAGGATTCTTTCTAAACGAGGCAGTCACACACACACACACACACACAAGCCAGCCTATTACAATAGTTTAATTTGGAGACATTTCTAGACAGTTTTGATGATTGAAGGGGGGATTTTGTTCCCAAATATATAACTAAGCCAGCTATATCTGAACATCACTTTCAGTTCCTTTGCACACTACAATACTACTAGAGTTAAAAGTTTATCTGATATGTAATATCTGCTGTAGTGAAATATAAACCAAAGGTGACAGCATAGCCATGAAGTATGTTTTTTTTGACACCACTTTCTACTTGGCTGTGGGACTTTTGCTACTTCCATTATATATACACACACACACACAGGCAGACCAAATGGTAGCTAACAGCTTGTAATAAGTTACCTGGTTTTAACCTTAGACTCATGCTGCATATAGTTCAGTAGCTACATTTTCTAGCAGAGAGATCAGTGGCACATTATTAATCTTGCCTGACAGCAAGTTATTTCCACTGTCATCTGGGGTAATACATCAGCAAAATTCCACAAAGTAGTTTTCATGACAAAAGAAAATCCATATGAGGATCCTTTCAAATGGAGGAAATGTTGCCTTGGAAGTGACAGCACAAGGCCTTATAATGAAAAGTGTCACTCATGTCCTCTTGTGTTTAACAGTTATCTATTAACTCTAAGAAACAAGCTCACCGTAGCCAAATGACCTATGATGAGTGTGTAACAAATCAATAGCAACCCTAAAACAAACAGCAAGGATATGAAAGAAACGTAATGGGTGTGTTTCAAAATGCCATACCATCATTCATTGATCAACATTAACTACGGACATTAATGTCTGACACTTAGAAAAAGAGATTCACCTTTTCCTTTCATAAATTGCTAAATAATAATAATAAATGTAAATCAGGGTTTCAGACTTGCATCTACAGATTATACAACTGTGCAAGTGCTAAAGTAGATGAAAAAATTATAAATGAGGAACTGCCCCTAATGTAGCTTTATCAGCAATTGTTCTCATTTAAAGTGCTCCTTGCTACTTCTCTAGGGCTTCTGAGAGCCAGCTGTTGCAGTTTTGGAGACACCTGCTGGATTGTGCATTACAATCCGGCTCTGGAGCAGCTTTATCAGAAAGTTATTCTGTTAAATTAAACAGCTTTGAATATTATGCCAGTATCAGGATCAAGGGTGATTTTATTTTCTCTTTTTTTTTTGTTGTCTTCCCCGCCTTTCCCCCAAGTATGGGGCAGCACACCCAAAGGCAGAGCTCCAATGAGAACCTTCAATGATTTGGAGCTTCCTGACTCATAAAATATCATATGGTGTTTTGCTAGGGTACTGAAACCTCATGCCAGGCAATTTATCAAATTACAGCCATTGCAACAACACTGTCAACTTCACCATGGTCTCTCTCTGCCCAGGATAAAGGAACAAAGCACATTAAAAAGCTCCAGGGAGGGTTTCTGTATCTGCACACAGATAAACACAGCTAATTATAGAGGTTCCTAGGAGACAGTGGAAAACTGAAAATTAGTTTGTTGCCAGGCTGTTTATTTTTTTGATAATATTTTTAATAAGATAAAAGCAAAGTTATGCTTTCAGTCTACTTAAATGTGTTTCATTCCACAGAAAACTCATGTGAATTATAACCCATTTCCTTTGAGCACTTGAAAGATATTTCTTTCCATGTATATTATAGAGCCAAGTATTATCTTCACAGGTTTAATAGGGCTAAAAAGCACAGTCATGCTGTATTAGCAGTGAACATTCACGTGCTTTTAAAGAAAATGTTGCATTTGATCTTTTGGTGTCTGACTGATTTTTTGTCCATTAGATATAAGTCTAGTAGGAGTAGAATCACAGCACTTAAATGCAGCAAGATGATGCAATTACTCTATTGTAAAGCAAAGAAACACACAGCGCCATAGCCACACAGCTGTATTTCACTCTCACGGGAGCCTTCACAAGAACGGAGGGTGGCCAGGGTACTGAAAAGCCTTTCAGCCAAGAAGAGGCATATGCAAACCATTCCAGGCAACCGATCACTGGAGCCAAACAGAAGAACCCTTAGAGCAAACCTAACGGACCCACAAACTTTCATGCGGTACAAAAGAGGCTCCCTCAGAAAGGTCAAGGGACCATAATATCAATGTTTAAAACTTACTATTGTGCATGTATGGAGGGACTTGACACAAAAAGGGTTTGAATGGCTCTTGAATTGTACTGCATCTATATGCACTAATGGCACCATCCTGCAAAGTGCTGAGTATGGGGGGAGGGATAGCTCAGTGGTTTGAGCACTGGCCTGCTAAACCCATGGTTGTGAGTTCAATCCTTGAGGGGGCCATTTGGGGATTTAGTTGGGGATTGGTCCTGCTTTGAGCAGGGAGTTGGACTAGATGATCTCCTAAAGTCCCTTCCAACCCTAATAATCTATGATTCTAAGTGACCACTGCCTTCAACTTCCACTGAAGTCAGTAGAGCTCAGGGTGCTCAGTATCTTTCAGGATGAAATGCTTAGTCACATTACTCAGTGCTGGAAAGCCATTTCATCAAAGGGAGAAGCAGCAGAGAGTCACAAAATAGTCATGGTGCATTGGCCTGACAGTGACTGTATGCTGACGCCAAACCATCACCACTCACTTTAATCACATCATGCAAAAATCATTGTTCCCACAGAATGACTATTTTTGGGGCTCCCCATACTAAATTCTCTATATAGACACTTACGACAGAGGACATTTTTCTGCCATTTTAAGTAAAAGGAGTCATATAAGAACAGACTGTGAGATTTTTGGCATATGCTGAATTCAAAGACAAATCTGAACTCTAGCCCTGATTGGGCCTGGAGCCTCCACTCCAAATTCCATCCTAACCTTAGCATGGATCAGAACAGTGCCTCATATGGACACTTCTAATCATACTAGGTTACGGAGTCTTCCTTTGCTTCCATAACAAGACTATTTTTGGGGACCTCCCCTGTATATCTCATTTTATAGGACTACATGTATGCATTGCAGGTCCCTGAAAAAATAATGCAGAAAAGGGATAAACATATACAGATAGAAACCTGGAGAATACCACCCTTACCAGGCAAACTTAAAAGAGTGCTCCAAAAGACAAAGATCATTTCTGTTCCCCATTTATTAGAACACCCCTGGTCAACCATCCATTTCCGTTGGTCACCTAAGCAGTTAGTTAAGACATTTTTCATAGTACGTATTATTGAATATTACTGCTAAACAAAAAAAATAGCAAGGGACCGCTCAAAATCCAGACTTTATATTCTCAGGCAGTTGATATTTAAACTGAAGCAGTACAAAGTATTAGATCTGGGGCAGTTTAGATGGGCTGTCAAATGAAACACTAACTGTAAAAATTACCGTTTCAAATTCAATATCACAAAGAATAAAATCAAACAGAGAACACTGCCTATATCTGAAATTACCCTGAATGACAGTACTGGAAAACACACATACAAATTGATTGAGCAGAAATATTGTAGCACGCAGACCAGAACCGCACATTTAAACAGATTAAAACGGCTTACGTATAATCTAGGTAACACCTCCCTTATAAAATAACAGTCGAAAGAATATGGTTATTGCATATCGCAGCAAATCTAAATCAATGTATTGTGAAAGTATTTAGAGTTACGTTTACACTGCATTGTAACAGAATGGCTTGAACCAGCTGATAGAGGTGGGGATTTTTTGAGCTACGATTTAAGAAAGAGGTGCTATTTGAGGATGATTTTTGTTAACGGTACAAAACGGTACCCAAGAGTAAACATCTTTTATTTATCAAGTACATAACTACGGGGACCTTCTTGGACCCTTTGCTCTTACTAGATAACAATAGTTACCGTTGTCAACGATGCCATACATAGTTAGCCAAGAGTTTGCAGCCTATTTTAAAACAGCTGAGGGTCTGGTCTGAGGTCTAGAAATGTTTTAATCACTGACAAAATAATTCAGATTCGAATCCTTCTGACAGGCTGTTATTTCCCAGTGAAAATAAGCGCTCGTCTGTTCAATGTTGAAAATGTTCCATGAAGAAATTTTCAGTTAAATAATGTGACACCAACTATGGTGTCTTGTTATACTTCCAGTGGTTCCAGCTGGCGCCAAAAAAAAATCATGGAGATGAACGGATGGCAAAAGAGGAAACCAGGAAAGGAAGAGAGGCGAGAGAGTAGCAGAGAGGACGAGGGGGAAAGATACAGGAAGGGGCGTGACAAGCAGAAGGTGAACAAAGAGAGACAAGAATCATAGAAATTAATGGTTGGAAGGAACCTCTAGAAGTCATCAAGTCCAGTCTCCTGAGCTTGTAGACTCAAGGTTAAAAGAAGAAATGAAAAAGTCAATGCAGGGAAACAAATTTGAGAGAGACAGAAGGAACTGGATATAAAAAAAAACAACCAAGGGGAAAATTAAGTGAACAATACAGATAAATAGAAAACTGGGAAAGAAGATAAGATAGATTCAAACTGTGAAAAGACTGGAAAAAAGAAGCCACAATAGAAGAAAGAGAAAATTGAGCCTCTTACTGGGAAAAGCCACTTATATCTTCCTGCAGAATGAAAATGTTTTGACTTTTTGGACCAACTTTCTTGTGGGGAGGGATCCCAGTTACAGTTCAATGCTATGCAACAGACATCTGAATGGCTCTTTGTGCATGTAACTGTACATGCCTTTCAATAAAAAAAAGCCCTTAACGACACAGCCCCACTATTCTTCACTAAATTAGTATGTGAACTCATCGGGGCAGGGATTGTGTGTTTTTTACAGTGCCAAGCACACTGATTAATGAAATCATAATACATCTTCAGCAGATAAGAGAATGGTGGTGCATATTTATAGTTAATGGGAAGAAAAAGTGATGGTTGATTGTACAGTGGACCTGATGCATGTTCTCCTGTTTAGGCAAGGTTACGTGGCACAGTTAACATGTACATCTTCTGCACTGTATGAAAATTCTGTCTTCCCCTCTGGGAAGTATACGCAGCTTCATACACAAGCTGAGTTGGAAACTGTTTAGTGTACTTCATCCAAGGTGGCACCAACATAACACTGGGGCCACCCTGATCACCTGCCAGGGGGTTACTCTGGAATTTCTTTTCTTTGCATGAAGACAATCTGCTCACATTGTCTTCCCACTCCCACCTACTCTCCCTATTTCTGCTCAGTTAAGTGAAGCATATAGCTCTGGTTCTTAAATATACTGCACTCCGGCTAGCTGCCAAAGCACCACTGCAGACATCTCAAAGGGTTCTGTAGAACATTAGGGTACTAAAGGTGCCAACCCAACATAACTGAGTAGAGGAGACCCCTGATGGGAAGAGGTGCACCTCTAATAGGGATATAGCAGGGGGAGGAGAGCAGAAGAAAAGAGGAGGTGCCATTCCCCATGGTTGTTAATGGCCCAAGAACTTCTTGAAGTACAAATGCTGGAAACACTTGGGCAGGAAGAAACTCCACTTCATCCTTTTACTGTCAGCTACAAACCTCCTTTCCTTATAAAATATCTTTTTAAAGCTTCTTTCCTTAAACCTGAGTGGTTGAGCTGCACGAGTTATTTTTTTAATGCTTATGGCAAAGGATAGGGGAGTTGCACTAGCACAGGGGACGGCAACCTTTCAGAAGTAGTGTGCTGAGTCTTCATTTATTCACTCTAATTAAGGTTTTGCGTGCCAGTAATACATTTTAATGTTTTTACACGGTCTCTTTCTCTAAGTCTATAATATATAACTAAACTACTGTTGTATGTAAAGTAAATAAGGTTTTTAAAATGTTTAAGAAGCTTCATTTAAAATTAAATTAAAATGCAGAGCCCCCCGGACCGGTGGCCAGGACCCAGGCAGGGTGAGTGCCACTGAAAATCAGCTCGAGTGCTGCCTTCGGCACACGTGCCACAGGTTGCCTACCCCTGCTCTAGCAATTACTCATGAGAGTTGAACTGGATGCCTAGCAGTTGCCGCAGCATCCCACAAAGCTTGCATCGATCCTGCCACAGGCCACTTGTAAAGGCTGCTTCTGAATATTTCCTATGTTCTGCTTTGAAATAACCACTTTGAACCAGACGTCTGTGACTCATAATTTATACATAAAAGACAGATGTCACATGAATGGCAAAGGAGAGGGAACAACATGATGATTAGACTTCTTCATTTTTTCAGATTATTTTCTTATCCTTATCCCCAAAACAAACAAAAAAAGCTGTAAAAAGGCATGGAAGTGGGACAAACAGTCACAATTAACAGTCTGAGGGTGAAAGCCTGGTCCCATTGATTTAGTGGGGCATGGATTTCACCCTTAACGATTGCAAAGGTTAAGAGTTACTATGTATACATATGAAATTGTTACCATATATGGTCTTAAATCGAGGAAAGAAACGGGAAGGGTTCAGGTTCTTGAACAAATCATTAGATTTTGTTAAATAACAAAGAAAGAAGTAGAGATAGGCCATCATGGAGGTGTTCAAGGTTGGCTCTGGATTAGGGTTATGCTAGTGAAGGGATTAAATTTGGCTTCCGATTTAGTCTTGACAGACCAAAACCTCACAAGATTTCTACCTAAAATAATAAAAATCTTACAACTAAGTGATATTTCAGCTGGCTTGGTCTGAAATTTTATGTTCTCAGAGGATTTCAGCTGCACTGAAACCAGGAGAAAAATATAGTCACTTTACCATTCTGGAATTGACCTATAACCAAAAGCATAAAAATGGGGAAATTCAATTCAAACAGTATTGAAACTGAAAGTAAAGTTCTGGTCTGAGCTCAACTCTATGAACCTTGTGAATGATCCTGGAAGATCTTGTGAAATCAAACAAATTACATTCTCTGACATCCAGTTCCCATATTATTTATCAGGTTTATTTATCTGAAAATTGATCAATACTGTATCATTTTAAAGGCACGTCAGACCGCCAACTTGTCAAATCTCAAGCTATTTAGGGTCAGGATAGGTCAATTCTTGCATTTGACCAGCTGCTACATTTTACCTGAGAGGTGGAGTATTTCAGTGATAGGCAAAGTGTTTCATATCTAGAGGTCTTAGCCCTATAACCTTTAATGGAAGTTGTTCTTCGGTGGGGACTCCTGGACTGAATCAAATCTTTAAATCTATTGACAAAGTTGGGGGAGGAGGGGAAATCAACTTTGGGATCTTTCTGGATAAAGACACTATATAAACATAAGATCATCAGAATCAATACAGAATTAGTTTCTCACCACTAGGGAGGGATAGCTCAGTGGTTTGAGCATTGGCCTGCTAAACCCAGGGTTGTGAGTTCAATTCTTGAGGGGGCCACTTGGGGATCTGGGGCAAAAATCAGTACTTGGTCCTGCTAGCGAAGGCAGGGGGCTGGACTCGATGACCTTTTGGGGTCCCTTTCAGTTCTATGAGATAGGTATGTCTCCATATATTATTATTTTATCACGTATAACAGAGATATCACCAGAGACTTCATGATCCTGAATTTTTATTTTTTGTAAAATAAACAGCTGTCAAAAAGCGACAAACAGAGAAGAATTTGTATTATACCAGCCATTTAAAAGATATCTAGGGGCCCAAATTTTCCAAGTTGAGAACCTAAATGCATATCTAGGATCTGATCCTGAAAATGTACATGCAGGTTCTTTACTCTGAGCTTGTGTGTAAAATTAAGTACACGCTTAAATTTTTGTCGGTTCAGGGCCTGTGTGTCAATGTGCTACAGCTTTGCTACAGGTACAAAAATGTACTGCACCATCATTGCGTTCTATTAATATGGGGCTCATTGCTTCTGTTTCATATGGGGCTCTCTACTTTGGAGGAAAAACTGGCTTTTTATATCATTCTATTAATCTCTAATTCCCCTCTTCAGAAGATAGCTGTGTGTGTATTAAGGGAAGGGACCATGAGTATTACCATCCTGATAGGTCATCCTTTCTTGGTTTTGTACAGTCGTGTCCCCTGCACACTAGCTCTCTCTGCCTGCCCGCAGTGATCTCTTACTGGCTCCAGAGGACCTTAAAAGAAAATCCTTTAAAGTTGATAGCAGCTCTAAATCTGGCTCACAGAATGTGGTTTTCTGGGGACTTGAGGATTGCTAGACAGCCGAGACAACCAGGCTGCTGAAGGCATCAGGGAAGCCTGTGCCGCAGATCTTTAGACTACACCATCTATGAGACAGCAAGCCCAGGAAGAAGGAATAAAGAGAAATTAATATCAGAAGGCAGCTAAACAGAAAGACAATTTATGACCAGCAGGTAGAGAAGGGTGGAGTACAGAGTAACTCCGACAACAGACTAAGACCAGAAGAGACCATCACAATCATGTAGTCTGACCTTCACGCTGCAGGCCACAGAACCTTACCCACTCACTCCTGCAATAGACCCATTCCCTCTGAGTTACTAAAGTCCTCGAATCTTGATTTAAAGACATCATCAAGTTACTGAGAATCCACCATGTACTCTAGTTCAAATGATAAAGTGACTCTTCTTCTTCTGTAGAGTAAGGCACAACCTCCCTCCCGCCCAGGGTCTCTGCCAATCTGACCTGGGGGGAAATTCTTTCCCCAACCCCAAAAATGGCAATTCCTTAGTATGTAGCCAGACACCTGGGAAAGAATTCACAGTAGCAACTGAGAGCCCTCCCCATCTCGTCCCCCATCTCTGGCCCTTGCGGATATTTGCCTACAATGGCTGTTTTTAGCCAACTCATCATACCATCCCATGCAGAAAATTATCAAGCTCAGTCTTAAAACCAGTTAGGATTTTTGCCTCCACTACTCCCCGTGGAAGATTGTTCCAGAACTTCACTCCTGTGATAGGTACAAACCTTCACCTAATGGATGGCCCCCTGCTGTTTATCCCACTGATGTATTTATAGATAGCAATCATAATTCTGCTAATCCTTCATTTTGTTAGGCTAAACAACCCAAGCTCCTTCAGTCTTCTATTGTAAGGTAGGTTTCTCCATTCTTCTGATCATCCTAGTAGCCCTTCTCTGCACCTGTTCCAGTTTAATTTATCTTTCTTAAACACAGGAGACCAGAACTGCACGCACTACTCCAGATTAGCTCTCACCAGTGCCTTGTATAATGGTTGTAATACCTCCCTATCACTACTGGAAATACCTCACCTGATGCATCCTAGGATTGCATTAGCCTTTTTTCATGGCTACATCACATGGCTTATAGTCATCCTATGATCAACCAGTGCACTGCCAGATCTTTCTCCTCCTCTGTCGCTTCCAACTGATACATCCCCTGCTTATAGAAAACATTCTTCTTGTTAGTCACTAAGTGCATAACCTTGCACTAAGCACTATTAAATTTCTGACAATAAAATATAGAGTATAGTTTAAAAGATTGAATTTAAAAACAAAATCTGGGGACTATGGGAGTTTCCTAGGGAAAGTGAGAATTTCATAGACTCCTATTCCTTGGGTTACAGTGCGAGTCATTTAAATATTTCAGATGGGTTTATGCCAACCAGCAACACCCATAAGATTTTCTTTCACAAAAGAAGTGATGTGGGACTTCAGAGAAAAAGAGATATGCTTCATGTCTAAAGCTCTCAGGGTTTCAAGAAATTTCTGTTTTGACATGTAAGTGACCAGATAAGTAGAAACTATGGATTTCCAGGGAGAAGATAAGAAAACATAAAGGGAATTACCTAAATTTCTGCAATACGCTGAAACAGTATCTTAAATCTGAACATGATAAAGCTTTATCAGGTAGAGCACTTCACAACTTCATTATAAACAGCAATTGGTCTGGCCTTCAGGCATAATGTTTGAAACAACATACTGTACATATAAACTTCTATAGCTGCAAACCTTAAGTGTAAAGCATATTACATAAGTATTGAGTTGATCAAAAGAAGGAATTTTGATTCCATTATATTTTACATAGTAATGATACAAAAATGCCATTTTAATGAAAGATCGCTTGACATTTGCAAATGAAATTCATTTTTAGAGTACAATATCAAATGCTATATATCTGCTGCTGAAAGCTTTAATCTTAGGTTTCAAATGACTTTTTTGCATAATGCAACTTGCTATACACAATAAACTTTCATTTCCTGTATTAAATTAGTGTATCTGCTATCTTTTAGCATCCATCCCTTGTGCAATGGTCCAAAACTCCTCTGTTCAATTTATTTTCAGAGCAGACAAAATTATGCTTGTTAATGAGATCCTGTCTAACAGGTAAATTAATGGCTTTAGTTATGTTTTAAACTTACTGGAGAGATTGTACTAACTTGATATTTGTACACCACTTGACATAAATCTAAGTTTCCCTGAACAGATTAATAATGCCAGGTTTTATTTAGCACCATACATTTACACGAAACCCCCAACCATAATATACCCAGTACTTTACTGAAACGCAGAAAAAGGACATTGTCCTTGCTCACAATATAATATAGTGATGCAAAATGCAGAACAAAAGTTGAGGAAAGAAACAACTTTGCTAGTAACAGGAGGAAAGATGCTCAAGGGAACAGAGCGGGGAGAAGCCAAGGGGAGAAAAGGAGTAGAGGTGAGTGAAGAGGAGGGCAAGAGGCAGGAGAATGGGGGTTGGGGGCATGGTACAAGGAAAGAGGAGAGAAAGAGCAGTATGCAGATGGCCCAGCAGAGGAAAGTTTACATCAGTACGATGACTGGGGCTGAAGAGGTGCAATACAGGCCACTGGGAGAACTTAGCCAAGTGTGTTGTTCCCCCACAGCCACGTGTTTTACTGAGCTGCCTGGCCAGGGAGCAGGACCAGCACTCCTGATATCACAGAGGAACCGGTAGGAAACCACTAGGAACACTTCAGAAAACTTCACTGTTCCACCAAAGCCCTGGGCCTGTACACTACTAAGCCACCCATCACAGAATAGAAGGCAGTGCACCACTGGAGTTAAATCTGTAATAAGCTCAGTTTACACCAATGAAGATGCACATGAACTGACTCTAGAGAACGAAATATCACAGACAAGATCATGTTGGAGCTTTAACAACACCGTGAATGTTAGTATTCAGGACAAGGAGAATATGATCGCACTGGCTAGAGGCTACAATTCAGGCTGTGCCACCTCAGCTCACTCCAGGTTGGAAACCACACTGTTCCCGATTCCCCTTAACCGCTTATCTACTCTCAATTGTGCCAAGTGGTTCTGCAATGAGGACAAATATCCTGTAAGGGTTAGAGCTGCAGTCAAACCACTCGGCTCATTTTTCTTGTTGTGTGTCCAACTATGACCCAGTTTTACAGGCATTAAAAAGAATGCATCCCACCGCAATGAGGCACTTGCTTCCTGATGGCGGGCTCAGGAGATTCAGAAGTGCA
This sequence comes from Mauremys mutica, assembly GCF_020497125.1. Classification (NCBI taxonomy): domain Eukaryota; kingdom Metazoa; phylum Chordata; order Testudines; family Geoemydidae; genus Mauremys; species Mauremys mutica. The sequence goes on along the minus strand of NC_059079.1, from coordinate 101,125,040 downwards.
ATCGCTGGCCAGGTGGGCACTGACTTTCATGCAGTATTCATATGACCTTTAAAGCCTCAATTCAGAAAGATACTCAAGTACATGCCTAGCCCCAAGCACACAAATAGGTCCACTGAAGTCAATGAAACTACTCATGTGCTTCAAGCCAGGAATGTTGTTACAGAAACAGGGCTAGCTGTAGGAATGGGATTTTATAATTGTACTATGAGAATTAATGTGTGATTTGATTTTACCCTGTCAGCCACCCTCTTTGAATAGCAGAAAGGAATGACAGACCAGAACAATCCTTATGACTGATTATAGTCACCCTTTTGTTTTAGGGTAAGTTATAATGTCTACTATGGTTTCCTATACATATTACAAATTAGGCACTCTAGTTAAATATACGGTTCTTTGTTTTAAGATTTTAGTAAGTAAGAGACAGGATCTTGTATTGTGTCTATGTTAAGGCGATTAGAAGAAATGTTGAGGGCCTGACGCCCCAATGTGAATTGTTTTAGTTATAAGATTTAGCAAGGCTTGATTTACAGTGTATGCTGCTGAATATAAAATGCTGTCTGTATACCTTTCAAGGTTTCTGTAAGAGACTGTGTGAATGAGGAATGCATGCATCAGGAAAAGATAAGGTGTGAAAGCCATCACAGATGTCCAGATGGTCAAGACAAAAAAGTGAGAGACTTGGGCCATGGCTACACTTGCAAATTTGCAGCGCTGCAGCAGGGTGTGAAAACACACCCTCTCCAGCACTGCAAATTGCGGCGCTGCAAAGCGCCAGTGTGGTCAAAGCCCCAGCGCTGGGAGCGCGGCTCCCAGCGCTGTACGTTATTCCCCACTGGGAGGTGGAGTACGGACAGCGCTGGGAGAGCTCTCTCCCAGCGCTGGCGCTTTGACTACACTTAGCGCTTCAAAGCGCTGCCACGGCAGCGCTTTGAAGTGCAAGTGTAGCCATAGCCTTGGAAAGACCAGGAGACAATCCGAAAACATCCATTGTATCCAATGCTAAACATGTTAGCAGCACTGACAACCTCAGAGGTGAGGCAGGCATCCCCGAAGGCGAGACAACAAATAGGAGATAACGATGGGAAGCCCGACAATAACCATCTAATGATAACAGCAAAAAACCCCAAGATTAGCACCACTTAAGGACTAATGATTACAGGATGACATTGCAAAATGCATGGACTCAAATGCGAATTTACAACTATAAAGCTGGGGTATTTTGCCATGGAACTCTGGGTTCAGTCCTGCAAAGCCCCGGAGCATCAGATCACGACCAACAAGAGCCCAGCTCTTCACTCGTGCTCAATCTAACTGGCCATTAGATTGACTCGAGCTACAACAGACTGCTAACTATAAACATCAACTGGCAGGACTCTGTGTGTGTGACTAAAAAGCGTATGCTAACTGTTGTATGTTCAATAAATGCAGCGTATTTGCCTTCTCCTATAAAAGATCCCGTGTGCTTTGTATAGCATAACACTGCTGCACCCCTTTCTGGTCTCTGAGTGCACTCCTCTCAGTGACAGGCCTTTCTTTCCCTTCCCTATTTGGGGGACAAAAATCTCACAATTCTTCAGCTCTTAGAGTGAATTATATGCATATGCAACCCCATGTACCAACCACTTAACACCCTGCAGGTCTGACTGGATTTTGAACACCTGTGTTTCCTCCCTTTGAAACTTGTGACCAGTGAGATGGACCAATAGCCTTCTTAAAACAAAGTATTTTTATTTAGCAGAGGGAAGAAAGCATTACAAGGAAAACAGGATTTTAAAATGGCTTGTATGTCTTCCCTAAAGTACTACCATCCCATAATGGTGAACTAGAAAGGCTTAAATGCTTAAGACACAGTGCTAGGATCTGGTTCACCACCACATCGACACTATTTGCCAGCAGCGTTTACTTTTTCTGCTGGAAACTAATATGGGACATCCCTGGGAATACGGAAAGCATGCGATTAACCCAGCTGCCAGAAGAGAGGATGTTCTGGGTTAAAACCTTCTGAGTTCCAGAAGTCTGTTTATGTCCAAACATGGCAGCTTGTGAGGAGGCCAGTACCAGCCAGAAGAGCCAGCCATTCCTGAAGCACAAGCACCAGGAAAAGACACCACAGTTGCAAAGGAAGGAGAACCAAGCGAGAAAAACTGGCGGAAAAGGGAGAGTTGGAGGAGAACTTTGGAAAGGGAAGGGGGAAAAGGGGAAAGCGACTGAAGACAGTTAAGCAGGGGAAGAAAGGAGGAGTTTGGGAAAGGAGGAAAGCCAGACAGAGGGAAGAAAACACAAGGAGACAAGACAGGAAAGAGTGTGGTACAAAGCAGATAGCAGAGATGGGAGGAGAGATGATATGAGCAAGAATAAGAAGAGAGAAATCCAATGAGACAGACAGATAGGAGAAATCCATTTTAAGCCTTCGAGGTATGGTAAATGCAGGTAGAGTGTGCATGCGCGCCTGGACCCAGGCCCACTGTGCGAAGGATAACGTGCACATGCCTGGGCCCTGTGGTGTGTGCGCACATGTGCAGGAAACAGCAGAAGGGTGTTCAAGGCCAATTGTTGCTCTGGGATGGAGGCATGAGCACTTTCCTCCTCTACCTTGAGAGCAGCACCGTAGAGCCTTGTGGCCATTTTTCACAGTCCAAGTGAAGGAAGGAAAAAATCCCTTTCCCTCTCTTCCTGGTGAGTCAGATATAAAAACACGTCCAAATGAACATCAGCTCTTTGGCTCATCTTTAGTCTCAACTACGACAGCTGTTTGCATGACTCAGATGGATGATTCAGCTGCTGTTGCCCTCTCGGCTCATTATAAAGCAGAGCGGGAGGGGAAGAGAGAGATTTATTTTTAAAATGTCTTGTTAAACATATTTTAGTGACAAACCTTTTCAAAAAAATTTTTTTTCCTTGAGAGCTTCCTTCCTTTTTAAAGCCAACTTCAGAGATAACAAAGAATAGCTGGCTTCCAGGGACTCTGGAGACAAAGCAAGGCGTCTTAAAGGAGAGAAAGAGATGATGTTTTAAAGTATGTTGTGCCATGTCATTTCCTGCTTTGGCCTGTCTAAGTAACACATGCCCTCAATAAAAGCACAGAGCTCAGTTTTCCGTTGAGTTAGAACTGTCTTACACCACTCCAGAGTTCAAGGCAGCCCGAAGGCTGCTTTAACCAGCCACTGATGAATTATTTCCTTTGCACAGATCCACAGCAGCAGCCAAGACCCTGAGCCACCAGAATTAGAGCAACCCTGAGGCTGCTCCCATTGAATCACGGGACTGTCTCAGTGGCTGGACATCTTAGGTTTAAGGGGACACTTGCTCAGCCAAGACAAGAAGTTTCACGTTTCTACTCCTCTCAGCATCCAAAACTGGGTTTTATCCTAATTTGCCCTTCTCAACAAAAATACAAATTTTGACTGTATTCCATAGGGCCCAATCCTGCTTGTTCTGAAATCAGTGCTAAAACTTCCATTGACTTTTGTCCCTGATCCTGCAAACACTTGTACACATGATGCACAGGCAGAGACAGCAATGTACGAAACTATCACAAATTTAATTCAAAAATAAAAATGCACCTGTTATAAGCAGCTCAAGATACTATAGTATGTATTAGCTTTTTATAGCCTGTGTTCAATGTTACTTTATAGGTGAAAAGGGTTAAAAAAGTCTTAGATTTGACTCAGCTGCATTTTTAGCTCAATAACATGATAGAAAAGGAACAAGAAAAAACTTCTGCATTGTAAGTATATAGAAATGGCAATGTCATTTATAGAGCAGAGTGTGACAGTTTAACTTCTGAACAATTACTCAACTTTATTTCACTTTGCAAGCCTAGCAGTCTGTAATCACAGAAAACATCTGTCAGACCTCTGCAGGTACAAATTATTCCGAAAATCCACCACACATTCCAACCCAATAAAAAGTTGTTTTTCTTTTAAATAAAAAAAATAAAAATTTTTTAAAAAAAACCACACCACAATTTCATGATTCTGCTCCATCTCTAAGGGTCACAGTGCAAACCCCTTAATCACACTGCTGAGCAATAATTCATGTGAGTAGCCCATTGAAACTGATGAACCACTCACATAAATGCTCATGTGTTTGAGCAACAGCTGCTTGTCTGGCAGGAGCTAGACCTATCTCTGAAAAACAGTAACAGTGACTATAAAAAGTGTGATATCTAGCACATATTAATTTCAAATTTTAACTTAAAAAGAACACTTCTGGTCTTTTCTCCCACTTTCCAGTCAAAATGTATTGAGTTCTAGTGAAATCTTCCTTTCTGTGGTATTAAAAGATGATATGTTCGACACAGGTCTTCTCATGGAAGCACACTGTATTTCCGCATACCAGCACATGTTCCACATCTGGAATGCCCAGGGATATCAAGTTTGTGAAGGGTATGAGCACAGAATATAAAACAAAATTAAGTCCAGAAGCTAAGTACTGGTAACCACTTCTTGCGTGTTCATGATGTGTTGCCCTGGACGATATCAAATTCCCTTTAGAAATGCTAAGTAAGCATCAGACCTTCCCTGTGGACTAGGAAATTATAGTTGGTACTCACAGGGGTAACTGAAGTATAAAGAAGTTAACTGAGTTCCCAAGAGTCCGGCACCAAATTACTGGAAAGATAATAAAGCCCAGGAGTCCTGCCTTTCAGTTCAATGACTTAACCACCGAGTACTCATACTTCATAGTACACACAAAGAAAGAGAGCACTTCCCTCCTAGGATAGTTTCCTCGGCTGGAACAATTACTGACATGCTAAAACAGGGGTCGGCAACCTCTGGCATGCAGCTCGCCAGGGTAAGCACCCTGGCGGGCTGGGCCAGTTTGTTTACCTGATGTGTCCGCAGGTTTGGCCGATCGCAGCTCCCACTGGCTGCGGTTCGCCATCCCAGGCCAATGGGGGCTGTGGGAAGCGGCGCGGGCTGAGGGATGTGCTGGCCGTGGCTTCTCACCGGCTCCATTGGCCTGGGACAGCAAACGGCGGACAATAGCCGCGATCGGCCAAACCTGCGGACAGGGCAGGTAAACAAACTGGCCCGGCCCGCCAGGGTGCTTACCCTGGAGAGCCACGTACCAGAGGCTGCCGACCCCTATGCTAAAATATATGTCTACACAGGTGATGCCAAATTCTCCCCTCAGTTATACTGGTCCACCTCCATTAACTTCAGTGGGGAATAGCTGGGGTAACTGATGACAACACTTATCATAATAATGCATCAGAGATACCTTCAGAGTTCTGCACTTTGTAAATTACTAGTCAGGATTCTTTCTGCAGGGAGAAAATGGAGTGAACTCAAGTGGTCTTGCAATAAAATTTTAAGACCGTATATGTCTATTTTAGCAGTGATGACAATAGTGGCATAAGAAAAAACTGTCCTGTTCCTACATGGGCTTTGCCCAAGGAGAAGCAAAGAGCTGATGTAAGTGCATTCCATAGATGCTAGCAAAACACAGTGTAAGAAATCCCTGTACATGCCTAATTTTTTCCCCTTTCTCCCAGAGAATGCTAGAGCTATTTCACAATAAGAACAAATGAAAGTTACCCAAACAAGTTTGGATTTCATCAGGATTCTGCTGCTTAGCCTAGAATCAGGGTTAATTTCCTCTAAATCCAGGTCATTTCAATATATCCTCTCTGAAGGAATCAGTTTGTATCTGTATTTTCCCTACTTTGTGTCAGGTTTCAGAGTGGTAGCCATGTTAGTCTGTATCAGCAAAAAGAACGAGGAGTACTTGTGGCACCTTAGAGACTAACAAATTTATTTGGGCATAAGCTTTTGTGGGCTAAAACCCACTTAATCAGATGCATGGAGTGGAAAATACAGTAGGAATATGTGTATATATTATACACACACACACACTTACTTCCTACTGTATTTTCCACTGCATGCATCTGATTAAGTGGGTTTTAGCCCACAAAAGCTTATGCCCAAATAAATGTGTTAGTCTCTAAGGTGCCACAAGTACTCCTCGTTCTTCCTACTTTGTGTGTTCACCGAGTTTCATGCTGTTCTCTGGAACACACTATTCTGCTTTCTATGAAGAAGGTTTATTCTTTTTTGCCTGGAGCTATGGCACTTTTGCAGTTGCCTAAAGTAATTTTGTATCATCTACTGTAAAAATACCTTTAATGAAATAAACGTTACAGAAGGGTAACTGTGCCTTCCCTATTTTAAAGCATTAAATGGAAGGACTTGCAAGACCATATCTAGAAGTTTCAGCACTGTAGAAAAAGTTACAAAGGCCAAGCCACACCAAGATATTTAGTTTCCAAATTACTGTTTGGGAAAGAACTGGGTTAATTCTCTGAAAACTGCCCCTTAACAACATAGTGCTGATACTGGTCCTCTAATACTGCCAGGGGCGGCTCTAGGCACCAGCAAAACAAGCTGCTGCCTAGGGCGGCAAAATATAGGGGGCGGCAAAAGGCTGCAGCCGGGCAGGGCCGCGCTACCGGCTCCGCTTGGGGGAAGAGGGGGGGCCCCTTACCGGTAGCGCGGCCCCGCCTGGCTGCAGAAGACGGGCCGTTCCTCCTCCGCTTGTTCCCCCGGTCCTAAACAGCCCGGCAGCAGCTTGGCTGGGGGGGGGCGGGGCTGAGCTCCGCCCCGCTCAGAGCTGCGTGGTCAGGGGGCGGGGCTACAAGCTCCAGGCCGAGCAGAGGCAGCTGAGCTCAGCCTGGAGCTCATGGCCCCGCCCCCTCCCCACGCGGCTCTGAGCGGGGAAGAGCTCAGCCCCCTCCGGAGCCTTGCGGCTGCTGCGCTGTGAGCCGGGGGTAAGCAGCCAGGGCGGGGGGCGGGTGTGGCTAAGGGGCAGGGAGTCCTGGGGACACTGGTTCTGGGGGGGCGGTCAGGGGCCAGGGAAGGGGGGTTGGATTGGGGGGGGTCTCAGGGAGGTGTTTGTCAGGCACCCCCTGACTCCATTACCCCCCAGGCCCAGCCCTGACCCCCAGCTCCGAGCCCAGCCCCTCTGATCCAGACACCCCCCTCACCCCATTCCCCCCACAGCCCTGACCCCCAGCTCCGAGCCCAGTCCCTCTGAGCTGGGCACCCCCCTGACCCCATTCCCCCCACAGTCCTGACCCCCAGCTCCGAGCCCAGCCCCTCTGATCCAGACACCCCCCTGACCCGATTCCCCCCACAGCCCTGACCCCCAGCTCCGAGCCCAGCCCCGTTGAGCCGGGCACCCCCCGATCCCATCCCCCACAGCCCTGACCCTCATCTCCAAGCCCAGCCCCTTTGAGCTGGGCACCCTCCGACCCCATCCCCCCACCCCAGACCCCCAGCTCTGAGGCGAGCCCCTCTGAGCCAGACAACCTCCGACCCCATCTCCTCACAGTCCTGAGCCCAGCCCCTGTGAGCCGGGCACCCCCCAGAGCCCAGCTCCCCACCCAGCCCTGGGCAACAGCAGCACCACCTCCAGGCAGTGACAGCTCATTGGCACCAACCATCACCATCACCCAGCAACAGCCCATTTTGTAATTGCAAATGTATACAGACCAGTAAAGCATTTAATGTTTTTAAATAATGTATTTGGTGTATTTTCAAATTATTACAAATTAATTTTCACTAGTTATTTTTTACATTTCCAAATACATGTTACTATAGTATTGCAACTTTTTTTTATGGAAGGGGCCCCCAAAATTGCTCTGCCCTGAATCCTCTGGGCGGCCCTACCCAGTGTGTGTGAGGAGCCGGGGAGGGAGGGAAACGGGGTCCCCTGGAGCCGAGCCCGGGCTGCGATGGCGGCGAGGGGCTCCTGGAGTGTGTGAGGAGGTGAGCGGCCGACTGGGTTCGTCGGTGCTGAGCAGGTAGCCCCGCAGCCGGAGATCCTCGCCTTCCCTCCTGCCAGGGCTGGGCCAGGGCACCGTGAGGCTGAAGAGCAGCAGGTCCAGAGGGCTCTCCAGGTCTTTGGCCGCCAGCATGTCGAGGGTGAGGGCGGTGAGCACGAACTGATCCACCTTGGCCACCAGCAGTGCTGCAAAGCCCAGGGAGGGGCCTGTGTTCTTTGCGCCACCCCATAGCCGTGCCGCCACCTGGAAGTACTCCCGCTCCGTGCTGCCCAGCAGCTCCACCCGCATGGGGACAGAGTCGCAGCTGGGCCAGGGCTCGGCTGCAGTGTGCTGGTAGCGGATCCCACATTTGTGGGGGAGCCCAGTGCTGGGGCAGCAGGGGGTGTGAGTGGGGGGCACTGGTGGGCGGGGGGGGCTCATGTCTGGGGGCGGGGCAGCCAAACATTTTTTTGCTTGGGGCGGCAAAAAACCTAGAGCCGGCCCTGAATACTGCACAGCTCAGGTAGAAGGAAGTAAAATGCTTACCAGTGCAGTAATTCGGACACTAGTCAGATGCTATTGCTCTGAATTTTCTGAATAATAGGGAGAATGACTTCTTAGCATCAAGCATGTCCAATATGCTGAGTAATTCTACTTGCTCAAGACTTGAGTGGAATTGTTTATACTAGGATTTTTGGCCACTGACACCAATAACTGAAATTTCAATGTGGACTTGGGATACAATTTTGAAAAATGCCTACACAATTTGGGAGCCTAACTTCCATTGAGACTGCGGCTATTAGATACCAAAGTCACTTTTGAAAATGTGACGTAGACACTTTAGAAAAATTTAACCACAGACCAAAGATCCTTGTCTGTCTCTACAAGTGCAAATCCCCCCACCATCATTGTTTGTATCTGATACTTTTTAATGCTGGGTGGTCATTGTCTATTTTTAACCTAATAGTGAGGCTACCTAGAATTTCTGGTCTGGTCTTTTCTTTTCATTATTTAAATCTAAAAGGAATAAATAATGTAACCATTAATGATTTTCAGTACTTGACTTTTACTACACTTAACAATCAACTCCTGATCTAAAGCACAATGAGGTTAATGAAAAGGCTCCCTTTAATAGGGTTTGGAGAAACCATTATACAGTGTGCAAGATTTTAAAAAAGGGTTTGTTTTGCTTTTTGTCATCTGAAGGTTAAAAATAGAAACAAAAACAGCTTGTGCAACTCAAAGTGTGTTAAGTATAGAATGTAGGAGAAACAGGAGAAATATAAAGTCTTCTCACCAGTCTTTCCTGCTTGCATATGCTGGGCATGTGCAAGTGACAAGAGATAATCGAGGACATTTCACTAAGCACAGGATTGAAGTCAGTGTCAGGTTTGCAGGGAATGATGAATTAGCAGATGCTCATTAAGGGCCAGGCTGTAGGTATGGGAAGGAAATCACTAACAATCTCCCCACTTTGCAGTCCGAGCGCAGGGGCTAGGCACAGCGGGACTTCTTGCAAACAAGAAGTGCCATTACTGTAAAAGACTAGAGATGCTGACAGTGCTAGCTTGCGCAAAAGGCGGCAGGCAAAGGTAGGGCTAGCAGAGCTGTCTGAGCACAGTGGGGTATAAATGCTGCACCACGTTTCACCATGCCATAGCAGCGGCACTCCCAAATTAGAAATTAGATCATTTTAGAGTGAAAACAGGCAAGAATGTGCATTGGTTGCATATTTCAATGTGAATTGGGCCATTTTCTAAAGATTTCATGAAAAATAAGATCTCTGGGTTGCAAATCACATAAAAGATTTTTTTTATTTCATGAAATGTCATGTTTTTGGGGGGCTCATTCCCCAAATCATTAGCTAGGAGTCCTTTATCTGAAAACGCCTCATTGGATATTAAGGGTTACATGCTTTGCCCTTAGGCACAACCTTGTGCAAGGGGCAGGTGTGTAACTTCACCACTCAAGGCAGAGCCCTGTGAGGCACAGTTCCTCCTATGTTCTACTCCTGCTCTGGGAAGAGTCATTTACAACATCCCTGGAAAGACAGACAGCTCCTTGGACCACCATGCCATGGTGTAGGAGCATCGGGAGCACATCCCTTCTGCTCTACACAGGACCCAGAACTAAGATACAAAAAGATCTATCCTGACCATGCAGAAAGGCTGTGGTTGGCAGACTCTTACTTCTCTCCATCTCCTCCAGAACCATGTTAGTACTACTCACAGTATAGTCTATGAGGAATAACCATGTTGTTTAGCAGCTAGTGTTAACACTGCTATTGGAGGAACTGCTGTGCAATCCTCCTTTTTTCAAGCCAGTTGAGGTTGGAAGCAGAAGAACTACAATACCTTTTGACTCCAGGGAATGAGGTCATTTTGTCTTGTTACCTCTTAAATCAATTGCTGAAAGTATGAAACATCTGCTTCAGAGGCTGTGTATTATACTTTCTTGGTCAATGGAAAAATGCAGAGAGCACCAGTGTAACAACTGAGAATAAGCATGAAAGGGAAAATGGAAACCCGGGATGCTGGAGAGTAAATCTAGAAGGACCTATATACCCAAATCAATGTATTGGAGTACTAATGGCAGATGTTTTAGGGTAAAATGAAGAGCCGATACTTAAGTTTTGTGGCTCTCTCCCAATCATATGCTTGCCCTTGCTCCCTCCCCCCAGGCAATTTAGGAAAAGCCTTTTAGAGGTTATGTCTACATTGCAGCTGGGAGCATGTAGCTGTCTGTCCAAGCTTCCACCTGTGCTGCAGTGACCACACTGCTATTTTTAGCACACTAGCTCTAGTAGACTTAGCGCGTCTGTCTGCCCGTGCTGGGAAGCACGCTCCCAGCTGCTCTGTAGACAAATGAGTACTATTTTAAACACATTTCAAACGGAATATTCCTTTTGTTCAACATGACTTTTGGGGTGCTATGGGAAAAGAGAGAAAGCAGATGGTTTCATATAACACAATTTACTATTATGCTTCACATTGGACCTCATTTCTGCACAATTATATTATATGCATGTAGGGTTCTCGATAATCAAGTAGATGAAGTCCACATTTATTCCTTTACTTACCTCAATACTTGACATTGTGATGGTTTCAGCCCTATTTTTTTTAAGTCTCCAACCGCCAAATAAAATGTACAAACATGAGGTGCAGTTGTGCAACGAAGACAGCACGATGCCTACAGTTATGGCTATGTCTACACTTTGAGCTGGAGGTGTAATTTCCAGCTCGAAGAGACATACCTGTGTTAGCTCTGTTCAAACCAATGCGCCAAAAACCAAAGTGTAGCGGCAGAGGCATAAGTGGCACCACAGGCTAGCTGCCCCAGGTACAATCCCGTCTGAAACCCTAACCATGTACTCAGGGCAGCTAGCCCCTCCTGCTGCTCGTACTGCATCAACTGCACTTCTATTTGCAGTGTGCTAACTCGATCAGAGCTAACATGGGTACGTCTCCTTGCACTGGTATTTAGATCTTCCAGCTTGAAGTGCAGACATAGCCTATTTGCTAAGTCCCAGAGTGGGTGGGGGTGTGTGGGGGTGTCTCTCTCTCTCACACACACACACACGATATGCAAGGACATTCCTTTGCAATTCTTTTTCTTTGTTTTGTCTTTAATGAGAAATGGCATTTTAAATCCATTCGCTTAGCTCCAAAAAGTGAGGCGGGAGAGCTGTACAAAGGATCAACTAGCCCAAGCAGTTTTAATGGGATTTAAGGAACAAGCTGTTGTCAGAGGTGTTAAAGGAGGTGAGTCTGACTGTGTTCTAATGGCCTCAGGGTTAGTTCTGTTACAAAGTAACTGAGAAAGCCATAGAAATGAAATTGCTCTTTTATATATATCTCCTAGAAGAAAGCTATCAAACCGGCTTTCTATAAGTTGGCCAATGGAGGGAGGGAGGTAAGTATTTTACAGTTAGCATAAGTCAAAATAATGGCTGTCAACATGGTCTTGGGGGGACAGTTATCTTGTCTAACAGTAACTTTAAAATTTTTGATTCAGGAGGTAGCTTGAAACTAGCCGGTGGCCACACAGGAGTTCAGACTATCTTTATATAAGGTCTTTAAGGAAGGAGGAGAGATACTCAAGCCACAGAGAAGGAGAGTTAGAAAGATGCTCTCTCAACAATGCTCACATGAATGTCAAGCAAACCTGTGTGCCAGTTCTTAGCAAAGTCTTCTTAGACCAAAGCAGGAGTGACCTACCTGGAGTGACAGCGTCTAGAGCTGGGTCAATAAGAGATTTTCCATTTGTTGGCAATTTCAAAAATTTTAAAGGAAGGAAAGAAGGAAATGGTTTGTTTTCACAAAATCTAAATGTTTGTTTTTGACCATTTTTAACTGTTTTTGAAGTTTTATAAATAAAATTAAAGGAAATTTTGAAACAAAAAGTTGTGGCAAACCTTTGGTTTCTAATGTTGAAATGAAACATTTTCATTTTGGGGGATTTTTTTTTCCTTAAGCAATTTAGCAACATTGACACAAATTAATGAAATGTTTCAGTGTGGCCAATGCTGCTTCCCCTCCTCCTCCCTCCAAAAATACAGACAAAATGTTCTGCCCAGTTCTAGTAGTGTGGTCAGTGAACAGCACATTGGTCTGAGAGTCAGAAGACCAGCGTTCTATTCTTAGCTCTGACACTGGCCATGTCTATTCATAATATTTGTATCGCCATAGTGCATATAGACTCAACTAAGATCAGAGCTCCACTGTATTAGCTGCTTCACAGACAAACACATAGTAAGAGACAATCTCAGTCCCAAAGAGTTTAATAATCTAAATACACTCAAGAATCAAACGATTCCCAACTGAACTGGCAGGACAGAACCAATGTAAGTGCAAATAGTTCATTAACTTCATGGCAGCGGTGAAGCTGGTGCACTGTATTTAGAGAGCTTTTAGGAGGGTAAAAACATGAAAGCTTCAGCTCTCTCATTGGAAAAAAATATTGAGTTCTTTAATTTACAAACTGGCGCTTACAAGGTTTTTCAAGCAAATGCAAAATGGTTTAAATTTAGTACATATTGAGAAGAGATACTGAAGCATGTGGTGGAGTAAGGAAATACAAGTCACAATATATCATCAAAATGTATAGTTCAGCGTATAGAGCAGAAATAGATGCCATGAAAGATTACTTCACTGGATATTACTGATACTGTCCAAAACATACTATGTGTGTTTAGAAAAAGCAGCAATTCCATCCATCCAATCACTATTTTGGCAGAAATATTTTTATAACTGTATCCTTAGAGTCACAGTCTGACAGACTAACAAAATACTCAGTTCACTGGGACTTGAAGGTAAATACAGGTCATCTCACACAGAAACATCTCAACAATAGTTTCTCTCTCCTAAAAAAAAAAAAAATAAAGAAATACTCCGATGTTGACTGTACTGGACAGGTTGCAATAATCTATCCAGCCTCATTGGGTTAGAAAAATAACATATTTGTTAGATTAGGGGATGAAGAGTAATTTTGGAACCGTTTTCCCCCTCCTAAGCCCCCCCAAAAATAATTCAAATATTTTAACTTTTGGCTTTGGAGCAGGGACCCTTACAACTAATCAGTTAGCTTTCGCATCTCAGATCTCATCAACCTGAACATTACCTCAGACAAATCTTAGTGATTGTGCCCCGCAGGCCTACAACTCCTTTCTAAAGAGATTATGTGGACCAAAAGAAACCCCTTTGTTTTGCCCTCTGGCTTTCTATGTGAAACAAGTGTCATGGTGAAAGGCTGACAAAATCCTCTATTGGGTTTCCTAGCTGAGAGGAGCTAAAGCAGGATGCTAATGTTAGAACGAAAAAGCATGATCAAAATATATTCACACCCTCAGATGTGGCGGCACACCATTTATCAGAACATGAAAAAAATAAAGAGAATCGTCTCCCTCGGCACTATTGAAGAAGTGAGAACACAGAAGGAAAAAGCCTTTTCCAGCTGTCTCATTTATATTTACAACCTATAGGACAGCAGAATTTACATGAGCTCTGTTTTGAGAGCTTAAGTGTGATCTCAGTAGTGCACAGGCCTTGTGCTGGTCACCCCATAGGGAATTTTTAATTCGCTTTCCCTCCCCACACCAGTGTATTCAGTAGACAGAAGTAAATTCCTTTCCAAAAGGATCAGCAGCAGCACAGGACCAGTTAGGGGATGCACAGCTTTAAACCAAGCTTTCACCATCTGTTTCTCCTCTAATTATGAATGCAACAGATATTTACAATTACATCAGCAAAAAAAAAAGTTATCAGTGATTAAAATGCATGTGTTCTTTCAACAATGCCTCTGCAATGTTTTTTCCTCAAATTAAGATCAATACCACCTATCGTGCAACCTGCAAATCACACAGCGAGAAGACCTCACTGAGATAGCTGTTCCCAGCTCCTCACCTGGCAGGGAGTCGGTGGTGTGCTTAGAGTCCTGAGCAGGCTGCATGAGCATGGAGAGATGGTCTTCCCATTGTGCTGCAGTATGAGTGCTGAGGGGAGGAGCTTCAAGAACCCAGAGGGATGTGAAAGCTATCCATCAAGGCCTACGTAGTTCTGACCTTATTTGTACTCCTGCTGCCTAGGTCAGGGAGCTGCAGAGCTTGATTAACGATACAGCCCACCAATCTGGTGGCTAGCCAGCAGTGAGTCAGCATGGGTTCATACAGAACCCACTGCCTTTCTTTTTTCCTATCCTAAGCAATATGCAGACAGCTCTCTCCAGTGGAACAGGCATTTTCCAAGCAGAACAAGGTTTTCCCCATCCACTTTACCCATGTGCTGCCTTGGTGAGTCCTTCCAGAGCTCATTATGCCATTGCTTATCCTGCATAATTCCCTCCATAGGCTTAGACCCAACCACCTCTTGCCGTTAGAAAGGAATTCCTCCTACTGGGTTCTCCCACCTATATTTGGCTCTACAAGGGTACATTTTTATCTCAAACAAGTTTTTGCTTTTATTGGGGCTACTGAGTTATTGAACACTCATTTACTCATGAGAAAGCTGGTGGGTTTTGGTATTTCTTTGCTTGCCAGTATTTTAGTCCTTGCAGATAAAGAATGAGTAAGATGCAAATTCAGCCAATGATCCCAATTTCAGCATTCACATTCTTGGGGGAACCAAAGCTAGGGCATGGGACCTTTGCTAGGGCATGGTCATCCAGTCCCTAAGTGGAACATACCACCTGTACCAGCCCTGGATGATCAATGCAGCTGGTCCTGCAATGGTTCAGACCAGTTTTGGCAAAGATTTCCTGCCTGGGGCTAGGTTTCAGTTCAGTTTGTTCTATCACTAATAAAAGCAGTGACCAATATGAGCTCACCACGTGCACCTTTTTTGTACTTTCCCCTCCGTAATACTGAGACAATTACTCATCGTTGATTATATAGGGGCATATCCACCACTGATCCACGCACTGAATTTCTCCATTGAAATCAATGGGGGAGTTCTGAGTTTATAAAAATACAAATAACCCCCGCCCCCCAGTCAGGACCCTTTGTTCTGCCAGGACTGCAGCCATCCCTGCACCTTGCGCCTGCAAGGACTGGATGTCACTGGCCCTGCAGCAGGAAATGGCCCACGGTAACGAGGATTTTTATTGTTGTTGTTATAATAAAAAAAATTATTTTTGTGGGAGAGATGACTTCAGGATTGGAAGCCTCACTGTATTTTAGAATGGCATTAAAATGTCTCACCTTCCTTTTATATGACTGCATCTTACAGTTCAAAAATAGATTGTGCCTATTAAAGTTTCTTTACACATTTTCTGTATCTTGAGTCTCCTTTTCCTCCTACAAAGCTTTACATGCAGAATAACTATGTTTAACAGAATCTAGGGGATGCCCGATCACCATATTTAACCAGCAGTGCTTTTAACAATTTTATATGCCACTTAATTTCAGGGTCACAGAGTTCTTAAAACATTATATGTGAAATGTTGCTAAACCAAACATAATTTTAAGATTAGTTTACCAAGGCAGAGTGCATGTTTAAAAACAGACACACACATTCATAGCAGCCAGAAAAAAAGAACCAAAAATTATTCTGTGCTAAATAATAATCATGATTTCAGTCTAGCCCATCTACTATAACAATAAAGGAATAAATAATTCTGTTATGTAGATGAGATACAGAGTAGGTCAGATATGACATTTACCCTCATGAACGAGGAGATTGATAAGATATGTAGCCAGGAATGAGTTATCAGAGGTCTCCTCATAAGTAAAGAAATATGTCCTATTGAATCTCCTCATATGGTGGCACCTATGCACAATTGATTGTGCAGTAGTTTGCCTGTTCTCTCATTTTTTCTAATTACAGTCTCAAGTTTAAAATCCAGCTTTTAAAATATTTCCTTTCAGCAGCAGCTTCTGTTTTGCAGGCTGTTATCTACATTATAGCCAAATGTAATGTGGGATTTCTGGTTGTGTTTAATGAATGTGATTGGTCATGAAAACGCTATCATGTATTTGAAGAGACATTGTAGTGATGATCAGCTACTGATTTTGATTAGAGTGGTGAGTTACTAAAAAGACAGCCTTCTCCTCTTTATCAGTCTCAGGCAAGTTAAGATAATCACTAGATTTTAACTTACTATCAGTACATAGCTTCAACAGATGGAATTAAATATAAAGTTAAAATAAATCAACACACATGGAATCTGTAGTGAATGGTATCTCAGCTGTAGCAATACTTTCCCTGGGGAAATACCTACTCCCATATCGATATGCCATCATGAGGATCATGTGTATATGTGGTATAAAGACATATTCACACAATGTCAAACTAGGTCGTTGCTAGGTTTAATCTAGATACTGTGGACAAAATTCATCCAACACCAGGCATGATTTTCAAGAAGTAAATTCTGTTGTCAGATACTCATGCATCCACGGAAAGCATTTGGACCTAACCTTTAAACTTATGTTTTCTTGATTCTAGCACAGAATGTAGTTTAGTGGATAGAGCTGGGATTCAGGATCCTTGAGTGCTACTCCTGGCTCTGCCGCTGGTTTCATGGTGGACTTTGGGTAAAACATTCTAATGCCCCGTGCCTCGGTTTCCCCATCTGTAAAATGGAGACACTGCTACTAACCTCCTTTGTAAAGGTCTCTGGGATCTACTGAGGAAAAGCAAAATATAAAAGCTAGGTGTTATTATATGATGCATATGATGAACCTAATCCAATGATTCAGCACTGGACAGCTCCTTAGGCAGAAAAGGCAGAATCCTGTCACTAACCTCATCCAAGGCTGCAGAAGGGCTAATACACATCAGAATGGCCATAGCTATGCAGCGCAGGGTGCAGCTGGCAAGCGGAGAAGCAGAGTATCCCCTCTGTGAGCCAAGGAGTTTGACTCCTTGAATCTTACTCCATGGCAGCGTGTGGGGGAGGTGATGTTGCAGGTAGACACCTGCTGTGTAGGGCAGGTATGGCCAAGGTATTGCTAGAGAGGCTGCAACCTGTAAGGACCCATTGGCCACACCTCCTCTGGGGTGGGGGATGGAGAGTAGCAGGTTGTGGTCACGTCTGTAGCTGTGCGGATGCTCTATGGTCTGCCTTAGGATGGCTGCTGAATCGTTCCAATAGGCTCATCTTATGTTGTAGACCACCACCACATAGATTTTATTCAGCACTTTTCATCAGAAAACCTCAAAATGCTTTACAAAGAAGGTCAGTATCATCATTTCCATTTTACAGACAGAAAAACTATACAAACACATAGTAATTCAGTCCCTGCTCCAAAGAGTTAAATATTCAAAAGTGCTGAAGTCATTTTCTGCAGGGACTTGGGCACTAGGAACTTAAGTCTGCTTCAAAGTCAATAGGATTTACCCATTTTGGAACATTTTACCTATACAGTAAATAGACATGACAGAATGAGGTTGAGAGAAAGGAATTATTATTCTCATTTCACAGATGGGGAACTGAGGCACAGAGATGCTAAGTAATTTGCCCCAGGCCAACCAGGATGTCTCTGGTAGAACCAGAAACCAAAACACAGAAAGTCCAGCCCAGTGTCTTAAACACAAGCCCAAAAGACAACTTCTTCCTATCAATTGTAAATTTAATAATTACTGATGAGTATTTCTCCCGATCCATCACTCATCAATAAACATGACTAATATGTCTATTGTCATATACTGTCTTGTCTAATTGGTCAAATAAGACCCTGTTTGTGCTTACCAAATAGATTTTACTGTAATATATTTATGTACACTATTTTAATGATCCATGAAAACAATTCTGTAAAGTTAATCATTTTGTGCTCTTTATTTAGTAGAATTAAACTAAAAGGCTTTCACACAGGATCACTGCTGATCTTTTTCCTCAGCTGAAGAAAGTTAATTGGTAATAAGATCATACATTAGTATGCTATCAACTAGTTTCCCCACTCTCTGCTGAACTGGTCACTAGTTTAAGAATTAGGAGAGCCAGGCTCTATTACCAGCTCTGCCGATTTTGGGCAAGTGACTTAGGGTAAAATTTTCAAAAGTGCCTAAAGCTAATTAAAAATCAATTCCCACTGACTTTTAATGGGACTTCATTTCCTAAATTACTAAGCACTTAACTCTCTATGCCTCTGTTTCCCAACAGTAACATGGAGATAATTCACTGAGATTTTCAAGGGAGTCCAGGGGAGTTATGTGCTCAAATCCCATTGACTTTGAAAACCCCAATCATAATGCTTAATCATCTCAAAAGGCCTATGGAGGAAAGCAGTGTACAAACGCTAAGTGTGATTAATAATCCTCCAAAATTTCATTTAGTTTACAGAAGTGGAAAAACTCTCCTCTCCATGGGTCTCACTTTTTGTTAGTTAGCAAACAAACATCAAAACATTCTCAAACATTTTAACAGTACCCATTCCACAAACACACTGTACTAGATCTATCTGATTTTTAAGTTGTTTCATGATAAGGTGACTCAGAAAACCCAGAAACTTGTAGCCTTATTTTACTCAGCATAAAGAGTGAAACTTAACTCTCCTGATCACAGTCAATCCCATGAGCTGATGTTCAGGCACTCGGACAATGTTGTAAAGTTAAAGTTTCAGATATTTCCAGGACCAAAACCTCTCTTAATTGAATAAGACAGACACACATCCATTAAATGCAAGCTGTCTTTAAATCAAAACTAAATATTAGGCCTAACCTATTTGTTAGTGCCCTTTGCAAATCACATCATACTTGTTGGAAGCATTTATTCAGACCTGGTCCTTTTTTTGCAGCCATTGGATGAAATTCAAATCACTGCTTAAAGCCCAAGTGAATGGCTTTGCATGAAGTAACAATGTAGGTGTGGAGGGGGATGCCCAAGTCTCTTCTCAAAATGAAAATTAGGCACCTTTTTGGAACAATGTAACCCTGGAAGTTCTTTGGGGAAGCAACTACATTATTATGTGTTTGCACAGTTCCTTGCACAAGTCCTCAATCGCAGCTGGAGTCTCTGGGTGCTACCATAGTAGAAAACAGTAGACTCCAAATTATCTGAATAGCATGGGGGAGACTGATTTCATTTGCCGCAGTGGGGTGGTGTACTCCATAGCCAGGGGCCCCTCCTCCTCGCAGTCCTGACAGGGGTCTCTACTCTGCCTCTCTCACTCCCATGACAGCAGGGCTGCAGAGGGCTCCCTGTTCTGCTGCAGGGCCAGCAATCTCCATCCTGCATGCGCAAGGTGCAGGGCAAAGACCCCCCCCAGTCAGGACCCTTTGTCCTGCCAGGACTGCAGCCGTCCCTGCACCTTTCGCCTCCAAGGACTGGATGTCACTGGCCCTGCAGCAGAGCAGGGAGCCCTCTGCAGCTCCGCTGTCATGACCCTGCTCATTCACTCCTGTGACAGTGAGGCTGCAGAAGGCTCCCTGCACTGGCCCAGGAGCCATTCCTCAGCAGCAAGGTGACAACTGCAGGAGCTTCTCTTCACAATCCTGGGCGGGGGTGGGGAAATCTGCTCTATTATCCAAAACTCCCCATTATCCAAACCATTCCCTTGTCCCAGGGATTCAGATAATGCCAGAGATCTGGATAACAGAGTTTCAGATAAAATGGGCGTGTGCTGCTATAATCAACAACAGGAAATCTGGGGACCTGGGAAAATACAAAATTCTTCAAGACTTTTCCTGAAATTTAGATAAAACTCTCTGAAAACAATGTTCTGACCTCTACAAAGTACCCCTTTTCGCCATGTTATGATTACTACTCACACCCAGACCAAGAGTTTGCATAGCACATTCAATAAGCTTGGGAAAACTTCACTGAAACCAAAGAGACTAAAGCCTTAATATAGTGGATCTTGGCACATAGAAGAGCAGTATATAAATGACAGCATTCTTTCATAAGTCAAGAGTGTTCAAACTACACTAGACTGGGAGAAGTGGCCATACATTTGCTACAGTTCAGTTACAGAAACATTGCTGTGGGGTTTAAGTGTACTCCAAAATTTTCAGAACTATACAAGGACCATTGATCTGAATCTGTTATAATTAGGCCTGGAAGGATTAGATTTTTACTGGTAAAAGGTCAATAAAACCTGATTTCACCATGCACACACAAACTGACAAAAATATTATCATTGATGATAACCAAATTTGCTGCTTGAGTTAGAGTTTGATTTAAGGCAATTTACTTTAATATTTTGACATACAAAGTTTTAACGTTTTTGAATCTGTGTCTCTCCGTAAATAATTGTTTGACCCCCCACTCTGATTCTCCCATAATTTTGTACAACTGTGAAAAATTTAAATCAATATTGAAAAAATGCTTCACACATTCATTTGTGCTACTGAGAAAGTTTAAAATAAAGCAATATTATCCATCACAATTATAACAAACAATAAAAATTAAATTCTGCCAAGCCTCACTATAATGGATTGGGAAGAATACATATTGAAATAATGTGGATGATTACACAGTGTGGTACAGTCAACAGGTTTTAACACCATGAGTTTGGGATGACTGCAATCTTCAGAAGATGTGACAAGCCAGTCATTCTAAGTGAGAGGATGAGGATATAAAGACAGGAAGAAATTGCGGCCAATGGATTTTAGGAACTTTCTGAAGGTGATCTAAAATAGCTCTTTTGTGCATAATAATGTAGAGATGTTACGGTGCGATCGCTCATGTTAGAAACAAATATGTTACACCAATTGAAAGGGACATTCAAAATCTCCATGGGATAAAACACTCGCTTCTAGTCCTGATGGTTCACAAGATACTGGATGCTAAATGTCGTTGGTCCATGAGTATTTCCTGTCCTGCATCTCAGAACAGTGTAAATGGAGAGAAAAATCCACATTTGGGGAAAGAAGGAATCACATTCCCACTGTTTATCATGTGGACATTGCCAACAGATATGTAGCATGTAAATAATGCGGTAGGTTTTGTTTTAAAGGAGATAATTGTTTCTATTTAAACTGTTTAAACAGAATGAAGAACCAACTCCTGTCCTATGCTGCATAGTTATGCTAATGAGTAAAGAGTAAAGATCTTCATGGTCTCGACACAACTGACAGGGCAGGTTCCTAACTGAATAACCATGGAACTGCTAGGCACAGGGACGTGCCAGGGCACTGTGGACAGTGGTGCATGGTTTGCAGGGTAGGGGCATCGGCAGCTCTCCCGACTGGCTAGCACATATGCAGTGTTCTGCAGTTATAAGATAGGAGGGGGTTACAGATGCTGGTCTATAACAAATGAGCAGCTGTGTGCACCTGACCCATCCGCATGTCCCATTAGCCATTCCCAGGGAATCCTGCCCTGACCGGCAGACAGCAACACCACAGCTTCCCTTCTCATTGCTAACCAGAATTTGACCGTAAGGCAGGATAAGTTTGAAGGGTCTCTCTCAGAAACTAGATTTAACCCTAGCCCTAAAGCACTGGCCTTATTTAAACACATTTTCTATCTGTCCTGGAGAGGGAACTTTGTGAAGTGGATTTATAATACAAAGTTCATTAAGAAGATCGCAGAATTAATTTAAGTCCACTTGCACCTATTTCAGGAGAACGATTTTCTGTTCCCCTGCGTTACATACCAAGCTGTACAGGTGACAGGCAAGGACTGATCTACTGAGGCACAAAAGTTTTCCTGCTAAAGCCTCTATTTAGTAACTTGGCAATTATTTTAGCCATAAACTGCATTCTAAAACATAATCTTCTCTTTAAACTCACAGAATAGGTGTTCGGTTCAAATGAGTACTTCGATTTTTAGCTGCCAGGCTGCCACAACAAACCCACTGATGAGATAACCAAGGAAGTGCTATCTATATCCCCAGACAAAACCACTTTGTTAAGATGGAGTTAAGTCTCAGATACATCAGTAATTTAATTTAGGGGGAAAAATACACTGCAAGGAAGCTGAAGTTATAAATAAAAAACAAGCACTATAAACGGAGAAACCTTTAAGGGTGCCATGTGACTGGAAGAGACTTCAAGGATTAGGTCTTGTGTAAATCAGCGTAGCTCTATGGAAGTCAGCAGAGGTGTGCCAGTTTATCCAGAAATTATGCATCTTACAAAGTAGGAGTAAAGATGGGAAGACTGAGGATGGTCTCACTAGAGAGGGCAAAAATATTAAGATCACTTTTGGTGCTGTAAGTGTGAGTTTCCAAACGTTCAAATCTTTCATGTTTAACTTTAACTCTTCTTCTCCAGTGAGACCATCCTCAGTCTTCCCACCTTTACTCCTAGTTTGTACAATGCATAATTTCTAGAAAAACTGGCTCCCCACTGACTTCCATGGAGCTATTCTGATTTACACTGGGTGATGCTTTAGGTCACTTCCAGTCATGTGGCACCCTTTAAAAGTACATCACAGTCTGGTGAACTATTCAGATTTTCTTAATACACCCGTGACTAGCTTTCACCTTTCCTTGGCTAAGATTTGACACTATTCAGTAAAAATGAAATCCTGGTCTCAAAGTCAAAATGAGTATTTTGCTCTTGACTTCAATGAGGCCAAGATTTCACCCTAGATCTTTTGGTGCTTCAAGGAAAAGCAATTTTTAAGATGAGATGTGTTAAAGAATTCTTGAACAGAGTTTTCAAACCATGAACACCACAATCCTCCTCCCCAGAGTCCTGCATCTTACAACTGATTTGTCCAAATCACCTCAAATTCAGAACAAGCACTGAAGAATCTGCAAACACTGAAGAATTTGCATCTGAAGAAGTGGGGTTTTTTACCCACTAAAGCTTATGCCCAAATAAATCTGTTAGTCTTTAAGGTGCCACTGGACTCCTTGTTGTTTTTGAACAAACACTTGTTATTTGTTCACATGCAAAATGAGAAATGGAAATGACCTTTGAAAGAGGATTTTAGAGGAGATGGGTGGATCACAGCCAGGCAAGTCTCAACCTTAATACTCTATTATTTGATAATGCTGTACAGCTCTGGTGGCCTGTTTAGCATTACAAACATAGGTCACTCAGAAGGAAGACAAATGCTGGTATATTTAACACCTCCACATGTTTGTACATTCAATTACAGGTCTGTCACATCTTATGCTGGGGTTACATTCCACAGTCAGTGCATAAAGCAAAAATTGCATATAGCCAAAATTACACTGAGTGTAATGGCGGGCGGAATCACCCACACTACAGGTACAGTATTAAAATTGTTATTTTTCTCTTTTTTTTGTTTTGTTTTTGCCAACTGCATAAAGCTGAAATCGTGCATGTTAAATGCGCGTAAGATGCGACAGACCTGTACCACCATTTCCTCCACTAATAATCAAAAGCAAGAAAACAACATGGAGGCATCTGTGTTCATATATTTAAGCAAACCTGAACGAATAAGGCTGATCCTCCTTTACCTTAAATCAGGTGTAACCCCACCGAGGTCATAAGTATAAAACTAATATAAGAAAGATTCAAATCACACACTATGAGCAGAGAATCACAAGCCCTTCTATACAGCCACATCATTACATAACAGAATGTGGCCTAAAATGCCTACTTTAAAATCCGCTGTGCTTTATACCTGCTCTAATGAGTAGCTAGAGATAGAGACACATTTTGTTCTCGGCTATATTGGTTCTATTGTTCCTAGGATTTCATTAATATTGCTGACAATGGAATTGGCCCACATTTATTTTTATTTGAGGAGAGATGGGTTTTGAGAATATAAAGATAATGCATACCCTAAGTACAGAGGTTTGGGTTTGAATGCCCTTCTCCATTCATGAAGGATCTCTCACTGTTTGCCATGTGCAGGTACTTGAGTTTCCAGATTCTTTCTTCATTTCTCAACCTATCATTCATCAAAAAACAGAAGATTTCTCTTTTGTCCCTCCAAATGAACAGCATGCCCTCTACGTCAATATTTCCTTTAGCTCCACTGCAATGCTCAAACTGTACCATCTACATCCAGAATCATGTTATAGTTTCCTCGTCTTTAAGGAATCTGACGCAGATACAGTTTTAAATCGGTAATAAAGCCACACTTATGGGTAAAAAAGTCCTATAAAATTTAATGTGGACAAAACCAATAGAGTCCTTTAATGGTTACTCTAAAACCCGGTAGAAATTAATAGACATTTTAAAAACCTATAGAATTCTATACCAGAGATATAATTGTGATTAAATTCTATAGGCCTTTTCCATAAGGGAGGAAGCCATCAAGCTCCAAATCACGGTTTTATTTCCATATAATATGATATTAAAGCTAACTATGTTCTTTTCTAGTGACCTATTTAGCACTAGAATCTCAGGTCATTCATAAGCAAGCTATGTGTGTCAGTTAATTATACATATTGGGCTCTACCTTCTGAATTAATTATTCTAGTGTTAAATGCCACTATTTTTCTCCTTGTCCACAACAAAAGGAAAATGCCCTGATGGAAAAGGACATTAAAAGTAGTGATATTTAGAAAGCATATTTTCCTCTTTAAAAACAGATTATGAATTAATTTAGTCAGATCATGGCCCTAGTCTTTTGCTGCTGTTATTTAAGCTTTGGCACACAGCTCTGGTCACTGCACCTCAGTTCTGCTTTGCAACAACCCATGTATTCTAGTATTGTTCCTCTGTTGAACAGACACTGCCATGCATGCCAGACTGTGCTGACGTGCCTGGTAAATATACGCAGCCCAATTCAGCCATGGTGTAAGCAGGTGCAGGTCCACTGGAGTCTATACACATGAACACAGGTTAACAAAGCAAACTTGGAATTCAAGTCTTCTGACGTAAAAGGCTAGGGTCCTTCTGTGTCCCATCACAAAACCTAGCCAGTTGCTGATTTGAGACCTCTCTGCTACATAGCACAATTATGGGCCAGGCTGTATCCCCTATATGTGTGCGAGTAGACCTCTCCACTTCCACAAAGCTACGTGAGGGGGCTCAGCAATCCTCATAGTAGTACCCACACCACCCTATGAATCCCATACAGGTGTGTCGGGGGTCTAAGCTGGAAGGAGAAGTGGAAAGTGAGAGAGTCAAGGGGAGAAGAAGCTGGGTGGATGGAGGGGGAGCAATGTGGAAATTAGGTCAGAAAGGACAAGATAGCCTGGGACTGTATTATTTTTTTCTATGGAGCCCTGTGTGCATTTGCAATTGGGGGAATCCCTGGCAATGTGGCTCCAACTGACCTGCACTACCAGGCAGCATCCCCCACCCCGCACGATCAGGGACCAGAGGCAGCGTGAAGGCACAGGCCTCCACGTGGATGGAAGATCTCTGGGGATTATTATTGCTATTTACTTGTATTACTGAGATCAAAGCCCCGTTGTGTTTGTGCAGCACTCAGCACACAGTGAGAGAGCAGTCCAAATGATTCAGAGTTTAAATCTAAATAGAGAAGACGGACAAGGGGGATAGGAGGATCAAAGGGGCTTTGCCAAGGTCACACAACAGGCCAGAGTTGGGAATAAAGCTCAGATCTTCTGATTCTCAGTCCAGCGCTCAGTTCACTAGCTCATACTCCCCTGCCAAGTATGAGGGTGGGCCCCTGGGCAAACCCACAAGTGAAGCAGGATGAGGTACAGGAACCTCCATGAATGAATTCTTGCAGAGAGTCCCTCCCTCACATCCCACCACTGTGATTTTTTTCCAGGGATGGACTAATGGGGACCAATAGTATCACAATCGTCTCAGGAAAGCAATATATTTAAATTAACCGCAACTATTCACAGTGCTCATGTGTGCTAAGTTAGAGGAACTGGTCATTATAAACATGCAGAGGACACCACTTCATGCCCTGTTTATTATGCACATACACCAAGTACATCATCCTCAAGCAGCTCTACACTTAAAGAGATGTTAGCATTATCACTTGCCGTAAAACGCCAGAAGACAGGAAATTCAGAGAATGCTTAAATGGTGCTCAGAAGTTGGTCTGACATTCTGCCATGCGCAAGCATGAGTTAAAGCCAAGATTTTTAGCTTTCTTTCTGAAATTCCTTATTACTGGAGCCTTTATATTCAATTAACTTTTTCAAATTTTTGCAGTTTAATATACAACTAGTTGAACCTATTACATTTTAATATATATAAGTATTAATATAATGTAGCAGATATGACTTCTAGCTGGAAGTAATAGAATTAGTTCAGCCATATAATTTTGATTAACGACAGACCTAACATTAAGAGAAGACTCACACTATGCCTTATGTGCCAGACCTCCACAAACACCTTGAGCTGTGGCAGACAGGCTTATTACTCACAATAATACATATCGTTATTCACAATAATGCCTACGGTTATTCACATCACAGGCTCATAAGAACTCACTTCACTGCGTTTTGGCCTCAGTCATCTACTCAGGCACAAACATCCATCTATATCAGAGGTCGGCAACCTCTGGCACATGGCTCGCTAGGGTGACCAGAAAGCAAGTGTGAAAAATCAGGACAGGGGGTGGGGGGAATAATAGGAGCCTATATAAGAAAAAGACCCAAAAATCAGGACTATCCCTATAAAATCGGAACATCTGGTCACCCTACGACTCACCAGGGTAAGCACCCTGGCAGGGATGTGATGTCCGTGGCTTCCCGCCTCCCCCATTGGCCTGGGACAGCGAACCGTGGCCAGTGGGAAGACGGTCGGCCGAATCTGCTGATGCGGCAGATAAACAAACTGACCTGGCCCGCCAGGGTGCTTACCCTGGCAAGCCGCGTGCCAGAGGTTGCCGACCCCTGATCTATATAGGTTTGATTACAGAACTGAAGCCTTACTCTGTATTTTGAGAAACATCAAAGGGCCTAATTCAACCCTTGTATACACATTGCCAGCTTGCTTTCAAACAATGGAGTGGGAACCATCAGCACATATCTGAAGGAAAAAATATTTCTGTGACACAAAAATATGGGCCTTTTTTGTGTATTTGTTTTTTCTCAACTTCAGCTGGGTCTAACTTTTTGCAGCAGCAACTGTAGGCACAGCTGATGTTATTTAGGCATCTACTAATATTGTAGAGTCTACAATATTGCAAAGATATAAGCAGCGTTTAGGCATCTAAATAACTTTAATTGCAACTGCAAGTAATGCATTTAAAAATTTCACCTTCTAAGTGCAAATTCAAAAATCAGCAAATAAATAACTTCATTCCTGTCTTTCTAAACTACTAAAGGCCAAATTTAGACCTAATGCAACTTCAATGACTGGAGTTACCCCAGTGCAGGAACTGGGCCCCTAGGTTAAGAAGCTTGTTGACAACATGCACATCAGACTGACCTCTACCCAGTCACAGCAAATCTGTCATGTCTGTAACGGTGATGATTCACTGTGAATCATCAAAACCTACTCCATCCATCTTAAGCCATCGCTGCGCCCTTCTCTGAAAGCACCAAAGCAACTAGCTGTTGTACAGTTTATAAATGGAGAAACCTACAATGACTATGAAACAGGGCCGCCCAGAGGATTCAGGGGGTCTGGGGCAAAGCAATTTCAGGGGCCCCTTCCATAAAAAGAAGTTGCGATACTACAGAATACTGTATTCTCGTGGGGGCCCCGGGGAAAACTGCCCCACTTGCCCCCCTCCCCCCGGTTGGCCCTGCTATGAAAAAAAGTGAGGAAAAAATATACACTGTGAAGTTAGTACAAAAGAAATTATTCACAGTTTAGAAAAGCAATCCAGAAAGTCAACCCAATCAGCTCAGTGTCCAAGTATTGTAGGACATGAAAATATTTATTTTAAGAGAGTTCAGTTTAACTGAATGCTTTAAAGTCTTTTAATGATGTTGAAAGGTCATCAGTTCATGCTATTAAAATTTAGTCAGCCCTTAAAAATTTAGTCAGCCCACACACCAACCTGATCATGCATATATAATGCAGACTTCTCTGAGGTGCACTTCAGTGCTCTGTTCTCATAAAAGAGTAATGACAAGTGGGCCATCATATGCAACCATCCTGCTGCCTTTGCCCAAAAGAAAAATGGATCGTACTAAAAAGACAATCAATAGCTATCTTCCCAGAGCAGACCATACTGGACCACTGCTTGATACAGCAAAAGAACCAACTCATTTTGCAAAATATTGCCAGAAATTAAAGAAGCCCGATTTAAAATTTCAGGTTTAATTATACATCAATTTCAAAAACCACGTTAATGCAACATTACGACAGATTTATACATGCAGACAAGTACAACGAAGTGTTCAAAGTTGCCATTACTACAGCAACCATCTCTCAGCTTTCTTGTGCATATGTAGCATTCTCAGTTACTGTATATATTTGCCCTAATTGTGCAAACATTTATGCATATGAATAATTTTACTCCCTGAAGTTATTTGGACGACTCAAAAGTAGCAATAACTATTGCCCCAATCTCGCTCCCATTGAGATCAATGGCACAGGGTCAGGCTTTCTGCCCAACAGCATTGGCAGGATCAGGCCCTACAGTATTAACTTTAATGTAAAATGATGGGCCCATGTGCAAAGCCGAAGTAAAATACTTCATCCAGAGATGCTGTATGTCAGTGGTCGCCAACCAGTCGATCGCGATTGACTGGTCGATCGCAGAGCCTCTGACAGTCGATCGCAGTCTCTGGCTGCTAAAAGTCCAGCGGCGCAGCAGGGATAAGGCGGACTCCCTGTCAGGCCTGGCCCTGGGCCGCTCTCAGAAGCGGCCGGCACATCCCGGCGTGTGTGGGGGGGTAGGGGATCTTTGCAAGCTGTTCCTGCCTGTAGGCACCACCCCCGCAGCTCCCATTGGCCAGGAGCGGGAAACTGTGGCCAATAGGAGAGACGGGGCAGTGCCTGCAGGGAAGGGCAGCACGCGGAGACCCCCCTGCCCCCCCAGAGGCTGCAGGGACATGCTGGAAGCTTCTGGGAAAGGCGCGGGGCCAGGATAGCCACGGAGCCTGCCTTAGCCCTGCTGCACCGCCACCGCACCACCACCCGGGAGCCACCCAAGTTAAGCACCCCAGAGCGGAAGCCCACACCCCTCCTGCACTCCAACCCTCTCCCCAGCCTGAGCCCCCTCCCAGAGCCAGCACCCCATGCCCCCGCCTCATCCCGGAGCCCCCTTCTGCACCCAAACTTCCTCCCAGAGCTTGCACCCCTCATCCCCACATCAACCCCCTGCCCCAGCCCAGTGAAAGTGGAGGAGAGTGAGCAACGGAGGAAGGGGAGATGGAATGAGTGGGGCGGGGCCGAAGGGAAGGGAACGGGACTCGGAGAAGGGGCAGGGTAGATCCTGGGTTGCATTTATATTCAAAAAGTGATCTTGTGCTTAAAAAGGTTGGAGACCCCTGCTGTACGTGGTAGATGGGAGTAAAAGACCTTTCCCCTGGAGGTGCACGCAGCACCTGCATAGTCCCTGTGTAGCTGGTTGCTACTATGTGCTTAGAGGATGTCTACATTGGGACACTCAGGAAAGTTAAGGCAAATCAACTAAAACCATGAAGTCAATGCACATAATTTAAAGCACATTAACCCCCATGTGGCTGCTCTAATTCAGGGGTAAAGTGGTCATAGTTCATTGTAACTTAATTCTCACGATGAGCTTTCTACACAAAAAGGTTCATCAATTGATCTGTGGTGAACACTGCCTTGAAATTGTAGGTAGTGTGGAACCACACTAGTTTTGCTACGTTTAAGCAGGTTCTCTCATGGAGGATTTGGTCCTGAACAAATATATGAAGTATGTGTGGTGTATAGTTGTTGCAGAATCCATAACTTTAAATTTCCTGACTTGTGTGTAAGATCTCACACAACATTCAGGAGTATATTTTTAGTAAAATAAAGCTATCAGGAGCACAACTCCACACTACCATGAGAACGCAAGGTTTTTATTATTTCAAACATTGGCAAAACATGTGTGCAACCCCATTAGAGTAAGAGTCTTTGTGCCCCACCCACTGGTAAGTCACATAAGCAGCATCAGGTTGATCATAGAATCCTAGAAACGTAGGACTGGAAGGAACCTTGATAGGTCATCTAGTCCAGTACCATGCACTGAGGCTGGACTAAGTATTATCTAGACCATCTCTGACAAGTGTTTGTCTAACGTGTTCTTAAAAACCTACGACACAGATGCCACAACCTCCCTAGGTAAATGGTTCCAGTGCGTAACTACCCTTACCGTTAGGAATTTTTTCCTAATGTCTAGTCTAAATCTCCCTTGCTGCAATTTAAGACCATTACTTCTTGTTCTGTCCTGGGTGGCTAAGGAGAACAATTTATCACCCTCCTCTTTATAAAAGAACATTTTATGTACTTGAAGGCTGATATGTACCCCTGTTTTCTCTTCTCCAGACTAAGCAAACCCTTCCCTCTTCCCCCCCATCTTTCTTCATGGGTCACGTTTTCCAGACAATCATTTTTGTTGCTCTCCTCTGGACTTTCTCCAATTTGTCCACATCTTTTCTGAAGTGTGGTTCCAAGAACTGGACTCACTATTACAGTTGAGACCTTATCAGTGCTGAGTAGAGTGGAAAAAATATTTCTTGTGCCTTGCTTACGATACTCTTGGTAGTACATTCCAGATGTTAGCTCTTTGGGTTTTTGTGTTGGAACAGTATTATACTGTTGACTCATATTTAGTTTGTGATGCACTATAACCCCAGATCCTTTTCTGCAGTACACCTTTCTAGGCAGTCATTTCCCATTTTGTATTTATTCAATTGATTATTCTTTCATAAGCAGTACTTTGCATTTGTCCTTATTGAATTTCATCCTATTTAATTGAGACCATTTCTCCAGTTTGTCAAGATCATTTTGAATTTTCATTCTTTCTTCAAAGCACATGCAACGCCTCTCAGCTTGGTATCATCCGCAAACTTTATAAATGTACTCACTATGCCATTATTGGAATCATTTAGAATTATGTGTGCCTTTGTCATTGTTAATTAGCCAATTCAGATTTCACATGTGTATAAACAAAACTATTTAAATAATTTAAGCAGAAAGATATTTGAGCAATCCCTTCAAAAAGTCCCTTTGTTTATGTTTAGATATAGAGGCGTGCAAAAGTTTCTCTCTAAAAATGTTTCCTTTTCTCCTAGAATATAGCTTTGGCAACAAACAGGAAAAATTTTCAAGAAAATTCTTTTTCTTCAAAACTTTTGGTCAAAAACAATCAAAATTATATTTTGGTTTTTGACAACTGAAAATTTGAACTTTAAAGCTTTAAAGCTTTTGGTTGTGAAAACTAAAATTATTTTTGGTTTTGTGACAAACCCTCTGCCCCAAAAAAAGATTTTCAAACAAAAATGTTGATGACTATGATAAAAGGTTATCTTCACTGAAATTTTTCACAAAAGAAAAAAAAAAGATCATTTCCCAGACAACTCCATTTGGAAAACTAAAAAAAAAACAACACAACCAGGTGATTAAACTTTCTTCAAGCCTTTCAGCTGGAAGAATGATTCGTTTCAGTTTAAGAGTAATTTTTGGAAGGGCTCAGAATGAAAGCAAAGGGACTCAACTGTTGGAAGATGTTGGGAAATCCTTATTAAAATTCTGTCCCCAAATTAAAGGAAGAGTTGTACTGATTGATTTGCCTTTAATAGTTTTCACCCTCTCTCTGAATACTGCTAAATCATCATACGGGACTTGACGCAGAAATTATTGGGTTAAACCTAATAATCTCTGTTATGAAGGAAGCCAGACTAGATGATCACAATTGTCCCTCCTAACTTAAATATCTGTGACTCCATAATATGTATATATATTTGTAGGAACTGTTTGTTAAAATAGTAGCTGCTGCACATGTACAGCTTTTCCAAAGTTTCATCAACAGAAAACAACTTCAGACTCAACAGAAGGACCTTATAACTAGAGGTCATGGACCTATTTCCTGACATTAATTTCCACCAACTTTAGGGCAATACTCTAGCATACTGAGCTCCTTATGATAGCAAGAACCTAGGCAGTCATTGGTAACTCCATGAAGGAAGTCTAAAGTTTAAATGTAAAAGACAGATAAACAAAAAAGCAACCTGCCTACCCAAAACAAAAGGATAGCAATCCACAACCACAATTAAGATTTAGTCTATAAAAACCAGACAATTAGGTGCTATTTTAATTATTGCATCTTGCCCCACTCTTTGCAAGGCGTAACACAATGTCAAGGATGCAAAGCATAAAATATAATGTTTTTAATACAACATATACTGCCACTCCTTTCTTACAACGGTCTTTCCATGTAACCGCCAGCTGGCTACACTCCCTTCTTTTAGTGCCCATTTATAGAATCACACTGCAGACATATGCAATAAGGAATATCTAACAACGTTGTGTTTGCTAATTGTCAGCATTAGTAGTCATGTGCCCCCTATTCAGTCTTGAATAGACTCAAGCAGATCTCTCGATATTCCTCTCAAAGGTTCGTCTATAAGACCAAAAGGAGCACCGGGAAATACATTTCACCTCCTATTGCATTGCCTCACTGTACCCCTCTGCATGGAAACTATGGGAATTCAAGACTTGTTCCTTTCTGCAGCATAATACGCTGAAACAAACAGTGCAAAGTAGCTGTATTCCATTGCACAGATACATACTGGAAGGTCTAAGTTATTTCATGCTGCTTTTTGTTACAAGAAAATTTTCTCAGAAAATTGCTTCCTTAATCCAACCATTTCCATGAGCAGAACTGATCATACAATTGCCAGCTTTATTTTTCTACCACCTATGCAGGAGAAAAGGTTTCAGGGTTTACTACCTTGTGTCTGGAATCAATACATCTTTCAATACATTTCATCCTTTCGCAGTCACTGATCTCTTAATCAGCAGGCAGAGAAACTTCTCAAAGTTACTCCCCGATAGAATATTCAAGATCACACTCTTATATGTTGGCTGACATCTAGCTCAAAATGCTGTTGATCATTTGGGTGTGATTAGTCCATGGCTTCTGCTTTTAAAACATCTGACTCTGGACAACACTAAAGCTCAACCAGCAGCAACCGGTGGCACCAAGTACACTTCTCTCTCTCCCCCCACCCACTGCCACTAAAAGACAGGAGAAATACACTGAAAAGCAGGCGCCTCGGTAAAGAAAGAAGTACTTACATCCCTGAATTTGTTCCAGTATTTATCTCTCTCATACTGCGAGACGGTGCTCAGCCACTTGTCGTTGTCCAAGAAATTGCCACTGTTGTGGTGACTGGGGAGGGTTTCTGGATGCCTGCCTTCCACTTGCAGAAAACACCAAGCAACAATTACCACTATCCTAGTCATCTGCAAAGAGAGGAGCAGCAAAGCGAGCAGAGCTGGGGGGGTGAGCGGCAGCCAGGTTTGGGGGGCGAGGGGTGTGGGGGCGGGGGATGCCTCTGCCACAGCAGCGCTGCCCGGGGAAGCCTTTGCCCTGCCTGGATGGGGAGGTGGCTGGGAGCCGGGAGAGCCTCCAACCAGCCCCCCCAAGAGCCCCCCGGCCCCGAAACCGAGCCGCAAGCGGCCCAGCCCGGCAGGGGCGGCCAGGCGCTGCCCGCGGGCAGGGGGAGAAGTTGCCTTTCCGCGCAGCCCTCCCGCAACTCCGGGGCGCGGAAGCCCCAGCGAACCCCGCGGCGCAGCGCAGCGCAGCCCCCCGTCCGGGGACAGGAGCCCGCGAGCAGAGCGGGGCGCAGCGCGAAGTTTGCAGGCACTTACCTTGGGGCCGGCCGGGGCGCTCGGCTCGTGCCGCCGCCGCTGGTTCCCTGCCTGTGGCTCCGAGACGCGGCGAGCCCCGACACGGCTTCGCCCCGCCGCTTTGTGCGCCTGTCTGGAGGTGCGCGCTGCGCTGCCCGCGGGCGGGCGGCCGAGAGGCGAGATCTGGCGCCATCTGCCGGCCGAGGGCGGGCGCCGATGCTGCAGCAGAGGCAGAGAGAGCAGCTGGGCGGCGGCGGCGGCGGGGGGGGAGGCAGCTGCTTTCTGAGCCCCAGCAGCACCCTAACTCTGTGGGCGGGTAAGGGGACAAGAGGGGGCCCCACCACACCCAATTTGCCAGCTGCCAAATCCCTCTGCTCCCAGCCCCACACGCCCGGGGACCCCCTGCCCTAAAAAGGGGGGAGGACACAGCCCCACGTGTCAGGGTGACCAACATGGTAACAAGGGGCTCCCACAAAGTCCCCCCTCCCGCCCCCCTGGGCTTGCAGCACAGCCAGGGCAGGGGAAGGGCACCCAAGCCCTGGGACGAGGCGGGTCCCCTTTGCACGCAGGCAGGAGGCAGAAATTTGGGCAAACAAGATTATAGCCACGTCCCTTCGTGGGCGTTTTCAGACCTTGCTCCTTGGAAAAAGCCACGGAGCCTATTGATCGTGTGGGACAGCGCTAGGGCTGCACTGTAAGGTCGGGGTGGCTGGATGGAGGAAGGAGATAGTGAAAGAGATCACTGTCTGGAGTCCCTGTGTGAGTAGAGAAGAAACCTTTGCAAGGGTCCCCACCCCTGAACAGGGGAGCAGGGATGCTGATCAGAGGCCCTGCTTCCCAACAGGAAAAAAAATCACTGCCCACATACCCCAGGAGAAAAGAGACGGGGGGTAATCTGGAGACCCTGTTCTCTTAGTAGTGTGGGGGTGAAAAGGCCCCAAAACTCCCATCCTTGAATGATGGTGGAGTGGAGAGAGGAGATTGGAGAGTCATTGTGGACTTCCTTGCCCACACCAAAAAAGACAGCCCATCACCCACACCCCTCAGGCTAGAGGAGAGAAGTCATTCCTCTTTAATTAATATGATGTCCCTGAGCAACAGCCTTTTCTTTCACAACCATCCATCCTGAATCCAGCTGTGAACCCAGTTCCTTGTGATTGTTCCAGTGGTTTTGCTTCACACAGTGTATTGTGATTGCCTTCCTCTCTTCCTGGGACTGCTGTTTGACTGAGTCATCCATTAGTGGTTTCCTATATAGCTCTGGAGGGGGTCAGTGCTGTACCCGTGCATTGAAATCAGTATGTTAAGGCGTTGTTCCTAGCTTTGTTGATTAAAATACAGCCCTTAAAAGCTGTATAAGCACAATACAAACCTTTGAAAGATGTAGGAACAATGAGGGTTAATTTCTAACTGCGGAGAAAAGTGCATGCCAGTATAAGACCAAGGATTGTATTCTCCCCTTGATGCACATTCAAATTAATAGCAGTTACGTCCCTGCCACAGGACAAAATATATTCCAACAAAAGCCGATAAAGAGGGGAAGCCAAACCAAAACTTTGCAGAGTCTGGATCTAAATCCAGATCAAAGCACCACACATCACCCTAACCTCTCTATTGGACGGTACCCCCTTTCCCACCACTGGCCAAGACCAGGGCTCCTCTTTATTTTTACAATGTTCAGACCTGTGTCTCTTCCATCTACAACTGTAAATACCTTCAAATCCCCTTTGTTACCATGACCAGCTGTCTCAGAACCAGTTGTCTCAGAGCACCTGGCTAGACTCTTCATGTAGAGTGCCCTCTGAAACAGTAGAAAACTTTTTCTTCAGCTCTTTCTTGAGGAGGCTAGTGTCAAAAGTAAGTCTTGCCCACCCAGTTTCTTGCTGTCATGCCCAGACACAGAGCCATTCCTTGGGTATGGTGAATCAGGTGACCGCTCCGGGCCCCGTGCTTTGGGGGACCCCACGCATCAGTGTGCATGTGTCGTGCGGGGGATGCTAGGCCAGCCTGGGGGGGTTAGGAGTTTGGGGGACCAGGCCTGCCTGGGAGGTTAGTGGGGGGCCTGGCGCCAGCACTGGTGACCCCTCCCCGCAACAGATTTCACCTGTATAAAAAATGTTAAGGGGGGGCCCATACAGGCCGATTTGTCCCAGGCCGTGCATGCCCCTAGGGACGGCCCTGCCCAGACACCCCCCAGATAGGCTGGTACTCTCAATGAGAGGTACTGGTTTACATAACTTTTCCTCTCAGGAGGGTAAACGTAAACCTTCTCCCTTTCTATTTAGATCAACAGAGCACTGCATAGTTTATTCTGCATAGGCCTTTCTCACAATTCCATCTGCTCTGTATGGACATGAAAGATCTTGAACCATTTTTCATAAGATTAAGGGATCCCCTCATTGTCTTTAACCAAATACTAATTTCTTTCAGTGATATGTGGAGTCCTATGTTCCAGCTGGCTGGTGCCTTCCAACCCAGAGATACCCCAGTGGTGTCATACATGTACAACATCATTTGT
The DNA here is from genome assembly GCF_020497125.1 of Mauremys mutica. NCBI lineage: Eukaryota > Metazoa > Chordata > Testudines > Geoemydidae > Mauremys > Mauremys mutica. The sequence goes on along the minus strand of NC_059079.1, from coordinate 101,088,760 downwards.
TAACTATGTGGGGAATTTTCAGATGAAAGCTGCAACTCCAATGTATATTATTATATATGCTAGTTTTTACTTGCTGGCTCTTTTTTGATATAATTCAGATTTGCTTCACGCTTCATTTCAACTGTTTCTTCAGCAGTGGGTGAGATTTTCAAAAGCACTATCATCACTGGCCTAGCTCTGCTCCCAGTGAAATCAGTGGTAATTTACCACTGGCTTTAGGGGCAGAAGAGTTATGCCAGTGGTGAACTATTTTAAATATCCTACTTGAGAGGCATGCAATGCATTTGTCAATGGCATAGTAGGCCAAACTCAATCTGGCTGTTAATCCTTCATTGACTTCAATATAGTTTAATTCCTTTGGTCTGCCTTTGGCCCAATAAATCTACTGGCCAGAGGTCCCAATGATCTATGTAAGTTAAGCAAAGTATGTAAATCAAGTAGCATAGGTGACAGAAATGTGTTTCTTCATTTATCCAAATACTGCATAATCCCATATTCAAAACATCGTTAATCTGTTGATCCTACAAACCATAGACTCTATGTTTAATCTTGATAGTAATCCATATAATTCAGCAGCTGCAACACATCACCTCCATCTCCTTTATCATTCATGGCAACAATTGAAACACCTTGTCTGCTGGTTTTTATTACAAGACACTACTGTAATAGCTCCTAATTCTGTTGCAGGGATAACTTGACTATGTAGCATTAGGATATGTACAATTTCTTGTTAGGAGTTAGATGTTTCTAATTCTACTTTGGTTCTTCATCCTGTGCTTATTTGGATCATTGGCGGTATCATGTAAATTCTCTTTTCTGTCTATGAGTCTATGCTCTTCATTCCCTGATTTCATTGTTTAAATCATTTGATTTAGAATAGAAGTAATTAGGTCATAGACATCCCATGCTAGTAGCTGTCCTTTCAGCTAGCCTAGAACTCGTTGTTCACGTACAGTCCTGGAACTGGAATCTTCCGAGCTGAAGGGTGTTTCCTGCTGAAAAACCAAAGGGCCAGATCCTCAAGTCATCCTAAATTCCCTGTGTGCATGGGGGAATTAAAGCTGCCCCAGTAGGACAACTGGAGATCCTCAGGTCAGAGAGAGCCTTCAGTAGCACAAAGCTAGCGTGCACTCCCAACCTCCGTTTATAGAGGTTTTTCTGAGTGATCGGGGCCATGGCTGGAGCATGCTGCATTCTTCCTGGGCCAACAGAATGTTGGATGGTCCAGCCAATGTGAGTCCAGAGCCACCTTTGCTTCCCCCTCTTCACTTGCAGGGAACATGAGCTCATTACAAGTTAGAGGACTGAGCTCTGAGTTCCCATACAAAAGACACTGTGCCTTCCTATGGGACAGGTGCTCCAGGATTATAGCTGTTGTCCAGGCAAGCCATAGCACACCACCATACGGATAGCTAGAAAGAGAAGATTGCCAGCATGCCCTGTGGGATTTGAACAGGACCAACACATAGGAAGCACTGGCTTAGGAATTCACATCCTGCTTTTTTCCCTGATATATTTGTGATCTCTCCTTCCACATAAGTTGCTGGATCTAGCTGTCACAGTGCATTGGGGGCATTAATTGCCTGTAGCTGGATCAGCCCCTGGTACCCTATATAAATTGCTGCAAAAGACAAGCAACTGGGTCTTTTTTCCAGGCAGAGGGACAGTATTAACCACCTTCCCTTTCAACCTCCAAGTGATCTCTTGCAGTGGTTGAGGTAATAGCTGTAGGGTATTTTAGACTTTGACTGATATTTTTCCCTTTCTGGGCTATGAACTTCCTCTTTTTTTAACCTTCCTGCAATACTGAGTGACCCTCAGTATCTCTGTAATAATTAATGTTCAAAATACAGTGAGCATAAAGTGCATTTCTGCACCAAGCTAATCCCCTCACCAGAGATATGACAGTTTTTATACTTTAACGATTTTTTAAAAATCTAGTAAAAAACAGTAAGAGGCTATGCCACTGCATATACAATCCCTTTGTCTCCCACACAGCACTGTGTGTTTAATAGACAAGTTGTTTTCTTTATGATTTCCAGGACTGCAGGTTCAGCTTTGTTAGTTCTGCTGTACAACAGTGCAGAAGAGCTCATTTAGCCTCTGCTGGAAATGATTATCTGTTTGTGAAAAATCCATCCACCTTCCAGCAAGCTGCAGTTTATTTCACGTTCTTTCCCCCATTTAAAAATGCAGCAGACATACACTCACACTTGAACTCTTAATATGCAACTTCCACTGCGTTAGCTAAATCCCCTTTCCACACCGTATGGCTAGGCAGGAATATTTTATTGTATCAGGACCTGGATCTTATCAAGAGTTTGCCATATAGCTTCACAATTAAAGGTGCAGCAAAGAAACATGTCATCTGGCAGAGAAAGCAATCAGAGCAAAGCTGCAACCCCATTGTGTGGGTTTTGCATATACTCCCACACTCAGGAGTAAAAGATTTCTAATTTGCCGAAATTTGGGCAGATATTCATTGAGATGGCAAAAGGCACATCCCTGACACAAAGGCTCCCTTCCTGCCAGATCTGCTACAAAGCATGGGCAGGGCATTGGAGGCACTCAAGAAAAAGATCACCAGAATTTTCTTAACATGAGCAAAACATCTATATTTTTCCCTTGCCTCATTCTTGGCCATGGCTGAACTGTTTTGGCTGAAACTTTCCAAAACAATCCAGCCAGAGAGAGCCATTCAGCCTGGACAATTTCAATCCAAATGGTTAAAGTTTGGTAACATTATTTATAAGCAAATGAAAACAAGGCCTTGTAATGGGAAGTGTCAGGCAATCTTAATAATGAGCAGTGCAACTAGCTTGGCCTATATGTACACAATAATGTAGGTTTAGGACCTGTATGTTTTTCGGGGCAGGTATTGTCCCTTCCTGTGTGTTTCTACAACACCTAGCACAATTTGGACCCTCTTTTGAAGCTCTGGGTGATACGCAATGGTGAGGTGTACCATATATATTCACAGCAGATGACAGCTTTGAAAGCAGAACTTAAAGGTAATAGTCACACTAGAGAAAATGTTTTTATTTTTATATGAATTTATGTCTGAATTCCTCCCATTTCTTCCCCATATCAGCCCTCTCCTCCCTTCTCCTCCTTTTTATTTATCCTCTCTTTGCTTCCCAATTTGCCTTCACTCCTTCATACTCTTATACATCTTCTTTTTTCCATTCTTTTCCCTTTGTGATGCCCCTTCGCCCCCTTTTTTCCAGATTGCCCTACCCCTCTTCCTTTCTTACACTCTTCTTCTTTCTGCTCCTTTCTCTGTTCTTCTCCATCACCCTTCTCTTGCTTATTCCAACATGTACTAGGGCCATCACTAGTGTGATGGCTCTCATGGAGATTATTGTGCAAGTCAGGAAGCATCACTGCATTATGGAGAGTTTCCCAGAGCGCCTTTCAGCTTCAGAGGTCAGGCCTGGCACCAGCTCAGATGCATATTTAAAGAACAGGCTTGAAATTGCAGAGCACTGTGAAAACTGCAAGATGTAGGGGTTTATTGTGCCAAACAGCCTTCTGGGCTTCTTGATCAACTCTCTTCTCATTAAAAAAAATGAGAACAAAAAAGTATTGATGTGTAATAATTAAAACAATGCAGATGAGTCATAGAGGAGCTGTAATTGTTTCAATGCCCATAAGACCTTCCAGATCTTTTGTTTCTTCAATGGTTTCCAGTAGGGGATGGCACTAACTCTGCTAGAATGTAATACACACTGTTGATTTAGAGCAGCAATCTCTTTTCCTGTCCCCCCTCCTTTAAAATGTTTGCATAGAACTGGTGAATGCTGGCAGTGGAAAGAAAAAAGGAAAGATGAGAACAATCTCTGTTGTTTGGGAGCCTCTAGGGAAATTACTAAATTCACTTTCCTAAAACCTTATCCATTATGGAAAACCAGGGGTCATTTTGTGCCTTAACGTACATACATTTATGTATGTGATAGCCTGCAACTGATGGGAGGTGTGAATGCAGTCTGGGCTTGATTCTCTCCTGCCCCAGAGGTCCATAAGAGTGTAGAAGAGGGGGCAGTATTGGAATTTTGACTGCCTGATTCTCAGAGGCCAGCCCCAACCCTGATGAAGCTAGTTAATTAGGTTCTGCCACTGGCTTAGGGTCGCTAATAGACCCTATGCCAGTAGAGGATCGGGGCAGATCTCCCTGATGCCCTCTCCACACTTCAGGTATTCACTACACAGGGGTGACAAGTGTAGACGCAGATCCAGCATGCTTCGACCTAGCAGAAGGTTCCCCTATTTGTGGCCTGATTGTGCTCCTTTGCACTGGCTACGTACCACAAACAGTTTGCAGCCTTGGTTCCCTGTTGTACTGCACACTGTGATTGGATGCCCAAATAGACAACTCCAAAAGCTACTTACATTCACCCTTGGTTAGCTGGAAAACTTAGCCCCCTCCTATCAGTTTCAGAACTAACCACTCATGCTTTCAAAGCATGGTAGCCTGCAGGTCAACTGGAAATGAAATAATTCATCTTGAAAGAACTCCAGCTGGTACAGAATGCAACAGTTTGTCTGTGCAGCAACACAAGCCATTGTGAATACATCACCCCAGTGCTCTTCTTCCTGTCCTTACGATCTCTATCCTGATATACAAAGCCCTTTGTGGACTTGGCCCTAGCTACCTGAGAGATTGCACTGTAGCCATGAAACTATTGGCCAGCAGGGGAAGACTTATGAGCGAGGGAGACAGAACTTTCACAGAGTCAGACAGACCTTGACATTCACTCCCTGAAGATGTAAGAATGACTACTAGCCTCTCTACATTCAGAAATAACAGCCAGACTCATTTCTTCCACTCAGCTTTCCCTCAAGTGACACATCAGTGCATAAAGAGATGGCAGATAGAGTCACAGGCAGGATTGTTTCATACAGAATACATTTTGCCCGACAAAATAAGTGGATGAAAGACAAGCAGTGGATGTAATATATTTGTATTTTAGTCAAGCATTTGATAAAGTGTCTCACAAAGCCTGAATTGCAGGGATGGGTGTCATACATAACATCTTAATCAATTACCTAGTGAAGCAAGCAATCAGCACAGTAATGAAATTTGTAGATGATACTAAACTGGGAGGAGGTGGGGACACCAGTCATGACAGAGAAATAGTACAAAGAAGAGGTGACTAAACCGTACACTGTGATGAAGATAGGTAGAAATCAACAAGATTTACACATGGCAAGTGTATATAATATTAGTTTATTGCACAAAGTGCCCTTTGGGAAAAAGATACATAGGTTGTAGCCTCGCCTTATTTTAACAGCCCATCCAATCTGAAAATACTGAGTACAGGTTCTTGAAAAACTCTTGGATTAAGGGATACTGTTCCCACCAGGCATCAGTCATCGATACTGTAACATGGACAATACATTCTCTGATGAAGACAAATACACCTTAAAGAAAAACAATTCACAAGCGATATTAACAATTAGCAACTTATTGGAAATTAATCAAGAAATCTACCTTAATTTAATCTTGCAAAGTTTTAATTTGGAAAGGTAATTCAGAGAGACAAATCGGGGAATTTAAAATAATTAATCTACATATATTCAAATCCACTAAGGATTTGAATGCATATTTGACCTCTGATTTTCAGAGGTCCTGAGCACCTACAAATCCCATTGAAGTCAATGGGAACTGCAGGTGCTCAGCACCTTATCAACCAGGCCCTAAGTGTTTTAAGGGTTTATAAATGGCAGGGGACACTATAGCGTGTATTGGTAGAGTCCTTATCTCTAAGTTACGGAGGTAGTTCTTGTGATGAAAAAATGAGGGCTAGGCATCCATCACTTTTGAAAATTCCACTAAGCAGGTGTCTGTACCTGTAGTTGGTAAAATACATTTAAAACTCTGGTCCTTAATCTCTCTGTACCTCATCTCCCCATCTATAAAGTAGAGATACCTGCTGTGTTGTGTCTTGCCTTAGATAGTAATCGCTTTAGGGACTCCCTCTTACTCTGTGAATATACAGTGGAGCCCTGATTCAGCTGGACCTCTAGGCACTACTGCAATACAAATAGCCATAGTACAGCTCATATTAGATTTATTCATTCTGATATTTATGAATAGATTTGCATAGCTGAATTGTTTCACACCCTGTTGCCCAAACACACTGATTGACTCAATAAGAAAATTAATAAAAGTGTGTTCAAATAGACTTTGCTTCACTGCACTAAGTGGAAGAAGTCCCAGATTTCTATCGCTTAGATATTGATCTATACTGGATGGGGTAGTACTCACATAGTCAAAATTAACCCCATCACTGCAATCTGACAAGATACATAATCCAGTTGTCAGGCCTGAACAGCAGCAGATCCTGGGTAGAATTAATTTCTTCTTAAAAGCAACATTCTAACACTTGCTGTAGCAAGTATCCCTTCCACTCCTTCATGTCTTCCAAAGCTGGAAATTTATATCGTTGTATAAAGTTAATTGCTATTTGATTCACTCAGGGGACTTCCCACTGAGCTATCATTCCTTGCATAGTTAATATTTGTAAGCAAAGTGTCATTGTGCATGTTTTTATTCTAAGAAAACAAAAGCACCAGTTAGCTAGAAACAGCACAGAATACATCTTGCAGGCTGTAATGTTTGGGGGTTACCATTTTGTAAGATTTATTCACTTTTGTCATTCCAAAGAAAGCATGATAGCGGGAAGGTGGGTTTTGTATAAGGCACTAGAGTTGGATTTACAAGGCCTGGAGTTGATTCCTGGCTGTGCCACAGACTCCCTATGAGACCCAGCGAAAGTCACTTAGGGCCAAACTTTTAAAGATATTTAGCTCCCTAAAGATGCAGATTGGTGTCAAGTGGGGCTTACATAAGTGCTTAATTGTCTACATCTTTTAGGCTCCTAAATACCTTTAAAAATCTGGCCCTTAGCCTCTCTCTGCCTCAGTTTTCCTTCTGTAAAATGGAGATAATAGTACTTCCTGTTCTATCTTGCCTATTTAAACCCCGACTCAGGAAAGTATCTTTATATAGGACAGTACTTAAGAACGTGCATAAGTCCCACTGAAGTCAATATGACTAAGGCCAAGGGTTCTCAGACTTTTGTACTGGTGACCCCTTTCACCCAGAAAGCCTCTGAGTGTGACCCCCCCCTTACACATTAAAAATACTTTTGTATCTATTTAACACCATTATAAATGCTGGAGGCAAAGCGGGGCTTGGGATGGAGGCTGAGAGTTCGTGACCCCCCCATGTAATAACCTCGCGACCTCCTTAGGGGTCCCAACCCCCAGTTTGAGAACCCCTGACTTAGGCACATGCTTATGGTTAACCATGTGTTTAAGTGCTGTCCTGAATGGGATTGTGCTTAAGCATATGCTTAAGAGCTTCCCTGAATTGGGGCCACAGCGGAAGGTACTGTCTCTACACAATGCTCTGCTAGCTTAATGGGACACTGATTTTGATTGAGGTTTCTGTAATTTAAAGTAGCAGGACTACATTACCCCACTGTACAGCTCTCAATTTTGCAGTGGTGTAAGGAAGAGAGGAGTATGGCCTGATAAATATAGGGTGAATCCGAATAAAAACTGCCCAGCACTGAGATCTTATAGAGAGTGGAATAACCTCCTGAGGGAGATACTGGAAGCACCATTGCTTGAGACTCATAAGCCTAGACTGATTAATGCCCTTTATAATGTACTCAAGGGAACAATCCTGTAATGACAGGGGAATCGACTTGAAGACCCAAGAAGTAATTTCCAGCAACATCTAGGATTCTGTGACATGGAATGACATCACTATCAGCCAATCAGAAAACTCCAGAGATGTAAGATTATTTCATATGTATATAAAATTCATGTATGGGGATCAGAAACTCTTGTATTCAGCACATAAATGTACATAGCTCTGTGATCTTAATACTGAATCTGAGCAGTAATGACAGTGATGCTTAAAATATACACACAGTACCTGTCATGATATTGCCCTCCATGTATTTGAATACGAAATGGGATACTTCTATTTTGTATTACATTCCTTTTGATTTTTAAGTTTTTACAGTCAAGGGTTGAATAGCATTATTTTTTACATTAAACAGCAACATCATGGATGGTAATCCTTAATCCAAATTGACTTTCTTAAGCAATTAAAATCTGTATTTAAAAATAAAAATTTAAATATTGTGACATACAAAAAGCGACCGAAGGTTTATGGTGATTAGAAGCAGGAAGGGGGAAAATGTATTATTCAAGCTCCAGAGCTTAGTGCAAGATCAATTTTGTTAAGTGTTGCTTAGCAATGGATTATGAGTGCAGATCCTGCATATTAATGCGGGGTGGGGATAACAGCATCTCCTGTGAAAGTACACATTTTTTAGGATTTTCTTGGTGAACTACAGGCAAATGTATCCCCGGAGAATTCCATTAACACAGAAAACCTGGCTTCCCCCCATGCATCATTTACTGGCTGCTAAGCTAGATGGATAGGAACAGATAGCTCTCATATGCTGTTATTAATGTAGATATAGTTCTCATCTATACCCAATATACTGACCATGGGTCTGCTCCTGATCCCTATTGAAGCAAGCAGCAAAACTGCCAATGACTTCACAATGGCAGCAGGAGCAAGTCCTTTATTATATTCATTTTAAATGAAGATGTACAATGATATCACTTCATTTTATATTTGACACCCAATATATTTTGCCTGGATGTGTAATGAATGAAGACAGGAGTATTATTTCCATGAGGGAAAGTACAGTGAACTTCTGCTCCTGATTGGGACATAGGATCCTTACTGTCTGGGATTTACTTCTCTCTATTAGAAACAGAATTAGTGTTATTTATTTGTATTCTGCCAAGAGGCCCCAACTGAGATCAAGGCCCCACTGTGCTAGGTGTTGTAGAACTGTTTATTAAAAATATTGATTTAAGACAATAATACATTATTTGCAGGGAACAGTGCAAGTCACCTTCATGCAGTAGGCTGACTAAGGCTCTCCATCTCACTAGAAAAGGCCTCCCTACCTAATGGATCTGATGTTGATGCTACCTGTGGAGTAGAATAGACCAGCGTGATAGGAGTACACTACTGTAGAGGAGAAAGGATCTATGGGCAGGATAGGAACCTAGAAAACCATAAGACCCACATGCTATGGCTCCATTTCTGCAATGGAGTTGCAGGTTTGGATTTGTGTCGGTATAAGATTCTCTCTATCTACAGGATCTTCCAGCAACATGCTTGAAGACGGGTTTGGGCTGAGAACATATTAGCAAAATATTGAAACCACTTCACCGTTTTATACCAATCTCGGATAGTGCCTTCTATATTTAAGGTTGCTGTACAGTCTGTAATTTAAACTGTGCAATTTTAACATTGTGTTAACATTTGATATGACTAACTGTGAAGAAGACCATAAAATATATCATTTTGACCTTCATTTTAGGAAATACAGTCTCTATTGTTTTTAAAATATTTGATTACTTGAATTACCTGTCTGTTCAGGGCGAAATGGAAGCAGTTTATATGGGAGACAGTATTGTTAAAGACTCCCATTATTTTCTTTTAGTACCTGACCTTGTTATCAGCTAATGCTTCTGTGGCACCTCACTTGCTTGATCATATAGGACAGAATGCAAAAAAAGCGTTGCTTGGAAAGGTATCAAATTCACCATGATTTTCCTAGTTTCTGTCAACACAAATCTTGGGGACTCTCAGTTTATTTCTCTTAAGACCAACTCTTTGCTAATGGTGTAATCTCTAACGAAGTACTTATCTGACTCTTTTTGATTATAGTCCATTTCATGTGCATAGGTTCTGCCTAGCTAAAATATTGTTTTATAGCTGTTCAAGTTTAATCCTTCCACCCTACCCCCCTACCTCCATTTCCTGTCTTCTCAGGATATCTTGCTCACTTTTCTATTGCTGGTTTTTCTCCCATCAGACTTAGCTTTATTATGATACCATAACTCATGTTCCTTGGAAGTAATTTAAAATAAAGTATGTGGAAACAACACTGAGAAGAGAGAGATATGTGTTTTAGCCTATACATATATGTTAGGCATAGTATTCACCTCATTAATAGGTATCATGCACACAATATTAATATGATATTCATTATATATAGATGATGGGAAGTTATGTTAACTGAATGTATTACGGTCTTCCCACAATTCTGTTCCTCTAGGTCAAGTATCCCATAATATTTTGCACAGCTGAAGTAAGCATTGGCATTAGAAAATAGAAAAGCTTTCGAAGACAAGATAGATGAATGGTGTATACTAGCACTGGTTGGGATGTACCTCTATGCCCAGCTGGTTTGGTATGTGTTATTCAAAACAAAAACAAGGAAGGTACAGCATGGTACCTAAAACAAGGTAAAAAGCTGATCAGTGAATTTTAGATCTGGATGATGTATATAGCATTTTCTACATTGTAAACTGCCATGATATAAATAGAGGTAATTTTGAGGATACACATCCTCAAAGCAGATCGTTGAACATGCTGCGAGATAAGAATTGCTTCCAGAAAATAGTGTTATGGGTGTGTCCTTTTCATATTGGACTGTTTTGTCTTTAGGCAGTAAATTGGCCAAGCTTGGTTATTTAGTCTTTTAAACATTTTTAATAATGAATCATGAGTGTAGTCAAGAAAATTGGCTACACTTCTAGCATTAGGTGCAATTGCTGATGTTGGTACACCAGTACTATTTTCAGCTAATTATTAGATTGCAAACTCTTCAGGCCAGTTACTGTCTCTTACTCTGTTTGTTAGCACAATGGGATCCCGTTCCTGGTTGGCTGGTAGGGTCTACCCTAATAATGTTATTAAATATAATGATTTTGTTATTGGCAGTATTATAAAAGCACCCTGGTATCTCCTTGTGCTGGATATTGTACACACATAAAATATGAGACAGTCCCACTCCCTGCCACAGAGAGCTTGCAGTCAAAGGCCCTAATTAAAGAAAATGATTAAGCATAAGAATAACTAAGCATAAGTAGTTTTATTGACATCAGTGGGCTACTCACATAATTAAAATTCGGTATGTGTTTCAGTTCCTTGCTCCGCCCACTCAACCTTGAAGAAAGGGGTGGTGGTTGTGTAATAGACAAAAAGAGAGGCTAGGCGAAGAGATGGGAGTAACAGCACAGGGAACACAGGTTACATAGACATGTCTTTGGAATATGTCCAGTTCCTTAGTAGAAAAGTGCTCTATTTTCCCTTACATATTTGATAACATTTCACTAAGGTGGAACATTATTCTACCCTTTAGTAATTTGCTCCTTCTGAATTCTGCTGCTGAGCTGAAATGTTTTGATTAGTAATTCACAATCTAAAATGCATTAAAATCTGGGACACAAGAGTTCACAGAAATCTTATTAGTCAAGATAACATCTCCAGTATAGTCTGACCACTCAGGCCTTGAATAACCAGCAGGGAACCTTCAGTGCTATTTTTCCCCCCAGGCACTTCTCTTGATTGGTAAGGCTAAATTAGCACCTTTTATCTCTTCCACTCTCATGAGCTTAAATACGATTTATTTTTGGTTCCAGGATGTTGCTTTCATTTTATTGCTCCCGGTCCCGTTTTTTTTTTTGTCTTCTGTTAAAATTATTGCTTATGCTACCTCTTGTTTGTGCTGCATACTATCTAATGGATACAGCTTAATGTGTTATTCCAGTCTACACTAGAAGGACAGGACCTGATGCATATATATGGGAAAGAACTGACTATTGTGTATGTCTATTACTGCATGCTATCAAACAGCCTGAGAATCGCTTAGCTGTGTGTCACAAGCCCTGTAAAGGCAACTGTGAGTGAGTCTACTTTCTCAAGTGTAGAGCCTTCTTTCAGAGCAGGAAAAGCCATATTCCAACCCCACTATTCCACATTGCCATAGGTATAGCAGCAGGACAAGGACAACTCTGGTATTCAGTGGTAACAATGGACGTATTGCGCTATATTTACTAGAGATTTAAGCAATAACCACAGTGAAAGCTTTTTCACTGAAAATTTTGTTATGTATTTCACTCCCTAGGTGCTGCAGTGTGGCACAGGAGGTGAAGCAAGTTGAGGAAAGGTCCTTACGTTTGTTTTGCATTCATTCCTGCTGTTACATTGTCCTTCCATTCTCAGAGCTAAAGAGAAGAGGAAGTGAAAGTGATGAACTTGAGGCTTCTAAAGTCCATTTTCCTAGTACTTGGAGCACAGCTTAGGTCACACTGGTAGAACAGAATATATAAAATGTCCAAAAATTCTGATTACACACTAAAAAATGACAAACAAAATCTGGAGCGCTCAGAGGATTGAATTTTCATTGCAACAAGCATACGGTTAGACACCCAATACCTCTCTCTCTCTCTCTCTCTCTCTGTATATCTGAGAGAAGAGGAATTTTAAGGCACAATTTTAAAACTATGAATTGTGATTGTACTACAGCAGTGGTTCTCAAACTGGGGTTCAAGACCCCTTTCACAAGGTTATTACATGGGGGGGTCACAAGCTGTCAGCTTCCACCCCAAGCCCCGCTTTGCCTGCAGCATTTATAATGGTGTTAAATATAGAAAAAAGTGTGTTTAATTTATAAGGGGGGTCGCACTTAGAGGCTTGCTCTGTGAAAAGGCCCACAAAAGCTTATGCTCAAATAAATTTGTTAGTCTCTAAGGTGCCACAAGTACTCCTGTTCTTTTTGCGGATACAGACTAACACGGCTGCTACTCTGAAATCTAAACTCCTAAATGTCCTTTGTTAATAAACGCGGCATTCTAAGGTTACCAAAAGAATTGTTACTATAGTTTGAATTCAGTTTAGCTCATGGGTTTTTTGTGTATATAGGTATGTATGTGCTTGTGGGAAAGATTCAAAGCAAACCTGTCTGCATTCTAAATGTAAAATGAAAGCTCGTTTAACACCTGGCAAGCAGCAATGATAGCTGCACAATATCTACACAGCTATCCCAGAGAAGAAGATGACCCGTTTGTGTCTATCTAAAACTTCATACTAATTATTTGATTACAAGAAGTGGAACCTGAAGCAATATGCAATAAAGAATGTGTAAGGGATTGCTGTCTTGTATGATTATGCATAGACTGTCTGATATAAGATTTGTAACAAAATCCTTTGACAAAGAAAAGAAAACATTGTGTATGTCCTAAAGATTTTAAGTCATGCAATATGATAGAGGAGGGTTTAGCCTCTACTGACTAAGAGGTTAGTAAGCCATACATTGTAATGCAAGTTTCACTGCTATGCTCCAAATTTCTGCAAAGGAATATGGCACTTTATAAAAAAAAATCATGATATCTGACTCAGATAGACTGCACGACAAACCAAATATAAAAAATGATTGATCTGCTTTGGACAAAGATGTCTATCAAATCTAACTGTCTTTGGTATTTAGAAAGCCCATCCCCGTCGTATCTGAGCACCTTTCCATGATGAAAAAAAGAAACTGTTCTCATTTACAGGCCTATTAGTCCATATGCAGTTTGTTCTAGAATTGCAGGTCAGAGACAGAATCTTTGATTACAGAATAAATTACTGAAGTCTGGGAATATAGTTATAGTATTGAAAGGGCATTCCATTGATTCTATTGCTCTAATGGGAGTAGTTTGTTTATAGTCTGATGGTCAAAGACACTAATGAGATTGATCTATCATAAACTGTCCCATTTAAGGGTCAGTTAATGTATTCTCGTATAAAACATAGTTAATTTTTAAAGTGTAAGGCCAAACTATGCAATATGGTCCCAGTTCAAGAAAGCATCCCTATTTAAGGACTTAAGTATGTTCTTCGCTTTAACTCTTATTTGCATCACCCTTCTGCCGGGTGTCATTAGCAGGAGCAAAGTCCAGCTTTGTTTCTGTGTAAAGGGTCCCTTTAAAATTAATAAAATGATTGGCCCAAGCCCTCACCTATAACCTTAGCCACTCCCAGCTTTTAGGAACTTAATTTTACCCCTCAGGTCACCTTTACATGTGGTTTTCCTAATGCAGGAGTCCTTGTAAATGTGAACCATAACTACCCTCTTATTAGAAAAACAAGATAGGATATATTTACAAAACAAATTAAATTAGCAAAAGCCCAAATAGTGGGACCCCCACAGTCCCAGTTGTTAGTTGCCTGGGTTGTTGGAGTCCAGAACTCTTATTCATATCACAGTCCCCATCAACCTAAACCTCACTCATGAATTCAAGTAGACTCAGTGGTGGTCAAGCAGTAGCAGCTCCCCACAGCAATCCAGTGACATCAGCTGCCAGGTCAGGTTCTGCAGAGTGAGATCTTCCACCTGAAATTCTGCCCGGTCCAGTCCCATGAAGATGGCTTCACCAGCTCAGTTGTTGCCTGGTCTGGTTCTGCAAAGTCAGCTCCACTAGAGCCAGTCCCACAAAGTCAACGCCACATAGTGTCTGCCAAGCAAATTTCCAGACAGGAAACCCAGATCAAAACAACATCCCTGGACTGACCTTTTCTCTTCTTGAATTTAGGCTCTATCGAAGGTCCACTACCTGTCAGTTCAGGGTGACCCACTTTCCTCAGACAAAACCTGTCCCAATTTCTCTTTTCCACTTAAATACATTTACATACACAATTTAATATCATTTTCAAAAACAGAACACAAGCTCCAAACGATACAACATACAACATTTTACAGAACCTTGATGGAGCAACGTTACAATCCGTAAATTAGCCTGCCAGAGCTAGCTTCTCCTCTGCCTTCTATGCATCAAGAGCTGCAATTGCAATCCAGGGGCAGTGCCTGAGGCAGAATGCAAGGATAACTAATATACCTGGTAGGCAGTAATTCTTTGTTTACTATGGAGAGAACAACATAACACTGCAACCTTTATGATAATTAAAATACAATTCTATATAACAAATGGCTAAAACGTTATATTGCAATATTCTCTTGTCTCTCCTGTTTTATATTACACAATGGCTACAAATATTTTCCATATGGATATCAGAACCAAGGTCTTCTCAATATTTGAATCAATAACCTAGGAACTGAAGCCCTGTGACTAGTAATGTTCTGTGCTTATGTTTTAATGTATGAGATTGTATCAAGCTTATGCAGCCAAGAAAACATATATTATTTTTTCTCCCTTATATAAACAAATCAGAGAGAGAGAGAGAGAGAGCGAGCGATATTCTGTTATTTCAGGTTCTGTCAAATAGATCTTAGATTCAAAATATCGTTTTATCTCCATGGGCTATACATGTCCACCAAAGCAAATATTCCCTTGGGCTGAATCCCAGTATGGAGCAAGGGAAGGAGTTACAGAGGGAACTCCAGTTTATAGCTATGCGCTGGTCATTTCTGAAGTTACAGAGCTCAGAAAATTGACAAGAGATTTTGCATTGCTGGGATTCACATATCACAGAGCCTGAAGAATAAAGAAAATTGGTGTGGTTTGTTACTGCTGAATTATTTACATGAAAGTTTTGTGAAGTTAGATTCTTGTTCTATAATAAAAAAATATTTACATCTGTATAAAACAAGTACTTTCCTTTCCTGTACATCATCCCTGTATTTCATATCTTTATACAGCATCTCCTTTAATCTCATCACATTATCTGGATGTCAGTGAAATCTGTGAATCACTTTGCTGAGCAAAGACATGCTTGAAAAATGGCAGTGACGTGTCCATTAGGGGGAAAAGTGCTATATTGGTCTAGATCTTTCTTTTCTCCCTTTGACCATTTTATTTCCCTTCTCATTTCACTTAGGCAAGTAGTGCATTAACATCAGATCTCTATTATTCCTGCTTCCTTCCAAACCAGTGGGGACACAGAATGGCCCAGAAATGTATCTGGAATCTTTGCTGTTGGCTGCAAGTGGGGAAGTTGGCAATTGGAATTTGCTGGTTGCCAAATGTGAGCCATACACAGCTAAATAGACTGTAAACTGGCAGCTGCCCTCATTTTCTGTATGGAGATATGGCATGTTCAACCTGTAGTCCCCAATAAGAGGAGGTCTAAGATGAAGTGTTGCATAGAAGCCACATTGAGAACTGCAAACTGGGACCCATAGTCCGTAGGCAACTACAACCTTCATTAAATGATAGGTGCAGTCCTTGAGTTGTTTGCAAGATACAAATGCAACCTAGCCCCCGGTATGCTTTCCTTGTTTTGTTTCTCTCCCCATGATTTATATTTTTGATTTAATATTTATATTTTGTCATTTGGCGACGTTCATGGTACTGTATATTTATCTCAAGCCAAATGGTAGTCTCCATATTTCCAGATGACTGGATCTGTGTCCTGCGGAGTCCATATGTCATCGCTGCATAGGGCATTGCACCGGTAGTGCTGCTGGCCAAAAGCAGCGTGGGAAACAGTTTCCTAAACTCAGGATATTTACCTTTCACAAGCTCACAATGGGTGTGCGCAGCCACGTAGGCAGATATTGCTCTTTTCAATGCATTGGCTTTGACGGGGCCTGTTCTCTGTAAGAAACAAGACGTCTATGAGAGCTAGCACAAAGTAGCATCTCAGCACCTTGCCCTAGAGCAGAACAAGCTTCTTTACTCTCACAGAATATTGATGGGCTGCGTTAGTCTTTGAGCACATGAAAAGTATGGTTTTGAGATTACAGTGTTATGCTGAAGGGTATAAACCCCCACCCTTCATTCAGGATAAATGTAAGAAACAATCAACCAAGCTCCTTTATGGAACCAGCAGCTCAAACAGTAGGAGCCACCACAGGTACATGGCAAGACTTGAGTAGACGCTGAACGATGTGACCCAAGGGGTTTCCCTGGAGACGGAAAGAAAATGCAGGGGCTGGGGGACTGACTGCTGGAGGTGCATGGGTGTGTGTGTGAGAGAGAGAGAGAGAGAGAGAGAAAGGCAGCAGAACACACAGGACAGAGAAGAAGCAAAGCAGCCTCAGACACAGTAAAAGAAGCCCTGGTGGCGTGATTCTGGGGGCAAGGAGCTAAGAGAGCTTTTAGGTAAAGTGCTGACTGAGAGGAGCTTGGACCTGAGAGCAAAGAAACGATCTCTTGGCAATTGATTTATGGTAGAGAAGGAGCAGGCTGACCCAGAGGCGGACTGAGTAAATGGGCTTCTTTACTGTGGTACTTGTTCCCCTCGACCCAATTATTGAGTAAGCACCGAGTTAATCGCATCACACTCTTTTATCTAGGTTAATATGTAAATACCCACATTTACTACAACACCCCCAAAGCCCTTATTTGAGAATATGAATGCCTATATAATGAATATTCATAGCTATATACTGAATATAATTATACCTGCCCCCCGTTTACAACATTACGCATAACTACAGACATTTTTACCTTGATGATACATTTCTTTGCGGTAATTGTAGCCACATGTTGCCCTAATCAGCAGTTCACAGGGCAGGGAGGAAGGGGTCAGGACCCTGAGCTCATTTCCGTAGCTGGGAAAGGAAGGGAGGGGGAGATAACACTTCTTTACACAAAGGGTATTCTTTAGACACCCACATTCCTTATGCAGCTGCAATGCTCATCAATCCTTAATAAACAGAAGGGAAGGGAGAGGGATAGCACTTTATCTATTCAGTGAAGAGACAGTGCCTGCCCAGGCCTTCCTCCCTAACACCATGCTAGCAGTTACCCAGCTCTTTACCTAACCCTTATATGCTCCAACAATTTATTCCCACTGGATTCAGGGAAACAGGACTTTGTACATTCTTTGAAAATGCGCAGAATTGCATCACACAAATACCTGACTCCATTATCCATTTCTCCTCGGAATCAAAACAACCCGCTAGACCCTCAGAATAAATCCTCTGGTCAAAAAGGAATAATATATCAATCTAGACTTGAAAATATGCAAGCCTGCAAGATGACTTGTGGAAGTAGATTATTGTGATCCAGAACTCCTTAGTGATGAGCCGCAAGGCACGTGCCCGACATTCTGATTCTGCTCTCAGACATACCAGTGTAAATCCAAAGTAATTTAGAGGAGAATGTTGGTTTTGCACACACCACCAAGGAAGCAAGGCTGCACAGTTCCTTACACACAGCAATGAAAATTAATCCCTAAGCTTCTACAGGGAAACCATGCAATTTTCCATCCTACAGCGAGAACTGTTCTCTGAAGATGTCTTTGAATATTCATTGTAAAAATCAAAAGAAAGTTCAGTTCCTTGGATTTAGTAACTAAAAGAAGAAGAAAAACCTTAACAGATATTCCCCAAACACCTGCACTGGGCTTCAGTCTGAATATGGCCATACTGGATGTCACTTTGCCATTTATGGCATTGGTATTATAGAGTCAAATCCTAATCAGTTTTTACTCAGCCTTTGCACAAGGGTGTTCCCTTCCCCCCCATCCCATCAATGTTCTTTGGGCTCATCAGGACTGCCCCATCATAGGAATACGAGAGGAAGAGGAGCTCCTTTTGCCTCTTCCTGCTACCCCCCTTTCATGTCATAGACAGTCCGAGAGTGTTTGTTTTACTGTTTGGAACAGGAAGTTCTATTGTGATTGTTGAAGACAACTTGATTTGTGGATCTGCCTCTTATTCAGTACTGATTTTCCAAGATCCATTCATCCTTAAAAACATTGTACCTTTATAATTCTGCACAGCTCAGTAACTTTTTAAATCATTGGGCATATTAATGACAGACAGACAAGCTAATTCCCCGAAACAGCTCTCAGCTGAGCGCTTGACTGGAAGTCTATTGTCGCTAAGAATCAATAAAGCTTGCGGAGATTTTGTCCATCACCCCTCTCTGTGCTGGACAAGTGTCATTGCATAGTAAGATACCACAAGACAACCACTTTTGGCCATATTTCCATCAAAACACTTTCTATTATTTATCTGTCTGTATGCAAAATGTAAGTTCTTTCAGTACATGGTTCTTCCACGATTATGTATCCATAAATAGAATTTAAAGGATAGGAAACCCTTGAATAAATGGTCTGGCCAGATCTAAGGCAGCTCTTAAGCATGTGCTGCCGGCCCTTTGACTTTAGTGAGCGATAAGCATATGTTCAAGGGTTGTTCCGAATAGCACTGCTTTCCTAAATGTAGCTCCAGCATGTTGAAGTGAGGAGTTTTCTTTAAGTATCATGCTACATTTTTCATTAAAACATTCAATCTGCCTCTTCTGTAATTTTATCTGCAGATTCCCTAAAGCTGTATTTTTAGTTTTCACATTCATCTTTTTATATATGGCAGTTTTAAACATTTTCCCAATAGCTAATGATTCATATAGTGAATAATGATTTTGGTAAATTACTGGGAAGCCATGCCTCTGAATATATAAACAAACAGGACACAACATTTTCCGCCTTATGTTCGATTCCAAGGACAAATCCCTCATTAGTTATTTTCATTCTTTTGTCTGTGGATATTTAAATTTCAAGCAATTGAGAAGTCTTTCTAATGGGTCCATCAATCACGCTGTCAGAGGTAGCAAGCAATATTTTCATTGTATAACATTAGATTTTTGGCAATAATGCAAACACCTTTGTTATTGTTTGTTTAAAAATATTTTTGTAGATGTGGGGGGATGACTAGTCTTGTAACCGTCACATACTGTGACCCCGATTCTTTGCATTTACATCACTGCAAAGGGAATGCAAGATGCTACCAAAACTAAATGGTATTCACTTTGTACTGGTGTAGATGACTAGAGAAGGTGGCAGGTAATGGAAAATTATTATTCTTATTTCCAAAACTGCATAGGTCAAAGGTCTACAAAGTGGTGGGGTATTTTGTCTGCCTGTTCTATTTGTGCAACAGTGAACACCAGTATCACTTTTGTTATTCTTGGAAATACTGCTGCTAACAGTAGGTTTTCAGGGGAACATAGTCATAGATGCTAGTTGGCTGACTCAAAGGCCTGGGGAAATAAACGAAATATGGTGTCCTCTCCGTAGGCCAAATTCTGATCTGCTACACGAGTGTAAACTCTGTAACTATATACAGAGTTATTTCAGTGAAGTTAGTCTGGATTTATACCATTGGAAATTAGACCAAAATCTAAGGTTAAACTTTTTGGATTTTGTGGAATACTGATTTCCTCCTGCAGGTTTAGTCATTCTTGCAATAGTCACACATAGAGCTTGTTGAAAAATTTCAGCTGATCCCATTTCAGCCAAAAAATGCAGACTCACCAACACTGACATCTTATGAATTTGTGTGTCAATTTCACTGAATTGTTGTGGTCAAAAAACCCAAAACCAAACCTAAAAAAGTTAGGAAAGGAAAAACATATTCTGGCATTTCAGAACAAAAATAGTTTTGATTCAAAACAGTTTTTTATTTGAATTTCCTTTAATTTTGTTTAAAAATGTAATGTTAAAAATGCTCAACATTGAAATAAAGCATTGATTGGCCCAAAATGTTTTTTTTATTTTCTCCTGATGAAGTGGATTAAATTTCTTAACCAAAGTTATTTGCAAAGCTTAAAATATTTAGCATTAGCGATTCTGGTATAAGCGATGCACCTCTGTTAGTGAATACGCTTTGGCCATTTTGCAGGTGACAAATCTCATTTGAGAATTGTCAACCTCTTTCAAATTGTGAGAGATTTTGCATTGCTGGGATTGCTGTACATGCACGAATTATGGATAAACTAAGCAAGGTGCATTAAATAGTGCTTTATTAAAAAAAATAGAATTACATTGAAGTTAATGGAACTATCAGAATCTGACCTTTAGTGAGTTCTGCCATGAATACAAAAAGCTAACAAGCACAGAAATGTATTAGCAAACATGTGCTCAGAATTTGTTTTCTTATAGCTTTTCATTTGATTGTATACATTCTCTATCCAGAGGAGTCGGCTGCTGCTAGGAAGTTATTTTACTGGTCCAAAGGACTTTTTTTGGCTGTTCAGAAAAGGACAATTAAATAATTCCCTCTTGGATATTGAGTAGGTCATATGAGTACAAATAGTATTTTACGTGTTCAGAGATGTTTCTGTCCTGTCACTTTATACTAGGAAGTGGTTTCTTGCTCAATAGTTGTGCCCTTGGCTGGTTCCTAGCAAGAAAAATAGGAGTTTCAAGTCCTAAGGAAGATACAAGGAGTAATTCCTTAAAGTTCGCATTTGTCTTAAAAGTAAGTACTCAGCTGTCAGAGGCAGGCGCTCGGTGGCTAGGATTAGCAGCAGGGGATTTTGCAGTTAATCAGTCTTGTCTTGAACAATAGGTATTGCTGAATTAATAGGAATTGCTATAGAAGTTTGCAGTTAACTGAGGAAAATGTTAGCTGTCCAGAAAATAGCTAGTTGTCCTAGTCTTTTTTTTGCTATTAAAAATTATTAGCTTTCATGTTTATTATGACTTACGGGTACAATTTTCAGATGTTGGTATGTCTTATAGGAATAATAGCTATTCAATTGTTATTTATCTGCTCTACCAATCAGAATAAACAAATGGATTGAGCTACAATCCATTGAGCTTTGAACTTAAGGACTCCAGTCTTGTGATTTTAAAGACTCTTATACAACGAGAGGCGGAAGAGACCAATAAATCCTCAATTGTTTGAGACAGGCTTTAATGTTGGGTTTTGCCCTACATTTTTTCTGTACAAATGAAAACTCACTTTAAATCCTCAAATGTGGACGATGAGTTTTGATTCAACTGAAAGCTTGTAACGTTCTGCAAAGTTTCATAAAGTTTAGCTTACAGTTATAGGTAATTTTGGAGTATGCTATGACTCCAGATACATGGTTGCTCGAAAATGCCACTTTTGGTTCACTATGCATGAAAAGCGACTTAGGACCTGATCCAAAGTCCACTGAGGTCAAAAGAAGGTCTCCCATTGACTTCAATGGGTTTTCGATCAAGCTGGAAAAACTGATATTTGACACTAGGCTGTGAATGCTCTTAACGCCCCTTTGAAGTCACTAGAAATAGCAGAAATATGCCCTGGAGCAGCAAGAGGTAGCTCAGCAACAGCACCCAAATTATCTGCATTCTTCCTCAGAGGGAATATCATCAGTACACACAGGGTACCTGGAGGGTCAGCATAATTATCGAGTGTGGGGTATATAATCATACCTCCATGCATATTTATTAGTATCAATGGGAGCCATGTACTTGCCTGAGGCTATACTTACACTTCAAAGCGCTGCCGCGGCAGCGCTTTGAAGCGCTAAGTGTAGTCAAAGCACCAGCGCTGGGAGAAAGCTCTCCCAGCGCTGTCCGTACTCCACCTCCCTGTGGGGAATAACGGACAGCGCTGGGAGCGCGGCTCCCAGCGCTGGGGCTTTGACTACACTGGCGCTTTGTAGCGCCGCAATTTGCAGCGCTGCAGAGGGTGTGTTTTCACACCCTGCTGCAGCGCTGCAAATTTGTAAGTGTAGCCAAGAAGAGAATACAGCCATAAGTATCTTTAGAGAAATTCACTGTGGTCTTGTCATTTACCGCAGATGACTGGGAGCCAGGAATCCTGGAATCTCTTGAGAACTCTGCTATTGAATTGTTCCGTTACCCAGGGTAAGTCATTTTAACTTTCAGGTTACTCGTCTGTAACAATTTAAGCTTTTGTAATTCCTATAGTATTGTGTTTTTCAATGTAGGTAAAGGACCCTGAAGGGCACTGTAAACTGCGTCGCCTAGCTTACCGCCGCTAGAGGCGATGGTGAGCTACTCTTTCCCTGGTCGGCTTGAGCCCCACCCCGGTCTCGGGAGAACCAGTGGCAGGGGGAACACCGGCGAACGTCTGCGGTGTGCCCCTCAGGCAGGGGAGCGCCAGCAAGAGCCTGTAGCGCACCCCTCAGGCAGGGGAGCGCCGGCAAGAGTCTGTAGCACGCCCCTCAGACGGGGGAGCGCCGGCAAGAGTCTGTAGCGCGCCCCTCAGACGGGGGAGCGCCGGCAAGAGTCTGTAGCGCACCCCTCAGGCAGGGGAGCGCCGGCAAGAGTCTGTAGCGCGCCCCTCAGGCAGGGGAGCGCCGGCAAGAGTCTGTAGCGCGCCCCTCAGGCAGGGGAGCGCCGGCCCGAGTCTGTAGCGCGCCCCTCAGGCAGGGGAGCGCCGGCCCGAGTCTGTAGCGCGCCCCTCAGGCAGGGGAGCGCCGGCAAGAGTCTGTAGCGCGCCCCTCAGGCAGGGGAGCGCCGGCAAGAGTCTGTAGCGCGCCCCTCAGACAGGGGAGCGCCGGCCCGAGTCTGTAGCACGCCCCTCAGACAGGGGAGCGCCGGCATGAGTCTGTAGCGCGCCCCTCAGGCAGGGGAGCGCCGGCAAGAGACTGTAGCGCGCCCCTCAGGCAGGGGAGCGCCGGCCCGAGTCTGTAGCGCGCCCCTCAGGCAGGGGAGCGCCGGCAAGAGTCTGTGGCGCGCCCCTCAGGCGGGGGAGCGCCGGCCCGAGTCTGTAGCGTGCCCCTCAGGCAGGGGAGCGCCGGCAAGAGTCTGTAGCGCGCCCCTCAGGCAGGGGAGCGCCGGCAAGAGTCTGTAGCGCGCCCCTCAGGCAGGGGAGCGCCGGCCCGAGTCTGTGGCGCGGCCCTCAGGCAGGGGAGCGCCGGCAAGAGTCTGTAGCGCGCCCCTCAGACAGGGGAGCGCCGGCAAGAGTCTGTAGCGCGCCCCTCAGGCAGGGGAGCGCCGGCCCGAGTCTGTGGCGCGGCCCTCAGACAGGGGAGCGCCGGCAAGAGTCTGTAGCGCGCCCCTCAGACAGGGGAGCGCCGGCAAGAGTCTGTAGCGCGCCCCTCGGGCGGGGGAGCGCCGGCAAGAGTCTGTAGCGCGCCCCTCAGGCAGGGGAGTGCCGGCAAGAGTCTGTAGCGCGCCCCTCAGGCAGGGGAGCGCCGGCAAGAGTCTGTAGCGCGCCCCTCAGGCAGGGGAGCGCCGGCAAGAGTCTGTAGCGCGCCCCTCGGGCGGGGGAGCGCCGGCAAGAGTCTATAGCGCTGTCGGGACCCGGTTCCTGCGGCTGACTGGCCGGGTAGGGGAACGCAGGCCCGCCCTACACCTCTGCGTTCCAGCCCAGGGCCCTGGCGGGGGCGAGACGAGGGTCCCGCCGCTGGGTTAGCGGGGTTCTTTCTGCAACATAGACTCACCGCCGTGTCGTTCAGTCCCTGGGCTACTTCCTACCCGATTGCGCGTCCCCCTGGTCCCTCCAGTTCGTCCGGGTAGACCGCTGCTGGCAGCTCAAGCTCTCCCCCCGGCGCAGGCTCTTCCAGTTCCTCGGGGTACTCGGCGGCAGGCAGTCCTGGTAGGCCCAGTCCTTCCTCCAGCTCAGGTTTCCCCTGGTCCAGGGCCTCCCCTGGGGTGGCAGCAAGGTCTGAAGGGAGCAGCGTGCAGTCTGCATCTCCCTCCCTCCCTGGTGCTGCTCTGACTGAGCTAAGGGCCCCGCCCTTTGTACTTCCTGTTCCACCCCTCCCCTTCCGGGGGGTGGAGCAAGCTTGGCCTGGCCCCGCCCACTCAGGTTGAGAGAGTGGCTTTTTACCCTCAGGCTCGGAGGGAAGCCACCCTGGCTCCCTACAGGCACCCTGAATTCTGGCTCAGCTTTCTTTGGGGTGCAAGGTTTTTTTTCTTTAAACCAAATTCAGATAAATTTTAAATTGCTTACATAAGAACACCTTCTTGTAGGTTTTTGGGTCTTGATGACCTATGTATGTCTTTATGCTTGACAGGAATAATCTGTTTGTTGTATGGCCCAAATTTATGACACCCATAACCATTTGTTTGCTTTCCTCTGTAAATGCTAGGACAACGAAGGAAACTGTTGTCACTTTACTAGTTTTGTTTTTTGTCAAAGGTTTTTCTGGTTGGAGAATAACGTCTGGCACGGGCCATGTGACAAAGTTACTGAATAGCCTAAATTTTGCAAGCTACAAGACAACTGCAAGGTCAGTAGCACCACCACTTATTAACACAGCTTTAGATAATACCTCAAAAGAGAAGGTGTATGCTCTAAAATCCAACTTAAAAATATAATACAGGGGTTGCCAGTGGGAATGAATCTAGCTCACTATTGGTGAAATAAACCCTACCTCACCTCGTCAAAATAGGAATGATATCATGTCTTCATCTCACAATTCTACAAACTATTACAGCTGTGCTGAATGCCGGGTATATAACTAACAGTGGAAACAAGACAACAAACCAGGCTGTCAATGTTTGACTGAAACATCCCACCCTGTTAATAGGTGTTGATCCTACTGAGAAAGCTAAGTGGGTTGCATTGACTCACTAAGGCAAGTAACTTATTACTTCATCTAGATATAAAGGAGAATCTAGGGTGTGGGCTGAGCAGTCCAAGGAGAGGAATCCAAGGAACACCAAAACCTGGGAAGAAAGATTATGCTGAACTTTGTCTCGTTGTTAGTTCATGGGTCAGTAAAGCCAAGCCCCAGAAAGGGGATGAGGTTGGAGTCTGCTCAGGGTGTAGATTGCATCTGAGAGCATTTTGGGAAGGCAAGATCAAGACTTGAATCTCAACTTTGACTTTAAGCTCTACTTCCCTTTACACTCTAATAAACAAGGCTAGTTTTAGCTTAGCAAGAATAAGCTCTTATTACTGCAGCCCTTTTGATTTCAGCAACATTTGCAAAACTACTCTGTGTGAAATGTGATTCCCCCCACCCTTTTTGTAAAACCATCAGAAAGGCACAATTCACCAATTTCAAACTTTTTTACACAGACCCCGTTACCATATTTTGGAATAATTGCTCTCTCTAGAAGTGATTGAAAATAGGAATGCACGTAGCCTGGCAGAGGGGCTTAGTAAGTGTATTCCAGACAAACTGCAACCAAAGAAACCAGTGCAGCTATCAAGAATTCAGCAAAAAGAGACAAGTATGCAAGTGACAAATCCTAGCTAATGGGTATTTTAATAGTGAGGTACTAGGTGCTTTGAATCACTTGCTAAGTTTTAGTTGGGATCTTCAGATTTCACAAACCCAATGAGAAGTCCTGAATCTTTGTGACTAGCTATGGGCAGATTATGCCTTGTAGAAACCAGACAACTAGGAAAAGGTTTTAAACAGTCATGGTCTCTGAGAGAAAGAGTTCTGAAGCCTGGACATTACAAACACATATTTCAATAGATTATGTTTGGCCAGATGGATGCAGGAAGGTGTTTAGACTTGAGCAGGTATAAAGCTAGGATGTAGGTACTAGGACAAATCAGGGTTCAGTTTAGTCCTTATAGCTGCAAAAGTCTGCAAGCTGTTCTTCTGAGATTTCAGCCCATAAAAAAAAAGTTGACTTCTGCCATTATGAGACTTCCAACATTTTGAATCCTCACCAGACCAGCTTCCCTGAAGGTATCCACCATTTTAGCCTATTCTACTTGTAAAATTTGGGCCCATCATGAGACTTCAGCTGCACCTCAAACAAAATTAAAGAAGAAGTTGCTTTCAGACTGGTTCTGGGTCAGATCCTAAGCTAGATGGGCACGTTTAGATCCTGGGATTTGAATCTGATGTATTCTTTACCCCCTTAAAAAAAAACAAAAAAAACCATCAAAGGATTTGAATTCAATGTTCTTGTTCTCTCTCTTTAAGATAGATTATTTTTAACACTTTTTTTTTTGCACATATAGGCTTTTAGACACATTGCTATCCTGGACTAGAAAGTTTTTTTGCTTCAGCTCTTTCTTGCAGGTAAGAAAATTTTAAAACAGTGGCAGGAACAAACAGAGGTTCCAGTTGTGCTCCAGTTGGCCAGCACTCTGCACCATCCATATAGCAAACCAGAGAAGGCAACAATACTTCCAAAGGGCCTTTCAGAAACAGCTACAAGAAAGAATGAGGCAGTTGGGTGTCCTGGTTTCCAGAGAAGAGTGTGTGCATGGGGAAATTAGTAAAGAGGAGACCAGATTAAAAGAAGCTACAAAAAACCCCCCCAAAACCCCAAAACAAAAAAACCTCAACCCCTCTATAGTTGAAGATATTCTCTTGAATCTCTGAAAAGAGATTTGCCCAAGTTAATCCTGCTCAAAGTTCTGTTTTTCTCCCTTTGAAGATAAGGAACTTTTCATTGGTTGGATGGATGTGACTTGCTGAATCACCTGGAGAGCTGAGTGGGAGAGGAGACATTCATATAGGCCCGGGTCAAGCAAGTTGCTGTGCACGTGTAGGCTCCTGTGCCCACATAGAGCTCCGTGACTTCCCTGAGACTGTGTGGAGTAGCCTGTGGAATCCTACTCGTTACTCTGGGCTCAGTCCTACTCTTGCTGAAAACAAGGAGGATGTTATTGTTGACCTCAGTGGGAGATGGAAAAAACAACAACTTTCCACTAGGGCAGCTGACTCTGCTTGATCCAAAGCCCACTGAAGTCCTGGGGCGGAAAGGTCTCTCCATTGGCTTCAGCTCAGGCCTTCCTGAAGTGAAGGTTGACTGGACTGTGGAAGCCAATTGGGCAGCTCTTCTTGGCAAAGTCTCAGGACCTCTTTGGGAGAGTCGCAGAGTTACCTCTTACAGACAGATGCATTCTAAGCAGCTGCAACCTGTTACAACAGAGACCCAATCAAAAGCAAAAGCGTTCAGAGCAGTTTGTTAGTTACCGTTCAAGGGCTTATTAAAACTTTATTCAAAATGGCTTTACATTTTGTTGTAGACCGAGGTAACAAGAACGTCATTTCTATAAACTCCAGACAATCAATATATTAGCCCAGTGATATTTGTCTAGGAAATTAGAAGGCAATTTTCAAATACTGATTATTTGGAATTAGTCGAGCTGAAATATTGCCTTTTTTTATTATTATCATCATGACATGACTTCCTGTTCTGCACAGATGGCTTTGTCTGTTGTACTCTAATGGCACTTTTCTTATAGCTGTCTAGCAACCCATCTGGTCGGGTTATTATTCTTTTGTCACAAAGCAAATATCAATTCTTTCAGAGGAACAAGGAAGGATAAAGATTTTTGCTTAAGGCTTGAATCTCACTTTTAATTACAATGTATTTCCTATCCTAATACAGTATAAAGTCAGCAGATGTAAAGATAGATAATGCATCTCCTTATACAGTATGTGCATTGTTCATTCAATATTAGAATTTGAACAGGAATCCAAAGCCACCTAGAGAATAGAACAATGACTCTTAAATAAACATGTATCTTTCTCAGCTAGGAATATTACATTTATTGGGAAATCAGTTCTCTTGAGGTAAAAAAGGACTTCTCAGGTTATTCTTTTCATGCCACGTTGTGCTTGTGCTAAAGCCTCAGAAGACAATATTTGAATACCTTCATGAGTTTTTTTAACATTATGTATGAAGTATTCAAACAGAGCATAAAACACAGACTATAACAAAGTCAAACTGCAGCAATATCACCAGCTGGAACATAAAATGACAATATTTGGAAGTGACAGCTAAAGGTGTTTGCTACCTGCTGTAACCTACAGGAAACGCCACAAAAATAATATAGCCACGGAAGGACCAATTGAGTCCCAATATGGTTTAGAAATGCATAGATATTGTGTGACTCAAAGAGTGCCGTCCCATAGTGGCTGAACTACTTAAGCAATGGAACATGCAGATTGGTGAGCCACTGGGTTCTTTTCTGCACCAACGTTCTGCTTGGTGTAGGACTGGACAATAAGTTCATGAGGGAGGTGGTTACAGCTTCCTGACTGAGGATCAGTCCTGCTATGACAACATAGAGCAGCTGCATGATCCCTAATGGAACAGGGGAGGAGGATTAGCATGGTGGGCACGAGGGAGCATAAGGACAGGACCTGGATTCACCATGCTTGCACCAGTGATGAGCTACCCATCAGAGAAATTTCCCGCTCAGAGGGGATTTTCAGCCAGATAACCCCCTCTTTACATAACCTGATTAATGCAAAAGAGGCAGTAACTGCATAGATAATCTGGCCCAACTGTTTAAATGGAATAAATTCCCTAAAGCAAGACTGCATATCCTTGGGAAAAATAATCCCACGGTCAGCTTGGACAAAAGCTCCAGCCTTCTAAAAGTAGGTCTATATTTATTCACCAGTTTGATTTCAATAGTAGATGATGATCCTAACTAAAGCTTTTCAGTGAGTTGGGGGAGGAGAAAGGACTAATGTCTCTCTCAAACAGAGCAACACCACTTTATAAACTCGCAGCATAGAAACATTTACCTCGGATTGTTCAAGGTTGGCATCAAGTGTCTACAACTTGCAGAAACAAATCCTTAAACTTCGTAAGTTCAGAAATTTCAGCCAAGACCTGTGCTTTGGGCGAGACAGAGAAATGGCGGGGCAAGACGAGCTGCCTAGTATTATGCATGGCTGAAGGGCCATCCTCATTAAATAAATGGGAACATAGGGTCAGACCTCAGCTATACTTCAAGCACCCAAGAGGGCAGATTCTTCAGTTCAATGCAAAATTAAGAGTGACCTTAAAAAGATACCTTTTCATGATTCCTCTCCCGCCTGCACAACTTCAAAGCCGGGAGATGTAGGTAACTTTATACCAGCACTGAGAGGGAGAGGTCAAAATGTTTCACTTTCAGATAAAAGAAATCTTTAGCAAGCCAGTCATATTTAGCAGCAATTTATAAACTAACATGGCATCGTAGTTCAAGTACTTAGCTAAAATATATTGCAGTTCTTTCAGTGTTCATGGCCTAATTTAGGGTAAATCTAGGTCGCAGGAAAATCTAGGTGGCCATCTCTGCTGGTATCCTTTCTGCCTCTTCTTCTCACACCATAACTATTGAGAATGGCCAGTCAGTTCATCATGCCGGGGCAAATCCTGCTTGCTTTACCCATAGGAATAGTTGTATGTACTTAAATTTCATTGTCTGAATAAAGCAGGCAGGATTTGGTCCTTAGACATCTATAAAGAGATAATGATGCTATTGTGGGAGTATTCTGCAATACACTGAGTGCTATAATAGAGCTCTATGTGCAAATTTTATACCAAAGTGAGTTGTTCTTGAGTAGTGAATTGAAATTCAAGCACTGGTTTGAGATAAACCTGTAACTAGAACTCGGCTATAACATATGGATCACTTAAGTATGTGGTCCCATTACCATGGTACTGGTACTGCCTCACTTTTTTATTCTCACAACACCCCTGTGAGGTTGGAAAGTGCTATTATCCTCATTTTATAGATGGGAAACTGAAGGCCCAGAGAAGCTAAGGCTCAGACTTTTGAAGTATTTATGTGCCTAAAAATGCAGCTGAGTACACAGTGAGGTTTTCCAAAAGTGTTTAGGTGCCTATTTTCAGGCACCTAAATATCCTTAAAAATCTCTGGCCATTAGTGTCTTGCCCGATGTTACATCGGAAGTCTGTCGCAGAAAAAGGATTTCTGGATACCCATGTTGTTCTGGTGTGTTTGGGTCCTGGGATTTGGATCAGACCCATCTCTATTCGTAAAAGATGTATCATCATCCATCAGCAGCATCACCTTTCACTCTTCAGATTGGAGCTCCAATTTCTGTAGCTTTACCTTTCAGCATCTCAGAGCGAGTCCTCACTTGTCTTAATCTGCACTTTCATTCTGGCTGAAGCCTCCCAGTGGACAATCTGATGGATGCTTTGACACTGTGATACAACCTTTTGAACTGGCTTTCTCAAACCTCGGTTTCTTGCCTGTCACAGTGGCAGTTCCTACAGTGAAAGGGAGACTAATCCCCTTTTCCTTAAGAAAAGGGTTATCTTCCAATTGATTGGTGGCACTGTAAACTGCCAAGGAAAAGGGCTCTTCTTCTCAACTGGGAATTGCTTTGTGAAAGAAGAGTTCTGCATGGTAAGGTCAACTGACAATTCTCCCGCCCCCCCCAAAAAAAGAACACTCCAAAAACTATGCATAATGTAACCATCTTTGACACTTCATAGATACCCACAAATAAAGACTAAGCCTTTAAAGTATGGAAGTGTTAATTTCCTGACCCATTATTTGGTGTTGAAATAGTTCTGATAGCATCATCTGTTTTCCTCCACCCCAACACAGCACAGACACTGTATTCCTCAGAGACTGTTCTTGCCCATAAGTGCTCCAAGCAGCAAAAATTCTTCTGCACTCATGAAACCCTTGGGGATTCAAAGTACATAAAGAACTGAATGAATTGTTCCCAGAGCTTCCTTTGAGGTGGCCACCAGGTCTTCTGGGCATTCTGTTGTTTCCCATAAGATTTTCCTAGCAGCTGTAGGTCCATCAGCTCAAGATGGTATTTTACTTAAACCTTATTTATTTCAAGGATTGTGTAGGCATCCATTACATTGCCCGGTGAGGCCTGGGAGTGTCCCTAAACTTACAAGAACTACAGTGTGAATCCAAATTCAGTATATGACTATTGCTTTAGTTCCAAACGGTCTCACTTTTCTTACTCCCTAAAGAATTTATCTAGTCTGTGAGTATTTGAAGTTCCCTATTTTACAAGAAAAGGAGACAAATTTAATGCCACCGTTAACAACCCTTTGTACAGCTGTTTGAACTTCAGGGCCTCCTCATACCCTTTCCCGCCATCTGCCAGTAATGGTTGTGAAACCCCATAAACCTTTCCATATTTACTGTTTACATACATGCAGCTCTGGGACTCTTAAAGTTCCAGAGCGGTATCTTGGCAACCAACCTCACTGCAATTTGTTAGTGTTCAGTCCTGCCCTGAGGAGTGTAGCCACAATTTATTTTTCTCATTTATGGTTCAACTACTCGGTTGGATTCAAACTTACGTTTCAGTGCTAACAGAATAACAGTAATTTATTTTAACTCAGTACTTCAGTGATCTCTAACTGTACACTCAGTGTTGATGCTTTGAACTCCTTACTGCTATAGGAAAAAAAATGTCCAAGTGATTACAGATAGCAACTGGGGCTCCTTTCCAAGGAAGTCAGTATCTTGATGTTCTGAAAAAGTGGAAATTGGAACTCGTACTTGGCGTTCACAATCACATCTTTCCTTGTTAGATGGACGGAGTCAGAGGAAGAGATCAGCACTACCTACCTATGACTGGTTTTCATGAGATCAGGGGAATTCTGGCATTTAGAGTCAAAACCATTAGAGCTGTAGCCCTGTGAGCATGTCCTGTTAGAAGACGCAAGAGAATAAAAGCCCAGCTACTTACTCAAGGGGGAGAGAGACCGGAGATGTCTGAAGGGGAAAAACAGTTGCTGCTAGGTCTCTACAGGCAAGGTCCCAACAAGCGATGAAGGGGGATCAACAGACTCTAGTGAGAAGCTGTGAAAGCCTAATGAGAAGACCTGGCGCAGAGCTGCCAACTCCCACCATTGTGATATTTAGCACTTCCTGCTCCTGGAGCTGTGGCTAAATCCCAGCTTTCACTTTTTTTTCCCCAGAGGAAGTTTCCAGCACTTGTGCTTGCACAGAAAAGCTTGAAAACATGACTTTGAGTGGCAAATAACCAGAAAAACAGTTCATTTTCAAAAGCCATCATGATGTTTGGGGGGCCCAGATCATGATTTTTGAATGTTTGGGTTAACAATAGTGGAGGATTCCTGTCCAAGTGCTGGGATAATTTTAGGAGACTTTATTAAAACAGACTGATGGGAGAGGAGACCTTGTTTTTGAAACTGTAGTAGTTGTGTGTATTAATTTACTAGACGCAGGAAGGAAACAGAGGGAGTAGCTTTACCTAGCACCTGAGAGGGGTCAGATGTGTTTCAGATTGTAAAAGGTAATGGGTTATTGTCCCAGCACTGCAAAGGGAAGCTACTGGTTGATCAAGATTTTGGAAGTATTTGCACAGCAGAGAATGAAAAGCTGCTGCAATCCATTGCAGGTGAGTGGAGACTATTCATGGGCACAAGGAACGTTAAGCAGGAGGTGTAGTCCTCATAAAGGGTCATGTCCCTCATAGATCTACTCCCTTTATTTCTGAGTGCAGCAGGTCAATGAAGAATGGGTGCATTTGAGGAGATGAGGGAGTCAATCATGTTCCTCAATATTGCATTCTCCCATTAAACCCGATTCAGGCCATAGTGACTCAGCAACTTGCCCAGCAGCACCTTTATAAATGCAGGATTGCCCCCTCCCCTGTTATGTCATCCAACCTGCACTCTGAGCCTGAGGTATTCAGGATCAAACCCACTGTCTAGAACTACAAGGAGTCCAAATGCATTTAAGCAGAAGGAAAAGAGGGTTAAAAACTAGAGTGCATTTGATCTGGGATTTCTAGACCATGGGAAATTCTGACTGGTAAACAAAAAAAAGTTCTGAATCAAAACGAAAAGCTGCAATTTCAAGATCTCTCATTAAATAGAAATTCCAAAATGTTTAGTCCCGTGTTTAAATGATTTCCTTCTACTTTTATACTATTAAAATATTAAACATTCATATTAAAATATTTTAATATTTTTCCTATTAAAAGTGTAATTAAATAGACCACATTTCCACAAAGTATTTCAATTTTGATAACACTGCTTTTTTCAATGGAAAACAGCCCTATCACATTTTTTTTCCAACCAGCTCTACAGTGCAGGGACTTCAGGAAGAAGCCACTGTAGAAGTACATCTTAACATGGTGTTAATTGGGTAACAGGAGAACAAATATAGAAGCACAAAATGTTTGGGTCTTTTTTTCCTTGGTAGAGGAATAATACACATGCTAACATAAAAATAAGTTACATTTAACATCTGTGCTGCAGTTTTTCCTAAAGGTAATACGAGATCCCTGCATGTATTTCCTAGGACTCGCTAATGGAGTAAAAATCTTGGTATACTACAGGTGTTGAGTCTTTTGGCTGTGGTTCAAGAGACTATTTTTTAAAAACTATGAACGCTTTGTAGATAATTAACCACTAATGTGGAATAAGATGTTTTGGTAATTCTGAAAGCTCGTTTTTTTCAGGTAAACACTGGAATGAATTCCTTTTTCTGCTTGCTGCTCTACCCGCTCACTATGGGCCAGATCACAGCCCATCCAGCACAGAGAGACAAGGAAGTAGTCCAGATGTATTCTGGTGTAACTGAGAGCAGATCTTGGCCTTTTAGCTCTTATACATATAATACCGCATTTGGATCTAGAATATCTCAGGTGCAGATGCCCTTGGTCATTACAACATCAGACTAAACTTGAGATATTCTAGCCATGCCTCAAGCTAACCACTCTTCTAAAGCTTTATTACTGGCAGTAAGGAAAATGTATAGTTGAAAATGAAGAAGAGATTGGGTGGATATGTTCTCATTTTAAGCTTTCCAGCAACTTTCTGCCAGACCTGAATGTTATTTGCAACAGGTGAATTTGAAATTGCAGTGTGCCAAGTAAGGCCCAGCTGTGGGACAACATAAAGGATGCACGTCAAAGGACATGAGCCACTTTGGATGGGAAGTTTGAGATAAATGAAACTTGAAAATCCCAAGCTTATTCATTTATTTCAACTTATTATGTATTCATCCAGGGCTTTGAACGTTTGTACAGTCTATATGAACCTACAAACAACAACTTGGACGCAATGTCAAAGCTAATACCATCCCACATATTCTAAGTCCTCACCTCCCCTACTTCTTCTTTAACTGCCAGAAATATCATGGAAGAGACAAGCCTTTCAACATGGCCTGATGGTCAACAAATTTGGACTCTAGTGAACTGACTGCCAAAGGTGCCTCATGGAAGATGGGCTATTGAATGAATGAATATTCTACAGTGGGCAAATAGATCTGATCCACTTACTAAAAATACACTAATTGAAAATTGTTAATTTATGTTGCACATAACACTGAGAATGAGACTATACCTAGCATCAAGTAGATTCTATGAGCAAAATTCTGCCCTCAGTTAATACCTGTGCAGACCTACTGAAAATCAGGGGGTTTCAAAAGTATATTTGTAGGCAGGATTTGGCTCAACAGGCCTATTTTACCACCAGATGTGTTACATGTACTGCTGCATGACGTCTCACTAATTACAGTGAGGGGGCTGCTTAATTTTTTATTGGCTAAGTGCCAATAAATCACCATTGATCGGCAGGACTGATTTTAGAAGTATGCCAGAAGTTTTCACTGCCAAGAAGGAGGCAGAATACAGATCTGAATAAGATACTTTGAGATTCTTTTTTCCTTGTATGGTCAAGGGAAGGCAGTGTGTTTTAATGGCTAGAGATGGATTCTTTAGTAAAATGTCTTTGAATTACATCTTTGTATAGGCTTGCATAAGTGACAATTTCCTACTGTGCTTGGAGTCTATTTTCCTCTGGTACAGAATATAACATAGTTGTAAAGCATTTTGAGATGCTTTCATAATCAAAGGCATTGGTCCTCATGAACCAGTATCGTGTATAATTTGACTGGTTTTGGTGCTGATTTGACATCCATGGCTTCTGTTTAATGAGGAATTAGAGTTTTGATGCTGGGAATATGGCATTTGGTAAGTTAGACTTTATCAGAGGTGGGTAATAGAAAGTTTTTTTTTTAAATTGCTGTGATTAGAGACTGTCTCATGACTTTAAGGTATAAAAGGCAGCTCAGGGCATTTCAATATTGACAGATTAGGACGTTGGTTTCTGTATGTCGCCTGTAGACTATCTGGAAGTTTGTACAGTAACTACAATTGTAGCAGCCTTTTAATCCAAAAATATTTGCACCAGGCATAGCAAATATATTCTTTGGGACACATTGCAAATATTCCACTAGCAGGTAATCATTTTTGCTTGCTCTTAGTAATATCGTCACTCAATGCTTGTTCAGTGTAATATATTAAATCATTTCTCAGTGTAGTATTGTAGCGAACAATGGGCTGTTTTGCTTAAGCTACAGCACCTATGGCTGAACTAATTAAACAGAGAAAAATGGATGGGCTGTGCAGGAATTACTGAGAATTAATCCCATGGAGGGCTTCACCATTGTAAACCACAAGTGTTGAGCCTGAGTCAACAAGTGTCTCACTGCAGCTCATTTTTTGCTTACAATATTCAGATCTCAAGTAAGCGTCAAATGCTGGAAACAATTATATTGACGAGCACTGGACCACAGGCAGATCAGAACATTTTGTAACTATTAGAGCTATTGCAAAAACTGCATTGTCATCCCTTGAACTACAATTCCAAAATGCATGTTGAGGTGATCTGCATTAAGGTACTTAGATAGAAAAGGTCACCACAGGTCTGACGTCTTATGACTAGAGATAAGTGAAAGCCAAAGAGCAAGTTTCATACACTCCTTAAGCCTTGCAAGTAAGGAATTTAGAATCCAAACTCTGATCTGAATTTTGTTGCTGGGATCTCTGACTTTTGGATGTTGGACAGTAACATTATGAGGACAAAATGATTATGACTTTTAGGCAATACTTATTGGGCAAGTTATTAGCACAATATACTCACACCAGATGAATAAAATTAATGTCTCCATGAAATGAATGGTCAGATTTTCCATTGTTTTGCACCTTGTACAGTCATTTACACCTGCACAAAGTGATGTAAATGCTATTAATTCTGATTTGCTACAGACTCAATTCATAAAGTTTAATGCATCAATTCTTTGTCCTAGACACTGGAGCATGAGGATCTTTCGTTTGCGTTTCTTCCACAAGAGATTGTGTGTGCTCTTGGCCCTTTACACATGCATGACTGGTTCATCCCCCCCGCCTGAATCTAGCCCTGTTTGCTGGTGCTGATCTTTTTGTATCTTGTATTTTCTACCTCTAAACACATGGATCTTTATCTGTTATGCCCTTTTGAATGGGAATCCTTACCATTTGAGATTCATAAAGACAAACCAGTCGATGCTTTTTAAATTGTATTTATTCAGCTTAGCTTTTGGCTCATGACAGCACACTCATCCTAGGATATTATGCATTTATAAAATGCTTGGAGATATGTCAGTATGAAAAGGGTTGGAGCCATGAAACAAGTGTACCGTGAATTCTCATCCAGAGATCTCATTGCGTTTTACTAGAGACAACATTTAAGATCCATCTAAAATGTATCTTCATCCGAAACCTCTTGGCTCTTTAGAGGAGCTATCCCTGATTTTGCTCTTCAGTCCATGACTGTGATAATGTTTGTCCCAAATGTCTATGCAGTAGGAAGTTATGCCAGAAGATCAGTAACGAATGAACTCCAAAGCAGGGGTGGATTTAGCCACCACCAACATGCCTTCAATGTGAAAACAAACCTTAGTTTTACAAAGGAACATATGGAAATATGCATAAAGAAAATACTACTTTACTAATTGTGACTAAAATCACAAGGATTTCTCCAGGAAATTAACACTGGGGAATAGTTCATCTGCAGAGGGTAATTGCAAAATTTTAGGACCAGATCCTTGCCTCCAGATTGCTTTGTGTTACTCCCCCACACCTCCATCTCCCAAAAGTTCAGAAAGAATATCATGCTTTCGTTGAACCTAAAATGGGGCTAAATTGACTCCACTGACTAGTAGAGTTACAAAAAGAATGAATCTAGTCCCTTGACTTTAGTTCCCTGGGGGAGATCTTCATCTAGTGCAGGGGTCGGCAACCTTTCAGAACTGGTGTGCCAACTCTTCATTTATTCACTCTAATTTAAGGTTTCGCGTGCCAGTAATACATTAACGTTTTTAGAAGGCCTCTTTCTATAAGTCTATAATATATACCTAAACTGAACTATTGTTGTATGTAAAGTAAATAAGGTTTTTAAAATGTTTAAGAAGCTTCATTTAAAATTAAATTAAAATGCGGAACCCCCCAGACTGGTGGCCAGGACCCAGGCCACTGAAAATCAGCTCACGTGCCGCCTTCAGCACGCACGCCATAGGTTGCCTACCCCTGATCTAGTGTAAAGCAGGACAGGGCAAGGGATTCAATGGCGCTATGCTGATTTACACTAGCTGAAAACTTGGCCCCACATTTGAAGAGGTTTTACTTACTAGTTCCCCTCCAGGATGATGGTACAGCCAAGCTGATCATGAACAGCAATCCTACAAGGTAAATGGCAGTAAGCCTTCCCTAGATTTGAAGGGCTGCAGCTCCGTTTTTAGTCTCTTATTCTGTACTATGTGTAAAAAGACAGTCCTTTCTGCATGTGTTAATATGCTGGCAAAATATGCAAGCTGGGAATCAGTTTGTACATAGGCTGCCTTTTTTTCTGATCAATTACATTCAAAAGAATGGTAACTAAGATCTCAAGGATTTGGAGAATGAGTGAGATTCTATTATAGAACACTTCAATCAAAAACCTCGAAGTGCTTTACAAACATTCAGTAAGCTTCAAAACATCCCGGTGAAGTACTGTCAGTAACTATTACAAACCCCCTTTTAAAAGAGGAGGGACAGAGGATAACTGACTTGCCTGCATTCATGAATGTAACACAGGAAACTTGTCCCCCAAGTCTTTTGCTCTTAACACTCATTCTCTTTGCAAGTGTCTTGAACAGGACCTCTCAGAAAGGAAAAATATGATGTCAGGCAGATGGGAGTGATGATGATGATGTCACAGGTAATAGATTAACAGATGTATTTATGAAAATTCTCCAAATGAAAACTGCCTGTTTTTTTTTAAAATCACATTGTTGAAGCAGTGCCACTTGAAGCAGATCAATTGAAAACAAAGATCTTGATATACCCGTACTCATCTATTAAGATTTCCTAGGATAACAGATTATTGTTTCTCACCCAGAAATATAAAACCATTGCAAAGTGCTATGAAAATCTCTCTGATGCAGGAGTTTCCTGCGGTTGATTACATGCAGGTGTATCCAGAGGCAATGGAAGGGTCTTGCCTGGATGTAAATAACGAGGAATGGCTCAGTCCAAAGGATGTTCTTTCAGTGTCGATGAAAGCTGTGAAGCTAAATAATGCTTCCATTTTCAATGGAATTCCCAGGTCATTTTATAGCTGCTTTGGAAAAATACCAATCCCTATTTTACACATATTGTTCTTAGAGTCCCCAGAATACAAGATAATTCCCTTATCTATGCAATCAGCCGTTAATATCAAAATTTCACACCATTGTCTCAGACTCCTTAATGGGGAAATAATGATCTATTGCAGAAAAATATATGGATCAATACATGGAAATTCAACTCCCTTATCTAGTTCACCTAGAACTAAGCAACTGAACAACATAGGAATTGCCATTCTGGATCAAACCAGCAGTCCACCTAGTCCAGTACCGTCTCCAAGAGGGGCTAGGTCCAGATGCTTTGGAGGAAGATACAAGAGGTCCTGCAATGGGTTATCATCATCATATCACTTACCTCCAGCGAAAGTGTCCTCCTATTAGTCCACAATTCGGTGGCCAATATGAATGTAGTGGGGTGGACCCCCGCTCCTGCCCTGAAGGGGTAAAAACAGCCCTGGGAGGGGGCTGTGGCTGGAGAAAGCAGTTTTTAGGCTGGGCTGATTGGGGGAAGTGGCTGCAGCTGGGGCCACGCCCCAAACAGACTCAGCTGGCCCTATAAAGGCAGAGAAGCCAGGGGAAGACAAACAGTCTCCCTCTGCCTGTAGAGGGAGAAGGGCCTGGCTGCAGGGAGCTAGAGACAAAGTACCTGAGGGGAGCAGGGCTGGGGACAGGCTGAGGAGCTCCAACCTGGAAAGCCCCAGGCTGCGGCCTAGCATTGGGCTAACAGGTACTGGGGGTTGCAGAGGGCAGCTCAGGGGTAGGCCAAGGCAGCAGGTCCAAACCCAACCTTGTCAGTGATGAGTAGGCTGATACTGCAGTCTGCCCCAGGACGTGGGGCTAGACGATGACTGGCAGTAGCCATACACTGAGGTGAGGTGGGGATAGAGGGTGGGGGTTTCCTGGGGAGACCCTGAGAGAAAGGGATTACTGCCAGGGGGCAGTAAAAGGGCACCGGGTCCAGGGAGGAACATGGGGGCCAGAGGACAGGTGGATCACCGGCCTGCAGAGGGCGCTCCAGAGCTGGAATCAAGCTAATTCCTGAGGACAACCAGCAGGAGGCGCCACAGGGGTGAGTCTGCTCATCTACAATGAAGCATTTATTTGATCTTAAATTTTATAAACAGAGGAACATACTAGCCTCTTGTGCATTTAGAAGCTGAAAATGGCTGAGTGAACTAGATTATTTTTTTATATTAGCTTAGCAGGCTAGTTTAGAGAAATGGTCAAAAACTTATTTGTGCTTTAAACCTCACCATGGGTTGTCCCTCATCTTCATCGCACTTTCTGAGAACTGAAGACTTAAAGTGCAATCATTCTCCTAGTGGGTGCTTGGCAATTGATTTCAGCAAAAGCAGGATCACATGAAGGAGTGGTCAGAATCTGACCTTCTCCCCAATTCCAAGGATATAAAGATTGGCTCCCCCCAGACCAGTACATTCCTATGTGTCAGACAATAGGTCATGCTCCAGTTATCTGCTTAACTGAGAAGTAAGAGCTCTTAGTTTGTCCCTCCTTCCACCATTTTTGCATACAGTAACATTTAGACTCCCAAATGAACTCTAGATGTTGTCGAGGGGCTGAAAATGTCATTAACTCCTTGTAGTTTTGAGGATTCATGTTCTTTTGGATACAAGTAGGAAAGCCAGAAAAATTAGTTCTTAATGTAGCTAAGTGACAATAATGTTTCACTTTTGTCAACTCCGAGGGATATTTTGAACCACGTTATCTATTCTCCTGACCTCTCCCCACAAGACACATGCCATCAGAGGCACACCACTTTAGAATGTTGGGAGTAAAGCTGGTTGGAAAAACTCCAATTAACCATTTTCTATCAGAAAATGCAGTTCCATTAAAATTGAAGTGTGTTGTGAAAACATGTTTGCCTTGAAATTTTGTTTTGGAGGAAAACTGGAAAAATCCCATTTTTTTGAATGAAATATTTGAATTTTTATAAGTTTATATTAAAAATGAAGTCATTTCAAAGTCAAAATCAAAACTAAACATTTTCTTTAACAAAATGTTTTGATCAGTTAGAAATTATTTTTCCCCAGAATTTTCTTTCAGAGAATTTTGAAATTTTTAGGTTTCATTCTGATTCAGAAGGAAAACAAATTTAAAAATCTCTCATGAAATTGAATGTCCATTCTTCCCACAGCTCTAGATGGGAAAGGCAGCTATTAAAGAGAGTGGAACACTACACAAAGCTAGACATGCACATATAACTAAGTTAAACTGAGAGTAAAAGAGTTTAGTGAGTCCTGCCCCATTCTATGTGTAACCCACACACCTCCTGTGTGTTTTTGTTCTGTACCATCTAGTGGCACGGAGACCACTTAGAGAGATTAATGAGTTTGTTCTACAGGCTTAGCTAAGGACCATATGGCTTTTAGCTCTTGCAGTAAAGGCTCATACATTTAGCTCCAGAGTTCCCAGGTTTGATCCTCCCTGCCAATGACTGGGGTCTGTTGGTGTTACATACGCACAAGGAGGAAAGGACTCCAGATGTGCACTCTCTGAAAGAAGCAGTTAAATGCACACACCAGATTTTGCATGTTGAAATTAAGTTAAATTTATGATTGGATTTAGAATAATGGTTTTCAATAGTATTTACAATCACTTACCCCAGAGTAACAGAGTTATTCCTTATTTACACTAATGTGAGGGGCGGGTGGGAACCACCCACCAAGAATGAAGTGTCTAGATTAATGTAAATAATGGAACATAGTGAAGGTGCTTAATCATTTTAATGTCATGCTCTGTAGGTGCTCTGAAAGTTTTACATAGTTCTTCTATCCTTCAGTTACTCCCATTCTACTCCCCCCCCACCCAGAGTAACTGAGGCTACAAAATGGGCCAGATCCTCAGCTGAAGTTCACTTCAAATGGAGCTATGACGATCACACCAGCAGGGGGGTTGATCTGGAATGAGCCACTGGACAAAAATTAAAGGGGGGGAAGAGATTAAATGATATCTTTTGTCTGCCATTTGCTGAGCCTGCAAGATATCCACTGCATAAAGAGGCATTAATTGAGATTCTATGCACATCTCCTAGTTCATTTCAGCATGTCATAGCCCAGAGCAATGGATTAGGTTTGAGCTGCTATCAGTGAAGTTTTAGTTTTTACTATAACTGAATAATTCCAGCATTTTCCCCTATTATAAAGATTCTTTGCTTTTAGCACATGAGTCAGGAGAGCATGAGTTTTTTCTGAAGAGAATTATACCATTTATACGGTTTCAACCATTTGATGCATGAAGAATATCACTGATGTTACCATCAGACTACGGTGGAAGAGCTGATGAGTGTGGTGATCTAACGTTCAAGGCTGATAGCCCCACACAATCAATTTGGGTGAAGTATAATGGTGAGTTGGTTTACAAGGCAGCAAAGAGGCATGCCAATGACATAAGCAGATGTTAGGGTAATAAAACAAATGCTACAGTAAATAGATATGTAGGTACCTACTCAACAGGACAGCAATGGGGATATTCTAATCGGCTACCATTTGGACTATCTGATCAATGGATTTAAGAAATGAAAAGTAGTAATGTAAAACTCTGTAAAGCTGTCAGTGAAATTATCACATGAGGCGAATACCAACTCTCATGGTATTAATTATGAGTACCAGGGTCTTCCCTACGGACCTAATCCTGCCATGAACTCTATGTGGAAACATATGTCCACCCACAGGGTGTAGTATCAAAGATTAAAAAAGGAGGCCACCAAGGAACAAGATGCGTTTTACAAATAAGTGACTTAGATGTAGCATATGTTTGCTTCCCTTTATATTTCAGTGTTTCTAGCTATGCACAGTCCATACCATTGTTACTTTTCATCAGGAACTGGCTAGTATGTCACTAGTTAACAATCACGGAGTTAGGTGATGTTTGTTAAGAGACTGCAAGTCTTGAATGTTCTGCACTAGTCATTCTCAGACTGAGTCTGGCTACAACTCACGTTCCTCTCAACATGTGCAGCCCACGGGCTTGTTAGAAAAGTCCATGAAAAGCTTTACAGCATCAGCAGCAGTTGAGCACAGAAGTGGAACTACACTCACAAGAGGAAAATGTATTGTTCTAAGAGAGACCTTTATCAGGTGCCTGTGTGAGTGGTACCTGGCCTAGGAGAATTGTTTTCTCAGTTGAAGACATCTTTCCAACCAAACACTTCTGAGTGCGAACTTGAGGAGCTGCCACTCCAAAATGTATGTCTGATTTACCCAAATTAACTATGAGAACCAATCAACCAAACAATTCAGAAGGCATGTGGAACATACAGATCCTGTGTTTCTGATGATGAATATGGCAGCATAACCATTCATGAGTTGCTTGTGGAGGATGACAAGATGCTCTAGGTGTCAAGTAATACTATGCAGCCTTTGGGTGTCACTGCCAAAATTGTTTCCCAAGATATGAAACAATGGTCTCACAAAAGATCAAGGGTGAAATCCTGGCTATACTGAAGTGAATGGCAGTTCTGCCACTGACTTCAGTGAGACCGGATTTCACCCTTAAAGAGTTTATCTGCATGTATTTTTTCCTCTTGAGAACTAAAAGATATATCTTAGCTGATAAATCTTGCATACATCACACCTCTTCCTACCAATACCCATCCATTCTTCTACTGATCCAGTTCTGGTCTCCTATTTCTCTTACTCCAGTTCTTTTCCCTGTCTTCTTAAAGTGATCCACTGAATTGCAATAATAGACA
Source organism: Mauremys mutica (assembly GCF_020497125.1). Taxonomy (NCBI): domain Eukaryota; kingdom Metazoa; phylum Chordata; order Testudines; family Geoemydidae; genus Mauremys; species Mauremys mutica. The sequence goes on along the minus strand of NC_059079.1, from coordinate 101,045,413 downwards.
TGGAGTAGCAAGAGCATGGTACAACAATTTTATTTATTGCATTAGTGAGTTCTTTGGTTTATAGATCGAGTTTTAATCCTTTCAGTAAGTGTAGACAAATGCAAATTTCATTCTTTAATTAGAACTGTGCCTTCATTCACTTGCCGCCTTCTCCTGTCTGCTGTCTAGTGATGCATAGCATGATGTCACTCTTTGCACTGTGAGACATCCCAGTATGAAGTATATATCAGACCACCACCACACAGCCTTTCCGAAGTGCCTGCAGCATGCAGAAAGCTTCAAATATGCATGCTGAGCAATGTACAAATTGTTCTCAGACAGTTTGGTGGTGCTGATAATACATTCAACCCTTTCACTCCAGCCCTGTTCTCAGAACACTTCAAATCCACATTTGTTCTGAGCATTAAGTTAGCCTTGAAATGAAACAGCTGGCTGAGTTTCCTTGGTGGGAGGCCAATTTAGTATTAGGAGAGGCATTGACTGTACCCATGTTCCTGATATTGTCCTATCCATCCAGTGTCCAGAATGGTAGCAATGATCTGCTTCTGGAAGGTATTTTTTAGCTTGTGAATATATTCAGTGTGCCATAGTTAAACTGATCCTCCTCCTTTTGCACTCAATGTTCTTCACACTATATATACAAACAGACAAACAAAAACAAACCCCCCCACCACATACCACCACCACTTTAAAAGATTGTTGTTGTTTTTTTAATCCTCCTTTTGTCTGTAGCTCTGTCACATTGAGCACAACTGAGAGTTTTAGCCCTGTTCAATTCCGATGCCGCTAACACCGGAGCATTCAGTCACAATGCATGCCCTCTAGCTTAAAGAATAGGCAAAATACTTCAGGTAAATTGGAAAGGGACCTGTTTCTTATTGCAGTACTTCTCCACAGGTTTTTCCTGTTTAATTAGCTCTTTGCTTGTCCCTTTTCTTCCAACTATTAGCATCTGTCCATTTCTACTTGTTGGATCAGTTATCTGCAGCAGAAATTTAAAAAAAGATAGCTAAGTAAAAGAAATATGGAAAAAAATACCCCAAGTACCTATGGCAGAAGTACCTCAACTACTTACAACCTCAATATTTCACTATTTATCAAAATCTAGAGATCAACAATATCTGCTAGTACACAATTCTTCTCGTGCTCGCATGTGATATGGTAGCTTGTGGAAGTCTGCTTGAAGGTTTGGAAATTTTAGCCTTTCAAGCTAAAAGTAATTTTAGATCTTTCAAGTTCAAAAAAAAAAATCCCCCACTGCTCCCAAACATGGTTTATGTTTTTGAAATCTAACGGCTTTAAAAATGATCATCCAATTTCCAGCAATAGAAGGGAATAGATTGTTCCAACCATGTTAAAAACAAAGAACTTGAAGGGTGATTTAAGTTGCAAGACTCTCTAAAAGTGCCAGATTTCAATCTCTCTCCCTTGGAATCAATGGAGAAACTCCTATAGTTCAATGGAGGCAGGATTTCACGCCAAGATTTTATTGTATCTTTTACAATAACTAGTGTAAAGTTACTGTGTCAAATAAGCTATCCCCACCTAAAGTGGAATTAATTATATTTTCTAGCTCCAACAGAAGTTATGAGTTTGAGGCAGAAAATATTGGTGAGGATCTCTGGCCTGTATTTTACAGGAGATCTAACTAGATGCTCATAATGGGACTTCTGGCCTTAATAAAAGACCTATGAATGGGGGACACAGGCCCATACATGAGGAAGATAAGGCTACAAGCATGATGGAGTTCTTGTAAGGATAGCAGAAATAGTCTAGAATGGAGGCTTTGAAAGCTCAGTTCCAATGGATATTTTTCATCCTCACTAAGTGACATTGCACAGCCATTGTGCTCTGATTTAGTGAAAGTGTAGACTTTGGCAATAATCTGAGGAGATTCTATTTCTTTTATAATAAATTCTGGGGTTACGGTAACTTAAAATGGCTTGTGCTGTTTGTTAAAGAGTTTATGTAACTTCAGTCTAAATCAATTATGGGAGCATTTTCTACATAATTTGAGTGGGAAGAAAGGAAGAGGTCTAGAAGGGTACTTGAGGGAGCTGCTTCACAGAAAAGATCCCTTATTCTACATTTAAACAGAGAATTCAGGTTTGAGTCAGAGAGAGCAGGAGGATTTGAGATACACAGCACTCAATTCTCTGTCTCCTGGTTGCCCTCAATATTTTTTGGGCTATTGCACCTATGAAATTAAACCCTGGATTTTTGAAGGTTCAAAGTCAGGATGAGAATTTTACAGCTCTGGGGCATCTCTACTATACACAGGATAGTAGCAATGATGTGCAGGGCTGGCTCCAGGTTTTTTGCCTCCCCAAGCCAAAAAAAAGCTGGCGTGCCACTGCTGAAGCAAAAAAAACAAAACAACCAACCAACAAAACCCGGAATGCCACCCCTTGAAAAGAGCCGCCCCAAGCATATGCTTAGAACACTGGTGCCTAGGGCCGGCCCTACTGACATGGACAATATACAGCGACAGATTTTTGGTCTATATTCTAATATGTTAAGGGTTTCATTTGGGTTTTTTCTTCAGTAAAGTTCCAATTCTTCTTTCACTCTAGTCAATGGAAAATTTGACTTCAACTTCTAAAGCAGAAAGATTGAGCCCTTGTCTATGTCATTGTTTCTTGAAAGTCACTTACTGAAGAGATTTTCTTAATAGTTCCTCAAACATTTTGAAATAGCTCCTTGTTTAAAACTTAGTTACAGATGCATCTCTCGCCTCCACATCTCATTTGATCCTCCCTCTATTATGTCTGATTTTAAATACGCCCTCTCTTCCTTTCAGAGAGATTCCTCCCCTACTGGAGTTCTCCTAAATGTGTAACATTTGAGAAGATGGAAATTAGATGGAGCGAGATAATTTGAGAAACTCTTTCCTTTTGTCTAGGATACAAAGGGAAGCTAGCGAGTAGGACGTCCATTCTGTGGGTTGGAGGAGGGGAGAGAAACAGCTAAAGATGGACATGCATTAATGTGTGTAATTTTTGGTGAGGAAATGTAATACCCAAGACCCCTGTTTTGTACTTTTTTTTACTAGTAACCAAGGAAATAGCAACCACTATCTAATTTATACAGATTTAAACACTTTAAGCTGACTAATTTCAGAAGATTAGGGTCATGACATAGCACATCTTGATGTTTTTTATTTAGTCCTTTAAAATTGTATTGGTTTTTCTGTCTTCCTCCTGATTTTTAGGTTTCTGATATATGTTAGGTAAGTCTAAGAGAACCACCACCAAGAATGATTCCATAACCATCAACTCTCATTCGCTAGTGCAAGGGGTACGGCAGGGACTCCATTATATTCCAGCCATGCCTCAGCTGCTAGAATGAAGCCCTTGGGTTGTTGGCAGTCAGTGTAGATAAAAGCAGCCTTCAGTCTTCTCTAGCTTATACTAGGAACCAACCAGACAACCTCAAGAATGATGGGTTCAAATATCACTAAAAGCTATTTTTGCACACCCCACCCAGAGCCTTCTCCTGAGTTCTCCCCAGCTGCACTAGAGAACTGGGACCACTGTCTTCTCCACTATCCCTGGAGATTCTCTTTCTTTTAAGAAAATTAAATACAGAATCATTTTGGCTAACGATGGAGGTGGGTCCAAATGAAGACTCAAGCTAGTTTGGAAATTTTTCATAACCCCACCTCTCCCTACCCGCCCATTGTGTGTCAGAAAATGCTGATTTGTTGAAATCAAAACATTTATGGGAATGGATCAGTTTTGATAAAGCTTTCATTAGGAAGGTCTAGGATGGAATTTCTGATCAAAACCAGAGAGATCAAAATCTCAGAATAGCCAGAGGCCTGTTGGGCAAGGCACTCAGCCAGGCTGTGGAAAACCCAAGTTCACAATCAGCCTGATTCAAACTAGGAACTTGAATCTCAGATGTCTCAGGTACGTGCTGTAACCACCAGGCTATTGGGTAGTCCAAAGTGGGAGTTGAAGTTTCTTTTTTTCCAGGAAAACAAACAAACACAAACAAAAAACCCACATCTCAGTCTGATTGCGGGATGAGAAATTATTCCCCACCCTTAGGGAGCTTCACGCTTTAGTGGTGTTTGAAATCTGACTTTTGTAGCTAGATCCCTCTCTAGCTTAAAGGCGTCTCTAGGATTTAACCAATATGTTGCCTGCAATATATAGTCCCTTCAGTTTTATCCATATTTGCAAGATTTTTCTACCTCAGTGGGAGATTAAGGCTAATAGGGAGGAGAAGACATGAGACAAAATAAAAGACTGATTTTTTTTATCTGTAATTCTGATCCACAGAAGAAAACATTGTTGGCTGATTAATACTTAGCTATGCTGATTACTCCAGTTGCTCACTTGTTCTCTGATCCTGCTGCTCCCCTATCTAACACTGTCCTTTTTAATGTTCACAACTCCTTCCTTCCTTGAAAAGCTCAGCAGCTGTCTAGCTCTCAAACTTCTTCTATAGTTTCCAGTGCTCTCAATGAACCGCCTCAAAAACGTACATAGATTGTCCACACAGTGATTTTGTTTATAAATTGAGCTACCCTATCCAATGCCATGCCAGATGTCTGACCACCTTTACAGTATACACAATTTAAAAGACACCTTTTTAGTTTAACAAACAGTCTACTTGACAGTAGATTTAGAAGACTTAAAAGACACAGAAAAGTGAAAAATAAATGCATAATTTGGGGAAATTTAGACATTCGGGATCCAATTTTCAAATTCTCTGAAGTCCAGCGTCACAAGCAAATAGGTACCTGCTGTGCATGCTTGATACCCAATGTACATGTATGTATTTGTTCACACAGTCAGTCAATCGATTTTAGGGTTTTATATAGTTTCAATTACCATACTATTTGTCAGAAGCTCGGGTGGCCAGTTGCACAAGCAACTGGTCCTAAATACATTTGCAAATAAAGGCACAAATATGTCCAAGGACTTCATACATTTTCAAAATCAGGTCCTATATGGTTTTGCACTAAAAAGACTGGTTTTAATTAGAATGGGCAAATCATTTCCCTATGAGTAAGAACTGAATTGAACCTCCGCCAGCTCATCCAAATGAGCAGTGGGGCTTGAATAGCTGATTTAACTTTTGCTGAATCATAGGCAGCTTTCCATTGGAAACCTGCTGGTGTTCTAAGGTCAACAGCTCTGCAGCAGACAATTTGGCAGCTGGGTATGTGGGGATCCAGTGTGCTACATCAGTTTCACATGTCATTTCAGAAATATCAGTGTGATTTAGTGTGTCCAAAAATGAAGTTTTTGATTCACTGAGAAATTTCATTCAGTTTGGTTTTGTTGCAATGCAGAATGGACCCAAGATTCGAACCCCCCAAGTTTACTGTGAACCAAAAATGGGACTTTTGGCCAGCTCAAGTCCTTACCATTGCAAGCAGGGGCGGCTCCAGGCCCCAGCACGCCAAGCGCGTGCTTGGGGCAGCATGCCGCGGGGGGCGCTCTGCCGGTCGCTGGGAGGGCGGCAGGCAGGCAGCCTTCGGCGGCATGCCTGCGGAGGGTCTGCTGGTCTCGCGGCTTTGGTGGAGCCGTGGGACCAGCGGACCGTCCACAGGCATGCCTGCGGGAGGTCCACCGAAGCCGCGTGCCTGCGGAAGGTCCACCGGAGCCGTGGGACCGGTGACCAGCAGAACGCCCCCTGCAGCATGCCGCCGTGCTTGAGGCGGTGAAATGTCTAGAGCCGCCCCTGATTGCAAGAGAGGTATAATCACCAGAATGCAGAAGCACAGGGGTCCAGCAGAACAACTATCCAGGCTGCCCCTGCAGTTGTTACTTCTGGAGGGTTGGATGGAGGCCTGCTGCCCTTCGTGTATATGATTAGCAGGTTGGAAGTGGATAAGCAGCTTATCTGGACTGCTCCTGAAGTGAAGCAGAAGAGAACCAAGAGCCTTCCACTTCTTCATGAAGATGCTCCCATATGGTGGAAAGTAGGAGTAAGCGGATCTTATAAGTGAGCTAAAGGAAACATGGCACTGGAGTTGAGGTCAGGGTGTAGCTACATGGAGGGAGGGAGGAAGCTGGAATACTATAGGGGTGTCAGTGAAGGGAAAAGTGCCATAAGATAGTTAATGGAACTGAGGAAGCTATCCTGGAACTTGTTTAAAGACTTTATCTGATCCTTTGGAAATGTTTCCATCACTCATATCAGCTCAGGCGACAGCCTAAAAGAAAACGGTATTATTTAAAAGACAAGTTACTTAAGCAAAAATAAGGTCTGTTTGAGATACCTTGCATGGCTTCAGATTATAAATAGGCTTCATAACATATGGACTGATTCTAGATCAGGCTTTTTCACATCAAGATGAAAATGTAGTATTTGCAGAGACAAGATAAATGTGGCAAGCAGGGACATAACTGCAGAACTCATTATTATAATGGGAGTCAGGCAGCTGCATTCTCCTGGTGTGCCTGCTGATATGGGCCCCTGAACGCCTCTACAGGCAGTGATGGTTTGGAAGTCACTGATCTAACAGGATTTTATGAATGAAAAGACTTATCTGAATTTTATTTCACAGTCTTAAAGACTATTCCAAAAGAAGTCTGCCCTTCGGAGCGGGGCACTGCCCTTTACACATCGGGATTCATCACTGACAGAAAGTCCTCTAAAACCTTAATCACTCAGCAATAACTTCTACTGCCCTATCTTTCTCTACACCCTCAGCTTTGGGGACATGATTCCAAACAAAACATTGAATATTGTTCAGACCCATGGCTGAAGTTGGGTCCTTTATTTGAATGATGAATTTGAGGGCAAAATTCAGCCCTCACTTATACCTGTGCAGTCAAGTTAAGAGCCAACTATAGCTCTGGGTGCCCCTTGAGAGCCAGGAAAATTGCTATAGATAACTAGGTGGAATCCAGGACACTGAATAGTTGCTGTTTCTAAATGACACTGACAATCATTACATTAATTTTAAAACAACTCATACGTTTTGCTGAAGACTCAGAGAAAGGCTTCCATCATCCTCCAGCTGATTGTCTGACCAAATGTAAATACCTTAGCCAAGGCTTTGGCATTGGTTAGAAATGTTCTTGTTTTTAAATTTATCTGCCGGTATTAAAGCTGAAAATGTACCAATGGCGCCCTCTGCTGCTTCTTTGCTCAATTTGGTCTATTAAAACAGGCATTTCAAAACAGTGAGTCCTTGCTGTGCGGATTGACGTCAGTGGCTCCTTGTATGCTTAAAAATTAGCAGTGAATGGGTCATCAAGGAATAATTTTGAAATAAAAAAATTGTACAACATTCATGCCGGGTTTTCTTGTAATGTCAGAAATGAATAAATAAGACTATTGGGAATCTGTTAGAAATGAAACAGACAAGTGGCACCATCTAATGATATAAATGAACAGAAGTCAGAGCAGTAAGCTCCAAAACTGTGGGCTTTTAGATACTAAAAAAGCATAAAAGAAACAGTCCTAAATGCATTAGCATTTAATTCCAGAAATTCAGAGTATTACTTTGGTAGCTGCTCGTGCAGTTACCCACTAGCGTACTGAAATGACAGCACTTCATAGATAAAGCTGTGACACGAAGTCACTTCAAGAAATATCTGTTGATCAATTAAGTTACATTTTCCTTAAAAAGTTCATTGTTAAGAGACAAGATTTTTATGTCAAGTTTAGCTTTGGAAAAATATTTCCATGTTTATTTCTCTTAAGCAGAAAAGAGAAACCCCAAAACAATGCAGCACATTCTCATTTTACTACAACACCTGGTTAAGAAAAGCCATCCTGATACAAAGAAATTACTCTGACAAATTCAGAGTGTGTTTCTACTCTGAAATGTGACAGTACTTTGCAGGGCTCCAGGTTTTCATGATTTGCAGGAGACACCTCTGAATTGAGCAACAGCTGAGTAGACCCCTATGAAACTGATTGAAATAATAATAATAAAAAAAAGTGTTGTAACTTTCAGGATGGAGACACAACCTGGGAGAATCTACAAGAAAATAACCCTGTTAACTCAGCATAGACTCTGAAAGTCACACTCTGCTCCTCCTGCCTTGTGTATCACTAACAAGCAGCATTCTACCATTGGAACATAGCTAATACACGTCTTGAACAGAAGTGCAACGTGGGATGTAATTCAGCTCACTCTTCTGTGGATGCATTGGCACCGAGGGGCCAACAGGGATAAGTTACAAGTGTCTTCTTGTTGTTGTTCAGGAAGATGTCACTTAGCATACACGTGGGGAACAGCTCTTCAGGCATGTTTCAAGCCATCAGAGCACCGTTCAGCAGTGACAATCCAGAGCTGTGCTATGGTACTGCTGGTTGCATGTGTTCAGTGCCATACAACTTGAGTTCATGTGTATTTTTACCCTGATTGGGCTCCAGTTCAGTACGATAATCTTGTCAAAATGCTGCAGAATTACAGGCCCAGATTCTACCTGCTAGGGCCATGCATTGAGGTGAGGTTCTTCCCACCATTCCCTCCTATGTGGAAGTGGGAGTCAGCCTCCCCTGCAATACCACATCCTCCCACTCTGGGCCCAGTTGAGGGTTACACTGTCCCCTCTCCATCACCACAAAGCTTAAATGGAAAGATTAATACAGCTCAGGGTTGTGTTCAGTTTCCCCTGGAATGCCCCCCTGGGGCAATGTAGTATATAGGAATTGGGTAGTATCCCCTTAAGTAGTTTGGGAGCCCCACACCCCTTTTAAAGGGCTATTACCCAATTCTTATACACTACAAGCAGCCACAGAGAGAGGTTCTTCATATTGCGTCTTTCTGATCACTCTACAAGACTTGCTTTATTCTACCTTGAGACTTAAACTCCACCCTATGCTGGACCACCCACAGATATTTGTGCTCATTCCTGATATAGTATGAGGCCCCTCAAGCACCCCTTCAATCTGTTCCTCTTCAAGGACCAAGACTGCAATAGGACTGCCATGTGTAACCAGGAAAGAGTTTGCAGTTCTAGAGCAGTACTACTGCTAATTTCTGCAGTGTCAGTTCACTGAGCATGGCACCCACATGGCACCTTTTAAGGGTAATTGCACTGTAATTGCAAGGTGTGACATTTGGGGGATCACTCAGATATAATCACTAAGAGGTTATATCATCAGCTGCCCTGTAACCTTAGGTGTCTTTATGCTGCATCACTTTGGTTCAGATCCCTGATACCAGTAGTCTGCCCACAACCACAAAGGTCTCACCTGGCTTCCAGCAACCTAGTTACTTCTTGCAGGGTGACACAAAAATAAAAAGGTTTATTTAATAGAAAAATCATAGATTCAAGAATGAAATAGTAAGGGAAGCAACCACATACAATTCACACTGAAAATAAAGATGCAAACTCAGGCTTTACACCTCTCTATTAGATCAGACCCTTTTTCTAATACCAGTTACCTGTTGCCTTTGCACACGTTCCATTAGTGTCCCTAAGCGTAAGGGGATCCAGTGTTTCACTGACAGCCGCCCACCTAGAGGCTGGCTCTCAGTTTCTGAATGCTAAGCCTCAGACACAAAGTTGCTTTAAAAAGGTCCTTCTCCCCTCCCCCCAAGACTATGATGACATGTTTGTTCAGAGTGTGGAAGCCCCCTCTAGATTCAAGAGCCAATACATCTCAGTATATTTCTATTATTTTTAATGGTCCCCCATCGTCCTTTCCTGGGCAGGACAATGGATGAGTACTGGAAGCTGATTTCGTGCAAACAACTGGCTTGGGAGATGCCTCTCCCTGACTGATTGCTCACTGTCCTGCTGTGAGGTGGAGCCAAAGATTTATGAGCACAGTTCTCTATATACACAAAACACATAAAGTGAGAGCCATGCCCTGTATACATCTCATGATGATTGAGAAGCTTGGAACATTACAGGCTTTCATAAGAGATCTTACTGGGCATGTTTTCATAGCAGAACATCATTGTATACAATCAGTTGATTCAACTGCTTATTCTTTGGGGTTCAAACCCCCTGTTCTCCTCTTGGTGCTCTGGATCCCGGGTGTCACAGTAGCTAACATGGGTACTGAGAACAGTAAAACTGTAGTAGCACAGGTGCACTAGCCCACCTGGAGCCCTACACAACAACTCAGGTGGCTAAGCCCATGTTAAAGCCTGAGCTGCTGCAACTTCTCTATATCGACATGTGAACTAGCTAGATTAACACTAGCTTGGGCATGTCTACATGTGCTGCCACCATACTACTCATCTGCAATGTAGACACACCCACTGTCATCCCCTAGGTTTTTTGAAGCCTCAGGACCACCTGAATAAGGTGTCAATCACCACTAGGGACAACCCTGGTGCATACTCTGTCATAGGTTTAGCTTGCAAATGCAGGAGTGGTCTCTAGAATCTAAGGGGCAGCTCTGGTTCTTATTAGTTGAATGAGTGGCTTTTCATCTCATGTGCTTTGCATTGTCAAGACTTTGCAGCCACCTTTTGAATCTTCTGCATATCCACATGCTCAAACATCCTTCTCTCAGGGCATACCTGCTCTCAGCCTGTGAAAGCCACCCAGAACAATATAGCATTCCAGGAACCTCAGTACAAATGGAACAGCAGCCAGCAAGACCATAGCTGCTGGCATCAGTTGCTACAGGACTTGGAGTCATCATCAAATGACACTGCTTCAGTTGATAACCTGAAGGCTGAACTTTAGATGGGCAGGAGTTTTCTAGACAGGGATTTTATTTATGTTTAAATGGAGAGATTGATTGAAGACAGCTGAACTTTTGTTTCCCTTTGAAGAGCAAGATTTTAATTTCAGAAAAGTGTAATTGTGCACTGAGTGGCAGTTAAGTGCTCCTAGAACTGAGAGCCTGAGTTGTAAAAGATCGTAAAGCTTAATTAATCACCCCGAGAGTGGATAGCCCTGTCAAACTGTCAAGCAATTGCATTGATCTTAAGTGTAAGCTCAGTGTAAGTCAAAGACCAGCAAAATAATCTTCAGACTGTGTCAGAACAGCGGTTAACGATGAGTTATAATCATGGAAAGGGACAGATAAGGCGCCACCATGAAAGATTAAAAAAGAAAGTGTGATGGAGTGGGATAACACTTCAATGGGAAATGGCCACAAGAATTGCCACTTGTTTTCAAATTAAGAAAGTTGGCAACAAGAATATTACAGCTTTGTTTTGGCCGTGACTGTAGAAAGCTGCATGAGAATGAGTCAGAGGAAAAGTAGCAAAAGCTAAAAATCAAAGAAACGATGAGGAAATAAAGGGAAAAATTGAAAAACCAAAAACCCAACCAAACAACCACCCCCCCCAAAAAACCCTGGTGTCCCATGCTCTGTAGGTGTTCCAGTCTCCAGAACACACAAGGTATGTCTACACTGCAGCTGGGTGCATATCTCCCAGCCCATGCAGTCAAACATGTGCTGGTTCTACTTTAGCTATTGTGCTACAAATAGCAGTGTGGACACTGAGGCTCGGGCAGCGGCACAGGCTAGCCACTTCAGTCTGGGCCCAAAGGGCCCCACTGTACTTCAATGGCTCGCTCATTCTGCTGCCCGAGTCTCAGCATCTACACAGACATTTTTAGCAAGCTAGCTCGAACACATCTAGTGTGTGCCTGTCTTCGGGGGCATGCTCCCAGCTGCATCTCAGACATACCCAGTGTCTACATTTAAAGCTTAGGATGACATAGCTATGGTGCTCAGGTGTGTGAAAAATCCACACCTCTAAAGTACCGTAGCTATGCCAACCTTACCCCGGGTCTAGGCACAGTCAGGTCAACCGAAGAATTCTTTCTAGCTACAGTTGCTCAGGGAGGGAGTGTTCTCACAGCAATGGAAAAAAATTCTTCTACTACTGTAGGATACGACTGCACTACAGGGTCATGCTGGCGTAGTTACAGAACTGTAACTAGACCACTGTGGTCCCACCAGTGCAGAGATGGCCTCATGGATAGAAGCAGCAGCTACAGCATGTCCCACAGGACTGGTTCTAGGACCTGCGGCTGAAGAATTAGGCAGACTTCTTGCCTCCATCTTTAATTGGAGCAGCTTCCCTAAGAAAGTGGGAGGGAGAGCAGGACAACTGGGTACTCCTTGAAGATCCTACAGGAGATCAGCTCTCCTACAAACATATGGTATCTGGTAATGGGAGTCCAGGTTTGCTGGTACCAGGGGGGTCAGTGGGAAATTTAGAGGTGAAGGTGGAGCAAAGATGCTGTAGTTAAAATAGTGCAGGTACATTTTAGGTAGGAGGGAGGTGTTACTGAAGTTTGAGACTGGACTATGGGAAATTAAGCCCTTTACAGTATTAAAGGTCAGAAACAGCAGCACCAGTGGAAGCCACTGGAAGATTTATTCCTTCTAGTGCAGACACCTGGACAGTCAGTCACCCTACATCTGCTGAGAAATGGGATAGAAGAAAAGTCCTAAATGAGCTCAGAGGGGACAAGTGGTCATTGAACAAAAACATCACAGGGGGCTGGGAAAAGCACAAGCTCAGTCACTTCAGTCTTAAGTTTCAAGGACATGAAGTCAATCTGGTGAGCTGTTGCTGTCAAGCTTATCAATGTATTCCTCTTGGTATCTCTATCTGACAGTAACTCATCTTCGTTACCTGAAGACAGCAGAGATCTCCGCAACAGCCCTCCTGGTTAAGGCTGATGGAAAGGAAACATTTAGTTTCGCTTCAATGTCTTCATCCATGCCAGTTTCTCCCTTCCTTGATGGTTCAGAAACTTATGATTCTCTCATTGTTTTCCTATTCTGATATACTTACCAATTGCTTTTTAAAATTTCTTTGGTTAATTGCTCTTCAAAATCCCTTCATCGAATTGCCAGGTTACATTTTAGCTGCCATTGTTTTGCTTTCTGTTGGGCTGGATTTCTTTTTTGAAGGATCCAGTACTAGTGTTTGGTGTAGATAACCTCTGGATCCTTGAGATTTAACACTACTGGGTTACTTTTGACCTTTCTGCTAGGCTTTGTAAGCTTAAAGAGCTTCCTTCCTCAAGCAAAAAAGAGTTTAATTTCCTCACTTCTGAATTATGAGCCTTTTTGATTAGTTACCTTATTATTTTGTTATATTCCCCTGTATATAAAAATAGGAGACCTGTTCTAAAAGCTAGTGATTAAGTTGTTTGGCCTACTGAGAAAATTGACTAGGAAATGACAGATCTTAGCCATTGACAGAGAGGCAGTTTTCTGTACTAGTCCTCTCTTCATATTCTCGTTCCTTTTCTTGTTTGCAGGTGAAGGGCACAAAACACCCTCATTATGGAGTGATTTTTGTTCACTGAATTAACAAACAAAATAATGTAATTCCTTGACAAAAACCCATGTTCTGGTTTGACAGTTGGTGGTCACAGAGAGTGATACATTTGGCTCATCCTAATAATCAGCCAGTGATTTTTTTTTAAACTGTTTGACTTTGCTTTATGTGACATAGCAAGTGCTTCCTCTGTAATGGGTAGGAGGTGAGGAAGTTTGAGAGCACTCCTTCAAATGCTCTGAATGTTGACTTTTGTTTTAGAATAAAACTTAAGATCTAAGGAGGCTGAACGAGATAACAGTCCAGCAACAGAAAACACTAGATCTACCTGTGCTACTAGCTTTGTTTTAAAAAAAAAGTTTGTATATTTCTCAATTTATCTTACCTAGGGAAGTCCCAACAATTATATACATGTGCTATTAGAATACTTAGGATGTAAGGAAAATAGAGGCTATACTATGATTAATAAAAAGCATTTAATTTAGACTCCAGCAGTGAATTAACAGGATGGCTAATATAGATGTTTCTCCATAATGTAGAATTGAAATGAACATCACATAAAAATAAGGCCACACACAAACACCTGTGTGTGTTTTTAAACACAAACTTTGGATTTACTAGGTTTCTTCAGAATATCTGCATGGGAGGGAATAGCAGGGTTGGAATAACACTCCCCAAGCCCAAACAGACATTAAACCTGCTCCCCTAAGCATTATATAGACACACACAGCATAAACTTCAGGACTCCAGAGGAACGAAGCCATCAGATAACTTTTCTGCCTTCAACACATGCCACACAGGTACATGAGCAAGTCCCACTTTACACAACTCACTATAGAGCATGAACAGATTTGTCACCACTATACCTCACACTAAGGTGACTGATGCTACAGAATAGTGCAATGTAGATATTTCCATGAATATGATACGGTAGCTGAAGAAACATAACAGTCATTATGGCTTAGTAATCTAGGAAGAAAGCTAGGAGTTTTCCAAGACTTTTACCTTATAGAGAGTTTATCCTGGGTGGTTCAGACTGAGTCTATAGAGCTGATTATTTCCTCTTTTATGAGATGCACCTGGAGGCCCAGCTGTTGTGGTGGGACTATAAAGGTGGGTCATTGTCCCTGCTTCAGAGAGGCCTAGGCTGGGAATGTGCTTGCCTGGGTAGTGTCTTAGTATTTGTCTCTAGTACAGTGTGGTAACATACATCAACAGGGTGTGAATTCTAATGTATACCACCATGTTGTGTGCTAGCTACCAGTACTATGTTAATGGGCAGTAGGGAACTTTTAGGGTATGTCTGCAGGGTGTACACAGGCCAGTTAGTGTGTAATGCATTGGTGCGCATTAGAATTCATACCCCTCGTGTACATTTTGCTGCACTGTGTTGCTATGGCTTTTTAAGGTTCATACGGTGTTTATGATGAAGTTCTTTACTTATGTTTTAAGTAGCCTGCTTCCAGGGGAGCCCAGATGAAGTTTAACAGAAATACCCCATTTTCTGTCAGCACATCCTCCAGCAGGGGGACCTAACAACATCCTCATCAGCACCATGTACAATCTGAAGGGTGTTTCTTGTACTAGTCACCCGTTACTGCTTCTGACACCGACTTATGCTTAAATTTCCCTCATGGCATAAGCAGGAGAAAAGCCAGAAACCTAGGGTGGGGGAAGAAATAGGATCCAGAATCTCCCTGCTCACAAAACATACCTCCTAAAGATCAGCAGTACTGGGAGGCTCTCCATTCTGCAGTAGGCGGGGCTGTCCTGCTGCCCAGACAAGAGGATTGTGGTTCTCTCTTAACTCACAAGTGGCTTGCATGTGCATGTTGTCGATTGCTCCAGCCATGTGTTATCCATTCTGTTCAGACATTTTCAGCTTGGCTTGAATTCTGACTTACTGTGCAATGCCTGGGTGCAGGGCCCATTCCTATCCCCTGGAGACTTGTATAAAGGGTGGCAAGTGAAAGGGTGACAGTGTGGTCTAGTGGCTAGAGCCCAGGACTCGGGAGACCTGAGTTATTTTCCCAGCTTTGCCACTGGCCTGCTGGGTGACCTTGGGCAAGTAACATCCCTTCCCTTTGTAACCCTAGCCCTGATGCATGGCTGTAGCCTTCTCCCTTTTCTCCTCAGAGTTCTGGGTTCACCTACAAGAACACCTGGTGCTTCCATCCAAGGAAATCCCACCCAGTGCAGAGAACACAGAGGACTTGTTCCTTGGGAAAATATTTCACAATCTGCTACAGAGAGTGTCAGTCAAAGGACAAAAATAAAATAGCTATCACAGCTCCTACAGTAATAAAACAGTAACTGGGGCTTTATTAGGTGTGGGGAACTCAGAAGAGAGGCCAATGGAAAAAGGGATCAGGATAATAAAAGACAAAATAATACGTAAACTCTACCTCTCTGTAGACGAGTGGACTCAGCCCTGCGGCACCTCCTGCTGGTTGTCCTCAGGAATTAGCTTGATTCCAGCTCCAGAGCACCCTCTGCAGGCCGGTGATCCGCCTGTCCTCTGGCCCCATGTCCCTTGTGCCCTGTTAGCTGAGGTGCTGCCCCCTGGCAGTAACCCCTCTCTCTCTGCATCTCCCCTCCCCAGGGAACCCCCACCCACTATCCCCACCTTGCCTCAGTATATGGGTACTGCCAGTCATTCTATTCAGCACTGGTGAGGCCTCATTTGGAGTACTGTGTCCAGTTTTGGGCCCCACACTACAAGAAGGATGTGGATAAATTGGAGAGAGTCCAGCGGAGGGCAACAAAAATGATTAGGGGGCTGGAGCACATGACTTATGAGGAGAGGCTGAGGGAACTGAGATTGTTTAGCCTGCAGAAGAGAAGAATGAGGGGGGATTTGATAGCTGCTTTCAACTACCTGAAAGGGGGTTCCAAAGAGGATGGATCTAGACTGTTCTCAGTGGTAGAAGATGACAGAACAAGGAGTAATGGTCTCAAGTTGCAGAGGGGGAGGTTTAGGTTGGACATTAGGAAAAACCTTTTCACTAGTAGTGTGGTGAAGAACTGGAATGGGTTACCTAGGGAGGTGGTGGAATCTCCTTCCTTAGAGGTTTTTAAGGTCAGGCTTGACAAAGCCCTGGCTGGGATGATTTAGTTGGGTTTGGTCCTGCTTTGAGCAGGGGGTTGGACTAGATGACCTCCTGAGGTCCCTTCCAACCCTGAGATTCTATGATTCTATGATCATCTAGCCCTCTTCGCCTTAGGGCAGGCTGCAGTATCAGCCTACTCATCACTGGCAAGGTTGGGTTTGGACCTGCTGCCTTGGCCTACCCCTGGGCTGCCCTCTGCAACCCCTAGTACCCATTAGCCCAATGCTAGGCCGCAGCCTGGTGCTTTCCAGGTTGGAGCTCCCCGGCTCCTTAGCCTTTCCCCAGCTCTGCATCACTCAGGTACCGTGTGTCTAGCTTCCTGCAGCCAGGCCCTTCTCCCTCTAGAGGCAGAGGGAGACAGTTTGTCTGTCTCTGGCTTCTCTGCCTTTATAGGGCCAGCTGAGTCTGTTTGGGGCATGGCCCCAGCTGCAGCGACTTCCCCCAATCAGCCCAGCCTAAAAGCTGCTTTCTCCAGCCAGAGCCCCCTCCCAGGGCTGTTTTTACCCCTTCAGGGTAGGAGTGGGGGTCCACCCCGCTACACCTCCCAAATACAGAGCCAGTACAAACCACCCTGTGCTCCCTCCCAGCACCTGCCTAGGCAAGTTCAGGCTCAGTCTGTGATGGGTGGTGTAGGGCTGAAGTCGGTGGCTGGCTTAAAATACAATAGCACAATAAATAAACAGGGGTGTTCTTACAAAGGATCCACCCCAAGGATGATCACTGCATCCTAGTGGCTCTCTGGTCTGGATTCCAAGGTGTAGTTAGGCTGGCTCTTGATAATCTGACCATGACTCTCCTCAGCCTCATAGGTTTCTGGTCTCTGCTGAGATGACACTATTCAAAATCCCAGAAATCCCAGATGGACTCACAGTCTTCTGTTGCATAGGAATGTGGAGGGGAGAAGGGTCCTCCCTGGCTGTGAAGCTTCTCTCCCTGCTACACTCCAAACAGCCAAAACTGAAAGCAAAACCAAAGCCTTTGTCTCTGAGTTCTGACTTATGATTGGTTCTGGTATTGTAGTTCTCCAGTTCTATCTCCACCCTGGACTCTAGGCACGCTGCGAAACAGTGTCCTGAGCCTCTGTAGCCATTGCTGCTGTAGTCAGGGATGAGTCCCCTAGAGGCTCAGTGTGGTATTTCAGGAACACCATCTCCAAAGGGGTTATATTTGTGACTCAGTTTCCCCATCTGTAAAATGGGATAATGGTGCCACACCTCCTTTTGTAAAACACTTCAAGGTCTACCATTGAAAAGTGCTATAACAGAGTTAGCTAGATATTATAAGGCAGGAAAACCACCACTGAAGTCAGCACAACTGCACCACTGTAAAAGTGGTGCAAGAGCTGACTCAGGCCCATAGCACCTGTGCAATCCATCCCAGAGAGCTGCCTACTTACCAGTTGCTAGCAACCTGTGATGTGTGATGAGGTGTGTGCGTGAGATGTTGTTTGTTACAAACCAAACATGTGACACTGCATCTGGAGGCTGGAAAAGTTAAAATCAGCTGATGTTTCAGTGCGGAGCAGCTTTCACATCAAAAGGAGAAAATGGTTTATTTTTAGTGACAGGTGTTACATAGACACTGATTAAATGCTGATTTCAGAGGGGGCAGTGCATGCCCGCCGTCACGTTCCTGTGATGACAGCTATCCCGCTTCAAAATGGAATCGATGAACTAAAAATATGTATTTTTAAAAAAAGTTTTCAGAGCTTATGGAAAGGTCCAAAGAATTTAATAGAACTTGATAAACTTCCTATAGAGATTTTGAATCATCCTATAAAATATAATAGAAAATTTCATTCCTGGTATAGAATTTGATAAGAAAGCTTAAAATAGCATAGACACTATTCTCCGTTAAACATGGCAGGTTTACAGAGTAATTTCATTAGAACCCATTACATTTCTACACAAGCCAATTAGTTTCTACATTCCTCAGATAGCCACAACATCACAGGAACCCAACATTTTTTCTGATATCAGGTAGGCACCATTCTCTCAGTGGTCTAACTCACTAAGAGTATGTCTACACTGCATTGTACACACAGGCTCAGACGCATCCACACACAAATCGGTCTGACTCGGCTCAGCAAGCACTGAGGACCCATGTCCTAGGACCACATCTGAGCCTGAGGCCTGCAGAGATTCAGGTCCAAGCGCTGTCTTTTTGAGGTGTGGATGCAGCCCAAGTGGCAGACCTGAGTCAGAAAATCCATATAGGGCAATAGGGGTGCATTACCATGGCTCTGACACCCAGGTCCATCAACTGTAAACCCAGGTTTACAATCCAGTGTGGATGCTCATGTGAGGGTTTCAAAACACCGAGTCCACAAATGCGGGTACCACAGACCCAGGTTTACAATGCAGTGTAGACATACCCTAAGGCAGCACTTTGTGGTATCCCTTTTTTGAAGATCAGGGAACTGGACTAGCCTGGAAGGTCTTGGCACTGGCTGCATTGCGACTTGTTGCAGATAGAAATGGCAATGAGACATGGATCTTACATTCAGGAAGAGCACATCATTTAGGTGCAAGAGAGCCTCAGTGCAACAGCACTAAAACTGGATCTTCGTCTGTGGGAAGCTTAGCAATTTGCATCAAGGGTGGCAAAGAGAACTTCAAGGCAGCCATCCTTGCAGATGCTGCATCCCTCACAAGTTGCACTTGTGACAACTACAGCTGCCTTTAGGGACCAAAAAGCTTTAAGCCCAGATCCTCAAAGGCATTTAGGCCCCTATCTCCCACTGAAATCCCCTAAGTATTTGAAAACTATGGGCTGCTCTCGAGGTCCTGGCAAATTGCCCAAGGTGGATCCTGACTTGTGTGTTCGAGCTCCTCACCACAGCACAGAACTCCCAAACTCTAAGGCACTAAGTCACTGAAATCAATTGCTCTGAAATCAGTGGGAGTTAGGTACCTAAATATCTCTGAGGAGCTGAACCTTATAGTTTGGCAAGTTCTGTTTTATGTTGGGGAGATGAAACACAGGAGTCAGGATCCACCTTGGGCAACTGCCAGGAGCCTGAGAGCTGTCCATAATTTCCACGTACTTAATTACATTCGAAACCCAAACTGAATACACACATCCACCCTATTGACTGGCATTTCTGTCTCTTATCAAAGAATACAAATCTCTTCATTGTGGAGTTCACCAGCAATACAAAGTTGCAAGAGATTAACTTTTTCCTTACCCTGAGGTTAGAGAGAGAGTGTCCGGTGTGTGTGTGTGTCACGTCTGGGCAACTCTGATTTAACAAGTATAAATCCCTTCTCCATAGGATTTAAAATTCTCAATTTAAAGATCTGTAAAGATGTTTCTGACACTAGAGGGCAGCAAAGTCCTGCACAGTAACCAAAACAAGTCAGCAGACTGTATTAGACAGGACTTCAATTTAGTTACAGAAAACAAAAGATAAACACCATAAATCCAGCCATGATATGTTTTGTGGTAGCCATAAAGAAAAATTAAAAAGAGATAATTGTAATATAAAGAACTGAGAAAGAACTTAGTTGGCATAGAAGCATCTTAATTTACATAGACACACTGAACACACATTGAAAATACGGACTCAGAACATACGCTGCTGAACGAAGAATGCTAGAAAATTCACACGCCTTTAGATGAAAGATATGGAGTGAAAGAGGAAATACGTATTTGTTCTCCCCACAGTATATATGTTCCAACCTCTTAGGGTTGGCAATAATTTCTACAGCTATTAAAAGCCTGTGTATTAAACACACGTCAGGAAAGAATAAGTAGTTTGTTAATTGCGCCTGGCTCAGTACCAATATATTTAAGCATCAAACCAATTATTTAGCACTTGACGTGTGAATCAATATGGGTTATATGGTTTGCTAGCCACAGAAAGGGGAATTTGCCACAGCTTGCTCCATACTTACCCCAAGGAACATGGCTTAGGGACTAGGCTAATAATGGGGCAGTCAGCACACCGGCCCAATTCCCAGGACTCATACTCAAGTGAACTAAACATTGGGACGAGTCACCGCCTGTGTCTGAGACCAGTTGCAAAAGAGCAGCTGCCCTGTCTTCCTCTTGGATCATGCTGAACCAGCTAACCAGCTAAGAAAAGCTAAATCATCCAGCCAGTTATTAACAGTGCAAAGGTCAGTTACAGATGAGGGTGATATTATCAGTTACTGACCTTTTGTTGAAAATTTGGATCCCATTCAACCATTGTCCTATGCTCCTGAGATGAGACCCCACAGTGTCCATGGGGAAAAATATAAACGTCCGCTGGCTGACCGTGAAACAATGGAGAAGGGAGGTCAGAGGAGCAGATCGTGTGGGAATTGCACATATCAATCACATTATTTCATGATTACAAAATCATTTTCTGGCAGAATGGTTATGTACACATTAATCATCCAGACCATGATAATATAAACATGTAAAATAAGATGCATGATGATTTCAATCATTTGAATAGGATTTTCCTCCGCTTTCCTGTTAACTTGAAAAAAATGGATACCTTTCAAACAATGCACAGCTCCCCATGGGCAGCTTACAGGAAATGGATGCAATTAAATGATGGCACCATATACAGGAGTGGGACAGAGGCTAGGGTGACCAGGTGTCTAGTTTTCGACCAGAACACCCGGTTGAAAAGGGATCCTGGCAGCTCCATCAGCACCGCTGTCTGGGCTGTTGACTGTCCAGTTGGTGGTGCTGTGCAGTGCGAAGGCTGGCAGGCTCCCTGCCAGCCTCCGCACTGCGCAGCTCCCGGAAAGCAGTGGCATGTTCCCCCTCCGGCTCCTACATGTAGGGGCAGCGAGGGAGCTCTGCACACTACCCCCATCCCAAGCGCCACCCCCGCAGCTCCCATTGGCTGGGAACCGTGGCGAGTAGAAAGTCGGCAACCCTACCAGAGGCAGTGACTTCTTCCTAATTCTTTGAATTATTCATATGTGCATAAAAGGTGAGTACATTCCATTATATTCCAAAATGTTCTGCTTCCCTCTACGCATTCAATATTCCACTTCAGCACCAAACACAATTAATATTCTCAGTGAAGAAGAGCATTTTTAATAACACTCTAAATTATTCTTCAAGGCCCATTGAAAACTCACAGCTCGTACAATGGGTCTGTTTAATGTACGTTTACACAGAGAAGCGCTGTGATTACTTCTACCATGTTCTCTCCCCCAGATTTCACAAATGAGACTCTTCCACTTAATGACCAACAGCCAAATTGTGACCACGCAGTTACATTGATGTGTGTATGTGTATGGTAAATCTGGAGTAACTCCTTTGGCTGATGGACCTGAGATCAGTCCCTGGCTTTCTCATCTTTGGAAGACTGACCTTAAGAAATGAACATTTATTCTTGGAGACAAAACTACAAAGAATTACAAGGACTTTGCAGACAGGTATTTAAACTAAGGCAAGCAACAGTCTCTGAGCCATGTTGTTTTCTGAGATCTGGTCCTTTGCACCACTCAGGTGGCATAAAGGGGTCAGTTTTCAACTCCAAATAGTCAGTAGAGACTTACCCTGGTAGCAGAACTCCCTGCTGGTGCATCTCAGCCTGATTGGGGCTCTGTACCTCTAACCACTCTCCTCCGCTCTACCACTGCAATCCTCCATTGGGATGAGATCCATCAAAGGACCCTGTCTCAATGGCAGACCTGTCCAGAAACTATTCTACACACTGGCAGGGCTGGGACTGGCCTTGAGATCCAGGAAGGTGAAGCCACCTTCATGACATGCTGTTGCTGCCTTCTTGTGACAGCCAGAGCTCTGACGCAGGAGAGAATCTGCATTCACGACTAATGATAGAAAACTAAATTTACTTAAAACCCCATTACATAGAGTACGTTAAAAATATCAGTGGTTTTGCATTAATGGGAGTTAGTGCCATGAATACTAACTGGCCTCTCAATAGCATACTATCTGAGAAGTAGCATGCTTCCCTTCAGGGCATTTTTTTTACTGACAATGTTATTTTGACAATCTAGATTTTTCTTTTCTTCTGGTAGACAATAGCAAGTAAAACAAAGGGAAATATGCAGATATTGAAATGCCTATGGACTACAGCACTACTAAAACTGAGTAATACCACAAATCAAAATGTTGCTTGTAGTTACAAATGAATTTGCTTTGGCTGTACCCGAAACTCTTCTCTCTTTCCTTTCTGTCAGCAGTTAAGTGTGGAGTTTCGCCTACACAACTTTACTGCTAAATTGTGGCAGAAATGAAATAGTAAGAGTTGCAAGCATGGCCAAAGCCAATGGAACTTTAAGCTAATGCACATTAGGGGATGTACTGGCCATCACTTCCCGCAGCCCCCATTGGCCTGGAGCGGCAAACCGCGTGGCCAGTGGGAGCTGCGATCGGCCGAACCTGCGGTCGCGGGAAATAAACAAACAGGCCTGGCCCACCAGGGGCCCTACCCTGGCAGGCTGCATGCCAAAGGTTGCTGATCCCTGGTCTAGCAGATACTGGAAGGAAAAGTTTTAGGGTTTTCTAAAATTCCCTGGATCACTCTAGACTTTTCCCTTTCTCTGAGACATCCAAAGCCTCAGTGGCTTCTTCAAGCCAGCCTCTTGATTACAACAGTTATGCTAAGCCAATCAGGGAACAGACACAATATCATGTGAGTTATGTGACCAATCACAGCTAGTCAGCATGCATGGCGTTTCAAATATCAAGTAGTCCACATTCAGGAGTTGGAAAAAAGAGGACACATTCCTTTAGCAAATTATTCAATATGTATTATTCACTCAACTGTAACACTTTGCATAAGTTCATATAGGTCACAGGAGAGGAGGCTAAATTGATGAAAATAATACTTTAAAATTATTTCTAAACTCCAAATTAGTAATAGTAAATAAATATTATGGCGGTATGACCAATGATTTCAAATCTAAGTCAGAGAATGTGTGTAATACTTTGGCAGCTCTGTGAATTTCTACATTTCTTTAGTGTTATCTGAGGAAACAGCAAGTTCTGTACAGCGAGATAAATCTGAATTTTTTGCTGATACGGTAGCTAATAATTAGAGCTGTTTGAAGTGAGCAGTTGCAGTACGCGGGGGGTTCATATACAAATGGTATTGTTGTGCGGAGTCACAGGGAGTTTCGCTGTGAGCAGACGGGGTAACTTGAAATCAACTTCATTTCTAATAATAAAAGAAATGGCCAATATAGATATTATTTCATCTCCATTCTCCCCCGTTCTTCGAATGGCACTTGTCTCCTAGGTCCCCAATCTTACAAGCTGCTACACACAAGAAGACCCAGGGTGGCAGCCTTAGCGTGTTAGTTCTTCAACGCAGATTTGATAGAGGTATTTGTATAGTCCTTAGCACAATCGGGTTCTGATCTGAATTGGGCACTGCATTATTTGTTACACATGTTCAAACCAGAAATGTAAAGCGAAATTTTTCTTTGGTAACCAAGATTTGCCCATGTTTGGGTCATTAACCATGTAAAACTATCCAGGTCTCCATCCTGAACTAGAAATGAGGCCAGGTAGATTTGAAACTTGATTACTGTTCACTGAACAGCTGGCACCAATTTCATTCACCCTTTCAGTGAACAGGGATAAAGTTCCACATTTAGAAACAAACCAGACTTGCTTGTTTAGTGTTTGCCAAGTGCCAGGATTCGGGCCTGCTTATAAAAAAAATTGCACAGCTCATTTAACATCAGATATTTAGATTAAAAGTCCCCAGAACTAACGGTGCTCTAGATGTCACTGCCTACAGCTTATTCTACCTTCAGGAAAATCTTTCAGTACAGAAAGAACAGCAGTTCTGTCATTAGCAGCCAGAAAGCTATCAGATCAGCACACCTAACATATGTCAAATTGCCTTTTTTAATTTTGCAGCTTATTTTATTGGCTATGACGTTATATATGTAGGAATGATTAACAACTAAGCAGTGCATGGCATGAATTTGCAACCACACAGACTTGAAATCATCACCAACAAAACATCATTCTGCTATGTTTTTGCAGCAAGTGGTCAGAATCAGACAAAATCTGTGTGTACCAGGGCATAAAAGCACCATGTAATATTTTTAAATGATCACCAAAGCATTTATGTCGCAGCAGACAAACACAGGGATTTGTTGCAGACTAAATGGGATCGATTTCAAGGACTATATATTGGGGTAAGTCCTTTTGTGCCTTAAGAGGCATCATATGGAAGATGATGAATGAGAAGGACTGAGATTTACCAATGCCTGTCCACCTGCATTGTTAGGAAATTGATCATATGGGATCAGTGGTGGATTAACTCATGGGCCCAGAGGCCCCGGCTAATTTGGGAGGTCCCCTGGGAGTGGGGGGGCCCAACTGTTTTTGTGCCCAGGGCCCCAATAAATCTTAATCTGCCTTTGCATGGGATATGCCCACTTGATCGTAAAATGATCACCACTTAGTGAATCAGAAGGTGAAATAGCTTAAAGATTCCTACAAGTATGTTGTTGGGGAAATTCCTTCCTTATCCCAAATAATATTTATTTTCTAAATAAAAACTCTCTCAGTTGGCTGTGAATAGTGGAGAAATTAATTATTAGCAAGAATATTCTTGCCCAGTTTTTGCTGCATCTACTTAGCACTTTTAACAGCTCCATAACATTTTCTAACAATAAGATATCATAAAGTACTCAAACTATATTAATTGGATAAAGAAAAGCTTCTTTAAATTCTTTTTTTCCCCACTCAGCCACTCAAACATCCATAATCTCTTTCAGTTACAGACAGACTTCAAAGATGTACTCAAGAAAATCATTTAAGATATAAGTAGACTCAAACTCACCACATGAAAATGAGAAGGAAGATGGCGTGGATGCTAGTATCATATTGCATAGACAAACCAATTGCAACATAAATATTTTTTGAAAACGGATGCAGAGGATAAGAAGTGAAGAAAGATTTCTTTTTCTAACCCACGGTGTCTACTCAATCCTGAACAACAGAACTGTCCTGAATGACAGCCAGCCCAGTCAATCTGAGTTGTCTCCACCAGGTAATAATTTGAGTTTAAATTGCAGATATGTTTGTATGGATCCACACCAAGCTGTCTGCCTCTGGGATGGTAGAATGGTATCGGAAGGTGACAAATCCAGAGCCTTCTTTAGTTTCTTCAGCTTCATCCATTGTTGCTCACTGAAGTTCTGGAGGTCGTAGGGAGGATTTAGGCTACAACCTGCTAGTTGGACATATGTCCTTCCTAGTTACTGAGGACATGGGGAAATACCAGGCCCACTATTTGTGGAAATTATCAACACCCCTCTTTGGGAGGGCAGTGTGTCGGCTGGCATTAAGGAAGAAATTGTTGGGCTCTTGCTCAAGTGAACATCAGTGATCTGGATAATCCTAACTCTATTGATCATGGATATCTTTCAAACCTCCCTTTTTGGGAAAAATAGGTGAGGAGGTTGTAGTGAGACAACTCTGGTAATAACTGGAGTCCTCAGTTTTTCTTGACCCCGTTCAATCTGGTTTCAGGCCTGAGTATGATACAGGAAACTGTATGAGTTGTTTTGATTGATCGTCTACTTTTTAAGACATTGGATTTAGGGATGGTGTTAGGTCCTCCACTACTAAGAGATGCTTAGAGAACAAAATGGCCAGCCTGGTTTATTTGCTTGTTTTTTCTTTTTTCTAACTGTGTATGTTTAGAAGGCTCAAAACTTTTGTTTTGGGGATAGACTTGGCTACATATTTTTTGTCACCTCGAGATCAGATTAATGCAGTATGCTCTACATAGAGCTGCCATTAAGTAATTATTATTATTATTATTACTATTATTATTAAATATTTATATTGCAGTGGTATGTAGAGGCCAGCCAGGTCAGGGTCCCATTGTGCCAGGTGCTGTTATACAAACATGTCAAGACCATCTAGGAAACTAAACTCGTGCAGACTGTGGCTCCAGACAGGACTGGTTTGGGACCTACGTACCTAGCTGAGAGACAGCATCTCTCCCAGCATGATACCACCACAATGATGGCCAATGGGAATGCTGGGTTAACAGCCTGCTGGTTAAAATGGAAGTGTTTGGGGGCAAGGAGTTCTTGGTGGGAGGTATGTGACTCTGGAACTCAGGCTACGTCTACACTACCCGCCGTATCGGCGGGTAGCGATCGATTTTTCAGGGATCGATATATCGCGTCTCATCTAGACGCGATATATCGATCCCCGAACGCGCTTATATCGATTCCGGAACTCCACTACCGCGAACGGCGGTGGCGGCGTCGATATGGAGAGCCCCGGAGATCGATCCCGCGCCGTGAGGACGGGTAAGTTATCGATATAAGATACTTCGACTTCAGCTACGTTATTCACGTAGCTGAAGTTGCGTATCTTATATCGATTTTTCCCCTTAGTGTAGACCAGCCCTCACTCTGTTCCCTTGGTCCATGAGATCCTTACCGTAATTATCTGCAAAGCTTGTCTACATTCCCAGGTTTTGTGGGAAGGTGTAAGGTAAAAAGTCTGGATTGACTGTTAGGGGAACCTACTATTTTTGGTAGGATAAAGGGGCAATTTATATTCTGAGAGATTGGGGCAGATTGGCTTTCAGGAGAATGGTTGTCTTTGATTAGAGCTATTTGCCCTTTTGTTTGCATGCTTCTAATATATGTGCAAGAACTTAGAGCCTTGGAGAGGCACTTTTAAGCATATTTAAATATACACCATACATGTAGAACCATTTATCTCATTTCCTTGTAAACTTCCGGTAGCAAATCATGTCAGTCTTTGTTTCTGTAGTATTTTAGGTGAAAGTGTTATGTTATTTTCAAAATAATAAGTCATGCAAATATTTTCTCTTTGGCACTTTGCATGCACACACATGTTTTGCATTAACGAGAAATTATAAGGGGATCTTCTGACGGATTTACTCAAAACTGGATGGCAAAGCTATTTATATCCTGGAGCTAAAGCTGCCCATACACATTTTCACAATCTTTCGAGTTTCATTTTAGCTTTGAGAAACCTTTTAATTTCTTTTCCTTGCCTTCCTTTATCCTCCTGGGATCGCTTTGTACTTGCTGGACTGTCATTGATATTTGCTTTAGCTATATTGCAATTATTGCCATCCTTGTCATACTGTTATAGACTGCAGGAGTCTTTCTTCTGCCACATGTCAGTTACGCTGAACTGAAGTGACTAGATTGTTTATGAGCAATGTTTGCAGGGGCATAACATCAGTTTCAGACTAAAATAGCCATAAAGGCTTTAGAGCAATGTCAAACAAAACCCTCAACCCTAAGTCCTGATATTAGCTGTCCTGTCATGAAGGCAGCGTCTAGGAAAGAAGAAAAGAAAACAAAGGCAAAATAATGGGAAAACGTGCATATAAAAGATTAGAAAACAAAGTCTCATAAGTCTACAACTAGACCAGACATTGCATTGGATTTCAGAGTATTAAGTCTAACTCTGCAGGTGGAACTCAGATCTTTATTACTGATTGCAGTAATGTCACTGCTTTATGAAATGAGGCCTACATATACATAGTATAAAACCCCCCATCTTTCCATCTCTGTTACTCAGTTATTAATGAGCTATTGCCCCTTTTCCCAAGATTCGTAAAACTATTAGCTTATGCAAGGTTTGAACAAGAATTCTGTTATTTTCTGGGAAGTATCACATTGACACTTTCTCCTTAGCAAGTTCTGAGGATAAGAAGTTTGGTCCCATGTTGCTAAACACAATTAGTGAAGCAGGTCATGTGTGGTGGGCAAGGTACCTGATGGGGAGGACAAGGGAAAAAATGAGAGGAATTGGCATGTAGTGTCTGAATGCAGGTCAGTTTGTGATAAAAAAAAACTTCAAACATTTTCTGAGAACATAAGAGGCCTGATTTTCCTCTCCCACACTGATATAGCCCAACTGAGAGGCAAATGAGGCCCAACGTGTGCAAGTAGATCTTAAGCTTATCTTAATTTAAACATCTGGCTCTTATGGAAAAGTGAATCCAGGTTCCCACGAATCAAGGCTTGCTATTATATTTCTGAAGGTTGGATCTATAATCATTTTCTCCCATAGCATTTGGACCAAAATTATTATTATGCTATCTATCTATCTATCTATCTATCTATCTATCTATCTATCTATCTATCTATCTATCTATCTATCTATCTAAGAGAGACAAATAGAGAGAGAGAGAGAGACCCTTTTTATTCTGGTATATATATTTCTAACATGAGCAATATGCAGAATAGGTTTAATACAGTTTAAATTTATTGTAATAAGTCACAGAAAGGGAATAGTAAAGAGATTTAAGAGATAAAGAAGTAAAATGTGACTGAGTTTTATCTACAGAATTGTATTTTATGATATGAAATGTGAGCCTGATAGAACATTACACAAGTGAAGCAAATTGAAGACATAAAGAAACAAGAGGTGAATTAGGGCAGGGAATGTTAATCGATTGGATAGGTGATGGCCCCAACAGCAATATAAAAATTAATAAAATATCTCTGTAACAAAATGAAGGTAATCAACCATTAGAGAGCGACAAAGAGTCCTGTGGCACCTTATAGACTAATAGACATATTGGAGCATAAGCTTTCGTGGGTGATTTGTATCAAACAATCCAGACTTTTTACCTTACACCTTCCCACAAAACCTGGGAATGTAGACAAGCTTTGCAGATAATTACGGTAAGGATCTCATGGACCAAGGTAACAGAGTGACTTCCAGAGTCACATACCTCTCACCAAGAACTCCTTGCCCCCAAACACTTCCATTTTAACCAGCAGGCTGTTAACCCAGCATTCCCACTGGCCATCATTGTGGTGGTATCATGCTGGGAGAGATGCTGTCTCTCAGCTAGGTACGTAGGTCCCAAACCAATCCTGTCTGGAGCCACAGTCTGCACGAGCTTAGTTTCCTAGATGGTCTTGATATGTTTGTGTAACAGTACCTGGCACAACGGGATCCTGACCTGGCTGGCCTCTACATACCACTGCAATCTGATGCGTCTGACGAAGTGGGTATTCAACCATGAAAGCTTATGCTCCAATATGTCTGTTAGTCTATAAGGTGCCACAGGACTCTTTGTTGCTTTTTACAGATCCAGACTAACATGGCTACCCCTTTGATACTCAAACATTAGAAGAGATTGCCAAGGGCTGTGGTACATTTCTTCATCACTTGATGTCTTTAAAAGAAGACTGGATCTCTTTCTAAATATGTTTAAACACAAGGTGTGCTAGAGACAGGAATGAATTGCTGACTGAAAGTTCATGTTCTGTATTATACCAGGGGTCAGACTAGATAATTATTATAGTTCCTTATGGCCTTAATATTTAGGAATTTATAAAATGACAGTAAGAGAGGAATGGCCCTAAGAAGATTGTGCAACACCTGTCCTAGGTTCCCTGGATGAAGCCAGAGTATGCTGGGATTATCTTGAAACTAAAAATGGGTAAATATTCACAACCAATGATTTTATATGATGAATTTCACCTTTTCTCACCATCATTCTCAAATTGTCCATGAACAGACTGGATTAAGGCATCTTCAAGTTTATTAGTTATTCAGAATTAGTGATCTGTGAACATACATAACTGATTTTCAAAATCAATATTTCAGGGCAAATATTTTTCTACTATTTGCTCAGCTGAAATTAAAACAGCACTAAAATATATGAAAGTTCTACTAAACATTGTAAAAACATTCAAAGCCATATTCTCAACTGGTGTATATCAGCCCTGAATGTTTTTATTCAGCAACCCTCTGCCAGAAGTGTCTGAACTTTGCCGAATTTGCCAGATGTCTGAGGGTTGGTCCTAATTTTGAATGATATGGAGAAGCCTGCCAAGTCCTCCACCTGGACCAGAATGAAGCATAAATACCATCCCCTCAGGCCATATCTCCATGTTAAAGAAAAGGGTAGGGATGACCTACATTTGACCATCCCTTCTGTTTCAGTGCTCAGAACCTCCTGAACAGTGGCTGATTGAAAAATACAAATCTCAATAGGTAAAAAAACAACCTCAAAGATGCTTTTCCCTAACACTAGCAGTAGAATGTTCTGGAAGAGTACGTTAGCTGAACTTTCTGAGGTGTGTGTAAGAAATATTCAAAAGTCACTAGGGCCTCCTCACTATAAGGGGATTGCCATGTTCTGAACTACTTTGTTTTCTGAACTATTCTGACAGGGTCAGGTTTGCATAGTGTCAGAGCCTCATCTGTGAAGCCATCAGTAAAGGGCGAGGTGGAGAGTTCCTTGAAGCTGAGGTACTGTTTACTCTGAATGCCCATGGCTGTCTCTTTGTCACTTCACATCCACAATCAGTGCAGAAAGGAGCGTCTGTCTGCTGAACTTGAGGAAGGAAGTTATAGACTTTGAATCTAGGCTGATGAATAAAAGATCCCCTTTCACCTCCCCACAACTGTGGACTGGGGTTTCTATTCGTGAGAGCTTGTTAGACTATGCAGCATGGAAAGCTAGTCTAACACACTTTTATGACAGACACAACCAGACACTTGAGGTAAGATTAAAAATCAGCCTGCTCTGAGGATGTTCACTGGCAGCAGTGATAGGAAATTATTGTACATGGTTAATGCCGTGTATATCTCGTAACAAGGGACTCCCACAATGAGTTTCCCTATTTGGCTGTGATAAACTCCATGTGCAGTATGGCAGATGTGTGTGTTTGCACATAGGAGGGATCAAGGACGAGGGGCTCTCTGGATGCCATGTGTGGAGAGGAAGGGGAGGGCTCTGTGGGGCTAGTGCCAATGGCAGGTCCTATGGAAGGCTCTGACATTCTCTGCACTCCCAGCTGTCGCTTGCCATACTGCTTTGGGGAAGGAGCACTGGGAGACCAAGGACGTCCATCGTCCTCTCCCAGCAAGTTCCTCCCTATATGGAAGAGGGGGAGGGGAAGTTTCAGCCTGTTGGCCTCACTCTGGGTGTGGTGGAGGTCGAGAGGGTCAGGAACCCTCTTACTGATCCCTTGAGTCATATTTGGCAGGGATGATTAACAGTGTCCATTCAGGGAGTGAGGATCATTAGCAAAAAAGGGGGCTACCCAGCCCTCCTATCAGTTTGCAAGGAGAAGTTTATCAAGGGGCTCCTGAGAGTTCCCTGTCACCCAAAATGGCCAATCGACACCTCCAAAAGATAGGTGCCTGCAGCAGACACAGCACATGCCATTGATTTATTCCTCTCCACTTTGTTTTAATCCTATTGACAATGACTGGTTTTGCGCTTCACCAGGTTTGACGGCATCAGGCAGCCAAGTTTCACAGCTGCTTCCAAAATCCATGGAATATCTTATTTTGCACTAACCAAAAGCATGCTCTCAGCTCCTCATCCAACAGGTGATACTTCAAACAGATGGATTTTCCTCTGAAGGAGAAAGTGATAATGATATCTAGGGCTTCTTCTTTTGTATACGAGGAGTTGGTTACAGCTCTGTGTCCATTAGATATTTCTAAAATGCAGGCTTCGAATAGTTATTCTTTCAAGCTTCCCCTGCTGCTTATTATCTGCAATACAGGAGTTAGCTGTACACTGATTATATAAGAGTCATTAAAATAGAGCTGAGCAGGAAATGGTTTTCCTGAGCCTCTGAGAGCTTGAGAGTTTGAAATTTTTCCCATCTGGAATTGGGCTAAA
Source organism: Mauremys mutica (assembly GCF_020497125.1). Classification (NCBI taxonomy): domain Eukaryota; kingdom Metazoa; phylum Chordata; order Testudines; family Geoemydidae; genus Mauremys; species Mauremys mutica. The sequence goes on along the minus strand of NC_059079.1, from coordinate 101,013,510 downwards.
AAGTTGAAATCTTTTTAATTTTTCACAAATTGATCATCTGAAAATTTTTTCAGACCAGATCAATCAAAACATTTTGATTTTGACCCTTTAATTTTTTTAAGCCTTCTTAAAAAGTATATCTAAACGAAAATTTCTAAAGAAAAAGTTATTTTGAACCCAAAATTTCATTTTCAAAATGTCAAAACAGACGTTTTGAAAAAAGACAAAAAGCTTTGAAATTGTCAAATGAAGAGATTCTTCAAAACAGACCCTTTCTCATGAACAGCGTTGATTGCAAGGAAACGTCATTTTCTGGAAAAAAAAATTGTCAGAATATTCCTGACCAGGTCTAGTAAGTAGAGAACAAACAACTGCAGATGAGAAACCTTGCAAATGCTTGTGAAGCTTCACTCTCCTTTGATCAAATTTCTCATCTGGACAATTGCCAAGGTGCTGAAAGAAAATGGAGCAACGTGAGTGAAGGAAAAAAGGAAATCAACAGAAAGCTAATTTTTCTGGATTTCCATATGAAGAATCACTGTCCACCATGTTCTTCTTGCTGACACAATAGGTGCCAAGAGAAATAGCAGATGTGACCTTAGTTTTCCTTTCCTCACCGAAGGATATGGATGGTTGGTTTTGTGAAAAACATAGCTGTTTTCAGCAGAATGAAATAAATTAGTTTTACATTCATTACCTAACCACTTTCCTTCCAAACACCACTTTAGACCCTAACCATTACTTTAGCATTCAGAATTACCAATTCAGCATGGTAATTCAAGCACATGAGTAGTATACTCACTGAGTTCATTGGGACAACACACATGCTTAAAATAGACACATGCTTAAGTATCATGCTGAATCTGGGTCTAAAGTAATTGCCGTCTTTCCATTCTGTGATCTCTGTTTTTAATTTTCACTAACTTGACTGTCTGTTTTCCTACCGTTTTAACACATGCAATGCCAAAATTGTATTTTGAATGCCAGCTAAGTAACATTCTTTGAGGTGAGTGATAGAACATGCTAGTGGAAATTCCCTTTTTTTTTCTATTTTTTTTTCAGTGATAAAAGGATATATTTTTAGAGCTGGAGTAACTGAGGCCTACTGCCAGAATCCACCAAGTCTGAGTTGTCACAGTATTTATGATGTCAAAACATATTGGGCCAGATTTTCAGCCAGACTTGTATTTTGTATAGCCACTGATGTGAATGTACTCAGCTGAATGTACTAAAGTGAGCATATAAAATCAGAGGACAAGGCTAAACAATTTGCCCATAATAAATATTACAACAGGATAGCTCTTTTTAGATTAAAAGTAAAAGTGTTTAGACAGCCTGCAGTGTACCTGAAGGCCTCACACCCAAGTTTCCTCAAGAGATCCCTAGATTAGTTGGCCAATTTATTTATATTTACAGTGTACGTACGCCTTTGTCAGTTTGGTGCTAGGAATGTTTCTGACAATAATTGCTTGCTAATTGGAAACCAAATCAATACATAGACAAGTATGTATCTGAAGAAAAAACTGAATGAGTTTTTTTTTCCTTTTTAAAAGACGCACAGAGTACTGTTTCAGCACATTAATTATAATGGTGCATAGGGCAGTGAAGAAATCCTGTTCCAGGATTTTTCAGTGACAGTCACAGACGAAATGTTAGCTAACAAAGTCTACTCTGTTCTAGTGTCACATTCCTTTATTGTGTATGTTGCCGAACATCTTTCAACAATGACAAGTCTTAAGGTAAATCAGAGATGAGAGTTTCTTCCTCAGTAAAATGGGTTCTAACAATGTACATCTCAGAGCGGGTCAGGAACATTCCATCAGAATGAGTTTCCAATGGAATATGCAGTTTCTGTAAAATTGAAATTTTCTGCAGGACAATTTAGATTTTTCCATGAGGCCTGTTTAATTCAAATTGGAATATTTCATTTTTTGAACTGATCCAACCCTACGCCTTCCGCGTGTCACATCGGCCGGGCAAGGCCCATGGGAACGCGGACTTCTTCTCCCGCATCGGGGAGGAGGAAGGGGAGGCGGGAGTCCAGGGTCAGCCGGTCTCAACGGCTGTCTTAAGGGGGAGGGTGTGTGACGGGGCAGGACAGCCCCGCACTGGTACAGCAGGGGTTAACCCTTCTTTACTAGCAGAGGAGGCCACGCCCAGGAAGTTCTGCTGGGCATGCTCCAACTGGCAGACCAGTATAAAAGCCTGCAGGCCTGCTCAGTCTGGGCTGGCCACCGGGGGAGAAGGACACAGACCGTCAGCTCCTGCAGAGGGAGAGCCCAGGAGCTCAGACCGGGGCGCCAGCCGAGCAGGGGCCGACCCGGAGCCCCCGGGGAGGGACGCCGGCAGTGACAGACCTACGGGGGAGCCGCTCCCACAACGCAAGCGTCCGGCTAGACAGGGTAGGAAGTGACCCAGGGGCATTGTAGTGACTGACAGCCTTAAAGCTGCAGTACCGCTCGGCGTGTTGCGGACGGATCCCCGCCGAGCGGGCGGCAAGGAGAACTTGCCACAAACAGGGCCCTGGGTCGGGGCTCGATGGAGAGGGAGGGCCCGAGTCCCCCTACCCCACCTCGTGCTACCCCACCCCGCAGGGGGTGTTTATGGACTCAGGCTGCTAGGCCGCGCTACCCCACCCCGAAGGGGGGGTTTATGGACTCCGGCCGCTAGGCCGCGCTACCCCGCCCCGAAGTGGGCGCTTGTGGACTCCGGCCGCTAGGCCACGCTACCCCGCCCCGAAGTGGGCGCTTGTGGACTCCGGCCGCTAGGCCGCGCTACCCCGCCCCGAAGGGGGCGCTTGTGGACTCCGGCCGCTAGGCCGCGCTACCCCACCCCGAAGGGGTGTTTATGGACTCCGGCCGTTAGGCCGCGCTACCCCACCCCGAAGGGGTGTTTATGGACTCCGGCCGCTAGGCCGCGCTACCCCACCCCATAGGGGGTATTTATGGACTCCGGCCGCTAGGCCGCGCTACCCCGCCCCGAGAGGGCGTGTATGGACTCCGGCCGCTAGGCCGCGCTACCCCGCCCGAAGAGGGTGCTTGCGGACTCCGGCCGCTAGGCCGCGCTACCCCACCCCAAAGGGGGCGGTTTATGGACTCCGGCCGCTAGGCCGTAATACGCCGGCTACCAGGGGCAGACCAAAGGACAAGCGAGTGGTGCAGCGCTAGGCCCCCAGCCCGCCCCTGCCACAAGGGGGCGCTGGGGCACCAGGCCCATCACAATTGGTACCTGACGAGGGACCTTGAACAGGCCTGAGATAAGGCCGCAGGGCCCAAGATGGACCCCGAGAAACTTTTGCAGTGGCTGCTGGAGAATCAGCAGCAGCAGATGGCGCAACAGCAGCAGCAGCAAGCGCAGCTGCTCCAGCAGCTGGCGGCCCAGCAGCAGGCACAAGCCGCCCAGCGACAGGAACAGCAGCAGCAGCTGATCCGAGAACTGACAGCCCAGCAACAGGCGAACCAGGAGCGGCTGGTTCAACAGATGGCGGCGCTAATCGGCCCGACACCGGGTACGCCTCTAGGGACCGTCGGGGGCAACCCTAGCGAGAATCTCGGGAGATTACCCGTGCGCCTAGCTAAGATGGGGCCGGGAGATGACCCCGAGGCCTTCCTCGTGACCTTTGAAAGGGTCGCGACCGCCATGCAGTGGCCCCTCGCTCACTGGGCCACGATACTGGCACCCTACCTGACGGGCCCAGCCCAAGCGGCGTACCGGAACTTGGGCCCCCAAGATGCACTGGACTACCCGAAGGTTAAGGCCGCCATCTTAGATGAAGTTGGCGTCAGCCCTGAGACCTACCGCCAGCGACTCCGCCGGGAACGATACACGCCAGGGGCCCGGCCGCGGGCCGTGGCCCAGCGAATCCGGGACCTCTGTTGGAGGTGGCTGGAGCCGGAAGGGCGGACGGGCACTCAAGTGGCTGAGATGGTAGCCTTAGAACAGTTCCTTCAAGCCCTGCCCCCGGGAGGGAAGGAATGGGTGCAGCGACACAACCGCCCCCAAGACCCTCGCGGACGCGATTTCCCTGATGGAGGACTACCAGGCGGCAGATGGGGACGTGAAGACCAACCCCAGGGGGGGAGAGCCCAGTAGACGGGAACCCAGGACAGGCCCAGGGACCACGTAAGGGGGATGGGGGGGACCCTCGGCGGCTTCCCCAGCCCCAGAAGTACCAGTAACCCGGGGCCCTAGGGCGACACCCCGAGACGATATCCCCACGACGCTCGGAGGAGGCCCCGCAAGGCCTTGCAGCCCCCGCCACAACCCTACCGAAGAAGGGAGACGGGACCGCTGCTACGAGTGCGGTCAGGTAGGGCACTTCAGGAGGGAGTGCCCGTACATGGATTGCAATTATGGGCAGGTGTGTTGACGGCGGGTCACCGGGCCCGGGCTTGGGAGCCGGGGGAAAATTGTTCTCTGCCGGTTGAAGGTGGATGGGACGTCTGCCTGGGCTTAGTGGACTCCGGGTGTAGCCAGACGGTTATTCGGGAGGGGCTGATCAAGCCCACCGGCCCTGCCGGGGCCCCCATCCAGCTAACAGTGCATCCATGGGGATGTGAAGCCTTACCCCACTGTCTGGGTACAGCTGGAGGCGGCCCAACACCGGGCGCGGTGTCTAGTGGGGGTGGCTCCTAAGTTGGCTTACCCTGTGGTTTTAGGGCGTGACTGGCCAGGCTTCACAAGCCTCTTGAGGGAAGGGGCTGCGCCGCCAGGGAGGAGAACGGGGAAACGGGCTAGACGACCGGGATTTCTAGGCCAGCCAACGGCAGAGGACCCCCTAGAGGGACCCTCGGGGAGCTCCGGGAGAGGGGTAAGGAGCCAGGTCCCTACCGAAGCGCCGACAACAGAGGGCCCGGGCTGGCTAGAGGTGGACACCGACTTCCTCAAGGAGCAACGAGGGGATGCCACTCTCAGCCGGGCTTGGGAACAGGCGACTAGCCCACCAGGGGAGGACGACCCGCCCCACCGCCAGCCACAAGGGCCCCGATTTGAGATCCAGCGGGACTTACTCTATCGGGTGGTACCCGAACCACAGACAAAAGAAGAGCTACGCCAGCTATTAGTCCCGCGGCGGTTCCGGCGGGACTTGCTCCGTCTGGCACATTCGGTGCCGTGGGCCGGACACCTAGGCAGGAGAGAAGACGTTGCAAAGGGTGGCTCAGAGGTTCTTTTGGCCGGGCATCCACGCAGAGGTACGAGACTATTGCGCCTCCTGCCCAGAATGCCAGAGAGCCGGCCCAAAAGGTGTACCAAGGGCCCCCCTCGTACCCTTGCCCGTGGTGGGGACGCCTTTTGACCGGATAGGCCTAGATCTCGTGGGACCCCTGGAAAAGAGCGGCACAGGTTATAAGTACATCATGGTGGTGGTCGATTATGCCACCCGCTATCCCGAAGCGGTGCCATTGAGGTCCACCACGGCACCGGTCATTGCTAACGAACTATTACAAATCTTCGCTCGGTAGGTATCCCGAGGGAGATATTAACGGATCAAGGAACGAACGTGACCTCTAGGTTGATGGCAGAGCTGTGCAGGGCTGTCTGAACATCCGGGCACTAAAGACCTCCGTCTACCACCCCCAGACGGATGGCTTGGTCGAGCGGTTTCAACGGCACTTTGAAGGCCATGCTGAGAAAGTTTGTAGAGGACGACCCACGACACTGGGATAAACTACTCCCCGCACTCCTCTTCGCAGTGCGAGAGGTACCCCAGGCGTTCTACGGGGTTCTCCCCTTTTGAACTCCTCTACGGGAGGAAGCCTAGGGGTATCCTCGATCTCCTAAGGGAAACCTGGAAGAGCAGGAGACCCGTGTTAGGGGATCGGTGCAGTATATCCTCCATCTGCGGGAACGTCTCCGGGAGCTAGGGGCCTTGGCCCAGCGAAAATCTGGGGAGAGCTCAGCAGACTCAGGAGGCTCAGTATAACAAGGGGGCCAAGGTGCGAACTTTCGGGCCGGGGGATCGGGTCCTCTTGCTACTTCCTTCCTCGGAGTCCAAGCTGCTAGCCAAGTGGCAGGGCCCCTTTGAAGTGGTCAGGCGGATTGGGCCGGTCGATCGATTATGAGGTGCGGTTGTCCGGACGAAGGAGGGATACCCAGGTCTACCATGTGAAACCTCCTTAAGGCCTGGAGGGACCGAGAGGGGCCTGCTGATAGCCCCATACCCGCCAGAACCGGAATTGGGGCCGCTGGTGGGAGAGCCCGAGGCAGCCGGGACGGCGGACATAGGCCACGAGCTTACCCCAAACCCAGCGGGACCAGGTAGAACGAATGGTGGCGGCGTTCCCCGTGGTTTTGTCGACGCGACCCGGGCGAACCACATTAGCAAACCACCACATCGCTACCATTCCAGGACATAAAGTGCGGGACACACACCGCCCGCTCCCCAGGAAAGATGTGGGAGACAGTGAAGGAGGAGCTCGGGCTGATGCTAGCCTTAGGGGTGGTGGAGGAGTCGCGGAGTGAATGGCGGAGTCCCATAGTATTGGTCCCCAAGCCAGACGGAACAGTCAGGTTTTGCATCGACTTCCGCAAGGTAAATGCAATTTCACGGTTTGATGCCTATCCCATGCCCCGGTGGACGAGCTGCTAGAGCGGCTAGGAAAAGCCGAGTTCCTCTCCACCCTGGACTTGACGAAGGGATATTGGCAGATCCCGTTGACACGGCCTCACGAGAGAAAAGACAGCATTTCCAACGCCGTTCGGACTCTACCAGTTTTACGATGATGCCGTTCGGATTGCACGGGGCCGCGGCGACCTTCCAGCGACTCATGAACCAGGTGCTGAACGCCCACAACGAATACGCCGCGGCGTACATCGATGACATTGTCGTCTACAGTAGCACTTGGGAGGAACATCTACAACACCTGACTGAAGTTCTACAGGCATTAGGCGAAGCCGGCCTCACCGCGAACCCGGCGAAATGTCACCTGGGCCAGAAGGAGGTGACTTACCTGGGCTACACGGTTGGGCAGGGTCAGATCCGTCCCCTCGTAATAAGGTGGAGGCATTGAGGCGTACCCCCACGCCCACAACCAAGCGGCAAGTCCACAGTTCTTGGGGGCTGGCCGGGTACTATCGGCGGTTTGTGCCTAACTTCGCCACACTCGCGGCCCCACTAACGGAATTGACACGCAGTTCACACCCAGAAAGTACGTTGGACGGAGGGTTGCGAAAAGGCCTTTCGCGCCCTGAGGGAACAATTAACCCGGGAACCGGTACTAGTCCAACCGGATTTTTCAAAACCCTTTATCCTACAGACAGATGCCTCGGGGGGTGGGACTGGGGGCCGTACTGTCACAGGAGGTAGGGGAAGAAGAACACCCGGTATTGTACCTCAGCCGCAAGCTGTTCCCCCGTGAAACCCCGGTACTCCACCATAGAACGCGAGGCCTTGGCAGTTAAAGTGGGCGGTTGAGGCACTACGGTACTACCTATTGGGGAACCCCTTTTTTCTTAGTGACTGATCACGCGCCCCTCCGATGGATCAATAATATGAAGGAGACAAATAACCGGATCATGCGGGTGGTACCTGTCCCTCCAAACCCTACGCTTCCGCGTGTCACATCGGCCGGGCAAGGCCCATGGGAACGCGGACTTCTTCTCCCGCATCGGGGAGGAGGAAGGGGAGGCGGGAGAGTCCAGGGTCAGCCGGTCTCGACGGCTGTCTTAAGGGGGGAGGGTGTGTGACGGGGCAGGACAGCCCCGCACTGGTACAGCAGGGTTAACCCTTCTTTACTAGCAGAGGAGGCCACGCCCAGGAAGTTCTGCTGGGCATGCTCCAACTGGCAGACCAGTATAAAAGCCTGCAGGCCTGCTCAGTCTGGGCTGGCCACTGGGGGAGAAGGACACAGACCGTCAGCTCCTGCAGAGGGAGAGCCCAGGAGCTCAGACCGGGGCGCCAGCCGAGCAGGGGCCGACCCGGAGCCCCCGGGGAGGGACGCCGGCAGTGACAGACCTACGGGGGAGCCGCTCCCACAACGCAAGCGTCCGGCTAGACAGGGTAGGAAGTGACCCAGGGGCATTGTAGTGACTGACAGCCTTAAAGCTGCAGTACCGCTCGGCGTGTTGCGGACGGATCCCCGCCGAGCGGGCGGCAAGGAGAACTTGCCACAAACAGGGCCCTGGGTCGGGGCTCGATGGAGAGGGAGGGCCCGAGTCCCCCTACCCCACCTCGTGCTACCCCACCCCGCAGGGGGTGTTTATGGACTCAGGCTGCTAGGCCGCGCTACCCCACCCCGAAGTGGGCGCTTGTGGACTCCGGCCGCTAGGCCGCGCTACCCCGCCCCGAAGTGGGCGCTTGTGGACTCCGGCCGCTAGGCCGCGCTACCCCGCCCCGAAGTGGGCGCTTGTGGACTCCGGCCGCTAGGCCGCGCTACCCCGCCCCGAAGGGGGCGCTTGTGGACTCCGGCCGTTAGGCCGCGCTACCCCGCCCCGAAGGGGGCGCTTGTGGACTCCGGCCGCTAGGCCGCGCTACCCCGCCCCGAAGGGGGCGCTTGTGGACTCCGGCCGCTAGGCCGCGCTACCCCGCCCCGAAGGGGGCGCTTGTGGACTCCGGCCGTTAGGCCGCGCTACCCCACCCCGAAGGGGTGTTTATGGACTCCGGCCGCTAGGCCGCGCTACCCCACCCCATAGGGGGTATTTATGGACTCCGGCCGCTAGGCCGCGCTACCCCGCCCCGAAGGGGGCGCTTGTGGACTCCGGCCGCTAGGCCGCACTACCCCGCCCCGAAGGGGGCGCTTGTGGACTCCGGCCGTTAGGCCGCGCTACCCCACCCCGAAGGGGTGTTTATGGACTCCGGCCGCTAGGCCGCGCTACCCCACCCCATAGGGGGTATTTATGGACTCCGGCCGCTAGGCCGCGCTACCCCGCCCCGAGAGGGCGTGTATGGACTCCGGCCGCTAGGCCGCGCTACCCCGCCCGAAGAGGGTGCTTGCGGACTCCGGCCGCTAGGCCGCGCTACCCCACCCCAAAGGGGGCGGTTTATGGACTCCGGCCGCTAGGCCGTAATACGCCGGCTACCAGGGGCAGACCAAAGGACAAGCGAGTGGTGCAGCGCTAGGCCCCCAGCCCGCCCCTGCCACAAGGGGGCGCTGGGGCACCAGGCCCATCACAGTGCATTATGGGATTGATCGTCCAGTTAAGAATCCTAGCCCACAGGAGGGAATGCTGGGCTGGAACTACATCTCCCATAAGGCAATGCACAGTAGGGAACTACAGTTTAATGTTGAAATGACTTGAAAAAAAACATTTTGGGTCATTTTTTTCAGCAAACTGAAACAAACCATTTAAAGCTTGGAAAAGTCAAAATGTTTCAACCAGGGGTGAAAGTAAAATTTCTCTTTTACCGGTATGGGGGGAGGAGGAGGAAGGCAGCTTTGTCCCTGGAAGAGGTGGGGCTGAGGGGGGGTGGTCAGCATCCTCCAGCCAGCCCACCCGCACTGCCCTGGCTCCAGCGGCAATTTAAAGGGCCCAGGGCTCTGGCCACTGGGGCTACCTGCAGCAGACAGAGCCCCAGGCCCTTTTAAATGGCCGGCCCCTGGGTAGCTGCTCCTTTTGCCCCCACCGTCTGCAGCCCAGAGGAGGGCAAAAGAGGCAGGGATGTTAAAGCAATACCGTGGCAGTTCTTTAAGCAGGGTCCTTTTGCCGTGGCAGCACTTTAAGCAGGGTTAAGTAAGGTGAAAGGGGCCGGTACGGGTGGCCACTTTTTACCGGTACCGGCCCCTACCACCTTCCTTTCACCCCTGGTTTCAACACTTCTGAGATGAATTTTTGGGGAATTCCCATTCTGCAGAAAACTTCAAAATTTCAACTTTTTGTCCCATTTTGGGATGAAAACACACGTTAACATGTCAGAATTTCTTGTGGGATGGAGATTCCAAATTTTTCTCAGCTCTAGTACACATTGGTATGTGAATCAATGTTTACTAAAATGTTAATGAAATCAACTTTATTATTATTTATATTGCAACCAAAGTGTAGTAGGTGCTTTACAGGCAAATATACAGAGCCAGGTGCCTTCCTGCTCACAATCAAAATAGCTACAAAAGATGGAAAGAGGATTTGTCCCTGAAGAGAGTCATTTACTCGAGCAATTTTGCACCTGCAATTATTTGCATCTGCAGGCTTGGTTGTTAGACGTGTAAAGGTCAAATTTTCAAACTAATTTACATGATATAGGAAGCTAAGCCCGGGCTGCTAACTCACTTGAAAATTTGGCCCTAAATTCTGAATGAATATGTTGAAGCTGGGATTTCACCTATCTATTTGACCTAAAGTACAGGTGAAAATAACTGTGAGGGTATATTTGTAATTGCAATTTACATCCACAAGAAACAGATATGCCAACACTCATGAATTTATTGCGAGAGAAGTGATTTCTAAGTAAAATTAAGCCTCACACATGATCTCGCAATAGAACTCTCAAATGCCAGGGTTGTTTTTTTTCAGCTGCGAGAGGATGAAGGTTCCAAAGAGAAGCAGAGGTGAAACTGGGAGGGCTGAACTCTGGCCTGGGGACTGAAGTGAGGAGGGCAAGACTGATGGGGAGGGGCTGTATTGATGGTGGGTTCTGAGCATATCAGGTGAGTGCTCTGAGGGTGGCCTGAGGGCAGTGGGGGGTCGATGGGGTTGAGGGGTTAAACTGATGGGGTGGTGATGATGGGGGCAGGGAGGGACTGAATTGAGGGGGGTTGGGTGGGGACAGAACTGATGGGGGATGGGATTAATTGCTGGGCAGGAGACGGGAAGATGTGAGCTCCTGCAACAGGGGCCAAAATCACCCTATCCAGCCAGCACTAATTGTCACATGCACACACGCTAGAGATGGGCAGGGGCAGTTCAAACATCAAGAGACTGACTTAGAAAACAGAATCAAATCTTTTTTTCCCTAAATGTCATGCTTTTTGGAGCCCATCTCATGATTTTGGGGGATCTGACTCATGATTTTTGAGCTCTTGAAGCTGGCAATCCTGAAAATATTAGCGATTGCAAGAACATCACAATAATCTCATCTGACTTCCAGATATAATATAAACCATAGCATTTCACCCCATAATTCCTTCATGAAGCTCAATAACTTCTGGTTGAACCAGGGCATCTCTTTTAAAGAACAGAAGCCAGTGTCATCACATCTCTCTTATCTGATACTGGTTTGTGAAAGTGAACCCCTTTTAAACTATTACATAATCAGTCTTAGCTTCCTCCCTCTCCCGTATTTTTCCATAGCTCTCAAGTCTTCCTCTGTTTCTATGCTCTGTTTTATAAATGGACTCTTATTTGTACAGCAGATTAAAATAGTTACAAATCATGTCCTCTAACATTTAATATGCTGTACATTTATTGGATAATTAAAAGCTGTGTTATCCAGCACTTTATCAACCAAAAAGCTCTAGTAACTGGCATTTCTGATATCTCCCAATACAAATATTCAATCTAGTAACTGGGACTAGTATACTGCCCAGGAGATATGCAATTGCAAACTCTGTACTCTACTTTTATGCAAAAGAGGCAGAAGATAAGTAAGCAAGCTGACATCAGGGATTTTACAGATTCAGCCCAATCTCCTACACCCTCTACCTCTACAATGATAATTGATGTTCATAATAATGACCCTGAGGCACTACAAGACCCTGAAGTGCCTTCTGATTCATCAAAGAAAGATTCAATTATGTTCAGTATAGTTTTAGTGTTAAGTGTATTTTTAGTAATCTGGGTGTACGCCATGCGCTGCCCATAGTGATACGCAGTAGCATAAGATAACCTACTTTATAGAAAATGTTACCTGTATACACATAAGTGCTTCCTGAAACCAACTACTCTGCAGTGCAGCACTACTACTGGATTGGTGAGGACCTGTATACTATTTTATACTTTATTCATAATATCAATAGGAGATATACCTATCTCCTAGAACTGGAAGGGACCTTGAAAGGTCATTGAGTCCAGCCCCCTGCCTTCACTGGCAGGACCAAGTACTGATTTTTGCCCCAGATCCCTAAGTGGCTCCCCTTAAGGACTGAACTCACAACCCTGGGTTTAGCAGGCCAATACTCAAACCACAGAGCTATCCTCCCATTTTTTTATATTCCAATTCTTTGAAAATTAGTTTTCCATTGGTAAGTATAACTCTCAGTTAACTGGGATTTTTGATTAACTGGCGCCCCCCCATTCTCCCAATATGTCGGATAACAAAGCTTTTTCTGTACTACTAAACAACTGTACGGAGTCTTGCTTTAGCACTGTTTCACGGACCTATAATCATTAGCCCTGAATGTACACTGTCGCACATGGCACTTTAATATAGGATGAAATGTGTTGATAAATTAGATGGCGCAATAATATTTCATTCATGGATTTTAATTTACTTCCAACTGGGTGGTATTTCTTAGTGTCCCAGAAAGTTAATGTCACTGTCATTAAACCACTTCCACCATATGGTTTAACTTCCCTAATCAAATGCACAAGCGAAAGGAACTACCGTTATAAAATTGTGTGTCGGTCATACAATTAGTTCTCTATAAATCTACCATTCTCAAACTTTATACCCTTTATACTTTATACAAAAGTAATTAAAGCTATTTACAGCTAAACATCACATATTGCAATGAAACACTCATTTCCTTGAGGCCCCACTGTGACTCATGATGTAACTGACTGTGTTTTGTTCACCCTTTGCTTCTCTAGGATACCATGAATATGATTGAGATCATGCATTTGTGAGACAGCATTTAGGATCTCTGGGGAAAACGAAGCATAAGCCCAATTTTGAAATACTGTGTACTACAGCCCACTTTGTGTAGTGTGGCTTTATGTGCACATACAAATAAACAATTAGATGTTCTGATGCCTAAAGATAGGATATTGCTGTATGAAATGATGCCTTTTTGAATGTGGCACTACTCTTGAATACAAATTATTTCAGAATGGTCTCAGCACACCTCCACTTTGCCATTGTACATTAGGAGCAAATGCAGCCTTTAAAGTTATAGTTCTGAATCCAGGGGCAAGATCCTCAGGTGTTATGAATTGTCATTGCTCTGTTAACTTCAACGGAGCTATGGCAGTTTGCACAAGTTGAGGATCTGTCCCCAGATATTTCATTTCATGTTAATTACCATTGGCAAAAATTCCTTGTGGCAAAAATGTTACAGACTTGACAGAGATTTTACAGCTTATCTGCACTTTGACCATGCAGCTTTTGCAACACAATGGCACCAAATTCATCATGAAGCTTTCCTCTGGAGTTATGGTCCTTAGCACAGTACTCCTTCCTGCTGACAGCATGGACCTCAGCTGTAGACAGGTATTTCCCTGAAGAAAATGGAAAGAGCAATGCCAATGCCTATAAATTAAGTAACTATACACGACTAATATTAAACACCTTTTGCTAGTTTCATTCAGATTCCTATGCTATTGCTACCTTTTTATTTTTTTTTAATGGCTTCATTATGCTTAATAATTAGTGCAAGGACACTCATGCTATCAGACATTACACTTTCCTATTTTCTACCTGGTACATTTTGAGTTAACTACATATGCTCTAACCAGAGCTGAGTGACTTGCTGACCGGGGAGTGGGGGAAAGAACAGCCATGAATATATTCATTTGAATCTGAATTTGTAGTCAATCATGTTCATGATCCTTTTCCACTCGCCTTCCACAGACATTTGAGTTTTATTAGCATAACTACATATGAAAAGTGAATGCTTAATTTAGTCAGTTTGCTAAAAGCAAATTTTGCTATACATATTTGATTTTTACAATTAGCAAATAGAGCAATGTGGGTTAATTATGTAAGTCATATGGTGATGTATCTGTTTCTTAACTGGATGATTTATGTGCATAATAAACACAGAATAATTTGTGAATAAAGCAACTGAATTATTCACAGAAGAAATTCACAAATAATTTCAACTAACTGTAACACTTCACAATTCTGCAATTTTCTTGGACCATTAATGAACAATAAAAAATGTAGAAATATACCAAATAATTAATATAGGGTGAGTTATTTACTCAGTTCTAATTCCAGGCTAAAAACAGCTGTAGGTGCACACCAGCTTCCAGAGGGAAATGCATCCTGTAGCTCTGTTATTTTAAATCTGCCTTTGACGGGAGTGAAACCCCAAAATGGGCTGGAAAGTGGTTAATAGCCAATCATTTACAGCACAGGTGCAATAGATGTAACTAATCAGTTGCTTCTCAGCCACAGAGGTGGGTCTGGGAGGCATCAGGTGATAACTTAGTAGATACCTGGCTTCATAAAAGGGGAAAGAATTCAGTTGGAAACTAGGAACCACAGAGGTTCTTCTGATGGAGGTGGTGCTGCAGTCTGTAGGACTGTCAGAGATACAGTTTAAGGGGCTAATGCTTGCTGCTAGAGCTGGTGAGGTGACTGTGGATGGCTAAGAAGGAGGCTGAAGATAGAGCTCAGAAGAAGGGCAGAGTGGATGAGAGACTTTTTGGATGTTGGTTTGAGCTTTTGTTGCCTGAAAAGACAGCTTCTCAGCTGGGAGACTGACTTGTCACCAAAGCCAAATAACCAGCAGAAGGTGTGGGAGATGAAGATCCTGGAGACATCATGCCCCGCTGCCAGGGGATGCTCTAGTGTGAGTGTGCACCATACCATGGCCATTGTGGCTATCTATTTTCCATTCACATTGCTCTTGCTTCAGTCACTGAGTTGTACATGACTTACTCTCATGTCAGCCACAGAGTACAGCATGTCTGTCCTGCAGCTTCTGCTAACTCCTTAAGGTTTATTTAATTTCCTCTACGGTGCCCAGTGTCTGTAGCAGTTCTAGAATGAGCAGGGCAGGGGAACCTCAGCAGCTCATGCCTAAGGAGCAGTACATTTTCCAACAGCTGTCAAGTGATGGTGCCAGACAGTTGCTCTCCTTAAGTGTGTGGGAAATACTCATGGTGGTCTCACTTGGTGCTAACAGCTCTAAAACTAAAGTTTTGGTGGGGATTGTAGTCTAGGTTTGAGCAAATAGTTTCAATTGGGGATTATTTATTCATCATTTTAAGCCTTGCAAGCCCCTGAGCTGTTGATTACTCTGTCCAATGCTTCTGTTCATTCTCTATTATCTCTTATGGGCTGGTCTTCTCCCATTAAAGTCAATGTCCGTTCTGCCATTGATATGAATGGGTTCATGATTAGACCTTTGCTTTGTAGGTGACTGGGGGTATGTCTAAGCTTCAAATGCTACAGCTCTGCAGCTGCACTGCTGTAGCGTTTCAGTGTAGATGCTACCTATGCTGAAGGAAAGATTCTACTGTCAGCACAGGTAATCCACCTCTGTGAGAGGCAGTAGCTGGGTTGATGGAAGAATTCTTCCATTGTCCTAGTGCTGTCTATACAGGGGCTTAGTTCACTTAACTATGCCTCTCTGATGCGTAGACTTGTTTTTCCATACACCTGAGTGACATAGTTATGCCAACCTAATTTGTGTAGTGTAGACTGGGCCCAAGTCAAAATCTTCTTTCTTAGGCTGTGAGTCAGTACTTTGGATTATCATGCTGGTTCTATAACTGTCTTCTAGTCTGAGTTTGGTGTCTTGAGTAACCTTCGTGATTGGTTTCAGAGTGGTAGCCGTATTACTCTGTATCAGCAAAAACAACGAGGAGTCCTTGTGGCACCTTAGAGATTAACAAATTTATTTGGGCATAAGCTTTTGTGGGCTAGAACTTCGTCACATGCATGGAGTGGAAAATACAGGAGCAGGTGTAAATACATGAAAGGATGGGAGTTGCCTTACCAAGTGTGAGGTCAATCTAATGAAAATTCAATTAACAGCAGGATACCAAGGGAGGAAAAACCACTTTTTGGTAGTGGTAATAAGAGTGGCCCATTTCAAACAGTTGACAAGAAGGTGTGAGTAACAGTAAGGGGAAATTAGGTTTAGTAATGACCCAACCACTTCCAGTCTTTATTCAGGCCTAATTTGATGGTGTCAGTTTGCAAATTAATTCATGATTGGCTATTTTTATCCCATGTGGAAACCTGCTCCTAACTCAATAATATGTAGCTCTCATACAGTGCTCTTCATCCAGAGATCTAAAAGGGCCTTACAAAAGAGGTCAGTATTATCCCCATTTTTAGAGCTGTAAAGCACATATTAAACCCTGCAAACATGAAAAATGAACGTTTCTTCTGAAAAAACATTGACTTGCTTTGTCAAACATACCTGCTTAAGGTAACTCTCAACTGTCATTCTTCTCTCAGCCCAAACCCACTTAACTGCACTTAAACCTGCAACTGAGAAGCCACACACAATGTCTTGAACTTGCCCTCCGCCTCAGAAAGTGGCCAGACAAAACAAGCTCAAACGATGTCCTCTTGTTGGCTAGAGTTGCTCTACAATGAGAACAGGCAACAGAACTCTGGCCAGTCGCCACTTCCACAATGGAACAAAGGGGGGAAGCATTGCTTTGTGCAATAAATTCACACAATCTTCTTTACTATTGGCAAAACTGGCAGGCACAACGCTTCCCCTTCAGAAGACTTATGACACCATTGTGTTGTAGGTTTTTTATTTTCATTTTTCTTAAGAACTGTGTGACATGCACCTGGTTTAATCACAGCTCAACCCCTGTTTATCAAAAGTTTTTGTGAAGGCTAATGAACCTCCAAGTGATCCTGGCATGACTTATGGTTTTCTATCAAATAACATTTCAAGGTTTTGTGGCTTCAGTTTGATATGAAGCCAATGAAACTCATCAGTTTTGACTGACTTTTGCTTTGTCATTTTGGATTCATTTGAACTAACAAGATTTGTGTGGTCTGGATCTATAGGATGGAATGTTCACATGTCCCTAACCGAGCTTAGCATATTTCTTCTCTTGCCCACATTCAGATTCCCTTTAATGCCCTTAAAATTATGGTCATGTGAGCGTTGTACATTTTATATTTCAGTACAGGATTACAAATACGACTCAATCACTATAGCCGAATAGTCTGAGCTTCTCAACCTCATCTCGCAGGCTAGGATCTGATTTAACAGTTGTGCAAATCCAGAGTAGCTTCATTGCAATTATATTGATGGTGACAAGACCAAAATCACAGCCAACATTTGCAGTTAAATTTAGGATCTAACTGTTTAAACTTTTACCGCAAAGGCAATGGAGTCTTTTGAACTGGTTTTGTACCAGACATGGAATTTGTGCTGCAGCAGCATTTCAGTAGCATTTTAGAGACAGTCCACTATGTCAAGGTGGACAGGCACAAACCATGACACGCATTGCTGAGGACTGCAAAATGACTCAGCTTCCTGGAGGTCTTCATGCCTTGAACATTGTTCATAAGAAAACTGGCTTGGCTTGGCTTGGCATATGCCAAATAATAAAATTAATAAATAACTGTTAAAGGAACAGTACACCCCAATTAGCATACTTGCTGACAGACTCCTGCATACAGTTATCTTCTGCTGATGCCCTAGGGCCTATTAATTCTCTAGTATGTCCCTATTTTCTGCCAAACTTCCTGCCACACCCTCTAACAGATGGGATGTCTTCCCCAACTCTCTTTGGGTGACTTCTTTCCCTTCACTCTAATCCCTTCTTAAGACCCACTTCTACTGTGAAGCCCACTGGAAATGAGTGAATTATGACATGGCACATGAATATCTATTGATCATAAATTGTATGTTGTCACAATGCACATGCCTTTGATTAGCCACACAGAGTCAACTTTTCAGAAATGCCTAAGTCCTACTTTTAAGAGTACCTGAGAGCCATATTGAGGTATGTAGGCATCTAAAGTTGCAGATCGATACCTAGTAGGATTTTCAAAAGTCCAATAGGTAAGGTGCCTAAATGCCTTTGAACAGCTGGCTTTCAGGTACTTAGACTTTGAATGGGACTTGAGCTCTTAAACCACTTGGTTGCTTTTAAAAAAATCTACAGAAAGTCTGGTTACTGACACCTGACTTTCATACACATCCCTTCCACACTGTGTTGCTCCTTCATTGCAATAGATGCAAATTTTGGAATATGAGCTCTCAAAGGCAGGGTCCAGACACTCTGTTTGTACTCTGAGGTATGTAACATAGCTCCAGATTCTTCAATAATCTCAATTCTTATTTCTAATGTTTCTTTCCAGATAAAAAGTTTTCATATTGATGCAACTGAAGAAGAAACTTAAATATATAATAAAAACCAAGACCTTACTTTCCTCTTGAAATTGTATTCACCATAAAAGAAATTTAAATAGGGTTGTATGAAATACACAGAATATAATATGTGAAATAAGTGAGGCTGTTTGAGAAGAACTATAGACATAACAGGCAGCAGGATATTTCACTGCTTTATTTGAATAACCAGACACTATAAATAAGAAGTTTAATAGAAAACAGTTTTTGACAACTGGATGCTGACTTGAATGAATGAGGTGTCCAGCATGTGCTTATTATAGCTAACATTCAACTACGAAAAAGTGTGCAGACCTGTCCATTTAGAAGCACATTTAAACCATAACTTGATAAAAATTGGTGCATTAAATTATTTAGCCTTTAGTTCCCTGCTACCTTATTAAAAGTAAAGTTCAGCAGAATCCTGATTTAAGAATGATACTTTTTAAAATATGCAACAGCATGGAGGAAACCTGCTGGATTATCTCTAGATTCTCTTTATTCTGAGTGAGAGGGGAAGCCACTAGTCCTGGTAACTAAGTGTTCTGCTGCAGGTGCTAACCTCCCTAAGTAGTAGGGAGGAGCAATGTAAAGGCAATACCCTATCTCCCACTGTGTAGCATGCAGCAGAGTTGGCTGGCCACAGAGAGAAAGCAGGTGTTGTGCTTATTAAGGGTGGTGGAACTTTCCCTGGCAGCATGCACTGTCCTTGAGCTGGCAGAACAATAGAATGCTGTAGCCGCTGGAATTTTGTAAAAGCCATACTACAGTGCATGTAACCATTCTGCAGGTTCTCCATTTCCTACAGACACATGGGATCACATGCTGATGTCAATTCCACTGGTGGAACTCTGGGGCACTACAAAATATACGCCAATCTAACTAAATTGCCAGGTGATATTGATATAACTAAACATGGCATTAAAACAAGCCCTCCCAATAGTGAAGATAAATGTATTACTAGGCGCACCTAACGGCCAGGCGCGATCTTTGGTGCAAAGAAAGGGATGAAATTGTGTATGACAGTTTGTTAGTGTCTTCTAAATCACACATTCCTCAAGGTCAGCTCCCTGCCAGCTTCAAAAAAATCACGCCAGCAAGGCAGAACACAGTCTCCTAGAACCAGCTTGGAGCCGTCCTGTCCTGTTACAGAAACCACTGCTTTGTCAATCTCCCTGCAGCTGAGTGTGCAGCAAGCAAGATTGCCTAATGTATTAATCTGAACCATGGTGCTTAGGGAGCTAATGAGACAAGGTACACCGAGTATTTGCCTTGTAAAGAGAGAAGGGAGTTGAGGTATGGACAGAAGAGCATCGTGTCATCACAAGTGGGGTTTAGATGCTAAGATATTTAAGTGCCTAAAGATGCAGAGAGACACACAGAGGGATTTTCAAAAGTGTCCAAACTGGTGAGGCATCTGACTACCATCATCATTCCAAGGCACCTCTCTGCATCTTTCAGAGCTTGTCTCTGAAAATCAGCCCCGGTATGCAGGTGTGTCTGTTTGTTATGCTTTCTAACCATTGACACCAATGGGGCCAGGATTTCACTCTTAGGGTCAGATTGTACCTTTAATCCACAAGCTGTGTTATGGTAGGGGAGAATGAAGAGGTGTTGGAATGGGAGTGCTGCTTCACTCCCTGGCTTGAAGTAGTAATAACAATCCAAACACCTTCAGCACCCCCGCTATAAAGAGTGTTCCAGCAGCACTGCCCCCAATAAAGGCTGGCCCAGCTTTGCTGGTCAGTGCAGAAAATGGCAGAGCTCTGACCAGCTCCTCCTTGAGTCCTCTGGGGAGGTTAGTGCCATTCAGCCTAAAGTCTCCACTCCCTGATTTAGACCAGGACAGGGGAGGGCTCCTCTTCTTCCTACATTATTCACCAGTGCAGGGCCAGGGAAAATCTAGTACTTACACTTCGTACGTTTATTGTATAGTATCTTTTGCAAACTCATGGTGCTTCCAAAAGTTACAAACAGGTGCAAAAAATTACTGTCCCGATCCAAGATTTTATAAAACCACATTCTAGGTATAATAGGGAGAGATGCATTTGATGCACAGCATTCTGCCCAAGAACATCCAAAGCACATGCTTATGAGTTTAGCACAAGGTGGATTTAACTGATATTCAGATATAGGCACACCTGGTGTTGAAGTCATGTTGGAAGACAGCCACTCACCAGCCATTTGCAAACTGGTGGAAGGGGCTTCACATCCAGCCCCACAGTTTTGGAGTTCAAACCATCTCTAATGTTATAAAAGGCGTTGCTTGTACGTATTTCACTACAAAGTAGCTGCCTCTGGCAGTGGATAATGTGTAGCTCTTATGCAGTGATTATTGTCAGTAGAGCTCAATGGAGATAATGATCATTATGTCCATTTTACAGATGGGGAAACTGAGGCACAGAACAGTGAAGTGACTCACCTATGGCAGCAGACCAGTGACAGCCAGGAACAGAAACCAGGTCCCCAAAGTCTGTCTGGCGTTCTATCCACTAAGCAATATCATGTCCCCATGGATAATACATAAGGACTATTTGATCCTAAATTGAATTCTCTGAGGCATGCAGTGACTTTGTGTTGCATTTACAATGGGACCCTGCTCACTGTTTTCAGGCATTACTGCAATGCAAATACATAATAATATGGAGAACGGAAGGTAGGACCAGTGGTGCAAGTAGACTGTAATTCTTACCGGTATGCATGGGCGACTCAGGGAAGGGACAAAGGGGGGCATCAGCTAAAGGGAGGGCGTGTGACCCCCCCCACATGATTCCTCCCCTCCCTGCCCCCAGCCTGGGGCCCCCAAGCTGTCCCCATCCCCTCCCCATCTCATGTTACCTGGGTGGGGTGCGAGGGGGCAGGGGGAGTCTGTTCTCCCACTGCACCGGATGCTGATTTCTGAACTGCAGGGCTCTCCTGGGAACTGCCCTTCTGGCGTGGCTGTGCCACCCCCAGCCCTTCCACACAGCTGCATCTCCTGTCTGGGGTTTGTACAGCCCCGCTGGAGGACAGGGCTGGGGGCAGTACCGGTACAGCTGCGCCAGAGAAGCTGCCGGCACGAGGCGCTGGCTCATGGGAGGGGCGGCCCCACATTCTGCTCCTTTCACTGCTGCAATTCTCGGGAGAGACCCGCCGTTGTAAAGATGTGTCTTTCCGGTACGGCGTACTGGCGATAAATATCTTAATGGTACGGCATATCTGACTGTACCTCCTTACTTGCACCACTGGGTAGGACTCACTCACCATCTGCTCATACTAGAATTTGTGCTACTGCCACTAGTACTTTGCAGGGATTTCTTTCTTGCCAGATTGAAACAGACTGAAAACAAGCTGCACCACACATGAGGAAACACAGCACATTCCCGATTGCTGACAGGATAGAGTGGTCAAGAATTTAAAACTTCACCCTCCTGGATTTTTAAGAGGTCAGGATTACTGAAAAGATTCTACTTTCTTTATCCTGAAGCTATTTCTGTTCACCAGCTCTGGCAGCAGCTGCTGTGTGTGCTCCTCGTAACTCCCAGGCCTTTCAACTTTTAGAGACAAGGCCTGGGTGGCAGCTAGTCAGATCCTAGGTTAATACTGAGCTTTTTGTTATGGTAAAAGAAGCCCTTTGAAGGGCTGGTTCTTAAGTCAGTTCTACTCCAAACATTGTCTTAATGAATCCACAAGACGAGGATAAGGTAATATAAAAGTATGGATTCCTCCCTAGACAGTTGAGTGT
The DNA here is from genome assembly GCF_020497125.1 of Mauremys mutica. Lineage (NCBI taxonomy): Eukaryota > Metazoa > Chordata > Testudines > Geoemydidae > Mauremys > Mauremys mutica. The sequence goes on along the minus strand of NC_059079.1, from coordinate 100,991,679 downwards.
TGAGATGGAAACTCTGACTTTAACTCCCAAGGAAGCAGCGAGCTTTCCCAATGCCGATGGCAAGATGATCATTTATTTAGAGATACCAAATAACAACGAGGAGGGTTAAGAGATAAGATTAGACCTGAAAGTCTTTATGTGGCTTTAAGGTAGATGTTTGGCATCATTTAGTGTAAATGATTTGTTGGAGGGGGGCTATTAATTTATATATGGTTCATTTTAAAACATCCCAAATTGTAATCCCTATAGATATCGCCTGCCTCATTCCAAGACGCTTGAACCAAGCCCAGTTAAATCAAAGTTGATGCATAACACAAATATTGTTAGTTTTAGCTCTAATGCAGAGGTGGGCAAACTACAGCCCGCAGGCCACGTCCGGCCCGCGGGACCATCCTGCCCGGCCCTTGAGCTCCCGGCTGAGGAGGCTAGCCCCCAGCCCCTCCCTCGCTGTCCCCGCTCCGGACAGTGCTCTGTGCGGTGGGGCAGTGCGGCGGCGGGGCTGGCTCTGGCCAGGCGGTGCGGATGCTAGACCTGCTGCTCTGAGCAGCATGGTAAGGGGGGCAGGGAGTGGAGGGGGGGTTGGATGGGGGGGTTGGATTAAGGGGCAGAGGGTCCCAGGGGGCAGTCAGGGAGCAGGGGCTGGTCGGGGGACAAGGAATGGGGGGGTTGGATAAGCATGGGAGTCCTGGGGGGCCTGTCGGGGGTGGGGGTGTGGATAGGGGTCGGGGCAGTCAGGGAGCGGGGGGTTATATAGGGGGTGGGTCCTGGGGGGGTTGGATAAGGAGCGAGGGGTCCCACGAGGGGGCAGTCAGGGGACAAGGAGCAGGGGGGGTTGGATGGGTTGGGGGTTCTGAGGGGGGGCTGTCTGGGGCAGGAAGTGAGAGAGGTCAGATAGATAAGGGGCGGGGGCCAGGCTGTTTGGGGAGGCACAGCCTTCCCTACCCGGCCCTCCATACAGTTTTGCAAGCCTGATGTGGCCCTCCTTGCCCACCCCTGCTCTAATGCAACAATATATCTTCAATCTGTGCATGGACCTCTGAGAGGGGCAAAGTACTTCCCAAATGCCTTCAACTCCCACCATAAATTATCACCAGGAGTTGAGGATGCTTAGCACCTTCCATGGTTGGGCTCTAAACAAAGAGTTCTGTCACGGATTGGAGGCAGCACGGGGCCCTTATTGCTGGGTACTCTTATCTTTATGAAAAGAATGTGACTTGCCATTGTTGCTCTCGAATGCTCTCTGTCGCAGTTCAGTTTTAGACGATTTGAGGGGGGTGAAAATAAATGTTCCCAAGGGGACAAAGCAAGAGAGTGAATCTGGAGGGAAAGGCTCGTTAACAGCGCACACTGACAAACTTTACTGAGCCATGTTACCCAAGGAAGGGCAGTGGATACAAAGAAACCAGCTTTTGCTGGCTTGCTTGTAAAAATAAAATGTGAAGCTAAAAAGAGATCTTTTAGCAATATTTTTATAGTGAAATATTTGTAAGCTGATTCTCTTACACTTCTAGTTTCTAAAAGAAAACCCTAAATTAAATATAACTCTTTTATGGTATAGAAAGGTGATTAAAGTTTCCTCTAGTCCAGGGGTGGCCAACCTGTGGCTCCGGAGCCACATGCGGCTCTTCAGAGGTTAATATGCGGCTCCTTGTATAGGCACCGACTCCGGGGCTGGAGCTACAGGCGCCAACTTTCCAATGTGCCAGGGGGTGTGCACTGCTCAATCTCTGGCTCTGCCCCAGGCCCTGCCCCCACTCCACCCCTTCCTGCCCCCTCCACATAGCCTGCCGTGCCCTCTCTCCTTCCCCCTCCCCCCCAGAGTCTCCTGTATGCCACAAAACAGCTAATAAGGCGGTGCGGGAAGGGAGGAGGAGGCACTGATTTGAGGAGCTGCCAGTGGGCGGGAGGCACTGGGAGCAGGGGAAGCTGATGGGGGGGCTGCTGCCGTATTACTGTGGCTCTTTGGCAATGTACATTGGTAAATTCTGGCTCAGGCTGCCCACCCCTGCTCTATTTTTTTCCTGATTCCACATTTTTGCACTGTATGAAATCCTCACGTCAGTCCCATATGCTGTTCTGAACCCACCTGCCTATATGAAGTTGCCTTAGCGATAGAAACAGCATTGACCTCTCAGTGGTTTGCACGCCCTGCACTGTAGCACATTAGCTAGTTATAATTTTTTCTAGTTTACATGTTCCAAAAATAACTTGCCACTACCTAAATATTTAGGAGCATACTGTAGGATGGAATTTCGCTGTGGGACTCCAATTAACATCAGGGAGCTGAACTCCTTCATGCTGCTGGCCAGCTCTACTGACCGGTGCATAAGGAGGGCAGAGCGGTAGCTCTAACTCTCCCTCTGAAAAGAAGTGGAGAGGGAAGTTGCTCCAAATGGACCATCTTAATAGTAGCCGCTGTTCTTCCTTGTGTGGCGGGGTTGCACGTCTGTCCACAGCTTACACAGTCCAGGCAAGAGACGATGCCTGCCCTCCTCCATGCCATATTTTGCATTCCTGTTAAAATCCGGCCCTGATCCTGCCATATTTGGTGTCTGAATTTATGTGGTTTTGTGATAGTTGGAGGGGGAAAGTTGAGCTAAAAGAGAGCCCTTTTTTAAGGCACTGCTCTTCTTTTCCTCCTAATCAGAGCTGTGAGTGAGACCCTGCTTGATTATCCAGGTCACAGGCACTTTCATGTTCAGGCAGCTGGAGCAGCAGCTGTAAAGGCTGATGAATGTGATTTTTTTTTCTATTTTATTTTTTCCTTTTCTTAGATTCAAATACAATTCCTGACAATCCCATTGGAATTAATCTGCCTGTTCTTTCTCAGAGAGTGTTTAGCTGGACAGTCTCAAGATTTTTTTGCAGGGTCCTTACTGGACCTTCCAAACCCCTTTCCATGAAGCATTCTCCCCTCCCCAAGTACATTCTCTGAATGAAAACCAGGCATTTTTCCTGAGGCGTCTGTATTGGGTTGAAAAGGAACAAAACTGCCAGTGTAGAAACAGTGACATGCATTTCAAAGGGAGAAAAAAGGATGCATCTCAACAGCTAGGGAAAGTATCTCTGATCCCCAAACCATAACTGACGGAGGTATCACAGGTTTGTTAAAAGGTAGGGTTTAATAATAATGATAATAAAAACATTAACAAGACATCTAGAAACAGCTACAAATCACACACTAGATTCTACAGTGTAGAACAATGGCTCTCAATCTTTCCAGACTCCTGTTCCCCCTTTCAGGAGACTGATTAGTCTTGCGTACCCCCAAGTTTCACCTCACTTAAAAACTACTTGCTTACAAACTCAGACATACAAACACAAGTGTCACAGCACATTATTACTCAAAAGTTACTGACTTTCTCATTTTTACCATATAGTTATAAAATAAATCAATCGGAATATAAATATTGTACTTACATTTCAGTACATAGTGTATAGAGCAATATAAACAAGTCATTGTCTGTATGAAATTTTAGTTTGGACTGACTTCGCTAGCGCTTTTTCTGTAGCCTGTTGTAAAATTAGGCAAATACCTAGATGAGTTGATGTACCCCCTGGAAGACCTCTTAGTATCCCCAGGGTGACATGTATCTCTGGTTGAGAAGCAATGCTGTAGAATACTTACCTGAAAGTGAAGGTCATGTCCTAAGCCATAGTAATTCTAGCGGGGGCTAGGGAACCCAAAACCATTAATCAATTTTACCCTCTTTAAGAAATCAAGTGTGTGTGTGTGTGTGTGTATTTGATGACTATAGTTTTTTGTTTTGTTCCCCAAATAGCACTTTGTAATAGCCCTGGAGGGAAAGTACCAACACGAAGATATATTTATCACAAACAATTGAAGAGGAAGAGGGAGAAAAGCCTTCTACAGTTTTATTGTTTTTATATGGCAAACAAAATATACACAATAATAATAATAACAATAATAATAAAAATACGGCTCATATGTTACAGTAAGTATAACAAGTGATAGTGACTAGGGAGAATATGAAACTGTTTGAGAACACTAGGGGAGTTTAGAGGGAGGGGCTGACATTGTTCAGCTTATGCAGTGTTGTTGTAGATGTCTTGGTTCCAGGATATTAGAGAGACAAGGTGGCTGAGGAAGAAGAAGGGCTCTGTATAAGCTCAAAAGCTTACGTCTCTCACCAACCGAAGTTGGTCCAATAAAAGATATTACCTCACCCACCTTGTCACTCTGCTTATTTAGCTTGTGAGGTATGATAGGATCACAGCACTAAAGGGTAATGCCTGCAGGCTGTCTGCAAGGACTTTTCTCTTCAACTGCAAGATCACATGATGCATTAAAGACTATTGTTACAATGGGTGTTTTTTTGGACAGCCCCCTGTTTCTGAGCAGCGTTTCCACTTAGGAATGCGTTGTATCTCTTTGAGCTTCCTTTACATATCATAGCATAAATAGTTGTTCCGGTGGTAAAACTCTGTACTGATGCTGTAGGAAAAAAATGGCCAGTGAGTGGGTCTATGCTTTCCTTCTTTTGTGGGAATCCATTTCCCATTATCTATCTTTCACTGGAATATCCTGACATATAAACTCGTTTGCGACTGCAGTGCTAATCTAAGCGGTGGCAGTAATTGTAATAATTTCCTAGGTGATCATTCAATCTTCTGCATTTTAAAACTTATGATTGCAGGACATGTGTAAAAACTTAGGATGGCAGACTTGGTTTGCTCATGATGATACCCACCCCAATAATGACTGCTTGCATCCGAAGAAGTGGGTATTCACCCACGAAAGCTCATGCTGCAAAACGTCTGTTAGTCTATAAGGTGCCACAGGATTCTTTGCTGCTTCTACAGAACCAGACTAACACGGCTCCCCCTCTGATACTTCACCCCAATAATGTGGTTCAGAAATTCAGCTCAGACTTGAGTCATTGCTTTACAATTCTGATTAGGAGCAAATGCAATAAATTATTCCAGGAAAAATTAGAGAGAGAACTGGAGCAGAGAATGGGGGGCACAGACCATGGGAAAAGGTAAAGAAGGTGAGAGCGAGAAATTCAAGTGAGAAAATATATAAAGGACAAAGCTTCATCTGTTGTAGTAAATCAATGTAGCTCCTCCTGGAGTCCATTGTATCCAGCAGCAGAGGAAGTAGCCTGCTATATATAGGCCACCCAATTTACCAGTCTGGTTTTTTTTCTGAGCTGGTTTGTCCATCCACACCACTAAGCCTGCTTAAACCAAGCTGTCTTTGCTGTACTACCTGCAGCAGAGCCAATGCACTGGAACAGCAGTTTCATTCTTCAGTGCTGCATTAACCTTGGTGGCACCATCTTGATGGCTATCCAGGCTTTCCCCCAGGTAGAACATCAAGTTTAATAGCAATTGTAAATAGTGATCCTTAGAAAAGCTAAATCAGGCCCCCCCAATAATAAAAGGTTCACAAATTTGAGCTGAGCTACTTTTGCACAACTAAAAGTTGTTTGAGAATTGTGCAAATCCTAAAGTATGGAGATCAGGCAGTAAAAGGCAAACACTAAGGGTAGGTTTACACTTACCTTCCGGGTCGACGCGGTGAGTTCGACTTCTCGGAGTTTGAACTATCGCGTCTGATCTAGACGCGATAGTTCGAACTCCGGAAGCGCTCCGGTCGACTCCGGTACTCCACCACTGCAAACGGCGGTGGCGGAGTCGACGGGGGAGCCGCGGAGTTCGACCCCGCCGCGTCTGGACGGGTGAGTAGGTCGAACTAGGGTACTTCGAATTCAGCTACGCTATTCACGTAGCTGAACTTGCGTACCCTAGTTCGACCCCCCCTTCTTAGTGTAGAGCAGGCCTAAGACAACCCAAGGGGAAATGTCATAAGTGATGTTATCACCTTTCTATCAGTGAAATCATTGTTTTACTAGAATTTGGTCTATCCTGCATTCCCATTGATTTCTGCTAGCCCTCACTGCTAGAATCATATTCCGGTTCAGCCATGCGCTGAAGTATGCAATTAGCTTTAAATACATTTGCAAGATACATTTCAAATAAATACATTTGTAAAAATCACAAGCTGTTCTTGGGATGGGGTGGAGGGAGGAAAAAAAAGTAACATTAACTGAATAAATTATTCTCTTTGCAGTTGTAGGGCCCCAGAACTGCAGGTTCCTGCCCAGAGAGAATAATCCCAGTAACTCTACCTATTAAATAAAAGGAGAAAGGAAAGAATAATTCATTCAAGTCGTGCATCAGCAAATGCCATTACTGAGTTAGATTGAGGAGCTTTCCTATTAATGTCAGTCAAACTGAATGCTGCTCAAGAATGTCCAGTCAAACCTGCCATCCTTTTAAAGTATTACTCATTAAAAAAAATAGCCAGGGATAATGAAACCAAAGTCACCTCCATCTCAATAGTGGAGTAAATGTACTCAAACCTTCCCCTCTGCATGGGTAGCATCCTTAATCATATGCTATGAGATGACACAGTCAGCAATTAAAGGCACAGTGCCCAAATTTGAAAGGAACAGCATGCCAGGGCTGCACAAGCATCTGTAATTCCTTCCTTTCGTCACTACACGCAAGAATAGGCTCACACGATAGTGTAAATGATAGACCAGCTGATACTTGAGTTAACCTGCTAGCCTGTCATTGCTTCACAGTATGGATTAGATCTAAAGCTCAAAATCAAAAAAGAAAATGGTCAGTTGTCCAGATCTGCCCAGCCCACATTTTTCTTTTTCCATCTCTGATGATCTCTCACTGTTTCTTTTAAAATGGAATCCTGTCGAACAGACCTATGTTGTTCTAATCCCAAGGTGCTCTTCCCTGCTTTGTTTTTTATGCTACTTCATTCTGAAAGTACAAGGATTTGTATTTCACCTGTTTGGATTTCCCATACCAACTCCCCTTGACTACAGTTGGTCCAGGAGTATTAGGGTGACCAGACAGCAAAGGTGAAAAATCGGGACAAGGGGTGGAGGCAACAGGTACCTATATAAGAAAAAGCCCCAAATATCAGGACTGACCCTATAAAACTGGGACATCCGGTCACCCTAAGGAGTATGTGGATCAGAGGATAGACCACTGAAATGAACTCCTGCAGCTCATCTGCTGCCCAGTTTCACAGATTTCAAGGCCAGAAGGGACTGTTAAATCATCTAATCTGAGCTCTGATAATCTAGTCTACCATTGGAATACTTACTCACACAGGCACCGTCTTCAAATTTTCCCTGGGGGTGCTCAGCCGCTGGTCAGCCCCAGGCCCTGCCCCCACTCCACCCCTTCCCCCAAGACTCCACCCCACCCCACCTCTTCCTGCCCTCACTCCACCCCTTCCACCAAGGCTCCACCACCGCCACACCTCTTCCTGCTCCCGGCTCCACCCCTGCCCCGCCTCTTCCCTGCCTCTTTCCACCCCCTCTCCCAAGCGTGCACCATCCCCCTCCCTCCCAGTGCCTCCTGCACACCGTGAAACAGCTGTTCTGCAGCGTTCAGGCAGTATGGGGTTGGGGGAGTTGATCAGCAGGGGCCACCGGCAGATGGGAGGGGCTGGGGGGAGAGGGAGGAGCTGGCTGCTGGTGGGTGCTAAGCACCCGCTAATTTTTCTCCATGGATGCTCCACCCACGGAGTCAGTGCCTATGCTTACTCACATTAATGACCACTTAGTTACATAAGGAGTCCCACTGAAGTCAGTAAGTGCGCACCAATATGGAGAAAAGGTTCCACAGCTTTTGGTGTCTTGTTTTTTTTTCTCATTCCATCAATGGAAAGCAATCCAGGGGCTTCAGATTTGCAAGGACTGATGCTCTGTATGTTCATCACTGAACAATCCTCTGCTAGACAGAGTAGTTAGTGGAACAATTGTGCAATAGGATTTCAGAGTGGTTTACTCTTTATTCTGTTTCAAATGGGTTTATCATCTTTTTTTGGTAGGACATCATCAAGGGTAGCAAAGTGAGTGGTAATAATTTGCACCATGCTTTCAAACCAGTGTCACGATTCCTTAATCTGACAAAAGAATGTGGAAGATGCACTAGACTGAAATAATGGAAGATGCTTCCTTATGCACATCACCCCCTTGAAGGAGATGCAGATGCAAAACTGTCTGCTTTGTAACAGCTCAGTGGGAGGCTTCATAATGACTACAGTAGGTGGGAATCCACTGTTGACATGGAGGAATAACTATTCAAGCACTATGTGACAGATATGGCAATTTCCTGCAATATCCTAGGGAGATTTTATTGAGTTAAATTTAAGTATCTTTGGGGTCTACTGTATTAAAGGAATGTTGTGTGCCAGGCTCTTTCAGGCCTCGCAGTCCTACCACACCCCACCGCAGAAAAGGAGCAGTGAAGGTGGGTCCTCCAGGCCTGCCTGGAAAAACTGCTGGGAATCAGCCAATCAGAGCACAGTAGGCTCAGATAAAAGGAGCTGCAGGGGCTGAGAAGATCAGTTGCTGACTGGGACCATAAGGGTGAAGAGGGACTGAAAGGCTGTGAAACGCCACAGGTAAAGAGACTGGGGAGAAACCCTGCTCGTGCAGGGACAGGATGAGAAGCTCTCCAGGCACAGAGGCCTGGGACAGAGACTCTTGATTAAAAATGGGGCGGAGACTGTTACAAGTTCTCCAGGCAAAGAAGCCTGAGTGGAGACCCTGAGAAGTCAGGACAGACTTCTCCAGGCATGGAGGCCTGGGCGATACCCTGTTCAAACAGGGGACAGACAGAGAATCCAAGGAGGTGATGGGACAGAGTGGGAAGTAGCTCAGGGAATGCAAGTGGCTGCTATTTGTATGGTCCCTGGATTGGGAACTGGAGTAGTGGTTGGGCTGGGGTCCTCCCACTGGCCACTAGGGAAGTGGCCTAAGCCCCAAGATGGCAATAAGACTCTGTACTAAAAACCCAAGAAAGGGGCTAGAATTTAAATCGGCCTGAAGACAGGGCTGAAGACCACAGAGAGGGCCAGCCATTTGTTGGATTGTGTTACCCCAGAAGGGGTTAATCCGTTTTAGCTATTGTGTGACTTAGCTGGAGGGCTGATGAGGGCAACAGCTGACAGGGAGCACTGCAAGAAGAGAGACAGAGAGTGCAGGTTTGCACCCACCCATCAGGAGGCGCTCCTGATAGGTAAGCGCGCGCCGTCACAGAACAGTTTATGTATTATTGTGGAATGGGATTGTATGTAATGTCTCCAGGGAGGAGATTTGATGTGTGGCCTGGGACTTCAAAGGACCATATTGAAAGTGTGCCAGACTGGAATGGGGCAATAAGTGTGAAGTGAATTTCCTGGGGATTACCTAGGGAGAAGTTAATGCAAATTCCCCATCCACAGTTATACAAAACCCAGCCTTTGGGAGTTACACCCTGAGGAGTGTTCATTATCTATCTTTTCCCGGAGACTTGAGATCAAGGGCTGGAGCTGTATTAAAAAAAACCTGCCCAGCCTGTGTTATGGTTCTGAATCTGAGACAATTATGAACTCATAACCATGGGGGAAAACCCAGTTGTGGGTTTTGAAGGACTGACTCCTACCAGAGACCAAGGTTTGAGTTGGGGTGACCTCTGGTAAGCTTTTAGGCATGCATGTAAGTTCTCCTCTTGTTTTAAACATGTTTTCTCTGTAATGGTTTCACCTTAAGAATAAATGGGCTTGCTTAGAAAAAACCGTGCAGTAGCCTATAACTGCACGCAATATGCTGTTCATGGCCTTTGAAAAGAAGGCAAAGTGCAGGGCTCTCTTAGGCAGCCTGGCTTGCTGGGAATACACCAATGTAGGTAGGGAACTCTGCAGCCTAGAAAAATCCTGCTAAGGAAGGAGGGAGTGCGAGTCTGCCCATGAGAAGTGATGGCTAGGAGCCAGAAACCTTTAGAGCTGATGCCCTTGAGAGACCACAGAAGGGGATTGCAGGAGCAGTTACCCTGAAACTGTGACACACTATAAATCCATTACTGACTTCGCAAAGCTACGAAGTGGTGAAGGGCTCTCTCGTTGCGGTAACCGCTTACATCATCTCTGCAGTGAGTCTGTTCTGAAGCAGCTGTGAGCATGTATTGTCTGAGAGGTGTAATGGGAACATTTGCTGTTAGGCTAGGAATCAATAATAGAGTTTAGGGAAGAACACAGCTGGGTGGACACTGCAAAGCACTTCTTGAAAACAGAATTTTAAACTGACTTAGCTCGTGACACGTTTATACCCCTTTTAGGCTCACTCTGTACAAATGTTTGCATGACTGAGTTTCAAACGCTTGTGGGAAGTGCATTTTAAGCATGCACACTAGGATGCTTGCAAAAAGCCTGTGTCACTGGCCTTCCCCTTCCCCATTCACATGCTTATTATTGTCCCTAGGGACCTGGGAAGAGGTAAAATTGTGAATATTCTCTGTTCCAATAACACTCTGACAGTGTCTTTTAGTCTGTAAATTTCTGTCTGTAAATTTCAAGCAAGCTGTTCTGTAAACATGTTAAAAGATGCTTTGACTAAAACCGATTTAAATAGGATGTGACAAAACACTCTTGGTTTGTCACCATTGCTGGGGAGCCCAGTTCTCAGACGTGTGCATTTTGGGCCCCATCCTGCAAGATCTGAGTGTGTTCATCTTCCTTTAGCTTCGCTGAGGATTGACAGTGCTCAGGATCTCACAGCAGGTGCTCAGAACCTTGCTAGATTAGGCCTAAAGCACTTTAAACCATGTGAATGCATATTTGATAACAATGGTTAGCGAATGTTAACGTGTGGTTCCCACATGTATAACACAATGTTGGCTAGTTTACGCTACTCTTACTTGGACTGAGTAGAAATACACCTCAAGAAGTTCCTTTGAAATACATGAGACTATATCCAAATTACACGGTTAATGGGAGTAAGGATGGCAGAATCTGGCCATGTATAATTAATCATTTTATCCAAGGTTATGTGAATTACCCTAAGAGCTGGGTGATAGTTCTGACTCTCTGCTGTGTGACCTAGAATAAGTTACTTCACTGTGCCTCATTTTTCCCATCTGTAAAATGGGCATAATGAGATTCACCTTCCTTTATAAAAGCACTTTGAGAGCTACAGATAAAAAGAATAAAAGAGCCAGATATTAATATACACTGAAGAAAATTTGAGAGAAAAGGTTATTAACTACACTTTCCTGATTGTAATAAAGCATGTGTTATGTCATTCTCAAATATCACCCTGTGAAACCCTTCAGGTTTTTCCAGTCTTATTTAATTTTAGACTACAAGGTATCAGTGACTCGGTAGTTGAAGTCATCCTCGATTTCATGTATAGGGGAAATAAAATTATATTGTCTGAAGTTATTACTCACAAGAAAATGTCATCAACTTTGAATGCATGAACTAATAGCATGTGCCCTTCAGAGACTTACTCTTTCCCAGATGAAAACCAGTTAACTGTGGAATCTCAAGGCTAGACGAAGGATAGACAAATTGACTATGGATGATTTTTATTCTCTGTCCTATGAACCAAGTTTACTCTCTAATATAGATCTATGTACATGAAGGATCTAACAAGACTTTTTTCCTCTCTTCCTCTCCCTCAGCTACTAGCTGTAATTTGTGCTTTCTTGCATAATCCAGTAGGTATCATAATGCAGTTCTTAACAGTGCTGAAAAACTGACCAAAAATAATGTGTATTCCCAAAGTTATTGAAGAATGGCACAAGCATTCTGTAACTCCACTTGTAACAAGTGGAAAATGATCTGTTCAAATACAAAGAATTTTTAAATAAAATGACCTCTGATTCCTTAGGCCCATATTCAGATGTCTTTACTCACAATTTGAGGTACCTTCTTCTGCAGACTGTAGCAGATCAAGTACTTGTTGCCATGGCGCCTCTTGCTGGTCATCCCGGAATACATTCAATTCCAGCACTCAGAGCGCCCCCTGCTGGCCAGTGTCTGTCCTGCCTCAGGCCCCATGTCCCTCCTGGACCCTGGTGCTCTTTCCCTTGGGGTTCTGCCCACAGCAGTACCCACACGCTCTGGGTCTCCTCTTCCAGGGGAACCCCCAACCCTCTGTGGCCACCTTGCCTCAGTGGCTACTGCCAGTCATCATCTAGCCCCCTTTCTCTGGGGCAGACTGCAGTCTGTAATGGCCACTCATCACTGGCAAGGGTTGGACCTGCTGCCTTTCTAGGCCCCGCTGTCTCCTGCAGCCCCAGTACCTCCTTTGGCATTCAGCAAGGCCTCAGCCTGGGGAATCGCCAGGGCAGAGCTCCCCAGCTCTGCCTGCCCTTCCCCAGCACTGCTCTGCTTCAGGTACCCTGTGGTCCCAGGCAGCTCGGTCCTTCCCACTCCCAGGCTGGAGTAAGACTGACCCAGCTCCTCCCTGAGCCCTCATATCAGGGCAGGGGTGGCTGCTCTTAACCCCTTTTCTACTTGGGTCCCAGCGACAGCCCTCTCCAAGGGTTCCTTTAACCCTGGCTCTCCTGGAGTGGGGCAGCCACCCCACTACATAGACCCATTAATTTCTCCAGTGCAAAAGCAGGAGCAATGTCAACTCCATTGGATTCTGTAAATTTCAGAATGGAACATTTGGTCATCTTGCTATGTTGCTATGAACAGAAACCTGAGTTCAACACAAAATTAAATTCCAAAAGGCCAGAGTCAAAACAGAATACTCACTATATCATGAAATACATTAACTTCTTATATTGCAAGATAGTTTCAGAAACTATGTACTAACTTCCAAATACAAAAAATAATGCACAATACTGAAGGAAATTCAGCTTCTAAGGGCAAAATTCTTCTCAGATCAGCAGGTGGATTTGGATTCTAATATTCTAGGAACCCAATAGAATGTAAGGCCAATGGGTATTCTGCATTTCTGGAAGCAGAAATTGTAGGTGAAAAACACCATGTAGATCTAAGGAATGACTTTTGCTTCAAATGTAGTTGTTGTAAGATATTTGTTTGGATCAATTCTTAATGTTAATAATGTTTGCATTGCAAGGCAGCATTGCTATCTATGTAAGATTTCGGGATTGTCACTGTGTGTCTGAGATTCTGAAGCCTAGAACATCTGAGTCAGTGTGAAGCAATGTAGACAGCTATAAGCATAGATTGGAACTCTGTTGTTGTTGTTGTTCAGAACATCACCAGGTTCAATAATCACTGGGATTCATGGCTGGTTATTATCCCCAAATTTTAGGTTCTCAGCCATTTTGACTTTACAAATTACACCCCTGTAGTGTACAGCTACAGTAAGGCACACATCTATCCCATGACAAGAGGCCTAAATCATTGTGATATCAGAGGTTACTCAATCAGTCACCACCCTTACTCTCCAACTAACAACATTGCATTGGTTATATGAGGAACACTGCACAGATAGTGGATTTCTTGGCCCGACTGCTACACAACTGTGTGACAGCATGTGCATTCAGCCTCTAATATTATATATGTTTAAAAGAACAATATACAATGGATCTATTAGGTTAATGGAAGTTCTGATGTGATGTCTCTGATGCTCTTCCACAGGTCAGTGCCACATGGCGGCAGGTTTAAGACGTGCAGACAAATGGCACACTTTTATTAAAAGCAGCTAGATTTGATTTAATATTTTCTGTGGTTTTGGAGTTTAAACGTATTTAGCTTTCAGCTTTATTTTTCAGGATATTTTAGGGGAAGCGGGCAGGGAGAGTTGATCCTATTCCTAGCAGTGCCCAAAATGAGAAGCTGGGCAAATGAGTGGGGGAATTCAGAAGAAAGGAGTCATCCCTCTGAGGCTGTAAAAGAGCTGCAGGACTGCTCTGCCTCCATGGATTATTTCTGCAGTTCCTCATGTCCCACTGTGAGGGGAGGAGGCACCTCTGCCCATCAAGGGCAGTATATTTCATTGCTCTGCTAAGTGGATATGCCTGAGTGCCTAGGGACGTGGGGTACAAACAAAACAGCTGTGATCACAATGACAAAGTGTTATGAAATCACAATGAAGTGAGCTCCTGTGAAATGTAATGGAGCTCACAAAACTGGGAGACTGGCCAACAAACTGGCAGATGAAATTCAGGTCGATAAAGGCACATTGGAAGCCATAATCCCAACTATACATACAAAATGATGGAGTCTAAATTAGCTGTTCCCAGTCAAGAAAGATGTTGGAGTCATTGTGGGTAGTTCCCTGAAATAATCTGTTCCACAGGCGCTGACTTTTGGTTTTGCTGGTGGGAGCCTCCGAGAGGCACAACCAAAACTTTCCTAAAGAGGGGCCCAGGGAGAGGACCCCTTTCCACTAAGGCACCTGTCCCAGGGCAGCAAAGACAGTGGGGTGCAGGGTGCCCTACAGGCATGGCTCAGCTTGACTTACAGCTTGTAGAGGTCAGAACCAGACACAGGCCCATTTGGGAGGCTGCAGCCAGGGAAGAAAGTATTGTGGCAGTGGGTTCCCAGCTGTGGGCTGCGCTGCCCTGTTATCTCAGGCATGGCAAGGGGAGGCGGTGGCTGCTGGGTCTCTGTTCAGAGCTGGCCAACAGACTGGGACCCTGCCTGTTATGCCCCAGGACCCGCCTCCAACATTTAAGGATGTTTAGATCCAAGGTTTCAGTTTGGGTCCATTTCACTTTGTTCTTTTCCTCGTAGCAGTACCATGGTACTGCAAGAGTACAATACATTTGAACTGTTAATCCTATGGGATTTACTGTCAAAGAATAAACATGGCTAACCTTTCCTGCGTAATTACATTATTTTCCTGCATTAGTATTTCTGAGGATTTACACCTTATTTCATTAGGGCAAAGCAAATGCCACACAGATCAGTGTTTTTTGCATACTCTTGGTAGTGTATGTAATGGCTTGACCCAAATTACCAAGCACACATTTTTACCGCTGTAAACCTTTTGCTGCTATTACACCATGTTGTAATAAAATATACTAGCAAGGAATTCACTGAGCATTCAGCATATGAAGTAACACTGAAATAATACAATATGCTCTTTACTAGTACAAGAAGAAAGCAGGTTGTCAGACAGTTTACCCAACAGCTTAGGAAATTAAGTTCTGTTTAATTTGTATGAAGTAATTGTTGTCAAAGATGCTAGACATCTATGTTAGCTAGATGAGAAAAAACTGATCTGAAGACACTGTTCAATTCAACACTATGACTCAGTTTCTGATAATTGCCACAGCCTCTGCCCCAAAGTGGCTGTTATCTAGTCTGAAACAAGACATGACAAGTAATCCAAACCTTTCTGACATCTGCAAGGTGATCAGCAGGATACATCATCTCACCCTTTATCTCGTGAAAGCTGATGCTGAATTCTTTAAAACCTGGTGCATGGATGCCACTTCTTTATGCTAGGCCCAGAAAGTGTGACTGATTTGTTGTTTTCAAGGTAAAAACATCAACTGGCTATGACACCTGACTGCTGGAGTGCAACACAGATTTCAGTTACATGGTTGTATAAAAGTAGAATGGAAAGGGGAAAAAATGAACCGTATGCTGTATTACTGTATGCTTTCAGTGTGATGTGAGCCATGCCCTGGCTGCCTGTGCTTTTAGGAGGCTGCCGTAATTATGGGCTATTGAGGAGTACATTAGAATTAGGATATTGCAAAAACATTTAAATTGATATTGGAATACAAAAAGCTGTGGCTGTCCTTTGCTTAGCCAGGTAGAACAGTATTCTCTTTTCAGATGCTTAACTCTGCATCTATGGTTTCCACTGTACAATTTATCTTGCTTCACTGTAAATGACTCTGCTTGATTAGTGTATTGTAATTGATGCTATAAAGCTAAATGAAGAATTCAAAACCCTGCTGGAACATTGTCCTAGTGAGTAACATGTATAAAGTCAGAGCACATAAATGTAGTGACTGTCAATATCTTCTTGCTAGGTGGATTTAAAATTTGATTAACTGTTTTATACCAGTGCTCACAGCTGTCTCTTAGTACTCCAGTAAATTAAACCCAAACACTCAGTTGGACTGGGGGAAAACTGCCAGCAAAATGGCTTGACAAAGTGTCTCTAAGCTATACAATTCTCCATTGTGTTGTTCATATTATTCAGATAATTTTTACACCAGCATTGTTACATGTCAGTGGCTTATGTCAGTATTGTTATAGTAATATTACGTTAGATTAGCATGAACAAAACATTATAAATCCAATGAAGATATTCTATGGCACTATTAGGAACACAAATGCCTTGCTTACTGTCATAAGTTGCATCGCTGTCTTTCTTCAGCTCTAGCTGAGCTAGAGATGGGGCCAGCTAGACTGGTGGAGAAGTCCATGGCGCAGGTCCTGGGCTGCTGGCACAAAGTGACTCTAGAACCAGTGTTGCTAGCCATGGAGGTGTCCTGCAAGGTAATCCTGTAGGGATGTGGAGCTGATATAAGCAGGGGGAAGCATGCCTATGCCCCCCTGATGTCCGGTTGCTATAGAAGGTTATTGAGGTCGTCTGCAGCCTACACAAGTTACAACAGCATTCAGACTGCTCTAATTTATGCTGAGGGAATCAGCCTAGTGAACAGCCAGCCCAGGACCGAGGGAGCAGAAATATTGCCTAAAGTCATGTTTGCTAATCCCTCTTGAGTGGCACCAAAGCACTCTTTGAATACTACAGAGAATCTGGGACTGTATTCTTAAAGTACATTCTTCCACATTCACTCAGGGATACTTGTACAGGCCTCCTTAAAAACATAAAGGCATAACTCTTTCCTGTGGAGCTATGAATGCCATCTCCCCGTTCACCTTTACACTGACCAGGTGGGAGAGGAAGGAATGTGTCATTGTGTCTGGGTCACTCATACACAGTGGATAGTTGATCTATAGCTCACAGAATGTTCCTGTTTTTTATTAGAAAATGAGTAACAAGGGTAATGTTAGTTTTTACTACTGTGTGTCAATGTGTGTGGGGTTTTTTTGTTAGTCTTTAGTCTCGTTAAAACTGGAATTACAGCAGGAGCAATGCTCAAGGTTCTAAATCAAAGTGCTTCTTGGGAGAAGGGGATCCTGAATAATTGCCATGTTTCTGGTCAGAGCAAGAGACTGGGTTAAGTATTTTCCTGGCTTGTGGTGACGGTAGTTCTTGTTTAAGATGGCTTCTGAGTTTTTTTGTTCTTTTACTTGTGACATTTGGAAAGTGCTGTAAATGAGCCCAGAGACTGAGATGGTTCATCCATATAAAATATGGTAAAACTCCATAAAGGCAGGAAATATGACAATAGTAACTCTTAAGATGTTTCTGTTTTACAGTAGTCATACCTCCATATCTTCAGTATTCTCTATTCTTACTGTGGGGAATTCTGAGGTAACATTTAGTTTCCTAAGGAAATGAGAGTTTTGAAGGACAATCACTATCCTGAGTTGAGTGAATGAAATGGGAAGGTGGAAATAATAGAAGGAGAAGAGGAAGAAAGAAGGCAGGAGAAAAGTTTGAGTGAAGGGAGGGGCAAGCATTTGTCAAGGCTTCTCTAGCAGGTCTTCTGTATCTTGGATTCTTTTCACCTGGTACTACTCAGTATTGCCACACTCCTCCTACACCACATAGGGGTAACAGGAGCAGCTAAAGTGTTTTTTGTTTTTGGCTATGCTCAGCTGCCAGATGATCCCTTAGATATTGTGTTGCCAGATGGTTCAAGTCAGAGTAACGGAGCTAAGACTGGGGGTTGGGTTGAAAATTAGGGAACTAGAACTTGTTTCCTGTCAGCTATCCCCACCTCTGCCCTGCTTTGCTGATCATAATTCTGCAAAGCGGATACTCTGGCTGGCTGTGTCTGGTAGTAGCAAGACTAGAAATCTGCGTGAAACAGAGGTAATGGGTCGCTTTGCCGACGTGCCACCGCACAACCCTGTCACCTCACTGACTTCAAGCTCATCCGTCTCTGGCAGCCAATGTTACGTTAAAACAGCATTGATGCCAGTATAAGGAGAGAACAGTTCCAGGAAGTACAATTTCAAAGCCGTGAGCTAGGTTTTAATCATGTCTCTCACTCTTGTCAGAAGAAATTACATGGCTAAATCCGTGCAAGCTGCTTTGAATAGCTACCCCTGAATGTTGAATTTACAGTTATAATTGGGGGGGGGGAATAAATAGAATTACACGGTGACACAGAGAGGTTGAAAAGAAAATGGTTAGTGACATTAAGAAAACATATTTCAAATGTTTTTTTTTCCCCAGAAGGTTAACTACGCTTCTGGCATCTGATGGGTTAATATCACCCATGGTGTTCTGGAAGCTAGTCAGTACTGTGCAGTCCATATTACCATCTATAAGGATGCTGATATTAGAGAGATTGCAGGGAGATTCAGCACAGGAGTGTACTTCAATGCCTGTGAGACAGTTTGCTGCCAGGCTCAGTAATTACCCTTTATGGCAAAGCTGTGCCACTTGCTGAGCTAATCATCACTGACAGAAGTGTTACTGTATCTTCCAGCATGCAGGGGTTGTGGCTGGTTCAGCATCCTCTTACTCCCTCCTCTCCTCCCCTCAGTACAGCCCGCCACCTCCACTGGCTGCTGTGCATGTGTGGGAAGCCTCATCTGTAGCATTGTGCATCCACCAGTCTATTCAGCCAGGCTCTTCTCCAGGGTGCACATGTGACACCAGGCTCCTCTATGCTGTACCCCTCCTCCTTCCAGCTCCCCTCCCATTCTGTGCACCCGCCATAGGGCCAGGCAGAATCAGCAGGCCAACTACAGCAAATAATTGTCCAGCTACCATATTCAGTGACTTGCATTCTGCCAGCTCAAAAGGGAGCCCTTACATAGACTTTGGTTGCCAGAACATCTCTCATCTCACTGGGATTTTTAGTCTGCTGTCAGTGTTTGCTGTGCAGTAAAGGAAAATACCCAGAATGTAAAGCAGTCTCACGTATTCCTCCTCTCCAAACAGATGTAGAATATGTCAGTGACCTTTGCATCTGTCCCACCCTGCAGTACAAAATCCAGATACTGGAGCCCCCGATACTGTTAAATATGGCAATTACAGATGCAGCTGCCAGAATATCCAGAAAAGCCATTTCATGGCATGCATGGCCCCTTAAATATTAACCAAAGTTTTCCTTTCTCTCCCCAAAACAAAGATTGCCATACTAGTGCTTTTCTACCCAACTTTGAAGATCTGTGCATTGTAGTCAGAAGCCTACAGTTACATCAGTAGCGGCTGGGTGCTCCTGTCACACTGTGAAACCTGCCCTGTGACACAGGAGTCTTTCGAGAGAGACAGTGCAGGAATTTCATGCTGCACAGCCAGATAAAGGTGAATCCCCGCCATGAAGGAGGCTTTCAAGGTATTTGTTATTTGAAAATGGCCAAATGTCACTGGATAAAATAAGTAAAAGAAGGGCAAAAGTCAAATTTGTTTAAGGGCAGAACAATGTCTTCTAAGGTATAATGGCATTCTCGGGCCCAGTTATGCAAGATACTGAGCAACTCCTGGGAGGTGCTGAGCACCCAGTGCTTTCACATTGGAGTCAGTGGCAAAACTCTCATATGCTGCAGTGGTTGCTGCCTTTATTTTTGCGGTGGCTGCTGGAAACAGATGAGCTTGGCTACACCAGGAGTCGAGGTCACTCAGCACCTCCCAGGAGCACATGGTTGGACCAGTAAGAACTGGTACCCTGTGGAGGTGATACCATACTTGTCCTCCAGAAGAAAAGTTGTGATTGTACAACAGTTCCTTCTCCGCTCCTGCCTAATCAATGGACTTATCTTCAAGATAGACTTGCAGTAAGCGAAACCACTGCTAGCAAAGACTTATAATTAATGCTGCATTTCAAGACATAGCCTAGGCCAGATCCTCCACTGCTGCAAGCAGCCCTTGCTCTATTGAATAGAATTATGGCAATTTACACCAGCCGAGGATCTAAGCAGCTACAGTGATTGACACCAGATTAGGATTGAGGCCTAATATATATAATTTTTTTTTACTCAAATCTTAGGTATCTGCTCAAACCTGAACCTGAAATCCAGACTATGGAGGTGTTTAAAACTTCAATGAGCCTAAGCTACAAAATTTGATTTGAAGTCTAGATTTCAAACTAATAGCTGTACATTTGCTACCATGGCAAAAAGAATTCAGCAAGGCTGCATGTTGTTCAAAGGCTGTACATTTTACCATCCAATCACATTGATTCAACTCAGGGAATAAGCAACCACTCATCAAAAGTTTGTTACTGAACTTCCCTCGCTTTTTCTATTAAACAAAACAATTTAGTTTACCAATTGTATGGAAGGTTCAGACTACACCAGTCGGACTATGCCAAACAATGCTGGGTACTATTATATTTTTGAAGACTTACTATGGAATAAAGTCACCTTGGTAGTCACAACTTCTTCATTAATGCTCTTCTGCCCAATTTAGAACAGGAAAGGGAAATTATGTAAGTGGAGTGAGCCAAAGGAGGATGAAAGACATTTGGCTTTGAAATGCATAATAAATAAGTGCACCATGCCTTTATTCTAGGTAAATAATACATAACAGTTCACCAAAATAAAGTGAAATAGGAGCCTTGTTGAGATGGAACAAAAATGAACAGGATATTCCACTATTCACTGCAGGAGGGGTGGAAAGGATGGAATGTTCACTGTAATGGGAGGTGCTACTTACATTACAGATTGGTGCAAGGTTAATTTGGCTTTTTCCACATGAAATATGACATTAGACATTTCAATGCAACATGAAGAATGGTATAATCTTTCTCCTAATAGATCATAAAATAAACAGATACTTCATTCATTAAGATGTCAATGGATGAAGGATGCTGTGTGTGTGTGTGTGTGTGTGTGTGTGTGTGTGTGTGTGTCTCTCTCTCTCTCTCTTGAGCTGCACGGAGTGGGAATAGCAGTCTATGATAGGATGGATGAAGTCAATATACCTGGTATCTGTGTGCTCACAATTCAAAGCTGAAAATCAAGAGCATGACAATTAAGGACTGGTCTAGATTGGATGTCCATCGGGAGGGCAATCATATGGGTGAAGGGAGAAATTGCCATCTCCAAGTCACATCAACTCCCTACAAAGGGTGCTGGAAATGGGAGTATTGACTACATGTGTTAAGAAGTGAAGAGGACTGTGCATTATGGCAAGATATAGCATTATATGGCCCAGTCCTGCACACCACACTGACATGAACATGATTAAGGGTTTGCTGGGCCAGAGTGTCAGATTCAAAAAGAAAGACAAGGTGGGTGAGGTAATAGCTTATTGGACCAACTTCTGTTAGTGAGAGAGAGAGAAACTTGTGAACTTGCAGAGATCTTCTGCAGGTCAGTTCTGTGTAAGCTCTAAAGCTTGACTCTCTCAATAACAGAAGTTGGTCCAATAACAGATGTTACCTTACACACCTTGTCTCTCTAATATCCTGGGCCCAACATGGCTAGACAAACAGATTAAAAATAATTGAATCTGTTATCTTTTTGTAAAAGAAAATATAATAAAGTTAAGGTGGCAGATGAAAAAAGGGATGCAAGTCATGTGATCACCATATTTAAAAGTGCTGAGCATTGGTAAATTATTAACAATAAAAGATCAGGTGCTCACTGACCCTATGTTTGATCTGTTTTTGTGAAACCTGGGTCTGCAAATAGAGTTTTGAACAGCATAATATTAATTGTTAATGGAAACCCTTACTAAGCATAATGATGCTTTGACTGTTTCTCCCGCTAAGTATGTGAATGTGTCCCATACTTTGTGAGCATGGACTAGCAGCATACTGAGGAAATTTATTTATGAACCATATTTTTTTTCTGTGTAATAAATTCATTGGAGAAGGGCACATTAATAATTTTAGTAATAGTGTTCCAAAATGACAATTCATGTTGCTTATTGATGTTTTCTGTTTGTGGGAGTGCTGCATTGTATTTTATTGGCCAGCATACCCTCTGTATGAAATACAGTATTACAGAAGGATCCATTTCAGTAAACGTTGGAGAGTGAACTGCAAAAAGCCTGCACGTGTCCATAAACCCAGCATAGTGCAAACAGCTGCAGCATGAGTTTCATTACAATGCTTCATCAGTGAATGACCTTAGCCCGAATCTGTATGTGTAGGACACTTTTATTGGAAATGGTAATACATTTCTGCACTAGTTCAGTGCTCCTTTTGAACTGGATTAGGGATTTGCAATGTGAAAAGGACTAAACTAGGAATATCAAAACCAGGAACCCTCTATAGTTATATTAGCAAGGTAAGACACCTTTATAGTCTATAAATAATAATCTTCAGCTTGAATGTCTATATATGCAGTTCCTGGCTTCCTTACAGAAACATGTTTAGTTCAATAAGGACAAAATCTTTCCAAGAGCCCACTTTTGATCCCCTTGAAACTAATAGCAAAACTCCCATTGATTTCAAGGGAAGGATTGGGCTCTACCTGTATGTACAAATGATGACTGAATACCTTCAAATAAAATTCCTATCCTTGAATCTCAACATAAATTCAGGTCACAAGGCAGCAGGAGCCAGAGTTTCCCAACAAAACCGGGATTTCACCATTTAATACCTGAACGCATGTAACAAGAATCAGTCCATTTTTCTGTCTTAAAAGAAACACTGCAAATATATACTCTCTTTGATGGTTCTTTTTCCATATGCACAGGCTGAAAAATCTTGGCTTGCTTCACCAGTAACAAGACAATTGGCAATCCATTCTCTGTTGTTTCAACAGTTTTTAAAGTATTAATCAGGAAGATGCCGTACCCTTTTATAGCTGTAGCTGTCAATTGGTTGGAGTGAGAATTACATGTTGGGACAGGTTTAAGCCATTCACAGTTTTGAAACTGATAATCTGCTTTCCATAAAGTAACTGTTGTAATGCACCAAAAAAGCCAGAAAATTTGATAGAGGCACTGCTACAAGAGGCGAATGTAGCTCAGCCACTCGGTAATAGCAGCCACCGTTAAATGGAATATCCAGTGGGAGTGGCAAGAGGGGAATACCAAAGAAACCCACCGCAGGAAACTTCAACATGAAAAAGGGGAACCATGCAAAAATGAGGAAGCTAGTTAAATAAAAATTTAAAAGGAACAGTCACAAGAGTGACATGCCTGCAGGCTGCATGGAAACTATTTAAAAACGCCACAGTAGAGGCTTAAACTAACCGTAGACCCAATGTTGATAAATGCAAAGTGATGTACATTGGAAAACATAATCCCAACTATACATAGACAAAGATGGGATCTAAATCTGCTCCCACTCAAGAAAGAGATCTTTGAGTCAGTGTAGCCAGAGCAGATATTTTCAGAAAACTATGTTCAGTGGCAGTCATAAAAGTGAACAACGTTAGGAAACATGAGAAAAGGGATAGCTAATAAGACAGAAAATATCAGAATCGCTACATAAATCCATGGTACGCCCGACCATCAATACCATATGAAGTCCTGGTCATCCCATCTTAGAAAAGATGTTAGAAATAGAAAATGTACAGAGAAGGGCAACAAAAATAGTTAGGGGTATGGAACAGCTTTCATGCGGAGAGATTAAAAAGACTTTCACTGTTCAGCTGGGAAAAGAAACAAGGGGGGATATGATAGAGGTCTCTAAAATCATGACTGGTGTGGAGAAAGTGAACAAGGAACTGTAATTTACCCCTTCGCATAACACAAGAACCAATGCAATTAATAGGCAGTTGGCTTAAAACACACATAAGGAAGTACTTCACATAATGTACAGGCGAGTCTCATCTTACGCGGGGGTTCCATTCTGCGGTTAGAGTGTAAAGCGAAAACTGCATATAGTCAAAATTACATTGAGTTGAACGGCGGGCGGAATCGCCCACACTACAGGTACAGTTTTAAAATTAGTTATTTTTCTCTTTGTTTTTTTTTTGCTGACCGTGTAAAGATGAAATTGCGCATGTTAAATGCGCGTAAGATGCAACAGACCTGTACAGTCAACCTGTACAACTCATTGACGGGATATGGTAAAGGCCAAAAGTATAACTGGCTTCAAAGAAGAATTAGGTCAGTTCATAGAGGAGAGGTCAATCAATGGCTATTAGTTAACTTAGTCAAAGATGCAAATACATGCTCAGGGTGTCCCTAAACCTCTGAGTTCCAGAAGCTGGGACTGGATGATAGGGGATGGATCACTCAAATTGGCCTGTTCTGTTCATTTCCTCTGAACACCTGACACTGGCTGCTGCTGGAAGACAGGATACTGGGCTAGATGGACTGTTGGTCTGACCCAGCATGGCCGTTCCTAAGTCACATTCTTAAATAATATAATATTACTGGATGTGGATAAATGTAATAAGTGCAGACTGTTAATGGCCTCTGGTGCGTGTGTTTTTTGTGTGAAAAAGAGTTTCTGTTGCTGTGCTTTTTTCTTTCTTCTGTGTCTTCAACAAATATTTTATATGCTTTTTCTATGGCTTTGATCCCAGATGCTTAATGGGAACAGGTAACTGCTGGAAGTTAGACACATGCTTAAGTGTCTCTTGCTAGATGAAGATCTAAATCAGCTGTATTAACTGAAAATATTTTCCAACATGTCTGTCTTATGGCTTTTTTAAGCCATAAAACATTTGGCATAGACAAAGTCACAATGCAGTGACTACATCTTGAATTTAGGGATGAATCAAAAAGCACAAAACATTCATTTTCCTTCATAAATATTTCAGACATCAGCAACTGAAAACTATGTGCTTGGACAATAAGAAACAAAGCTGTAATTGATATTTCTTTATCATAAGATCTCCAGCCTAATTTTGGAGACCAAAGTAGTTTGGATAATGTGTGGATAAAAACTGTATGTTGTTTAGCTCATTGCTACTTACTTGAGGGGACAGAGTGTTGTATCCACCAGATTGAATCTCTGAAACTTTTCACATTCACTCATTAACTTTCTTGAGAGCTAGTAATGGGCTGTAGCACTGCAAATCACTATTTTCAGTAGGGGGCCTTTAACATTTTCTTTGCAATATCTCAGGAGGAGACAAATTAACTTGTGTCAACAGTATGCGTAATGGAAGGATTATTTATTCTCTGTAGCTGAACATTGAATTTCTATTTAATGCCGGATCCCATTAACTCAGAAATATTGAAGCCGAAATTATGAACTTTCCATCTAAAGCTATGGTGCTGTTGACTTGATGTATGTGCTTCTTTAAAGACTTCCCCTTGATGCCCCCCAAAAGGATGAGATCTGCCAAGAACAGGGATGTCTGCATGGCATCGGTAGGTTTTATATTTGTGTTTAATTCTGAGTTGCAATGAAGTTTGTGGAACCTGAGAGTACACAATGGAAATAGGTTTAAAGTGGTGTTGCTATACTAGTGTGTCAGTATTTTTGTGGTTTGGCTATTATACAAACACAAAAATAAAGGAAGTTAATAAAGTTACGCTAGTGCTGTGATGGCAATGCTAGCATTTCTACCCTACCCTACGGTACCTTGTTTGATCATGGTTTTGTGGAGCAATGTCTCTCCTTTGTGGCAGGCAGCCCTGCTCTGCGATGTCCCCTTCACACAGGCACTCCCCACTGTTGTCTGCAAGGATTGGCTGCCTGCTTTGGGCAGGGTAATGTGTTCTGTAAACTTTGTTTCGAGACTGACAAAATCCAAGTAAGAAAATAACTCTGGATTTTGCTGCCTGTGCCTTTTTAACCAAAGGAGGGGAAACCCTTCAAAATGCAAGCTCTTAGTTGCAGTGCACAGGGAAGGGCCCCAGCCTGGATGTTGGGTTATCCCTGAAGAGCTGCCTGTACTCTGTCTCAGTCTCTCATCCAGCACTGCTCCTGCACAATGGTGGGGGGGCTTTTTAACTGGCCTGCTGGTGCTTGATTGGTCAGTATTTCCTCCTGGCTCTTCTAGACCACTGGAGGACTTTCCTATTGGTCACTCAATCTGAGTGGACTTTCCTTGGTCTGGGAGTGTCAGCAGGAAGCAGAGAGAGCCTGATAGACCACATCACACTTACACTACTTCCCTGCCCCTCCAGCAAGCATGTTCATGCTGTCAGGGATTAAAGAAGTAAGTTGTTATTAGCAGGTGAGGTGTTCAATACGCCTTTATTTTAAAATGTGTAATGTTTTCCAAAGTAGCTGGTTTGCCTGGATAATTGTGAGGTGGGGGTAGGAGCCACTTTTGGAGGTTGGGGTGTTCCTTTCCTATGCATGGAGTTGGCCTGAGTTTGAAATGAGAGCCGATCTGAGGAACAGGTTTGTCAGAAGGACAGAATAAAAGGGGTTTTCATTACTGGTACCTTACTGGAAAAAGCACATGCATGATGCAACACAGAGCTGCTACTGCAGTCCAACAGAACTAACTGACATAGCCATTAATGACAAGCTTCTAGCATACAGTCATGGCATCAATTAATTGCAGAGCTGTCAGAAGGCATTATTTATATGCAGCTATTCCATATTTTTATGCAACTTAACTCTACCAGTGCTGTAGGTAGGCTTGAGTTAAGGAGCACTGACGTGTGTTTTGGAGACTTCCAACATGTGTGTGGACTCAGATTCACTGTGACTGGATGATTAAATGCCCTATCATATTGAACAGCATCATTTACTGGGTAAGTAATGGGTAATGAACTGGACATTTTGTGATAGTGTGTTAAACCAGTATCAGTCTTGCATCAATTCATGATTCAACTAAGGAAACCTATACACGTTCTAATTTGCTTTACTCATTTCCAGTCAAGATATCTCCCAAATTCCCATTCCCTGTATGGAATATTCCTATTACCACTATATATTATCACAAGCTTATTGGTGGTTGCCCTAGTACTCATGCACTTTGCTTGAAATTCAGGCCTCAGTAAATCTTTATTTCTGACCACTCTATATCTTTGTAATGTTCAGTCTTAGCATCATCCTACTGGGATAAAATCTATTGTCAGCAGACAGTTGCTACCAGACTTGTGTTGTGGGTACTTCAGCATGGAGCTAGATAATATGGATGCTACCTTCATCATCCTTATGTAATGTCGGGTTCATAAATTCAAACTCACATGTACATCTTGTTGCCGCAAAAATACAATGAGCTGCTGTTTCTGTCTTCTTTCAAAGGCAGCCTGCAAACAAAGCCCCTTGTTGTTATTGACTATTATCTAAAATTAGAACAACCAGCAGTCTCCCTCAGGAGGAAGCTGGTCTTTTCCCTTCCAAAAAAGCTCTCTTTGTAGAAGAGGCATCTGAACATGAAAATGTGTTGCTTTGAGAATTTGTTTTAAAGAAATTCAGACAGTCTGAGATCCAAATTAAAATGAGATTTTTCAAAAGCTTTGCCAACAAGAGTAATTGATGTTTTAGGGAGTTGGAGGGAGAACACTAAACAAACAAAATTCTGACTATGACTTATGAGTTACCCTTCATTGCTATTGTCATGGCCAGACAGACTAGTATAACACAGGGCTTCTTTCATTTGCTCTCTCCACCAGAAAGCAATGGTAGCTTGCCCATAAGAAATATGGAGGCTGTAATAGCATCTAGCAGTGCTCCTCTTTACTAAGGGAAATGCATTAGAGATTTTAAATGGTTTAATGTGCTTCTGTAAGTGGGCAGGGAAATCTAATACCCCCAGACTTCAGCTTCCCTCCACTTATTCCAGTACTTAGACACTCTAGAAGAACTTTGGCTGGATCCATAAATAAAATCAATGGCTGGAAATATTTCACTTGGATTAATTTTGAATGAAAATATTTAGGTGCAATGAGGGCAAATTGCTTATCATTTTTATGGGTGAAATTTCACCCTGGGTCAAACTCACAAGTACTTATATAGATTCTCGAGAGGTTAAAACCTGGTAGTGTCCTGTCATTCCTGACCTGAGAACTTGACATTGGAAGCTTGATTACAGCTCCACCTCGATTTTGATCTTCAGCCTGCTTCAGGACTCTGAATATGATCCTGATTTGGCTTGTCTACGGACTCTGACCTGCAGCTTGTCCCCACACCTTGGTTTAGTGTTGCCCTCATCCCGGTCCTGACTCTACAGCCAGCTGCAACCTTTGGACCTGTACTTGACCACAACTCCAACCACCAGGTCTGACTGCCTAGAACCCAGAGCCTGACATCATGGTTTAACCCAGTATGACACTTCTTATGTTCTAAAAATATTTGTATTTGTTCATTTTCAGGCTAAGCCCTTTTGGTGCAAGGAACAATATTTACTTCTGTTGCTGTTTATCTTAATTATACCAACTAATACAGAACACAGAAAAATCTGTTTTGAATTAATATTTTTTCCATCACTGACGGCTGCAACCCTTTAATTATTCTCCTGGGTCCAGTATCGAAGTTATATTAATAAGCATTTGAATTCATCCAGAACTAATAGCTGAACCTGTTTTATTGGCTTTAGCATCCCCCTATCTTGTAGATCTGGCTTTACTATAGGCTTTATGAGGAGCTCATTAATTTTATTCTATCTCACGTAATAGACAAATCACACGAGGAGGCTGAGCTTTGACGTTGTTGTTGTTTTCATCCGGTGATGGAGTTCCCTTTGCAGAAAGAGCTGGAAAAGAAAATATTTAAGGCATGAATGTTCTAAATGTGCATATCCGGTCTGAGAAAAAGAGAAACCAGGAAATTTGATGTTTCTTACACGCTAAGGGATATTTTGAAATGAGAGACATGTTTTTAGTGGCGCTGTCACAGGACCTGCAAAGGTTTCTGCCTTCTCGCCCTGTGCTTAGGCTGATGAAATAAGAGTCCTCACGCCGTCTTCCGGTGTTCACCCTTGTGCTTTATTTTACAGTGCCACCGTGCAGTCCCCTTTATCCCCCAACTGTTATCCCCTTTCTAACCCGTTCCAGGGTCTCTTGGCCCTTGAGGCTCCCGTCTTGTGGTGAGGAGACAGAGCTGTAGCCTCCTGACTGAGTTCGGTACAGGGCTTTTATAGCCCTCACTGCCTTCAGCCCAGCTGTCACTGCTTGGCTCAGTCTATTGCAGTGAGCCAGCCCTCCTTAGGGCCTGCAGCCGTGCTCCCTGCAGGCTGCTTTGAGCCTCTGCCCCTGGCCTCTCTGCCGGAAAGCAGGGCTTAGCCAGCATTTTAGCAGAGCATTCAAGGGGTTTGACCCCTGCCCTGCCACAGGCGCTAACACCTTTATGAAGCAAAACGGTCTCCTAATAAGTGGGTAAAATGGTAGGGCTTCTGCCCCAGTCCTACACACTGCTCTACACAGGCAGACCTCGGAGACTGCTGGGTGATGTTGCCCCCTCCCTAGGCTTCAGAGCATGAGCCACAACGTCAAAGCACAGCATAGGCAGATATTGTTAGAGTGACCTCTCTAGCCCAGGTCAGTTGACGCAGGCTGCGCGGCTCACTGCCACAGGTGTGTAGACATACCCCGGGGAAAGCTCCCTCTGACTTCACTGAGGCCAGGATTTCAAGCTGTTGGCTTCACCATAGCCCTGAGTACCATGCCAGGTCACAGTTCAGTTTGCAAACACCATGTGTGATGTCACGTTCCTGCTCCTTTGAAGATTGCCAGAGCCCAGAGATTAAAGAGATAATAGGGAATTCATATCTTGAACGTGAGAGACAAGCACAATACAAATTGTTGAAAGAAAACCGTTTAAACTGTACATCAAAAATGAACAGGAAGGGGCACAAACGACTTGTGGCTCTGTTAATGCAAAAGCTTAGACATACGCTTAACTGTAGTGAGCTTTTTATAGCTAGTACAATATTGTTCATTTCTATTTTAGCGGTTCTGTTCGGACCATATGTTTGTGCTGAGATCTTGAGTCCTCCATCTGCACAATTCCCACTGAAGCCACTTTGAGTCCCATGGGAAGGTTTACAGGATCAGGTGATTTAATAAATACATGGAAAACCTAATCACAAAGCTGGTCAGAATGAGAAATGGATTAGCAGGATGGGCAGGATTAGCTGCATAGCTGAGTATGTTGCTTCTGTATCTCAGAATGGTATTCAGAACTACTGCTCTCACTGTTGTGCTACAGTATGAATAGGTGACTGGTTGATTGTCAATTATGGAACACCTTAGTAAGGGATAGTTAGCACATACAAGTTTCTGCATTTGAAATCTCACTTTTTCTACTAGGCCTTCCAGTTTCCCAGACGGCAGCTAGCACTCTGTATATATTGTACCCAGCACCCGGAGTGAGCTATTCTCAAGTGCAATGTTCAACCTGCCACTGTACTAAGATGAATTTGTTGCAAGAAAATGTATATTTCTTTTAACGAAGGACTAAAACCAACTGAGGCAGAACTTGAAAGGCTGGAAGTTAAAATAACTTTTTAGCGGAAGGGCTGCCTGGCTATTCCCTTTCATAGGGAATGCCCAAACCCAGTAACTGGATAGTCTTGCAGTTAAAGATTTGCAAATGGAACAGCTGAAAATGAAGTGGTGGTAATTGATGGCTAATTAGCTGAAACTAGCAAATGGCCAGCAGGTGTGTTGAGGCACATAAAAAGAAGCTAGGAAGCAGTCAGAGGGTGCCTTGCTCACAGAGCTGTAGTAAAATAGTGCTCTTTGAACAGAGGTGGTAAAACCCGAGAGAAATGGCTGTTTCTATTGGTTATTTTTTTCACTTCCTTTAAATGCTTTTACCTTTCAGATATGGGATGGCTTAATAAACTAAAGCAGTTGTGGTTTTTGTTTCTGGAAAGCCTTTGTGTTTTTGTTCTCTGCTAGGCCTAAGATCAAGCTGAACAGCTCCTTCAAAGCTAGCTTCATTCGGGTCTTTCCATCTGGTCCAGCGTTGATGATCTCCTCACAGCTAGACTTTAAACACATGTGGTTTACAGTTTTTACATATTCAGGTTAAAAATGGCACACGGTTATTCAGTGGTATTGTGATGTTTTCCTTCTTAGGTAGTTAGTTCCTATTGTTTGAAGGAGTGACCAATGCACTGAACCCATTTATGTATCAGATGAACCCCAGTGGTCCCTCCGCTCTCTAGTCTGCCACTACGCTGACCAGAATGCTGATTCCTTGTATCTGAGAGGTTAGCTGCTCTGCAACAGGGAGACAGCATCCATCTAAGGGTATGGACAAATATAAATGCTCTTTGACATATTCCAGTTAGATGGTAAAAATTCCCCTGTGTTTCAGAGAAAATAGTTTGATCTCAGTGAACCTCCCCCCCCCCCAAGCTAGGAACTTGATGACTAGCGATATGGTTTATCTTTGCATAGGGAATGATTTTTGGGCAGAACTTTGAATGTGTCTATTTTTCATCTCTGTCTGGATATTTAAATTCCAGACGGAACAAGGTTTTGATCTTTTCTGCTAGCATTTGGAATTTGGAAGATTCTGGGGAAAAGTGACAGATTAAAGACTGAGGTAAAGAAGTTAAATGGATTTTTATCTCCTCTGTAATTGTCCAGAGGAGGGTACATCATATATTTCTTCCCCCATGACCAAGCACATCCTTTAATAGATAAGGATCTTTTTTTTTTCCCCCAAGTTGAGCCTTCAGTGCAACAATAGCCTTCATTTTAATGGTCTGACAGCTTCCGCTAAATCCAGCTGGTATGTTTCTTAGTGTAAATCAGTGATATTATACCCTGAACTATTACATTACATACCATATCCTTCCCAGGGCTCATTAACTTTGACTGCAAAGAGATTATGTGCAGGTTATGCTGAATATAGTGTAACCCTTCTGCCCCTTTGAGTTGGCAGCGATAAGGGCCGGGTTCAGTATCCAGGGGTTCCGTTTCAATAACGCAAATGCAAAACCGGCTCGAGCCCCCACCCAGTGACCTGGGACAATTACATACCACCACCCCGGGCGCCTCTAGGAGGCAATACTTCCCCACTCGCAAGTACGGAGTCCGAGGTGTAGCAAAATCCTTTTAATAGAGGAGGGAAACAATGCGGCATTACGTTGGAGAAACACCACAAACAGGATTGTAACACAAACCATGAGCAAAAAACCCCACCTCCAAGTACGTTTGGCAATGTCCTTTTCCCCTCAGGGTCTTAAGTCCAAATCACCCCAGAGTTCAAAAGTTCATCTGCAGAGTTTTACCCCCCGCCCCAGCCTGGGTGGAATTGGGAGGGGGGGCACACAGGGTGTAAAGGGGCACCTTACGTGGACCGAGGCCGACTGCCCCGCCTCTGCTGCAGCCTTCACCACGAACAGCTCTGCTCCGCTCCTCCAGCCGTCCCCGCAAACTGCTCCGCTCCACTCGCTGTTCCATGGGCTGCTCCAACCATCCCACACACTGCTCTGCTCCACCAGCTGTCCCCACAAATGCTTGGCTCCACTCTGCTGTGCTAGGCCACTCCAACCGTCCTGCAAACTGCTCTGCCAGCCGCTTAGCGATATATCTTCAAGCTCCCCCACTAGTTAACACAGCACTCAATGATCTCAGCTCTTAGTGATTTCAGCTTGTAGTAGGGGAGCCCCAGTGCTGGTGCACCATTGATCCAAAGTGAATTCAGCTCAGGAGCCTCTAGCTATATTCCTAATAGAATCAAAATTAGCTCTGCTATTCAACAGTGGAAAGAGAGAGAGAAGGAGGTGCAATTGGTATGCCAGGCCCGCAAAAGGGGCCCATACCATCAGGTACACATACCTGTCCCCAGCCCCTCTCAATTCACTAGGTTTTGGCACCCATGTCCCTTGTCTAGCGAGTGCTACTTAACTGATGGTGAAACTCTCTGTCATAAAGCAGTTTCATAGTTCCTCATTCCCATAATCAGGGTGACAACACTTTATTCCTCCTGCCCCAGTAACAAAGAAATTGGGGATCCCACAGCTGTCAAAGTAACCATCCCAGGCTGCTGTGGGCTATGCTAGGCGGGGTGGGTGTGCAAATGCAAATACCTGAAATTCCTTTCCACACTCCCCATAATTCACCACCAGATGTCAGGGTAGAGCTCATCCTGTCTCTGCTTACAATAGGAAATAAACTAAGTCTGTCCCTGTGATTATATGGTTGTGTTGTGCAGTTTCCTTTGAGACTTAGAACTGATAGGGCAGATAACGAGTGATCACTTTGATGTGTTTACCCTTCTGGTGTATTTTGTCTTTTATAATTTTCCTGAGTGCACATTCACAAGCATAGTGATTATCTCGTTTAACCCACATAGTAGTTTTGGGGACATTTATCACATGTTGTGAGAGATGTATTAGACCCATGGATCTTGAAAGGTGTTGGGGAAGGGGATGGATCATTGTAGCAGTGGAGATGTGTCCTCAGGTTTTGCATCTGTTCTGGCAGGGTCTGGTGCTTCTTTGAGTTGGTGTGTCCTGGTCTGTGGGGAGTTTGCTTCTTACGATGAACATGGAGAGGTTGGGGGGGAGGTTGTTTGAAGGCCAGAAGTGGGGGTTTAGGAAAGATTTTTTTTTCAGTATGGAGTCCCCATCGAGTATGGGATGTAGTTATTTGATTACACAGTATGGGTTGGTAAGTCTCAACTAGAGGTGTGAGGTCAGAGGAGGTTTTATTTCTGTATTGAAGCAGGTTCTCTTGGGGTATTTAGGTGGTTTGTTCCATGATGCAATCTTCTGCTTTGGTGGAGTGTCCTTGTTTGGTGAAGGCAGTTTTAAGTGTGTTAAGGTGTATATCCCAGATGTTCTCCTCAGCGCATATTCTGTGGTATCTGAGTGCCTGGCTGTAAACAACAGGTTTCTTGGTGTGTTTGGGGTGACTACTGGATCTATGAAATTAGGTGTGGAGATCCAGCAGTTTCTTGTATATGATTGTCTATAGGGTTCCATTGCTGAAGTTGATTGTGGTGTCCAGGAAGTTGATGCTAGCATGGGAGTGTTCAAGAGAAGATTTAATGGATGGGTGGTAGTGGTTGAAGTTGTGGTGAAAATCTATAAGTGACTTTAAGCGGTCTTCTACTGAGTATGAAAATATCATCATGTATCTCAAGTACATAACTGGTTTCAGGGTGCATTTGTCCAGAAAGTCTTCTTCAAGGTGGTCCATAAAGAGGTTGGCATATTGGGGAGCCATTCTAGTATGCAGGGCTATTCCCATGGTCTTGACAAACAATATTCATCAGGGACATTGCTTTTACTCTTGAAACAATTCTATAAAAAGTAAAGGCATTTTATTTTGAGCTGCTTTGTCATGTGACTTTTGCTCCTCAAACACCATACACGACATGCCAATACGTAGGGTATTTGGGTTATATTTCTATTTATTTTTTTTCTGTAAACTGAATTTTAAAATTACAAATGGCATTCATGTCAGTTAGATTAAACAAATTTGTCTAGTGCGTCATAAATTTGTCTAGTGCGTTAAAAAAATCCTATTGCCAATAATAATGAACTATTCGGCTATTGGGATGTAGTCCACAATTATGAGATTGTAATTGGTTTTCTGCTAAAAGAAGTCTGTCTATTGAGTCTTCATTAGCAAAAAGTTCTTAACACTGAAGGACTCTAATGAAAGACTTTGTTTTGAGCCTTTTATTGTCTGATGTGATGTTTCCTGAAAGACTGAAAACTGCATAGTAACAGTAGCTGCTGCCACCTGTAAAAATAAAATAACCAAGTATTGATTGTTCAAATATACAATAAAACTATTGTACGGGGCCAACCAATTTTATATTTTCAATAAGGAGAACAAAGTTACCAGTGAATCTCAGTCATATACTGTTAAGAATTTACCTCCAGTCCAGACTAAACTGATTCAGTTGGGAGCAGAGTCAAAGCTGAACTCTTGGTATTTCCTGTGGATTGCAAAAGTGAGTAAAAAATAACTGATATAAAGGAAATCCACTGTGAAAGGTAATTCCTGTGCTTGAAGATTCACCTTAACTAGACAGCTTGTAGAACAAGTAAGAAAAATGCCTTTTCCCTGTTGTCCTAGCAAAAGTATAAATAATCACACATTAAACAGATATAGCATTGACAAGGATTGGAAGTCTGCTCTGGACATTTTATAAACCCATCGATTTGTTTTTTGTTCTCTACTTTCCAGTTTTTCAAATAGTTAAATAGCTGGACGAGTCAAACAATTCCAGCATGTAGCTGCTTTATATTCTAGATATTGCTCTCCCCACTATCTGTTTCTTTTCAGACTTGATGTGCTGAAAGATGCAATTGGCCGGAGCCGAGCCCATTAATTATTAATTAAACGGAATAAACCAGTCATGAAATATGACTAATTAAAGCATTTTTTAAAGAATCTGATAAATTCCATAATACAGCCCTCTGGCCCTGATCCACCTAAGCACTTTAGCACATGCCTAACTTCAAACATGGGAGTAGTTGATATTGCTGTAGGGGCGCTTGTACTGTATAAAGGAATGGTAAAGTCCAACATTACTTCATTTATCCTGTTTAGCAAAAGAAAAAACTTTGATGCAAAATTTTGATCAGTACCTTCACTCTCCTCATTGACTTTCAAAGCATCTCAGATAACAAAGGATTTTCAACTACCCTAAGTTGAAAACAGCTGGGCAGCTCTTCAAAATAAACGAGTATTGTTTTCCATTCATATAGAACAACAGCAGGGATACAGTGACTAGAGCTGTCAATTTATCTACCGTATTTATTTCTATACTAGACTGGGGTGCAAGGAAACAGTTTTTCCCTGATGTCATTCGCACTATTGATTCTTCATATGAAAACAATCACCCTAAGATGCAACAGGGCTGGCCTTAGGGAAAATGGCACCCTGGGCGAACCTGTGTTTTGGTGCCTCTGGCCCCCATCCATTGCCCTTGTCCCCTGTTGCCTCCTGACCCATTGCCCCTGGCCCCTGCTGCCTCCCCAGACTCCCCCTCACCCCATTGCCTTGATATCCCTTTCATGGCCTCGCACTCCGGGCCTGACCCGCTCCTTGCCTCTTGGCCACGGCACCCTGGGCAGTCACCCATGTCGCCCCCTGTAAAGTTGGCCCTGCATGTAATTTTCCTCTTCCTGCAGAGTGCAATCCCCTTGGACAATCTTTATGGAAGCTTCTGTGATCAGACAATTTAAGAGTCATCTAAGAACAGTCAGTCTCTGCTGGGCACAGAATCAAATTCTCATTCAAATTTTGTAAATTCTGAGACTTCTCCCTCTGAATGTCTCAAAATGCATTGCATCCCTTTCATGGGAAATCCCTGGGTACAGAAATAGGTCTTAGAGGAGCCCATTAATTGCCTGCTCCCCTTGCCTGGGGTGGCTGGCAATTCAGGGAGAGCTGACCATCCATGTGTTAGGAGAGAAGGTCCTCATTGAAGGGATGTGGTGGAGAAAGAGGAAGGTGGGGACTAACTTATCCCTAATGGTCCAAACGTCAAAAAATAGCTTGGGTTCAGTTCAGAATGGGGAAGGGCTGAAGTTTGGGCAAACGATGATATATATTTTTAAAGTAATGGTTTGTCTTTCCCTAGATACAAATATTTAATAAATTATCTGATCCTTTAAAGTATTTGTGGTTAAAAGTTTAAACATGCACCTCTATGAAAATGAAGCAGGTGGGAAGAAGTGGATTTTAAAGAGGATATTTTGTAAAACGTGTACAAGCAATGATTCAGCTTCTTGCCAGTGATTAATAGAATTATAGAAAAGTAATGGAGTGTCTAAGGGCAGACTTGACCACAAGGTAGTTTTTTTTTAAACTATTCTAGAGGGGAACCAGCTGTGGTCACTCAATTAGGGTAAACTGCAAAGAATGGGGCAGACAATCCCCATAAAGCTGGTGAATGATCCAATACTTAGATTTACCAAGCCAGCATAAAACAGCTTCTTCATTACCTTACCAGTTACTCAGAAGTCCAAACAACAGAGTTCCCTTAAAGTGATCCAGCCACAGGCTTCCATCCAGGTACCCACGTCAAATATGATGAAAATTTCTGTAACTCTAATTTCATCATATAAAAGAGAGATTCTACCAATCCCAAAGGAACAGACACATTCCCTCACAGATAATTGAATATTCCAGATTTTACCCAAATACACGCTACAGACAATTCTTATTAACTAAACTAAAATTATTAAAAAACAAAAGATGTTTACAAGATCAATATACATACAGACATGAGTTCAGTTCAGTTCATTGAGGTTTAGATTCACAGCAGAGTTGGTGAGCTTTGTAGTTGCAAAGAGTTCCTTTAGAATTCAGTTCGTAGGTTATATTCCAATGTCCAAATCTCATATTCAGGGCATACCAGCATAATTGGGACCTCAGTCTTGCGACTCAAACTTCCCCTGATGAAGCCTTAGCAGATCTGAGATGACAGAATCAGGACCCAATGAACTTTTGTACAATTTCATATCCTCTTTGACAAATTGGGATTTCCTCGGGGAACAAAAGATAATTAGGATGACTTTGAAGGAGGTCCATCACCGGTACTTAGCTATACAAATTAACATAAGGCCATTTGCTTGTTCCTCCACCGAATGGGTGTATATTTCAAAGAGAGATGAATACCAAGATAACCTGTGTTTACAATTCATTTAAATGATGGGATTTCTTTTGACATCTGAATTATCAGAATACAGCATAGACAGGGACTGTTGATTACATTGTTCACCCTACTCATACATATGTAAATGCACAAAAACACAGACATTATCTCCCCACATATCTTTTGAGGGTTCTTTATTTTGCAGGATGTTTAACCTTTTCTAGCCATGCATCACACGAGCATAATTGAATTGATGCATGTGGGATTGTATACAAAGATGAGATTGTACGTCATGTTGCCCCGTTTTAAGTGATTGTGTAATGAAAGACCCTATCATACGCATACCGAATAGTAACAGAATCAACTTTGCTGTGGGAAGCATACTTCTACATTTCTTCATTTCGTGAGTATAAATGATCACACTTAGCATTGTTCCTAATATGTCCCCTTAAAGATAGGTCAGTTTCCTGCTGGCAAGTCTTTCCCTTTTTATCACTGTCTGATCAGCTTTGTGAAAAATTGTCGAGACAGATGCTCCTTAGCTGAAACAATGAGATGTAGAGTAGAAAACTGATGTTCTTCATTACTGTAATTTCCAACCTGTCTGATAGCAATAGGAATTCAATTATGTGCCTCCCGTGGCAATAATCCTGTACACTAGATCTTAATTGTTCAGACATTAGGCTGCAATTTGCATTTGTATTGCAGTGACAGCTGACTGTTTTTCAGTTAATATAGATCCGTAGTCCTGATAGTAACAAACATAATTTTAGAAAAAAAAGGGACATTAGTAAATCCATGTACTTTCTCATATGAAGGAGAGGGATCCTGTTTCCTAATTGATTCATTCAGCAATGATTCTTTATATAATTATCAGAAAATAATAATTTCAGCTGAGCTAGAATCTGACATCAGTTTACAGTGCTGGATGCTGCCAACTGGTCTTTGCCTTGCTAACTGGATGTCTTATTCAGAAATGACTATTACAGATGACCAAAAACCTGCATTATGGATAACACAAATATTTAGGCTCCTCAT
Source organism: Mauremys mutica (assembly GCF_020497125.1). Taxonomy (NCBI): domain Eukaryota; kingdom Metazoa; phylum Chordata; order Testudines; family Geoemydidae; genus Mauremys; species Mauremys mutica. Next base: position 100,953,450 of record NC_059079.1, on the reverse strand, counting down.
TATTTAGATTTACAATCCTGAAGGCGCCGCACAGTATTGGACACTTTATATTTTTGGAACAAAAGAGTAAAACTTTTCATATGAAATTAAACAGAAAAATATTCCCTTATAGTAATAGCACTGGTCTAAGTGGTATAATTCACATTTTCAAAAGAGCATTCACAAGAGCACATACTGTGCCTGATGCCAGCTTGCATATGCATTTGAACATATACATACATGTCTGCAAATCCCTTACTTGCCTGTGGCATGACAATAGTGAGAGCTTGCAGATCAGGTGTTCAAAGATTGGCTTGCACCTTTTCTTGTGCACTGTTATGGATTTGAGCTTCTGGGTTTGCAAATGTGAATTTTCCTAGAAGATGTGTAGTTTAAAAAAAAAAAGACTAGAAATGTGTAAATTTTTTGATAATGAATAGTGCAAACCAAGGAGGGGGAGAGTTTCATTATCCACGACATGACATGTTTGTAAAACAAAGGACCATTCTAATCACTTCAGGACTGTTGGCAGCTGGGTATTCAGTTGCTGCATATCCATAGTGTGCACAGACAGTAATCTGTGTTGCTCAAAATGGAAAATAATCATAATCCTCATGGCAAATAGTAATAGCTGCTGCATTGAGTAGATACTGGGCCTGTCCCACGTCAGCGCTTTTAACGCCATGCAACGAACTGGGGGGGGGTGGTAAACTGGAGTGCTCCAGTGGGGTTTGTCTGAGATAGCGGGCTGCTGTGTCAAGGGTTTTTACACTGCCTTGTTAGTGTCTTACCATGTGCCACAGCTGAGCTGTGTGATTGGGGGAAACCTACTGGTGATGGTGCTTCACCCGCCTCAAATGCTCTCCTGTGCTGCTCCCACTGCTCAGTGCAAATAAACAAGCCAGGAGCAGATGCCTCCTGTCACTCAGTACAAGGCTGACAACAATACACTATTGGCCCATCAAGTCCAATAGCTGCTGGGTTCTCCAGCCCCAGCCCCTTCTTGGCTGATGCCCCACACTTGTAGTGGGCTAAACCAGCTCCTGGCCCTTGGCAGAGAATGAGCTGTGGAAGGGTGTTTGTGTCACTGCATCTCTGTGACATGGACACCTTGGCAAAGGGTCTCCTGTTCTCTGCAAACATCTCTCACTTCAGACCTGACAAATACACTACATCAAACACATGTCTTACAGGCTATCTATCCATAAAGAGTAACACGTAAGGTATCTACAGAAAACTCGTAATCCTTGTGAGCTGCATGTACAGATAATATCTGAGGAATAATGTATTGATATTGACAGTATGCTTTAAGCACTTGTAGGCTAAGAGAGTGTGTAGAGCTGGTTGGGGAATGGTCCACAGAAGTGTGGGTTCAGTGGAAAATGCAATTGCAGCACAACTGAAGTTTTCCAATTTGGGGAATATTTTTATTCCCCCCGCTCCCCAACCGGGGGGAAATCAAAATGAAACTTTTTTGTTTGTTTGTTTTTGGGTCAGGTCAACCCAAATCATAACATTGTGGTTTGTCGAAATGTATCAAAACACTATACTGTTGAACTGACCTAGATTGATCTGTGCCCTCCCCACCCAAGCTACCACAGTGCTTCGTAGGAGTTTAGTTTGGTTGTCTGATACCCTCATTCTCTTCTGTGGGCTGAGCTCTTTGGCTGCGCTACTATAATGTACTGTTGTCTCCACCCTGGGTGAACTGCTGTGGTGCATCATGGGAGTGTCATGACTGGGTAGGAGCTGAATGGCAACCCCGAGGGAGAAGTCTGTGACCTAGTTGAGGACTAGGGAAGACCGACTGAGTTTGACATTTGGTACGCTGGAAGGGGTGAAATTAGAGTTAAATTAATTCACCAGAAAGGGAAAGAAAGGCAGCAGCTGCATTTGTAGGGCAGTTCTTACCCCATGAAAAAAGATGACAAAATCCAACTGACACATGCTCCATAATAAGTAGTTCAGGACCCTGATCCAGTACACCTGCAAGCACCTCAAGCACTGGTGCAGGTGTCTGGACCACGCACAGGAGTCCAGCATCTATCTGGCCTCAGGGTGGACACTCCATCCAGAGAGCATTAGTAAGCTACAAATAAAATACTCCTGACATCAGAGACTATAGGATCTGGCCTGTAACCTGTAAAAGTCCTTTGTAATCCTTCTATAGAAAAAAGCTATATCAGTATAAATCTCTATGATGCTAATTGGAGATCTTCCAGGACACAGAATAACAACCTGTCTATATAAAAACAACGAGGAGTCCTTGTGGCACCTTAGAGACTAACAAATTTATTTGGGCATAAACTTTCATGGGCTATAATCCACTTCATCAGTGCCCACAAAATCTTATGCCCAAATAAATGTGTTTGTCTCTAAGATGCCACAAGGACTCCTCGTTGTTTTTGCTGATACAGACTAACACGGTTCTCTGAAACCTGTAACCTGTCTATATGTTATATAAGTGTAGAACAACAGACCCCTGAATGGTAAAGTCACTGTTTGCTTCTACATAGTCACTGCAAAAAAGGGTGAACGTCCTTCAACAGAAAGAGATGCAGTAACTCAGCATACACATGAAATATTATTGTCCTATCTCAGATTCGACATTAGCAAGCAGTTGTAATGAAGAAACTGGGAACAACATCAGAGCAGTAACCACTGAAAATCAATGGACCATGTACCCTTTGGGCTATTTTAGTGAAGAAACATGTTTCAGTATTTCAGGTGTTTATTTCAGCTTCTTGGGGAGTGTCTGCTTTGTATTGATTTTGTTGTTATGACTCAAATCTCATTTCCTAGGTGCTTTTTTAATATGCAGTCAAATCAATTCTAGTAACCATAATGACCATGTTTTTTATTTACTTTTTTCTTATGCTGGTTGAATTGTCCCTTTGGTCGGCATTATTCTATGTAATCATATAACTATAGTCCTTATGGTTAACACTATTTCTTCCTAAAAATGATTAACAGTTCTTCAAGAACATGGTGGTAAATTAGTACCTCCCATTTTCTCCCATCACTCACTAACCCCACTTGATAACTGGGATGACCAACTGAGCCTCAGTTATCATTTTAGCTGTAAAAAGCTCTAGCATGCAAGATAAAAGCAAGTCTGTTATTAATTTTTGTAAATGTCACTTTATATTTTAATTCACAATTTGTCTAGTTCTGTTTTTTTAGGGGAAATCTCATTCAGTGAATAATACTGACGGAAAATAGCCAGAGGCCTTTTTTTTATACCTCAGACTTAAATGGTTGAGACAATAAATTCTTATATTGATATATGTTGAAAAAGACTTAAGGAAAAAATAAGACTATCCCCTCCTCCTCCCCTCCAAACTGCAACAATAATATAGGGCATGATTCTAACACCTTCAGTCTCAGGGAGTAGAGCTTTCCTCTGCAAGGTACCTGCCAATTGTGCCATGGTAAGAGGAACACATGGGGCTGGCATTACCCAGTGTAATAGGATCACTAAGGCCTGGTCTACACTAGGGGGAAGGGGGTCGAACTAAGGTACGCAAGTTCAGCTACACGAATAGCGTAGCTGAACTCGAACTACCTTAGTTCGAACTACTCACCCGTCCAGACGCCGCGGGATCGAAGTCCGCGGCTCCCCTGTCGACTCCGCCACCGCCGTTCGTGGTGGTGGAGTTCCGGAGTCGACGGGAGCGCGTTCGGAGTTCGATATATCGCGTCTAGATGAGACACTTTATATCGAACTCCGAGAAATCGAACGCTACCCGCCGACCCGGGCGGGTAGTATAGACGTAGCCTAAGAGATCAGAGAGCTCTTTCATTTAGCCAATGGATCACTGATAAATCACTCTTTTTAATGTTTCTGTAGCCTCATTCAAATAAATGCCCTAGTTAGTCAGTGTTTCCTACAGTGGCTGGGATTTCACTGTGGTCACCTCCCCTATCAGGTTGTGGAGCCCGAAACTGAATCCACAGGCGGCTGCTGAATCTAGGCAGGTTGCCAATATGCCAGCGCTGTGTTAATGAGAACGCAGACAGCACTGGTATTTTGATACTTGTGGATGGCTTTTTTGTGTGTTTTCTTTTTTCTTTATTCTGAAACCCTCGCTCTCAATACCCATTGAGGTCACCGAGGAAGGATGTTTAAATACCTTATATATGAAAGGAAGAAACAAGAGAGCAAGACACGCAGCTGGATCAAAAGCATACTGCTATTTCTCCATGACATGCTGCTGGCATGTTGGCAAAGTACCAAGAAAGTGAGAGAACAGATGTGGATGGATCCCATTGCAATTTATACACCATGTGTCATGACAGCAATGCTGTGCTCCAAAGACATCCCCTCCAGCCTGAACAACTGTCAGAATGCAACTGGAATTTTTCAGCTAAATCTCATATAGCAAAAGTGTGTTTAAAACCACTTAAAATGGAAATGCAATAATGTTTTGCACTTTATAACTCAATCGCTTTTTAAAGACGTACCAAATCCAAATGACGTCAAGAGGCGCTTTGCCTGAATAAGAGCTGAATAAATAGTAAGGCCTAAGTTGCATCCCTTGTGCAGAAACCCTCTCCCAGCTCCAGCCGGTGTTTCTCAAATGTGGCCACCCTGGCTGCATGCAGCCACCAGGGGCTTTTCTTGCAGCCACAGCATCCCGGGCTGTGATTCCGGGGAGGAGGTGGAGAAGCAGCGGCCCCTCCCCATCCCTGGTGCTCCTGGATACAGTGCCTTTGTGTTGGTTGCTGGGGCTTCCAGTAGGGGTTGGGCCCCGCCTCCAGAGACACCTGGGGCACAATGCTGGAGGAGCAGGCAGTGGGTGAGTTCCCCACCTTCTCAGGGGCAGTGGGGCTCTGGCTTTGGGCTTCATCCCCCTAGCTTTGGGTTCCATCACCTGTGGGGCTTTAGGCTACCCTCCCCCTCCCATTGCCCCCGGCCCCTGCTGCCTCTCCCGATTTCCCCCATCCAGGGCTTAATTTGTCCCCAGACTTGTGGGGCTGAGTAAGTCTGCTGTGAAAAGTGATACTTGTATGTTTAATATCACTTTTCATAGCAGCCTTAGTGAGTAGCGATCAATAAATTGCAGCGCTTTGGACATGCATATTTGTTTGTTTTTTCCTAAAGCTAATTAATTGTTTTAGGAAAAAGTGTGAGAGGGGCCATGAGCAAGAGTTGGTGGCCGTACTCTGAGGCCACCAAATAATTTGTCCTGAGAACCCCTGCTTCTAGCCCCATCCAGAGAGGGGACCAGCGAGAGCCAAATCCATGGCATTTTCACCAGATCTGGCCTTTGAGGAAAGGGAGTGAGGTTTACTCCTATGGAAGAAGGAAGGGAGGGCTTCATCCATTGATCTTGGGCAATATGCTACAGGCCAAAGTAATCTACATAGAGGCTCTCTTTCCTGACCATAGATTTGTGGCTTTCTGGCCACCTTCTTTGCCTTGGCCTCTGCTGTCCTGGAAGTCCCCTAAAGGAGGATTCCACAACACAGAGGGGCTTTTGCTTAAAATTGAATGCAGCCCTTGTATGTTTAAGCAGGTTCTCTATGGGATTGAAGAGGAGGAACAATATGGACAATGTTGGGACTGTGTACTTTTAGCAGAAAGCTTGCGAATGATTTCTTAACCAGTCCCTTTGCTTCAAGTCCCTCATACATCACATCCCAGTTCTCTCCAGGATCAGGAACATTAGGACCTCTTTGAGTTTAACTTAATTTCACACAAAGAACTTGCGTCCTTGTCTGCTATAAACTGGACTGACTGTTAAGCTCATTTTATTTCATATAGGCCACCAAATAACCATCACCTTTCAGGGTAGCTTCAGGTTTGCGGCAAACTAGAGGCCATATTGCTGCACATCTGTGTTCAAAAATTATGAGTTAAGCCTAAAAATAACTACATTGGTTTTAAAAATATGTTCAAAAATAATACATTTGGGATTCTTTTTATTTGTTTTCTGATTCCTGAGCTCTTAGGGTTCACACAGTTCACATTCAAGCTTTTCTCCACCACTGTGAGGGCTAGAAACTTACTTTTTAAAAAACAAAATCTAATTTTATCATATCATTTGTTTCCCAGAGCTGGGGCTTTAAAATATCTATCAATCATCTATTGTCTACCTGCTGTGAGATTCATGATAACAGTGTGAGACTAGGCAACACTGTAGAAGTAGCAGTATCTTATATGACCTTCTCACATGCATCCATTGTCGTTAAGTCAGAGAGCAGCTCCTATAACCAGGGTCCTGCACTGATATTCCAGGTACCTTCAATATAGTAAGCAAGAGAGTATATTTGGAGTAATTTATTGCTAAAGATTAAAAATCTGACTCTTTTTTTTAGAGAGTCTTAGCCCAGCTGTCACTGGGCATGTCCACATCATAGCTGGCACCTTTCAGAGCAGCCTGAAACAAATGTAAGGGAGACTTAAAGATGTCTGTCCTGGACTGGTTTGGGACAGCTGGGGTAGCATAGGGAAGCTTGAACCACCTTTTGTCCATCCCTGTTTTATGGATACTTTTATTTCAGTCTGCAGAATGATCAAGCCTGCAGCTTTCATGAGCACTACATTTATTTAACAGTGAATTTTAGCAAGTATTTGTCCCTTCACTCTGGAAAATGTGAATGTAGATGAGGCCCTGAAATATAAACTCTTGTGTCAGAGGCCTAGTCTGAGGCCTGAAGCCTGAACCAAAGTACTTCCAGGCACTGCTAAGCAAAAGCTGGGCTATGAGCCAGAGGCAGGCCTCACTCACAGAAGTAGCGAGAAGAGGAACTTGTGCCAAGATGACATCAGGACACTCCATAGACATAACAAGGAACAGGCAGGTGTATCTTAAAGACAGGACAGCATGATGGATAGATCTGTATGTTTGGAACAACATGATCAAAGAGGAGACAGCGCCTAATGAGCCAAGGGGCTGTACCTCAATACGTCAGGAGGGATGAGTAATCTGTCCTGTAACTGTATAAAAGTAGGTCCCACAGTGTGTATCTTTGTCCAGCCTAGGGGGCAGTGGAGTGTCCCACCACTGACTGAGCTGTGTCCATTGCCAGGGGGCATATATTCGTAGTATGTCCTGTAAAGTCTATAGGAAACTATTACTGTGCTTCGTTTGACAATAAACCTGTCTCGGGTTCCTTCGTACCTTACTAGAGTCTGTGGTCTTTGGGGGTTCTCTCGGGGTTTGCTGTGTCAGCTATTTGCGCAGAGCCGGGGCAGCACACGGAGGGAACACGCATGCAGCCGACTGTTATCATCATCAAACGAGCAGAGCACCACACGGGTAACTACTAACAACAGTGAAGGCTGAACTGCACATCTATATTGCAGCAACTAGTTGGCATGTGTTTAAGAAACTTCAGTGCTGACTGGATGAGAGACTCATGAGAGTTGATTAATGCCAGGAAGATATTTCTCTCATGAAGACTTATGGGGAAAATTGATTAATGCTGAGTGGCTGTTTAGTTATGATGACATAGAGATAAAGCTGAAGCCTGTTGATGAAAGATGTCTTCTTTAAGTTCAATAAGCCACCTGCAGTTTTTATGATCATACATCACCTTTGCATTTTTTTCACCTTCTACTATCCAATATTATCACTGCTCACAGTTATATTTTCCCTGAAAATATCTGATCATAGAGTTTTCCTTCTAACTCCACTGAAAAAGCACTTGTGTCTGAGAGAAAAAGGGATGCAGAGAGTGAGATGGAGATAAATATTTTTACATATGATGGAGAGGAGAGAGAGAAATTGCATTAAACTGCTGGATGTCAGTTTGTCAGACGTCTACAAAACAAGCAAACCCCAGCCTACTAAGAAAACAATATCTAAAATAATGCTGACAACAAACATAACCAGAATTTTTCCCCTCTCCTTTACTGGATTATTTGCTAAAAAAGGGAGTGAATAATGGAGGTGGTGGTAGAGTACAGAACACTGCAGTGTAGCTTCTCAGTAACCGGCCCCTGGGAGCACATTGTACCTGTCTTCCACTCTCCACACTGGTTTCCCATAGAAGATCGAGTCAAGTCCAAGGACTTGGTCCTTATCTTCCTGGTGCTCAGCGTCCAGGGCCAAGGGTACCTAAAATGATCTAAAGCTCCAGGATAAAGGCTGTGATCTACCTTTCTGCTCCTCTAGCCCAATGGAATTGTACCATAAGGGTAAAGCTCATCTGTGCAGGAGATAGAGCTTTCTTGGGGATCAGTCTCAGGGTACGTCTACACTACAAGACTATTTCGAATCTACTTAATTCGAATTTGTGGAATCGACCTTATGAAGTCGAATTTGTGTATCCACACTAAATACACTATTCGACTGTCTGAGTCCACAGTAACGGGGCCAGCGTCGACTTTGGAAGCGGTGCACTGTGGGAAGCTATCCCACAGTTCCCGCACTCCCCGCTGCCCATTGGAATGCTGGGTAGAGCCCCCAATGCCTGCTGGGGGAAAAATGTGTCGAGGGTGGTTTTGGGTAACTGTCATCATTGAACCGTCAATCACGCCCTCCCTCCCTCCCTCCCTCAAAGCGCCTGCGGGCAATCTGTTCGTGCACTTTTCTGCTCAGTGACAGCGCGGGCACCACAGCACTTTGAGCACGGATCCCGCTGCAGTTATGGCCGTTGTCAACTCCTCGCACCTTATCGTCCACCTCTTCCACAGTCAGCTGCTGAGAAATAGGGCTACTTTTCAATGGTGCTGCGAGCACTGGTGGACCATGGGGGACGTTTTACCAACATCAACGTCGTGTGGCCAGGCAAAGTTCATGACGTGCTTGTTTTCAGGAACTCTGGTCTGTTTAGACGCCTGCAGGAAGGTAGTTTCTTCCCGGACCACAAAATAAGTCTTGGGGATGTGCAGATGCCTATAGTGATCGTCGGGGACCCAGCCTACCCGCTAATGCCCTGGCTCGTGAAGCTCTGTGCAGGCGCCTTGCACAGCGACAAGGAACTCTTCAAGTACCAGCGAGCAGTGAGCAGCGTGACCTGTGACTGTTCAGTTTCTTTACAGAGAAGCTGAACCTGCCCCTGTTTCTTTACCAAGTTACTGTTGACTAGCCTCTGCAGTTACATACCCCGCCCACCCCGCTTCCCCAACTTCCAACACACGTATAAAAATAAAATACATGTTCCACTGTAACTTTACAAAGGTTTCTTTATTGATGACTTTGCGTTACAGGGTTGAAACTGGGACACGGACTGTGCTGGGTAGGGTGTGCGGTGATGTAAAGACCGCCTGTAAACTCGAGGAATGACAGGCTCCTGCTCCCAGAGCGGTCTGCAGTGCAGGACTGGATGTTTCAACGGAGCCTGCCATCCCTCCTTTTTGGGACTCTGTGTGCGTGGGCTATGTGGCCTTTTGGCGGGGGAGGACGGATACAGATTCCTCTGCTGCGTGGCTCTGTGGTCCAGGACAGGGACCGTTGCATGAGATCTGTAACCCCCCTCCCCCGCTACAAAGTCACGTACCCCCCCACCCACACAGAACCTCCAAACCACCTCCCATACCGACCAGGGTGCCTACTGACTGCAGTGTGTGTGTGACCTGCTGCTGATCCTGCCCCCATGTCTGTACCCTGGTAAAGGTGATTGTCCTGTCAAATTACCAACCCCCTTCCCCCCCTTCAAACACAGTCTCCTCTAAAAGAACATGACGGAAAAAGTAATTAACAGAAAAGTATTTTTTATTATCAACTAGACAGTTAGGGGATGAAACTAGGATGGGGGCTTGGGTGAGGTGGGAAGGAAAGGACTTCTCAAAAATTAGGCTATGAGAGCTTTTCGGTACTTGAGCACTCTGCTGCGGTGCAGTGACAGTTTTCACGGCCTCTGGCGCCCCTCCTTCTGGTTATTTTGGGTGAGGGGGGTATGGGACTTTGTGGCGGGGGAGGGCGGTTGCAGATACACTGCAGGGGGGCTCTGTCCTCCTGCCTGATGTCCTGCAGAACATGCACAAGGCGCAGGAGCATGTCCGTTTGCTCCCTCATTAGTCCAAGCAGCGTTTGAGTCGACTGCTTGTCTTCCTCACGTCACCTCTCCTCCCGTTCGCTGTGTGAGCGCTGGTACAGAGAGAGGGTCTCCCTCCACTGGCTCTGCTGGTCCGCCTCGTCTCGGGAGCACCCCCTAACTTCATCGAACATCTCGTCCCCTGTCTTTTTCTTTCGCCGCCTAATCTTTGCCAGCCTCTGTGAGGGGGCTGCTGTGGCAGGTCTGGAGACAGTTGAAGCTGTGTGATGGGAAAAAGGGAGTGAATTCCTTGCAAAGATAAATTTTGGCGAACAATGAACACAGTGTAGTCTGTCTCTGTGAATTCTGGGTTGAGATCCCAGTGCCTGATGGGGCAAACACCATTTTCGCGGGTGGTTCTGGGTAAATGTCGTCAGTCATCCCTTCCTCCGGGAAAGCTACAGCAGACAATCATTTCAAGCCCGTTTTCCCTGGATTGCCCTGGCAGACGCCACAGCGTGGAAACCATGGAGCCTATTTTGCCTTTTGTGCCTGTCACCGTATGTGTACTAGATGCCGCTGACAGAGGCAGTCCAGCAGCGCTACACAGCAGCATGCTTTTGCTTTTGCATGATAGCAGAGATGGTTACCAGCCATACTGTACCATCTACCATACCATAATTTGGTAATAAGATGGGCATGGTTACCAGTCCTTTTGCACTGCAACATTTGCTGCTGTCATAAGTGCCCCTGGCTGCTCTTAGCCAGGGGCGCAAAAGCCAAAATTGGGAATGACTCCCTGAGTCAATCCCTCCTTTTTGGTATGTAAAAATAGAATCAGTCCTGCCTAGAATATGGGCAAGTGTACTAGAGAACCACTGTATCAGAGAACCAGAGAGCACAGCTGCTCTGTGTCAGATCCTGCATAGATTGAGCTGAATGCTATTCACAGGGGGTGCTCCTGCAACAACCCCACCTGTTCATTCCATTCTTCCCCAGCCTTCCTGGGCTACCATAGCATTGTCCCCCCACTTGTGTGATGAAGTAATAAAGAATGCAGGAATAAGACACAGTGCCTTGTTAGTGAGAAATGAGTGGAAGGCAGCCTCCAGTTGCTATGATAGTCCAGATAGGACATTAAGGAGTGTGGAGGAGAGGAGCCCAGCATCCTGCTGCAAGTCCAGGGGCAATTGAATCTTTTCTTTACACATGAAGGGTGGGGGCTGATGAAGCTCAGCCCCCTGTTGCTATGATGAGGACGGTTACCAGCCATACTGCACCATCTACCAGGAAAAATTAGGGCCAGGCGCCCTTGATCGACCTCACAGATGCTAGTACGCATGGTTACCAGTCCTTTTGCACTGCCCCATGTGCCAATAGGCTGATGATGACGATGGATATCAGTCTTATTGTACCATCAGCCATCCATAGCGTGGGGGGAGTGAGGATGTCGGTGTTCAGTGCTGCACCATCGCATCTATCTTCAGCATTCAGTAAAGATACGGTGACATGTAAAAGAGTCACCAGAGGATTGTTTTCCCTTTCACTTCTGGTGGTGGGTGGGGGTGTGCGTAAATTGCCGAGCTATGCCCTGACCCACCGCGGACACTGTGTTTGACCCTAGAAGCATTTGGAGCTCAGCCAAGAATGCAAATCCTTTTCGGAGACAGCAGGAACTGTGGGATACCTTGCGTCCTCAGTCCCCCCTCCCTCCATGAGCGTCCATTTGATTCTTTGGCTTTCCGTTACGCTCGACATGCAGCAGCGTGCTGAGTCTGTGCTATGCCGTCTGTCTGGAGTTTTTTGAAAAATACTCTGGACCAGGCGTAACATTACAGTAATTCCCCTAATTAGATGCAGGACTCTCCGAGCGAGATCACCCTGAGGACGGTCACTGAAGGAGATAGAGAGCGCATGCTGCGTGAAAGCCAGCACAAACCAGGGCCCTACGCAGCCGTGCTCGGGGAGGCAATGCTCCCTGAGTACCTCATGAAAGCCTGGCGTGGAAAAGTGTGCTACCACGGAGCACCCAATAAGGCAGCTCTCCCCAGGAACCTCCTGCGGAGGCTTTTCGATTACCTCCAGGAGAGGTTCGTGGAGATCTCCCAGGAGGATTTCTGTTCTATCCCCATATATAGAGAGACCTCCTTTTCACATACTTCAGATTCCTGTTATATTAAGAATAAAAGTTTACATGGTTAAAGCACTTACCGACTGCTCCTTCCCCTGATTCACGATCCGGGTTAATGGCCGGGGAGGGTTGGTAGGGGATCTCCGTGACGGTGATGAAGAGATCCTGGCTGTCGGGGACACCAGCGTTGTAAGCGCTGTCGCCTGCCTCGTCCTCCACAAACCCTTCCTTCATCGCCGAGGAACTGGCCATTGACACTGTCCCATCGTCAGAGTCCATGGTCGCTGGTGGGGCAGTGGTGGCAGGCTCCGTAGCGTCCGTTTGCCGCTTTGATTTGTTGGTAGCCTTGTCTGGGGTCCTTGATTTTCACGCGGCGCTGCGTGGCATCCCGGCTGTATCCTCTGTCTCTCATGGCTTTGGAGACCTTCTCGTAGGTCTTTGCATTCCGTTTATTGGAGCGCAGCTCCGAAAGCACAGACTCCTCGCCCCACACACCGATCAGATCCAAGAGTTCCCGGTCAGTCTATGCTGGGTCCCTCTTTCTATTCAGAGATTACATGAACTCCTCTGCTGGAGAGCTCTGCATCGCTGCCGGTGCTGCTGAGCTCGCCCCGATGTCCAACCACGAAATGAGATTCTAACTGTCCAGACAGGAAAAGGAATTCAAATTTTCCCGGGACTTTTCCTGTGTGGCTGGTCAGAGCATCCAAGATCGGACTGCTGTCCAGAGCGTCAACAGAGTGGTGCAGTGTGGGATAGCTCCCGGAGCTAGTAAGTTCGATTTGCATCCACACCTAGCCTAATTCGAGATACCCATGTCGAATTTAGCGCTACTCCCCTCGTCGGGGTGGAGTACCGAATTCGAACTAAAGAGCCCTCTAGGTCGAATTAAACGGCTTCCTAGTGTGGACGGTTGAGTGGTTAATTCGAATTAATGCTGCTAAATTCGATTTAAAGTCCTAGTGTAGACCAGGCCTCAGACTATGGAATCAACACTCTCAGGAATTAAAGACTAAGACAAGCCTCCCTACCTTCTGCTCCAGGGGCCAGGCTCACTTTTTCTGACCCGCCTTCTCTAACATAAACACAGAGACACGTGCACATTTACAACAAAGCAAAACGCTCCACTTCACACACAGCTCTCTTGCTGGGGAGAGGATGAGAGGAAAAAGCCACATGTGACAGATATCAGTCATGTCACTTAACGCACTGCAGGAATGCACTCAGATACTGTGGCCTTGAGGGCAGTACAAGAGCAGCTACAGAATAGACTAGGGACTGGACTAGACAGTCTATTTTTCTGACATTGAATTTTTAAATAGTTCTTGTAGCTCTGATGGGGATTCCCCTCATTCCTAGGCTGTCCCAAATTCCCTTGGCTCCCATCTCAGACCTGTGCTCATGCTATTTTGGGGCTTGCAGTAGCAGCAATAGGGGTCCCCTTCCTATAGCACACCGTACAGAACCCCCTTTTTAAGGGTGTTTGGGCCAGCTGATAAAATGGCTGCTGTCCTTGGTACAAGTAACAAGTCCCTGGCATTAGTTATTGGGACTGGGGGCTAAAAAGCATGTTAATGTCATTCAGAGAAGATAATTTAGTTGCACTGAGGACAAAGAAATGGTACAAAGGGGAGGGTGAGAAGCAGAAAATAACAAAATGAGATTTAACATGGAAAATGAAAGCTGCATAATCGAAAACACATGCACTCAATGGGCCAAGGAGACTTTGGAGTCAGTAATGTCAACGATGTAGAGTGGGCTGTGAGATTAGAATGCAATATGGCATTCTAAAGGAAAGGCAAGTTCTGCTGTTGGCTACATATAAAGTCCTGTGGAAGACAGAGACCTGGGTTTTGGGCCTGGTGTTTATATAAAGGCTCGTGATATTATTCATGTCCTAGTCATGTTTACAACAGTGTAAAACTGAGTGCTTTGCTCAAAGGGGCCATTAAAAAGTGATATAATTCCAAACCAAACCAATGGTGGGAGCAATACATTGTGTTCTCTACAAACTGACAGCTCCAGTTGGGGATGAGAGACATGATGGAGGCAAAAAACTGACCGAGTAAGGCAAAAATTGGATGAGATGTAATGGCCAGTGAAGGCTTGGTTAAGAATGGTCGAGGGGTAGGGGAAATAAGATGCATGGGACTTTTCCAACGGCTGTGCAGTCAATAAAGCCCATTCTACATCCAGTTCAGGGTAAATGGAGGTTTGGAGGAGCTCTGTATAGAAAGAAGAGTTAAGGCAAGTTAAGGATGCATCAGGAGAAACTACAGAAAATTACTTTAATTCTTATTGCAATTAACATCTGTTCAGCTTACCAAGAGTTTCTGTGCTGACACATTCCTTCCTTCTAGTCAGAGTGCAACGCAGACACAACCAGCGATCATGTCCTTGATCAGAAAGGCATTAGTCCTGCTCTGGTGCACCTCACCTCATTAACAGAAAGATATCAACAAAGTGAAGGGAGTTCAGATGAGAGCAACAAAAATTATCAGGAGGATGGAAGGAATGATTTATTAGAAGAGATTGAGCCAAGCTATGCAAAAGTAGCTCTTTTAATGACAACTACGAGGGAACACTCTACTGTCCACATACTCCTAGGGTGTAAAAATGAAGCAGGGAGAAGTGAATAAGTGGATAAAAGGGTGTTTAACTAGAAGAAATAAGGTGAACCCACCTGAGAGGGGGGAAACCCCTGTTCAAATCCCTTCTCCACAGGTGGTGGTGGGGAAATTGAACTGGGGTCTTGCCCTAACCACTAGGTTAAAGGTTACAAGGGCGTTATCCGCCATTTTGTGTGGAATTAGGCATGTATGGCCAGCATTTTTGCAGAAAAAGCATAGGTGCCTGACTCCAGGAGGGGATTCACAGCTGTGGATTCCATGCAGAGATTGGCACGTCCCTCTAGCCCACGCATAGGTACCTAGTTCCCTGAGAGGACTTACCCTCTCCCCAGCATCTTCCATTAGCTACTTTAGGTGGCTCCCCCACCTACTGTGCCGGCTTTTATGGATCTGATTTTAGGCCTCTCTCTCTTCCGATGCATTGTATAGGAGCCTAGGTGCCTAACCCAGGGTTCCACTAGATCAGTGGTTCTCAAACTAGGGCCGCCGCTTGTTCAAGGAAAGCCCCTGGCTGGCCGGGCCAGTTTGTTTACCTGCCGCATCCGCAGGTTTGGCCGATCGCAGCTCCCAGTGGCTGCATTTCACCGGTCCAGGCCAATGGCGGCTGCAGGAAGGGTGGCCAGCACATCCCTCGTCCCGCACCACTTCCCACAGCCCCCATTGGCCTGGAGCAGCGAACTGCGGCCACTGGGAGCCACAATTGTCCGAATCTGCAGACGCAGCAGGTAAACAAACTGGCCCAGAGCTGGCAAGGAGCTGTACTGCATGAACTGTCTTTTCCTATTCTAATTGTTAAGGTAGTATCACCATATTTAATACCTCCCTGCTTGATACGCACAGCAGTATGGTGTGTACATCAGGCATTCTGTAGAGGAATCAGCTGTACACCAGTTTGTCAGCTGGATTGCCAGGGTGCTCCCTGCAAGAGCTAACATTTCTTTCTTTGTGTTTTGGCTTCCTCCTCTCCTTCTCCATTTTCCATTTCAGCGGTGGTACTGAATGCAGATCAGACTATAATTGGTCCAATTTCAGACACCCTTGTTTGAGTCATAAGGGCCTGATCCGAAGCCCATGTAAATCACTGGAAAGACTTCCAGTCACTCTGTGGGCTTTGCATCAGGCTGTACATTCATTTTCTGAGAGCTGACCTAACAATGTTGGGATCATTGCTGGATCAATTTACTTATCGTTTTCTGGAGGGTCACTCTGGGCGCTGTTGAGTAGTTGGAGTTTCAAACTGCAGGCCAGCTCCATTTTTAATATTAAATCCTGAAGCAAATCACTCTGAAATACCATGAAACTGTGAACAATCAGCCTGGGGAGTAATCTCACTGGACTTATTTTAAAACACTTTGTACTTACTGATTCTCTCTCTTCTAAGAACATTACCTGTTCCCATTTTTTGGTGTTTTGCAGAGAACACGTGTTTGTTTTATTTTTCTATTTATAAAATGAGTCAATTCACTAGGTACTTGATACATTTACAGCACTAAAAGAGCAGGCTATGCATCACATCTTGTCAAATACTTGATCAAATTAGAATCTTTTCGTGACTGAAGTTTTTCTCCATAATCCTCTCCCCTCAGGCAAAAGGCTGAATGGATAGATAAGTTAGACCCATGAGATCAGACTTAGATAAATAAAAATAATGATTTTTAGCACTTAAGAAGAATCTTAATTTAAAGTTTTCAAAATCCATAGATTGGGCATGATTAAAGAAATGTTATTTTTTCCACTCAACATTTTGTTATTAAAAATTCAATTGATTGTAGCTATAGTAAGGATAAGTTTGTGGATTGTGGGGTTTAACTAGAGGAAGAAAAGAGTACTAGTAATTGTACAGGGAAATAGAGACAAAATCTTGCTAGTGAAATGGAGAATTCCTTAAGAGAAATATAGATTAAACAGCAGCAGAAGGGAAAAATCTTTGATTTGTGAAATTAAGCTGTTAAATATAGCAATGCATTCAAATAAAGGATATTTCAATGTGTTGTTAGATCAATATGTCTGATCCCTTAATAACAGAGAAACTCAGTGACGTAATTTAATGAGATGAGTCTAACCATGGTGAATTTTTGTATGTCTTCCATGGGGACAGTGAATGTTTTAGATTTTTGTTTGCTTGCTTTTTTCAAAGACTAAGATTTCATGCCATTTTAAAGATGGAAGTCAAGGGTATTGAACGATAAGATTTCTCAGAATCTTTGCCAGCAATTTTACTCATAATGAGCAAAGATGTGCCTTTCCTCTGTTACCATACCAACATGACAGCTGTTTTGGGTCATTTTTATACAAAGCTTCTTTAGATGAAAAAAATTGAAATCTCCATACCCACTAACTAAAAATGCCTACAAAGGCACAGTTTGGTTCATGAACAAATCCTTTGCAGCATAATTTCCTCCCTCTCTTTTCCCACAAAATTCACACCATTTCACACCTATGACATTTTGCTGCTTCAGAAAAGTTTTTGCTTGACATAAATGTTCTAACATTGAAGCAGATAAAAAGCAAAGAGCCAACTTTTCTTGAAATCCCTGTTCTATGAGCCTCAATGTGGGTCTTCAGCAGCCTTCAAACTCTGGACATTCAGCACCAAAGCCCCTATACCTGTTGAAGATAAAGGAGTAATTCCATTAGCTGCTGGTAGTAGTTTGTTGTTAACCTCTGTATGGACTAACCACCAGAGAGGGACATAGCATATATTTGAACGAGGTTCACAAAAGCCAAAGAGAAGTCATTTACGTTCTGGTTTGTTGATTTATTTACGGAATTTCTGTACAATTACAGAGCCAAATTCTGCAGCTGTTACTCACAGAAGTGAAGTAGCCAATTAAATGAGGCTCCGAGTCCCAAAACTCAGCTGAACTGTGCATATGACTGAGAGCTGCAGAATCGGAATGATGTATGCAAAGCAGGCTACTTAAACATACCTACCACCAGGCACTGTACACACAGTATTCTCCATGTTTTCTGCAGCTATGAACTCACAGAGAGAGAGAGAGAGAAAAGATATGCAATCACTCAGCTACCATATCCTCCACCTTGTGCAGCAGAATCCATGCAGTATGTGGTTTCTAGACTCTCCACATGTACAGGTGTCACATGTACATTTGTTGGCTGTATTTATATCAGATTGTAAAGAGCAGTGCAAAGGATAGGAATAGAGCTGAGGGAATAACTGATAAAGAAAAAAATGGTTTAGACCAAGCCAAAACAAATTATTTTAAGTTTTTTGCTAGAGAATCAAAGTAAAAACAAAGAAGGATCTTAGGCAGAATGAAATGTTTTGGATCCATTAGTTTTCACAGTTTTAAAACCTTTTAAATTTTTTAAAAATAACTCATTGAAATTCAGAAACAAAATGTCTTTCCAAAACAAAAAGTCAAAAGTTTTATGTTGGAAATGCCAAAACAAATTGTTGATATTTCTGAATTTGTTTTTTATTTGACCAAAACAATTTGCCAGAATCGACTTGAATTTGAAAATTGTTTTGGTTGACCCAAATTTTCATTTTTCAACAAAAAATGATTTGGATGAATATTTTCACCAAGCACTAGTTAGGAAGAGTGGGCTTGTTCATGGAGAATATTTAAGACTAGATGTGAGATTTAATGGATTTTAAACTGAAAAGTGAATTCAGCTGTGTCCCATGCCCTTTCAAGTATTTGACTAAAGCAGTGGTTCTCAATCTATTTACCACTGTGGGCCACATTTGCTGCTCTCTTTGTGTGCTGCATACTTGTATCTTTTTATATACACAATATTTCTACTATCTGTATGAAGATGTCACATGGGCTGTAGCTGTGTGTTGATTGGGCCGCAAGTGGCCTGTGAGCCACGGGTTGAGAGCCACTGGAATAAAGAAATGTTGCTGGTGGTGGCTGGGAATGTCACCATTTTAAAAGTAAAGGGATGCTGTTCTATCAGTGAAGATTCAGTTGAAGGATTTTAGATTCCTAAAACAGTGCCTGCTGTGTAAAGGCACATGCATAACATGCAACTGTAGTTCTTTTTAATTAAAGTCAAAAGACGACACTCCTTAAATACCAACAAGCTTTTGTGCATATATCCAGGCTATTCCCTTTTTTCATACAAGCGGGAAGCATCTAAAACAAAGTCTTTTTTCCCAAGATATTTTGGCGTTTTTGACACTTGCCTGAAACCTAGGAATCTGAATGTGAATTGTCTAAAAGTTTCAAAATCTTAAAAGAGAGTTTGGTCTAAAACAGGACACAAGTTTGGGAGACAAGTTTCTTCTCCCCCACAACCTCTCATCCTTAATGTATACTATAAATTTTCCACTTTTTTGAAATACATTGTGTATTGAATATCTCAAAGTAATCTGTACAGTGTTTGGAGCCAATTCATCAAAGCCACTGAGCATTTGATTATTCATTTGTTTTAGAAGGTTAGTCTACTGTGTCCAAGTGATAAAGTAATAAGCACTTAAAAAAACGGTTGTGGCATTTGGGGAAGCAAGCACAGAGTGTTTTATTATGTCAAAATGTGAAGGGCCTCACATCCATACAAGGGTTTTAGACCTTTAGATTATTTCATTCTCTTCAACTTCTTAATGACTTTAGCCATGACAAATGTTACAAAGAAGAAACAAAATCTGACTTTTGATAGTGCCGTGTTCTAATGCTGAGAAATATGTATCTGATATTCCTATTGTCTGGTATTCTCACTACATCACTGATAGTCCAGTAAATGAAAATCCCATCATGCACTAGAGGCCTGATCCAAAGACCACTGATGCTAGTGGAATTAATTTAAATGGGGGTTCTGGATTGGACCATTGAGAGGAAGGATATGTAAGTCACAGAGAACCCTACGTAAGGAAGCTCAGTATCTCCCAGAATTCCATAGGGGAAGAGGGGAAGTGAGGAGAAGCTATGGCCTCACTTCCATTGCACCCTTATTGAGGCAGTTTCTCCAGGGGCACATGGTGGGAAGAGGCTCCCTGCCCAACACACATGCTTACTTAGTGACTAAGGACAATCTAAGCCAGTGGTTCTCAAACTTTCCAGACTACTGTACCCCTTTCAGGAGTCAGATTTGTCTTGCGTACTCCCAAGTTTCACCTCACTTAAAAACTACTTGCTTACAAAATCAGACATAAAAATACAAAAATGTCACAGCACAGTATTACTGAAAAACTGCTTACTTTCTCATTTTGTCTGTATGAAATTTTAGTTTGTACTGACTTTGCTAGTGCTTTTTATGTAGCCTGTTGTAAAACTAGGCACATATCTAGATGAGCTGATGTATCCCCTTGGAAGACCTCTGTGTACCCCCAAGAGTATACGTACCCCTGGTTGAGAACCACTGATCTAGGCCTTATCTGTTAATTTGCACAAAAATGTATTATCTCACAGGATCGCTGCACTTAGAGGCGTCCATTTAAACTGGTTCTTTGGTTTAGTGGAATATATTTCAGTTTGAGGCTGAGAAAATCAGCTGATTAAACAGAGCTGCTCCTTTAAATTTCCTCTTGCATTTTATCTTCTACAGGAAGAATTTTTCCTCACCTTTGATCGGCATTGGCATAAAATATATTTCTGTGTAGGTTCTGCCTAGAAAATGTTCTCTCTGCGGGTTTATTCTTTGAAGTTTTGACCATTTTATTTGAATAGCCTCTTCATTGCAATTGCCAGGTAGGCATCAGAATTCTTTGCTGGCATGACAAATTTGCTACTAGAGCATATTCTGACTGCTCATGTTCCAAATTTTACAGTGATGGACACAATTCATTAAACAGGTCAATGAAGGTCAGTCTTAGTGCAGTGAAGTAATGCTGAAACTCTGTCCAGGTAATGAAGTAAAATAACTCTTGTGAAACTGAAGGGAAGACACCCTCAGTCCCCAAAGGACACCCACTTCTGACTATTGTGCATACACCCAGGGGTGGCTCTAGCCATTTCGCCGCCCCAAGCACGGCGGCACGCCTGCGGATGCCCCACCGGAGCCGCGGGACCATCGGACCCTCCGCAGGGATGCCTGTGGGAGGTCCACCAGAGCCGCCTGCCGCCCTCCCAGCGACCGGCAGAGCGCCCCCCGTGCATGCCGCCCCAAGCACACGCTTGGCGTGCTGGGGCCTGGAGCCGCCCCTGCATACCCCTGAACTGAAATTTGCTCTTGTGGGTAGTTATTTTGGAGAATACATGCAGAGAATTAATCAAACAAGTATCAAAATATTTTCCCATGAGGGAAGCTGCCATTATAAAAGGATGTGCATGAATAAAATAAAATACAAAATAAAAATATTGTCTGCAGCCTTTCACTAACTCCATTTATTTTTCTGCACCAAGCTCTCCCAAGGCCCTGCATAATTGTGTCCTGCCTATGTCTTTCCTCTCATCTTATCTGACCCCATTCTTCTCTGGCCTACTTCCTAACTGATCACTTTGTGTCCTCTTTTTAACTTGGTTTATTTTTTTGCCATCTTTCATGTCATCCACCTATGCTTGGAACTGCTTCCTTCATCTCACAGACTTTCTGTTCATCCATCAATTCCTGCCTAGAAATCACTTCTTTTGTGAAGCCTTGTTGTACTGTGAGGATACCTTTCCATCTTTGCATTTCTGCTCTCTTTCAGTGTATCAGAGTTCCAGTTTGTAAGATCTTCCATTTAGGGACTTGCGCAACCTGGTGTAAATCTAGAATTTCCATTTGTCAGGAAATGTTAACACTTTGAAATTTGTTTTTGGTCTGAATGGGAACAAAAGTATTTTCAAAGTTTCTCATGAAATGCAAATTCAAAAACATTTCCATTTAGAAGAGTTTTTACTTTGGAAAAGTTTCAAAATTCTATTTCAAAATAACGTTTTCATTTGGAAATTTCTTATAGTGGATGTTTTCACATTTTTACACTATTTTCATTATTTTTCACATTATTTTAATTATTTCATGATATCAGTAGTATTAGCGCATAATATAACACATCTTGTCCAATCAGCTCTAATCAAGAGTAATATTATTGACTTCTCCAGAGTGACTCTTTATTTACACTGTTGTAATTGAGAGCAGATTCTGTCCCTCACCCTTTGTCATATTTGTAAATCACTATAAGTAATAACAGACATTTTGTATGAAAAATTGTGAACAGTCCAAAGTTCAGCAGGTGTAAAACTGTCCTCTAATATGGAAATAAATCTTCTTAAGATGTACTTACAGGGCTGTTTTAAATTAAATCAGATCTTTCCAGAAGTTTATCATTAGATGACCCATTTCACTGAATGCTCATTTAGCTATTAATGATATCTCTGATCATCAGTATGTGCACAACGTCACATCCCTTTTGGTAAGCCAGGCTACCACATTATTTAATTAGTAAAGCTGTTTTTGGAAGAGTCCGGGCATGCATCTGAATGTGCAAGCGTTGGAGGGTGCCACTTGAAATCTCACTCTCTGTTGTTTACATCCCAGCATTATAATGTCATTGAGTGGCATATGTTCTTATGCTGTGAAACCAGATGACATGCCCAATGACTGAGTGTTTTTCCTTTGCAATAGAAATATTCATCTTGCAAGGCATTTGCTGAAAAGAGTCTAAAGTTCTTTGTGGACTGATGGGCATGGCTTCTTTATATTCTGTCTCTTTTTTTCATAGGCATTTTTTGACTTTTTTTTTCTTCAGAAAAACTGAAAAATTTTGTCTGGAAACCAAAAGTTTTCAGCCAAAAGTCTGATTAAAAACTTGAGATTTTCTGTGGAAAATTTCAGTTTCTCAAAACCCCAATTTTCTATCGAAAAACAGTTTGGACAGAATTATTTTGATCAGCCCCACCTAATGCAAATGAGAAATAAAATGGGAGAACTTAGAGCTGGAAAAGTAATGTCTGAATTTTTAGTATCCAGGTGGGTGTAGAAAAGACGAATTCTGTTACCTGGACTAATTAAGAGGATTCTGAAGCACGTATTTGGGATTTAGGAATTTGTACTTTGGAGAAATGAGGAAATACCCAAGTCTTGTCCCAAGACCAGTCTTGGGGTATATCTACACTGCATGGCTGCCACATTAAGTTGTCTGATGTGGAAGAGAAAAAGAATTAGATAAATCAAAATATTTTCCAGGAAACAGCTATATAAAGATAGAACTTTTGGGCTCAATGAGAGCTTGGCTGCATTGACATTACGCCTTTTTAGGTTGTTTTTTGGAAGAATAAGACAATGTTTGAGGCCTTCGGTGAAAGCAAATCATGCTGGTTATATCACCCTGAGGTCAGTATAGTTTCAATATTTGTAAATGTGACTCAACAGTCCAAAGTATTCATAATGAATTAATACTAGAGCTGGAAAAATGCATTGTTTGGAAAATGTTATCAATGAAAAAATGGCCTTTTTTTCCCCCTAAATGAAAATTTTCTGGGCTGGAAAACTTTATTTTTTATTGAAAATTTCCAGTTTTTTTTAAATTAAAAAAATTGTTTCACCCCTTTTCTCCATTTCCGCCCCTCTTCTACTAGAAAAGTGAGCAGGAAGGAAAAAGGAGTACAGAGGAGATCAAGGAGAGAAAGCAGAAAAACACGTTTTTCCCCCCCAGTTCTTAGTTTTTAATTTAAAAATTTGCATGGAACATTTTGAATGAACTCCAATGATTATCTATTGCCTGACATCTTCACTGAAGCTGGAATTTGGATATAGTTTAAATGCCAACTGAAAAGTGGATTCCCCGTCCCCCCAAGATATGGTCAGTAATTCATTAAAGAGCAAGTTTTGAGAAGTTTAAATAAGGATCTGGAGATACTCGTGTTCTGGCCTAGACCATATTAAATCCTACTGATTTTGTTGGAGTTTACATGGGATGTGATGTCAGACAAATTTGGCCACCTGAACTTTTTGTTGCTTATCTGAACTGAATTTCTCAATAATTTCAACTGTAACCTTCATTTTTATTCTTCCTCCTTCCCTCTCCATTTGTTTACTTTCATATTTGACATTCCTTAATTTTTTTAAACAGCTTTAATAATTTAACTATAGATTTTCTCATTGTATATTCCATAAAGTCTGATTATATTTTTCCCCCCATTACCTGATAACGTTAAAAATTCCAGGCTTGGTTACAATATTCTATTTTGACATTGTGACCAAATTTTAGGAAATGTTCATAGAGTCATAGATTAAGGTCAGATGTGGCCATTCTGACCATATAATTAGTTTTCCATTACTTATCACGACACTTTTATTCTCATAACTCAACAGATACCCTCTTTGAATGTTCACTTCTGAATTCCTTGCTGTCTTGAATTTCTGCATAGAAAAATTCATGGCCAGAATGCTTGGGGCAGAGACAAACTTGATCACATTATAAAAATGATTACTTAGAAATTAATTGCTTGAAAGAATTCCCTTTCACACTAGTTTGTATGTGTATTGGATTAAATTGTAAAATCAAATAACCGAACAATTCAGTCCTGTCTCTTTAAATAAGGAAAACTAAACTGAATCCATCCATAATTTGATCTAAGTAATCACAGTGATGACATGGTCTACATTTTATATTGTTATAACTCATCCTATTTCTATGTAGCCTGTTTAATGGAAAATTCCCTAGGTATATTCACTTTAAAACTGCTAATCATGAACGAAGCAGGTACTCTGCAAACAACTTACATATACATGTAGATTACAGATCTACATATTTTCCAATTCACTGAATATAAATTTATTTTGATCACTGAAACTGAAGAGATATGGTTGGCTAAAGCAGAAGAGAAAGGATGGTATAATGTGGGCCAAATTCTGCATTCAGAGGCATACTTGTGTGTTGTACTAAAATCAATAATAATAGGAAGTACATGCATGTCTCTGAGGCAGAATTTGGCAATATGTGATTTTTATAGTTCTCTGAGATGAAGATGTCTAAGGAAAACAAAATATATGCATCCCTGAGGGGACTTTTTGTGGTACGGTGAGTAAGTGATAAAAGCCTCCTCTTAGTACAGTAGATAGTGAGAAAAACAGTTTTAGCTTCAGTGACAGCAAAGGGAAAATATGTCCCCTTCCCTCTCAGGAGAACAGGGCAGGAGGAGATGGAGACAGTTTTGGCTGCATTGTTTCTAATGACGTTTTGTCTTACCCCCGATGGAAATTCTGAGCTTTTGAAATATAGTTTTCTCCCAAAGTGGGGCAAAAAGTTGGAATTTATTGTGAAATGAAATATTCCAAAATATTTTGTTTTGACCTAACTGCAACATTTTGTTTCAACTTTAACATTTTTATATATATTACATTGTATATTATATAGTATAGTCTTAATGTTTCAATAGTTCCCAATCAAAAATGTTGATGAAATCCATACGCTCCTGTGAAACATTTTGATTTAATCAAATCATCAGCATTCATTGAAAAATTTTCAACCAGCTCTGCTGTGAACACTGACTACAGTATATAAACTGATGTGTTCTACATGAGCTTAGGTAGGAGCTAATTTTGCAATCTCTGTGCAAGTAATAAACGTTGCATGAAATCTTGACTCCATTGAAGTCAATGGGAGTTTTGCCATTGACTTCAGCAGGGGTAGGATTTCAGTCATTCAAAGGGCCAGATTCTGCAGTGGGATTACTCACGTTAGCATATGGTGCTTCGTGCAAACAAGACTTGCAGAATGATGCCCATAGTGACTGCAGGACCCAGCCTTTCGAACATACAGCAAAAATGAAATAATCTCAGGTGACTTAGATGACACTGCCGTAGTGCCAATGAACGACTTAATTTGTTCTTTTTTTTTCTCGATTTCATTTATAAACTTGGAGACAAAGTATGTTATTATATAGTGCCTCACAGGAATAAAATCCCCTTTGAGTATGTTTGTTATTGCCGGGGGAGGGGGAAAATGACTACAAAAGATGCTCAGTTGCTTTCCCCATATGGTTGTCACTGCAAGTGTACTTCTCAAAGTATAGAAAAGCTACAGTGGAGAACATGTCGTATGTTAAATCGCTTAAATCGCTTGTTAGTCTTGCTATTTCTAAGAACGGTATGACCATCTCTATCTAAAAGGATCTGATCCTGCAAAAATATAGATATGTCAGTTGTCCTTTCTAATGGACCTGATCCAAACCCATCAAAGTCAATGGAAAAAGTCCCGTTGGTTTCAATTGGCTTTGCATTGTGAAGGATCCATGTTATCAGCACTTATGGGACAATTCACAAGAGTTTGCGTTTGCAGGATGGGGTCCCAAATGTCTCATTTATTTAAAGCCGGATGGCTAGTCCTTTCCAAGACACAATACAATTGAACAAAGCAGGGAAGACGTAAGGTATGATTGCAGGAAAATTTGAATATAAATAAAAATAATCAGTTTAGTTTTGAGTGGCAAAGTAGCAGCATTCTGAAGATTGAGCTGTTTTATAACCTGGACCAGTCTAACGTTTACAGATGTGTTCCACTAGATGGCTCAAGGAAATGAATTACGCTGCAAAGATGCCTGTATCCTGGTTGGGGGAGGGTCAGACTTTTTGTTCAACACAGCAAATAAAAGGAATGAAAGCGTTTTTAAACATTGTCCTGCTTTATTCAAGCCTCCATATACTTGATCATTTTCAGTGCTCTGTCAAAAAAGAATACAAGTACACTGTACATGGGTGGGGATAGTTTTTGTTTCTCTTACATTTTTATTCAGTTTTTGAAACCACTTGGTCATAACATTCTCACAGATATGGAGGAGAAATGCCAGCAAGAGAAACCAGTTCTATTACTCCACAGTCTTTTTCCTGATAAGTTACCCCATCCAAGCAATAAGCAAAGAAATAATCCTGCCCCTGTTTTATTCTTGTAGTTGATAAGATGTAGGTTTTTACCAATTGGCGAAGTTGAAGTGAAATCTTACATACCTTATGTGTTGGGATTTTCTCAAAACAGGGACACTTCAGAGAAAGAAAGAGATGCATTGCAAATAGGCAGTAGAAAGCAATTTACATGAAGATTCATGAGAAATTCTCTTTTCATTCTAGCAGCTCCCATCAATTTTAGAATGCATGGTTTTAGTTTCAGGTAGCCAGACTTAAAGCAAAACAAATTGTATGACAAGAAAGTAATGAAGGAGTCCAGGCTGATGCTGGAGACACTAGTCACAGTAACAAATTGTTATTGTTTTTTTAAGAGGAAAAAATGTACAATTGCCACCAAATGCTGCCATGTATGTTTACAGAATGAATGGACTTCACTGTTTAATGAAGCTGAGCATTCATAGTGGATTGTGCAATTCAAAGGTTGAGGCATACCCTTTTGAGAAAACCAAAGACAGGGAAAATTAATGTCAAGGATGTGTGGAGGGAGTGTTGAGTTTCTTAGAATATTAATAGTAAAATCCTTTCATCATGCTACTTTGGTGGTTTTAATTTACAGTTTAAATCTTACCCTGAAAATTAGGCTATGTATTTAGGTGGCTTCATGTAGATCAGATATAATAGGTGTTATTGTTGATGCATATTCCTTTATTGAAACTAAGGATCCCTCACAGTTATTCCATAAATGAAGACTAAAGTAACCTCATTGAGGGCAAGGGATCAATTAGGGTGTCTTGCAGGTGGTATCAGGGATGAAACTAAGAAGATATACTAAAGAACTGGGGGTAAATCATCCTGATGGGGAGACCTTTTAGCATGTGGAATTCTTATCAGGAAAGAGATAGAAACTCTCTCCTTTAAAACTATAAAGCACTGAAGAGTATATTGTAGCAAACAATCCTGCATTGGCAGAGGGTTGGAGAAATAAATCCAATAGGTATTTTCTATGTTTAATTCATGATTCTTCACGTTTCAGTCAGACCACAAGATTTTCAAAACACTCCTGGAAAACTTAGATAACTTGTTATATGGCAAAACTCCCACTGACTTCAACAAAGCCAGGATTTCTCATATATACTCCATGTCTTCTGGCAGTACATGAGACTGTAGGTTGTTAACAATATCAGCTATTAAATTAAATGTTTTATTGATTAGTCATTTTATTTGAGTGGCTTCAGGAACTCATCTTATTAATTTCAGCTTTAAAGTCATTCTCCCCTAGATACTAGTCCTTCCGCAGGCATTTCTGTTAACAGTACCTCCAATTAATCAGTGAAAAGACGCAAGAATTGTTGACCTTGTGGAAAGATGACATTGGTATGGAGTTATGAAGTGAGATAGAGGTATATAAAATAATTAATGCTACAGAGGAGGTAAATCGGTGTTCTCTGATTCAGCATACAGGAACAAGGGCACATGCACTGAAACTGAAAGGCGGCACGTTTAAAAGCAATGCTTTCTTACACAACACATAATTAACCTGTGGAATTCATTGGACTGAGGTCAAGAATTGAGTACAGTTAGAAGGGATTAGGGATTTTTATGGACAATGAGAACATCTGCAGTTACATTAGATAGGAAAAATTAAGGAATATAAACCCTTGAGCTTGAGGTATAAGACAATCACTAACACATAGGGATTAGGAATAAACATTCCATATGGACACATTAATCCATAGTAGTTTAGCATATGATTTCTTTCACCATCCTTTTGAAGCCTGGGGTCCTGGAACAGATGGACCACTGGTCTCATCTGACATGGCAATTTTTATGTACCCGTGTTTTAAAATGTGAACCAGTATTTGCTGAACAATGTTGCTGTAGTCACCCGTCTGCGATGTATAACTGATATTAGGATTTCCAAGCTAGAACGTGGTGTTACAGTTTTTGTAGAATTTCGTTTCTCGGATTAGGAATAGGCTTCTCATGACATGTTTTCAAGACATCAGATTCAAAAGAATTTCACTCTCTCCTATCTGAAGTGCACATTAATGTGCAACTCCCCCCACCCCCCGAGTCGTAGTCAGGACTTCTGCTCCCTAAGAATTGTACACTCTGCTGATTATCTTATCATGACTGTTTTTAACACTCTGAAAGTGATCAGTTGTTTGATTTTTCTTTTTAAATTGGTTGGTTCCAGCTTCTGAAGCAGGGGACAGAGAAGAGCTGGCTTTGATTTGCCATTGATGAGTTATATACACACAACTTTATTTGTGCATGGAAAATGGAGAATTTCAGTATTTTGTCTATACCAGAAGAAAATCTGTGTTTGTCCCTTAAAATGTAGTAGACCATATGCATTTGCCAAGATTGTATCCCCCAAAAGAATGATTTGTATTGAGTAGAACAGTGATAGTTATGCCTTAAGACGGTATTGTCAAAATAATGGCTTTTACAGACACCTTGCAGATTTCTTTACAGATTATTATAGCAGCCCTTAAAACCCCAAACAAAAATCCGGACTATGCTAGGCTCTGTACAGATGCATAGTAAGAGACAATCCCTGTCCTGAAGATCTTAACATCTAAATGCTTAAACAGACTCCAGCTCAGAGGTCACTCAGGCTTAGGCAGGCTTAGGCTCAGAGGAATCACACCAATTCCCTCTTGAAAACAGCCTCCCTCAAGCTCAGGCTCCTAAGTCACTGAAGATGCTTTCAAAAATGTTATCCTAGACCAAAACCTAAGACGTATATAATAAAAAAAAACCCAAAACACTATAAATCGCCCAAACAAATCAAAACCCCCAAGGTAGGCCTCTTTCACCAATCAGTGTGCACAGTAATAATTAAACCAACATGAATAGATGATTTGCACTTTCAGTGTTATAGGGGCTTTAGCTATGGGGAATATTAAAAAAACCCAATTTAATAACACATCTATAGGGCATCACCCAACAACAGTATATTGACACTTCAAAGAACGCTGACAACTGCCAGTGACAGTGATCAGGGAAGACGAGAACAACAAATTACAATGAATAAGTGAAAAGCAGCAAAAGAATAAGGAAGATTGTTTTCCCTTTATGCCCATTGCCCAGGGCAGAATACAGCTGATGCACAATATGACGGTTGAATCCTTTCCTAGCATCATCTTTGTCTATTCTATCAATTATGAAGGACCCGAGAGTGTTCTGCCAGCAATCAGAGTGCTTGATGGGCTGAACCATCTGACACCTTTCTTTAGGAAAAGCTTGTCATCTACTCTCAGGAAATGTCAAATGGATTTTTTTCACTGTAACTCTTTGGAGAAGGGGTCGGATTTGTTTGCTCCCAGTTTGAGAATGCAAAATACCTCTCCGTTTTTACTCAGCCTCCTTTTGGCTTCCACAACTGCTACTCACGCAGCAGCACCCCAATGTGAGTATTGTCTACACCGAAAACGCAGTATTTTGCGTGTGTTCAGGGCTAATCTTCACTCACAAATAGACCTATATTCACATGGGAATGAATCTCCCTGAACTTGGAGAGGCCCCATTATCACTCAAAGAAAATTCACAAACTTAGCAATTTTTTTCTCAAAAATGATCCAGCTTTTGAGTTTACAGTGAAAAATAAGGACTGTTAAGCAGTTTAATTTAGTTACTGAGGCTATGTCTACACTACACAGCTTTTAGCGACACGGCTGTGTCACTACAGCCACGCCACTAAAAGTCATGCAGTGTAGCTGCTGTTTGTCGACTCTCCTGCCAACAAAAACATTTCCACCCTCAATGAGCAGCGTTTGCGTTGTCGGCAGGAGAGCACTTCGCCGACAACACACTGTTCACACTGGCGCTTGTTGCAGCAAAACTTTTGTCTTTCGGAGGGAGGGGAGGTTTAACATTTCTGAAAGACAAAAGTTTTGTCATTCAATTGCCAGTGTAGACTTAGGCAGGTATACTTCTGTCAACAAAGCCAATAAATCCAATAAGTATTCATATTCACTGTCCCTCAAGGTCAAACACTAGGTCTTTACACTTTCTTTTTCTGACTTAGTGGCCTTTTTGGTCACTTATAACCCAATCCAACTCCCATTAAATTCAGTGAAAAGTCATTTATTAAATCTTATTAAAGTTGGCTTGAGTCTATATATGCTGATCTCTGTTGGAATCCCCATGAACCCACTGGAAGACTACTCTAGGGATTTTATAACAAAAGAGGTAGACACCAGTATTGCCAACCTCAAATGTTAAAAAAACATGAGTCAGGCTCTAAAAAGTCATGAGATTTTAAAAAAAAATACATTAAATGTTATGTTCTTTTTATATATCTTTTTTTTTTGAGCCATTAGGATGCATTTGGGTCATGATTTCAAGTTTTTTCTTAGCAACCATGAGGCCTAGAAACATACTTTATTAAAATAATGAATGATGAAATTATCACCTAATCATATGCCTCCAGGAGCTGTGGCTTTAAGAAACCACCAATATATTGCAAGACTCATGATAAAATCACAAGACTTGGCAACACTAAAATACATTTTACGCACTGTTTTATAAACATATGCTTCTCCACAAAAGTGTTGAAAGACAGAAGAAAGGACAAAGAAATAAAAACATTAGCTTCAGATGAATCTGGGCTGATTTTAGGCAGAAGGTTTTCTGTATTTGTGTAGGTTTTAATAGAAAGATCTGTTGGATTTGCCAGTTTTGCAAGGTCACGTTACGGGTCAATAAATTTATCGAGTGTAAAAATAATCGATATTTGCATACAATTTATCTAGAATGTCTTCCTCTGTCACAACTCTAGGACCTAAATTATGGCAGAATATAAAGGTGGCCTTGTAAAACATTTGATAGATGAGAACATATAAAACATTTGACAGCTGGCTAACAATCCTTTTGTAGTGTCATAGTCCTGTATCATTTACCAGCTGCTTTGTCAAGTAGACTTGGGAAATGACTATGCATTGCAAATGTGTAGACAGCGCTCAGGCAGTTAACCCTTTGATGTACCTATTGGTCTGAAGCTCATCAATGAAAGCTCATGCATCTTCTTTCAAGAACTCAAAGAGTTAATCTTCTGTGATCAAAATCTATACTATAACTTCTCCAGAGATTGTTGGAAGTCAGTCCGATGAAACAAAAACACGCAGCCTTTGAACCACATTTGAGAACTTGATTTAAATTCATTTTAACACTATTCCAGCTACACTGGGTCCAGCTAAAGAGTTGCTTTAACATCATTTAGCTCCCCTGATCCTAGAACTGAATAGGGGACAAAAAGATTCCTGGTTAGAATGGTCCCATGTAACAGCTGCACTGGCCTGGGTTTGCTGGAGTACATTACACTCCAGCTCCATCCCCTACATTCAAGCTGTAGTCACCTTTATGCCACTCCGGGTTTTCCTTGCACCTGGACTGAATCCCCAGCTGCCCTCAACAGGGATGAAATCAAGAGCCGAGGTCTGGTCCCAGTTCTTTATTTCAGTTTGAACACTACTGTGGCCTAACTCATGGACACGAGCTGTTGCACCTTAAGTAGTCTTGATGTGTTCATGCAATTTCAGTAGGATGCTTAACAGATATCTGTCATCAAATGACATAGCTAATAGAGGCATTGCTGATTTGCTGTTTGTATGCACATCAAACTCCCTCCCAAAGTCGTCTGCATGCACCAGCCCTCAAGCATTATCCATGTTATGTTTCACGGGTACATAAGCCAAAACCTATACTTTCAGTTTGGATGATTTTTATTTGCGATAAAGAAAAACAACCAATAGACTCCAGCTATATATGTCCATGAGTCAACGAACACAGAATGTTACTCATGCTGTAACAGCCTCTGGGATTGACTCAGGGCATCCAGTCAGAGCTGATGGCCTCTTCTAACCTAATGGTGCGGTATTCAGCAAAGAGAACCCCACCATCTCCTCTTCAATCACATAGCTGCATACACTGCAGTCTGGTAAGATCTGTAAGAGCAACTTTTTCTGAATAATTGTTATTATTTTGAAAAGAGACAATATATTGGTGCTACTTTCACCATACTAGATTACTTGAGGGTCACTTACAAAGGAACCAAAGGAAATGTGGCAAGTTTGAAACTTCAAAAAATAATACAGTTTGTGGAGAAAGAAGAATTTTCTGGTCTTAGTCTCAAATAATTATTCACACATGGGGTCATGGTCAGGTAAAACATTTCTCTATAAGGCAAATTGATTTCACACCAATGTAGCTCTTTGAAAAATGTCGTCTGGAAAGTTTGCTATGCAGTACTGATGAAAATGCCACTTGTGTTGGTTTCACATTTACCCTAAGTCTAAGGAAAAAAAAGTAAAATACAATGGAAAAAATGAAATAAATTCAAAGTACTTTTTCTAATGCCTTATTTAACAGGAATATTAATTAAGCTGATGGCGGTTTAGCCAGTGTTTATCAAGTAATCATTCTGTCCAAGTAGTGGAATTTCCTTTCCTGCACACCCGACAGATTTTTTTCTTTTTTACTCCAATGCACACCAAATACTGTCTACATGATAATATGCCTATGTTTTTCTTCTGTTTAAACAGATGTTCTGGTAGTTAATGAGCAAATATCCCTAAATTTTATTATGAGATGCCTAGCTTTGCAGACCTTCTTTTTTAAATAAATGAATAACCCTTGAATTTCCTTTGGTATGAGTTTTCAGCACAGGTACAAATAATTTGCTATTTTATCTGATCCAGTATGCTATACTCATGGACTAAAACCAATTTCTCCTCAAATTCAAGGTATTTCAACAGTTCGACCTGATTCTTCTTTACTTCCAGTGTAATGGGACATTAGTATAAACAAGCAACAGGCCCTTTGTTTTCTTGTGAAAACTATGGCTTCCACTTGAAAATAATGTAGCCCATTTCCTAAAGGCTTGACTAAGGGTCACTTTTATCTCACCAAATTCAGTTGTTGCCTCCTAACCATGGGTCATTAGGTTGAGACTCTGTGGGGGTTCTGAGTCAGCTGCAATGAAGCAGATTCTAACTATCAGTCTTCTTCAACCAGTTAGTTGAAAATAAATTGTATTTTCCAAAAGCAAACACTGAGCAATGGCCTGTATAACATTATTCAGATAACAGGGTCCGTGCCTGTTTGCAAAGTACCTAGCACATTGTGGGCACTGACAGTAACAAGCAAATAATAGGAATAATAATTACTGGCAAAATATTCAAACCTAATTGCCTAAAAAAGTTAGGTGCCTAACTCCTAAATAAAAATATTTTCAGAAGTGCTGAGCATTGAATTCAATGGTTTCAATACTTTTGAAAATCAGGTCATAAGAACTAAGAATGGCCATATTGGGTATGACCAAAGGTCTATCTAGCCCAGTATCCTGTTTTCTGACAGTGGCCAATGCCAGGTGCCCCAGAGGGAATGAACAGAACAGGTAATCACCAAGTGATCCATTCCCAACTTCTGGCAAACAGAGGTGAGGGACACCATCCCTGCCCATCCTAGCTAATAGTCATTGATGGACCTAACCTCTATGAATTTATCTAGTTCTTTTTTGAACCCTGTAGTAGTCTTGGCATTCACAACATCCTCTGGCAAAGGGTTCCACAGATTGACTGTGCCTTGTATGAAGAAATACTTCCTTTTGTTTGTTTTAAACCTACTGCCTAATAATTTTATTTGGTGACCCCTAGTTCTTGTGTTATTAGAAGGAGTAAATAACACTTCCTTATTTACTTTCTCCACACCTGTCATGATTTTATAGACCTCAGTCATATCCCCCCCCCAATCATCTCTTTTCCAAGCTGAAAAGTCCCAATCTTATTAATCTCTCTTCTTACGGAAGCTGTTCCATACCCCCTCCCAATCTTATTAATCTCTCTTCATACGGAAGCTGTTCCATACTCCTAATCATTTTTGTCGCCCTTTTCTGAACCTTTCTCAATTCTAATATATCTTTTTTGAGATGGAGTGACCACATCTGCATGCAGTATTCAAGATGTGGGCGTACCATGGATTTATATAGAGGCAATATGATATTTTCTGTCTTACCTATCCCTTTATTAATGATTCCCAACATTCTGAGTCATCTTTTGAAAGTGTTGTGCAGGTTTCCTTTGAGTTAATTGGCCATTCTAACTCATATGCGCCGTTGTAGTATGTGCTAACTAATACTAAACACTCCGTTCCACGTTGCATTTCCTTTTGATGCTGGGAGAACCTTTCCTAAACCAGAAGAAGAGCTCTGTGCAAGTTGAAAGCTCGTCTTGCACCAACAGAAGTTGGTCCAATAAAATATATTACCTCACTCACCTTGTTTTTCTAATATCCTGGGACCGACACACTGCATTCTGTAGTTAGCATATATATATTTCAGGAGGTTTCCTACTGCGATATAATGCCTGACCTCAGGCTTCAGAAATGTAGTGCTGTACAGTTAGGTGCACTAAGGGAATTGCCTTTGCAAAGAACAGAAACCAATAATATTTGAACTTCAGAAAGTACAGTTGCACTGTGCATGAAAGATGAGTTAATAACCTATTTAAAGAACACAAGCCAATCACTGGTCCAACATTTTAAGCATATCTCAGAAATCCACAATCTGACTCTATGGAGTTACTACCGGTACTTCAAAGACAGCTTTATAATGAAAATTACATTTATAAGTTTATAATGAAAATTGCATAATACAACTTTTATGAAAATTACATGTTATAACATTAATATAACAGCATACTAAAATATTGCGACATAGCTCTTTCCAAAACTTTTAATATTGAGTATAATGCACTATTCTTATAAGTGTGTAAAGACAGATACCAACTCTAATGGTAAATCCTTGTGATTCTGTGTATACTTTTTAAGGTCTTGAAACAGGGAAAGCTGTCTGGAGGCTGAAAAGTTGAATTAAATTTTCAAGTATCTAGTAATGATGGGTAGAGTCGAGCCTTGGCATGCTTTAGGGATGTGCTGGCTGCCACTTCCTGCAGCTCCTGTTGGCTGGGAATGGCAAACCGCGGCCACTGGGAGCAGCAGGCAGCTGTGCAAATGTAAAACTGTTTGGCGGCTTGCCAGCGGATTACCCTGACGGGCCCCATGTGGGCCACAGGTTGACCACCACTGGCTTAGAGAGTCCCTGAGCTGTAACCCAGAGTAGAGGGCAGGCCAGGGTTCCCCTTCCAGCCATTGGTGAAGTGGCACTGGTTTGAGAAGTGAAGGGAAGACTGCCATCTTGGAGGAGGAGACTTTGATACTCTGGAAGGGAAAAACACACAGTGACCTGGCTGGAGAGCCAAGCCACGAAGGCACAGCACCCTGAGTCTTAGAAAGTGAGAGAGAGAGAGCAGTGGCAGAGCATGCAGCAAGCAGCAGAAAGGGGTGTCAGACCGAAGTGGAACTAACCCCCAAACACAGCCCCAAGGAGGTGCCCCTGCGGTGAGAAGAACACCCCATGACGGTGTCAAAGAACCAAAAATTGCTACACTCCTACTCCCATCAAAGTCAATGTGAATTTTGCCATTGACTTAAATAGGGAAGAGGATTGTGCTCTGGCTTGGGAATATGAGATTTAATCAAGGACATCTCCGTGGATTCTTTGCTTTTTTGGTTTTTGTGAAAAGTAATAAAACCATAAAAAATGATAGAATGACTTAATCAAGCTTTCAGCACGCCGGGTGAAAGTCACTAGCGAATGTTGGCCCCACTGAGCTTACTGCACATTTGAACACCGTAATATTGCTTTCTATTTTGTTACCTACTGACGCAGACCAAGATTTCAAGTTGCAGGTTGTTTTCACACTGAGTATTTGCAGTATTTATGATCCAGTTAAATCACTCAATGGCACGTAAAGTACTAAAAGCTCCAGCCCACTCTGTCTCTAGCCGGCTGGCAGGCTCAGTGAACCTGTAGGGTTTGTGCTTTCTTGATGTATAATTAGAGCCAGCAGCCTGAAAATGGATGGCAAGTTTGTTTAAGGGACTTAGAATAGGAAAGAGGTAAACAAGTTCCATCCAAGATCAAGGGTTTTTCTGTCTGCTAATTTATCGGGGGTGGGGAGGGAACAGAATTGGGCCAAATGCCGTATACTGTATATCGGACTTCTTCCGAACTTCTCGCTTATAGCATTATCTGAGACTCTTTATCATCAGTGCACCAATTACAGTGTCACAGTCTAATGATGAAAAGCAATGCTCCCCTGACAAAGACGTGTTGCACTTAACACAGAAACAAATCCATTTACCGCAAATAGTGTGTGTTTAGGGTACTTTTACAAACCAATGTGTAGCTATCTGTCCCTGGTAGAGAACTTGGAACGTTGTTAACGCTGTTCCAAGTTAACACATTGTAAAATTTTTTTATGATACTACCTGTAACATGTATCTGAGTTTCCTTATTAACATCTATTTCTATGTTTTATTAATAGAGCTGTCAAAATATTATTCAGAAAGGCAGAAGATGAAGAAGGGTGATTGCAAGGGTAAAACACTAATAATTGTGGTCTTTTGACCCAAATCACCTGTAGGACAATAGGACTTATATGGCTTGTAATGGGATGTAAAGTAAAATTACAACAAATAAGATAAATTGCCATTACCAAGCGGTTACTGGTTATACGCTACCTAGATTATTGGTTATACCCTAGCTAATGTGTGCAATACCATAGATTGCAGAGAAGTCAGCCATCACAAACAAGATTACTTACATTTTGAAAAATGTTCAAGTTGGTCAACTTCTGATTTCTGCTCCTTAAATTATCTTAATTAGGCTTCTTTTCTCTGGTGTATGTTGGTTTTCTTCCTAGCTGTCAGAGAAAAGACAGCCTGTCATCTTTGCTTGTATAAATGTTTTATCTTGGACTGCCAAAAGCATCACATTTTTGTCTAGTTTCCACCTCCACCCCCTTCCTGATTTGTTTTTTCCTGAATGATTAGCCTTAGGTTTGTAGATTCATTAGTGTTTTCCATTAATGTCTAGGGTACAGTGCACAGTGATAGGATCTCAGCCATTCATGTGTTATGAAAGCAAACCCACAGTTGTGTGAAGAAAAAGATTCAGAATAACTTTCAAACAAATGGATGCAATGTTTATAAAGAGACCTTGAATTAGTCCCTTCAGAGAGTCCAAAATCTCAGATTATTTCACATTATTGTCAAGGGATTTGGGCAGTGAGACCCTTCCTTTAAAAAAAATCTGATACATAATATTACATGAAATGTTAAAATCTCATTTGGTTTAGAAGGAGATCACCTTACTCTTCAAAATATGCTGAATCCGACGAAGTGGGTATTCACCCACGAAAGCTCATGCTCCAATACGTCTGCTAGTCTATAAGGTGCCACAGGACTCTTTGCTGCTTCTTCAAAATATGTTCTGTGAGATGATGGAAAAATTGGCTTGGGGGCATAAAAAAGACAA
Source organism: Mauremys mutica (assembly GCF_020497125.1). Taxonomy (NCBI): domain Eukaryota; kingdom Metazoa; phylum Chordata; order Testudines; family Geoemydidae; genus Mauremys; species Mauremys mutica. The sequence goes on along the minus strand of NC_059079.1, from coordinate 100,915,664 downwards.
AGACTAAAAGACACACCTGTGTTCAAACTTTGGCCCCAGTTCAGCAAAGCTCTTAAGCACATGCTTTTAAGTTCCTTTGACTCTAAAGGTAAGCACTTGCTTATGTGTTTATTGAACTAGGACCTTTAAGAGTTCTGACATTTGCATGCACACGTACTAAAATTGCTCTAATACATAAGTATGTTTGTAACTGAAAATATATGCACACATTAAGACTGGGGTCTGAAAAGTATATGTACCTCGCAGGGTGTGTATGTGAGTCCAATGATATAGTTCACCTGACTGTCATTCACCTTCCTAGAAGAATTTTTATTTTTAAACTAAAGTTGAACACATTTAATCCCTAAATCTGGTATCGTGATTAAATATTAATTTAATGGGAACCAACTCATGGATTCATAGTGAGCTGAAAATAAGTGACATTTTTATTTTGGCCCATTGTCTTTTGCTGATGTTTGCCAGAAACTTCAGCTCCCTGAAAGTGTTTTGAGATAGCTTCTCCAAACGACGACAGATTTGGAGATCATTCAAAATAAGAGCTTTACTTTTAAAACAAAAGGATACTAAAATTCAGTGACCACATTTTTTATGTCCTTCAGAAACACATTTTATAGACTTCATATTTTATTATACTTGGATGTGTTTGGGCCCATTTAATACAGCAAAAGATAAGTCAACATTTTCTGTTTTGAATGTATGATTGTAAATAGAATACATCTCTTACATTTATTCTACAAGTATCCTGCATTAATTACTGGTCCGCTGTAAAAGATGTAGCCAAAATACCATCATTTAAAAATTATTATTTTTAAATCCTCATCCCTACTTAGAAATATGGGGAAACATTTGCAAAGGTAATCTTATCTCCATAGCATTAAAAATGATCCCGTCAGACTGGAAAGACCTCAATCAGTTTGAATTTGATGCCTGGCTTAACTCTTTCTGCCTAATCATCGGGTCTGAAAAGTTGGCAGCTGAAAAGGAAAAAAAAATGGATGCTGTAGGCTAATATCTGAAGATGGTCATATTTATTGCACCTGACCATTCAGTCTAAATTGAACAAGTGCTGGCTTTTTTCTTTTCTGTTTAGGACAGACTGTGGAGCTTTATTTTTCTGCCCCTAATTCTTCTATAATGAGTCTTTTTTCCTAATAACCTTGTAGGGTGAAATCATCATCTGTTCTGCATCAAGACTAAGCAAGTGGGTCTCCTGTGCTACAACAAAAGACACTGAATCCTGAAGTAGGAGAGTTTATTACTGAGCAGCATGTGCTGCTGTGGTGGGAGCCTGGTATGTAGCTGGGTCTGGAGGAGGACTTGGCCTGAAAGAAGCTCCTAGGAAAGGTTTCAATTCCAAGAATGAAGTTCTTCTTCAAACACTGAGCCTTGTTGTTGAAGGTCTAATGCATGCAGGCCATTAACATGGGCAGGGATGGAATTCTGGCCCTAACCCTCAGAACGCCTGTGAAGCAAAGAGGCAGCAGATGTTACAACACAACTTCAGTGCTCCCCTATCAATGTTTTTTTCCTCCCTGGATCTATGAAGTTCTGGACTCACTGACCATTCCCTATCACCCCCTTAGCCTACTCCCAGCACCCTCCCTTTGCACATAGGGAGTAGAGATCCCCCTGATGCCTTCTTCCTGATCTGTCTTACTGCTGAGCGGATTCCCAGGGTTCTGCTCTACTTCAAAAGGGGAATAGAAGTTGCCAATTTTCTGTAATATAAGCTCTATACCTCTTCATATTCCTTTATCTTTGTGTGTTTGTGTTGTCTCCTTATTAAACCATTGCCCCTAATGTCTGTGAATAAAATGGATCTCTCAGTTTCTCAGAGGGCAACAGGCAAGGCTAGGAAACAGTCGAATATGAACTCATTTGTCATGACATATTCATGTAGTCGCTTGTGGTATCAATAACAGAAGTACAGAGAAATACTATACTTCTAACAGCAGCTCATAACAGACACCTTTATACACCTCTTTGTTAAGGGCATGAAGATAGCAAACTGCAGCCCTTAACTGGAGCTTGCAGCTCCCAGGACTGGAGCAAGTTCCAGAGCTAACACCTGTAATCCTAAATGGTAGCCAGTTTCTAGCTACAAATAAACTACTGGGCTAATCCACAGGCCCACGGTGGAGTAGACTTCTAGGTAAACTAAGCTCCCAAACTGGAGTCACAACCACTGTCTGGCAGGAGCAGACTGCTGACTAAACTAGATCCCCAAACTGGAATCAGACCATCAAAATTAGAACAGCTTCTACACACACACAACTCCCAAACTAAAATGACTCCTTCAGGGCTGGAGCAGGCTTTATAGCTGCTTGGCCCCACCCGTGATAAGTTCTGGCCAGTGCAGTCCCTCCACCTGACTCAAAATGGAATCTTAGCAGCGGCAGCAAATATTGTGGCTTCTCTCGTCTCTAAGAACTTAATGCTCAATACGTTACCCAAGGTAAAACTCCATTATTTCAGAACCAGGGCAGTTAAAAAGAGGGAGGGAGAAACATGGCCTACATAGTATGTGGGTAATTGGTGTTTGTTCTCTTATTTCTTGCAATATTTAAAACTTTTGCAACAAGCCACATACTATCCTTTTAACCCTTTCACAAACTGTCCCCCCAAGACATCTGTATTCTCTATAACAGACCACTCTGTTGCACAACAACTTTAAGCTCCTTTCATGCTGTCACAGTAGAGATTCAGGCCAATACTCTAGTGGAGAAAGAGAGGATGTTTCCAGGGGTTAGGGTGCATATCTGTGGCTTTAGAGACCTGGATTCAGTTCCCTGCTTTGCTACAGGCTCTGTGTGTGACCTTGGGCAATGCACTTTGTCTTTCTGTGCCTCGGTTCCTTATCCGTAACATGGGATAGCAGCTCGTTCCTATTTCACAGGGGTGTTGTGATGATAAATACATTAAAGATTGTGAGGTGGTCAGATATTATGCTAATGAGGACAGAGCAAGTAGGTACAGCATTGTTTTAGGTAAAAGCATGTAGATATGTCCAGTGGAACTAGCAACGTGTGTTTGAAATAGGAGCGAGTGCTAAAGCCAGCATGAAAATGATCACTTCCTGGAATAAGCAGGCCAGAGAGTATATCATGGACAGCAGTTAAAAGTAAAACTCCTGAAGAATGGCTCTTCCATTAGTCATTCATTTTTTTAAATTAAATAACCTATAATAAGAGTTTGAGAGAAATGCAAATTTGAGCCAAAGTATTTTCTTTTTCTCTAACCGTTGTTCCCATATAAGTGCTAGAAAGTTTCAATATATTTTACTTTGGGCTAGAGATTTGAAGTTACAAAATCCAAAATATTTGTGAGGGCTTTAGATACTGAGCAGGAAGTGGGTACATGGAATAAAACACTAAAGCTGTACTAATGTCTTTTCCTCATGTTTCATAGATGATAGATTAAAATAGCATTTTTACACCAATGGAATGATATGGGATCAGATTCTCTAGTGACTTTGTGGTCTCTTATGTAGTATAAAGAGGTGGTAATCTGGCTCCAAGTGTGCAGAAAAGAAGTCCAATAGTTCAAGGGGTACTTTCTTCTGGGTACTTATGTGCCACATTCTTGTCTGTTCCACCTGTGGTGAAGGGGGTAGGAAGGGATAACGGTCAATGGCACAACCTCATAGTGCGTAACATGACTTAAAGCAGTTATTGGAGTGGGGGGAGACCTGTAACCAGCTCCTTGGTGAGCCCTACCTTCTCCTGTGCTGGTGCAGGAGAGAATCTTGCCTGTTCTATTATATGTCACTGCTCTGTCGTCGCTGTATTTATTAAAATCAGAGCTGACAAATAGCAGTGACACATTCTGGAGTATCTCTGAATTCATGCTAAAATGGAAGCACTGCACCTCTTTGAGAAGCTTTTCTTAATGCAGCCTCTCCAAATGATGTCATACAAAATATATCAGCACTGAAACCGCAGAGAGGCTTGTTGTCAAAGATTAAGAAAAATGGCAGCATCTGTTGAAAGTTGAGCCCTAAAGAGAAATGTGCTAATTAAAATGAGAAATTATTTCAGCTGAAATACATTGTCAGAGAAATAATGGCTATTCTTTTATGCAAACTCATGATTAGCTGTTGAATAGAAGGATGGCTCATAGTAAATGGTGGCACTTTTATTTCTAATACTATACCTTCCCTAGCAGTTTTCAAAACATTTTATGGAACAAGAATGCCATGTTGGGTAGACTGAAGTTAAACAAAAAAGCCTTGTGAAAAGATTAGGCTAGAAGTTACGGGAGACTTCAACTTTCAGATCTAGATTGATAGACTAAGAGAACTGAGAAATAAAATTCATTGATAACTCTGCAAACAAGGTACTGTGCTGTGTCCTTAAAGAGGACATGATGTACTTGTAATCCTCATGCTCAACTCCCATTGACAGCGGTGCGTGTTCGCATTATGTAAAAGAGGAACATTTGCTCCAAAACTACAGGAGAAAGGGAATGTCAGACGCTTTTGAGGATGCTGAAGTGAACAGCATGTGTTAGTGAATATAAACCAGAGAGGGAGGTAATTAATAATTGTGACATAACACTAGATAGGAAATATGAAGTTGCTGAATTTTAGCAGGGCCTATTTTGAATTGATAAAGGAACTGATGGGTGAAAACAGACTAAATCTCTAAATGTAGTGATTATTTCATCTGATATTAAAGGACAGCCTGTGCATATGAACTCTTTGATCAGCTGCCTTGACAGGGGCAAGTGGTGGGTCTGTGAAAATTGCATCTTAGTGTCATTTCACAGATCTTTTTATTTTATTTTATTTTGCCAACACAGTCTTAGATGAAATAATTTGCTTTTGTCCTTTACACGTTGCTTAGAAAGAAAAATATAGCTCCTGGCATAATTCTCTGGAAGTATGAGGCCAGTTGACAGACAGGGCTATTCACTGACATCAGAAATTATATCCTGCAAACGAGTTCTTTTGTCCAGCATTACCTATTACTGGGACAGTTCTTCACTATGTAAAAGCAATCATATTGTACAGGTATCACGCCAAGGGAGAGAGTGAAAATAAAACATTTGGGGGAGGATTAAGCAAAAGCATAACGAGCCTTGAAAACAGATCACCAGAGTTCCATTACACTTTTGATTTGAACACGTATCATAAAGCATTTTGCTATTCTTGATGCATAGTCCAACCTGACAAACAGTGATAGCTGTTATCCACTCTGTCTTAAGCCAGGTACCAGGACCTAGTTCATGGAATATAAACCAAGGGGTGGTGACTACACTCTCTTCCTTTGTGGCTAGATGGGGCAGCTTTTGTTGTTGTTGTTATATCAAGGAGTCACAATATGGAAAAGGTTGAAATTTTAGCCTAATGGATGAGCATGAAGTTGGAAAACAGGAACTGCTGGGTTCTTTGCCCAGGCTGACCACTTACTCACTTGTGGCACTAGGCATATCACTTCACTTCTTTGATTTTCTCTATATTCGTGGTGTTCAGAAAGATGAATACGATAGTTAAACAAGGTGGTGGTACTGTATGGTACCACACTTAGTTAAGTTTCATCTTCTGGAAAGGATGAAAAAGCAGCTGAGCTAATTAAATTATCCCTTAAAGTGAAAAATGCTAGTAGGTAAGAAAGACTCGTGATAAGTGATATACAATGATTCAGTAGCCTGGAATATTATAGTGCTCACAAAAGCCCGCAAAGCTCAGAAGAAGTTTAAACTGAGAATGAGGTTGACCATTGATTACAGCCTCTACCACTTCCAAGAAATTCTACTGGGGAGGTGAAGTCTGTAACAATAAAAGTAAAGAATGAATTTCTATTCAGTGTCACATTTTATCATCGGACACATAAGAAGATCTTGGCTCAATACTCTGAAGAAAATCTAACTTTCTAACCACCGAACCACCATCTAAGGAGGGGAAAATGCAATGAACACATAACTAATTGGCAATCCTTGATTGTCTAAGCATAGAGAAAGCCAGGAAGATCAATAATAGTTATGACAGCGTGTGCATCATTAGTTCCAAATGTTAGATACAACTGTATAAGGTCTTGTTACATTTGATTTTTTTATTGCATTTATGCAGAGTTACGTAGATTTTTTTTGTGGCAATAGAAAATAGCGACAGTTATTAGAGTTGGTCAGATGTGGAAGAAACATATGCTTAGGTGCCTGGTATCAGAGATGACCTGTACCTGACGATAGTGGGGGGAAGGGGAAGCGTGAGGATAGCGGTGTCTGCAGATGTACTGAGTATGCTCAATCTGTGTGTGCATGCAAGCAGCAAATCTTGGGGGAGGGGCATATGACCCTGCATGTCCCCTCACATGTTGCCTCTGCCCAGTATAGCCATGGTCATCAGTTGGTACCACCATTGATGTTAGTGGATCTGGGTTGATTTACATCAGCTGAGAAATACATTTTTATATATCAAGGAAGAAAACTAACATGGTTGGTTGATATTTTCTGTCAAAACTGTTTTTTGATGAAAAATTGGCTTTTTGATTAAGCAACTTTTCTTGTGAGAAGTTTCTGCTTTACATAGGAAACTTTGACTGTTGATTAGAAAAACAAAACAAAAACCAACTGAAAAGTTTTAATCCAAAACCTGAAAATTATGATTTGGAAATGTTGCCAGGGTGCTTTATGGGAGTTGTAGGTCAGATGCCGCATATCCTCATTCTCCTCAGTGAGCCAAGCTTCCCAGGTGGACAACATTTCCCATGATGCACTGCCAGGGGAGTCCATGATGCACTGCAGTGGCTCAGCATGAGGGGAGCACATGGTCTGCCACAGGAGAAGTATTCCAGCCAGCACCACCCTGCTGACACTGGAAGGAGCATGTCCGTGAATGCATTGTTTAGAGCATCATTGTCTTTCATTACTTACTGTTTGTGTGACTCATATTTCAGCTTTGTCAGGTTGAGAGCCCAGCACTCACAATGACCCTCAAAACACCTATCTGTATTCCACCAGCACTCAAACTTGGAAACACTAGTAACTCCTATCCGATCCGTTGGGGTCTGTTGCTGATATGTCTCCCTTGTTTCTTGCTGCTTGGATTTTTCTCTGTTGTATTAAAGATGACAAGTTTATTTTTTCTTACAGCAATAAAGCAATGTCCAATTAAACTTGATTTTTTAATTTTGCTATTTTCTCAAATCCTGTGATGCATTCAGAAGCTCACCTCTCTCTCCCTCAGCGATCCCCTTGATGTATCAATCTGTGACTGCAGATTAGGAAGCGATATTCAGTTTATGAAAAAGTATCACAGCAAACACAGGTTATCTCTTGACCCTCTGCGTTCTGGGCTTTGCTTTGATACTCACGTTCCTTTTCTGTAAATGAAAAGCAGTTTTCTGGGTGAGACGAACCCTCAAACCCTGCATTTCATTTAGATGCAAATAGGAGAAACTGACTGGGTACAAGCCGGGTTTTCTGTTTTGCTGATACTGGGAAAAATAGGGCAAAAACATGGAAGTTTTGTTTTACATTTGTACCTTGTCACAGCCTGCAATTTATGGCAGTTCTACACACTGCAATGCTTATATTTTCCCTATGTTTCTGTTCACCTTCTAAGTAGATATTTATGCACTTGTAAATATATCTGTGGCTTATTGGCATTGAGCCTATTTACAGAGTGGAAAATTTCCAAAGATTGTTTGTACCTTTCATTTTCCTTATTTTTTTTTCCACATGTGCCTTTTGTATGGTTAAGGTATGTGGCAAAATTCGTGCTCATTTTAATGGAAGATCCAGCAAGACTCTTAGGAATTTGTTCAGTTTCCCAATAGGATTAATGATGGCACATATCGTTAGGAATGGAGGGAAGGTTTAGACAAGCTATGCAACTACATACATGTATATAAATATCTAGATGCTAATCTAGATCTCATGGAACCTGGTTCTGGGGATCCCCATGGACTCTTAGCATCATAACCTTGGTATATCTGACCTCCTATGAATTCCACAAGAATAGGGGGCATATTTAGGTAGTATAGACATGGGGTGGAGTCCCTCTAGCATAGTGGCTCTCAGTCTTTCCAGACTACTGTACCCTTTCAGGAGTCTGATTTTTCTTGCCCAAGTTTTGTATCCCCAAGTTTTACCTCACTTAAAAACTACTTGCTTACAAAATTGGACATAAAAATACGAAGTGCCACACCACGCTATTACTGAAAAATTGCTTGCTTTCTGATTTTTACCATGTGATTATAAAATAAATCAACGGGAGTACAAATATTGTACTTGCATTTCAGTGTATAGTATATCGAGCAGTGTAAACAAGTAATGGTCGGCATGAAATTTTAGTTTGTACTGACTTTGCTTTTTCTGTAGCCTGTTGTAAAACTAGGCAAATATCTAGATGAGTTGCTGTACCCCCTGGAAGAACTCTGGGTACTGCCAGGGGTACATGTACCCCTGGTTGAGAACCACTGCTCTAGCAGACCAACTGCAGGTGGTGTGAACAGGGAGAGGGAGTGTGGTCAGTGTGCCTTTGTGCTCCAGTGACATATCACTGCTGGAATAATCCCGTCAGGGCCTTCATTTGTAAATTGGGATGAAAATCTTATGTCTGAGCCAAACCCAAAAACCAGCAAGCAGCAAATTTGATGCAAAAACACCTTTCCCGCCAATTTGGGTCCTGTGCTGAGCACAGCTCAGCTGGACATGACAATCTGGGTATTTGTTCTGTAAACTAGAATGGAAATCTTATGGCATCAGGTTCCATCATAGTATTTCCCAGTTTGGGCTGTCTCTAAATCACTGCAAAAACAACCTTTCATTGTCGTGTATTTCAGGGTCTGGTCCTGCACTGAGCTAGGAAATGTGGAAGTACACAATCCATTGATTTTTGTTCTTGTTTTAAAGACTACCAGACTGATTTTAAACCTCAACAAAGTATGTTGGTTCAAATGGAGAAGAGATTGCAGACAGGCCATAATTTATTTGTTATGCAGTTATACTGCCTGAAATGAAAACAAATAGGAATCTTACTTCTGCTAATATTTAGATTCTGTTTGGAACAAGATTCTGGAAAATAGTTGGTCTAAATCCTTTAAAGTAACCAACTGGTTAATCTATTGATTAAGTCACTTTAAACACATGCAAAACTTCAAACACTTGAATATTCCAGTTGACTTTGGTGCTACTACTCACTTGCATAGTTTAGGCACGTGCTTATGTACCTTGCTGAACTGGAAGCTGAATAAAGCACCACTTATTCTCAAGTATCAGAGGGGTAGCCGTGTTAGTCTGGTTCTGTAAAAGCAGCAAAGAATCCTGTGGCACCTTATAGACTAACAGACGTTTTGCAGCATGAGCTTTCGTGGGTGAATACCCACTTCTTCGGATGCAAAACGTCTGTTAGTCTATAAGGTGCCACAGGATTCTTTGCCACTTATTCTCAGTATCAGAGGGGTAGCCATGTTAGTCTGTATCAGCAAAACCTACAAGGACTCCTTGTGGCACCTTAGAGACTAACACATTTATTTGAGCATAAACTTTCGTGGGCTAAAACCCACTTCATCAGATGCATGGAGTGAAAAATACAGTAGGCAGGTATATATATTACAGCACATGAAAAGATGGGAGTTACCTTCTAGGCTATATCCACCCTGTTTGAATTGTCCTCGTTAGCACTGACCCCCCACTTAGTAAGGTAACTCGCATCTTTTCATGTGCTGTAATAGATATACCTGCCTACTGTATTTTTCACTCCATGCATCTGATGAAGTGGGTTTTAGCCCACAAAAGCTTATGCCCAAATAAATGTGTTAGTCTCTAAGGTGCCACAAATCGTTTTTATTCTGAGTGGTTGTTTCTAGCATATGCACTATCAAACAAGCCTTCATATGAGTGAATTGCCCCTTTATACAATACAGAGAAATTCCTGTTTGTGGTTTTAAAGAAAGCATAAGTCTGTAGTGCTACCCATACTGTATCCCCACAGATTTTTTTAAGAAAAGCTATCAAACAATTTGACAATTTGTAAATTTTCCCATTGGGTCACTATTGTTTAACCAAGACATTTCTCTAATTATGATACATTGAGCTAATGTTAGGGTTACCAGATAGCAACTGTGAAAAAACGGGACAGAGGGTGGGGGGTAATAGGCACCTATATAAGGAAAAAGTCCCAAAAAATGGGACTGCCCCTTTAGAAATGGGACATCTGGTCACCCTAGCTAATGTAGATCTTTAGAAAGCATGTTATGGTTTTGTTTTATATGTAACCCTTTGGTTTCCATTATCTATCTCTTGAATCTTAATCTTTGACTTAATCTTTTAACTGTTTTCACTTTAAATGTAACTCAGTGCTGTAGTATAATACAAGGGGCTGATCCTGGGTTGAATCATACAAGCTGCTGTGCATACGGTTCCTTTGGGGACGGCAGCCCTGGTATTCCTGAGTGTTCAATGGAGAAGGGGCTGAATATTACAGGGGGAATGCTTCAAAGGGGCTTGGAGCCTGGGGGCACCTATTAACCTGAAAGGCAAAGTAAGGGCTGGCATAGCCCAGAGGAGATTGTTTGGCTGCCTTTGATCATTGAATATTTAGAATTTTTTATGTCAAAAGATAGGTATAAATCATTCTAATCTAGTAAAATTAGTTTCAATCAAAAGGTTACAGCTGGGATGTGGCAAACAAAGTCAAGCATGCGGTGGAATGCTGCCTGCATTAGAGATAACAGTTCTTCATGCTCGGGTGCAAGGCCTGCAAGGTGCAGTGCAGCTTTTCTCTGGCTTTCAAGCGATTTCCTTTCTTCCCTAAATTGTGACAGCGTCTATCATGGTGTATCAGAAAAACTACCACTGCAATTTATTTTTCATGTCGAGAGTCACACAAACAGAAGGGTCAGATAGTGAAACATATACGACCTAGATTAAAGGTGAGGGGAGGGGAGGGAAGGCAGTATAGTGCCAGGAAGCAATTTTCAGAAACAAGAAAATAGTCTAGGTAAAGCCTTTCTTCTAAAATACTTTGATGCAAAGATGCATGCATCCTATTCTGGGCTCCAGGGTGGGAGGGATAGCTCAGTGGTTTGAGCATTGGCCTGCTAAACCCAGGGTTGTGAGTTTAATCCGTGAGGGGGCCACTTAGGGATCTGGGGCAAAATCAGTACTTGGTCCTGCTAGTGAAGGTAGAGGGCTGGATTCAATGACCCTTCAGGGTCCCGTCCAGTGAGTTAGGTATATCTCTATATATTATGTCAGAAAACTGTGTGTGTGGGTATCTCCGATATAGAATTAGTAATATTTCATCCAACAGGAAGATAATTGTCCTTCTTGCATCTTGCCATTTTTTTTAAAGTCTCCTTTGACTGGCATGTATATTTGCTTAAAACTGGCATAACATCTTGTGAATGTGCTCATTAACACTAGAGCAGATGGGCATGAGTGTGCTATGCCAGAGGAATGCTCTGTGCCCCGAGCATACCTAGTAGAGGCCAGATTCCTATACAAATGAAGTTGAAGAGATCACTTCTTTGCAGGCCGCATTGCTCCTACAGTTTTGGGGTAGGACGCATCACTGCTCTTGTAGAAATCTCTCCATGGGGCTCTCGATGGGTAGCTTTCAATGCATATTGTTCAAAAATGTTTCATGGTGTGGTTTCTTCAGGAGAACCTGAGCTTCAGTAAATAAATCCATGGCCCTCACTGGTATCTGACTTACTTTTGGGTCCCAGAACATGTCATTCTGCCTAAAGGTGATTGTAGTGGCAGCTCTGGAATAAATATGTAGGGCAAGATTTTAAAAAGTTCCAAGCTCCTTTTTAGGTATCTATGGGAAGTGATCAGAAGGTCAAAAGTGCTCAGCAGGTCCCAGTGAGTGAGGACACAGAGCTGTTGTGTGCTGAGCACATTTGGAAATCTGGCTTGTAATGTAAAAACTTGACGGGAGAAAATAAATAGCCTTTGCCACTCCAGTTTCAATGGGGGAACTTCAAGAGAGGGACCATAAAGAAATGCAGAAAGAAGTCTAAGTTACAAAATAATAATGTACTGCTCCTCAAGACATCTTTCTTTCCCTTTTCCTTTAATTTAAGAAATAGGCTTTAGAGTTTGTGAAGAGCAGGTTTGAGATGAAGGAAGGAGGTTCAGGGACTGTGACTCTATTGATAGTAGCAGCCCCTGAGTATACCAGTTCTGCACAGGGTAGGATTGGTCTCTTTAAATATAGACCTCCCAATATTTTGGCAGTAAGACACCACACTGATTTGCTCCTGTGCTATACTCTGACTCTTCCTGCTTTGGGATGTTGCTCACAGATCCTTAACATTCCATTATGTGACTGGCTTTTTCTCTGTTCTTGGCCTCTCCTTCTGTTACCGTTTGTCTTCTCCCCAGGGCCGGTGCAAGGATGTTTTCCGCCCTAGGCGAAACGTCCACCTTGCGCCCTCCCCCCCCCCCACGCTCCCGCCCTGAGGCGCCCCCCCTATGGCAGCTCTCCCCCTGCCCTGAGGCGCCCCCCCGTGGCAGCTCCCCACCCTCCGCCCTGAGGCACCCCCCTGCCCCAGCTCACCCCTGCCCCGCCTCCTCCCCGAGCACACCGTGGCTGCTTCACTTCTCCTGCCTCCCAGGCTTGCGGCTCCAATCAGCTTATGCGCCGCAAGCCTGGGAGGCGGGAGAAGTGAAGTGGCCAGGGCGTGCTCGGGGAGGAGGCGGAGCAGGGGTGAGCTGGGGCAGGGAGTTCCCCTGTGTGCTGCCCCCCACCCCTTACTTGCTGCAGGCGGACCTCCCCGTGCTCCCCTGCCCCAGCTCCCTCCGCCTAAATGCCGGTGGCGACCGGGGCGGCCGAAGATCTGACCGCCGCAGTCACTGCAGAAGAAAATGGCGCCCCCCAAATGCCAGCACCGGCCCTGCTTCCCCCTTTCATTCTGTTCTGCATTCTCTTCTTCACGTGGTCTCTGTGATTCTTTTATTCAAATTCCTTTCTTCTCTTTGCGTGGCACCAACTTCATTAATAAGTGACCCAGCCTTTCGCCTCCTCTCCAGCTTCCTCCCACAGTATAAAATTATTATTAATCGGTCTCTCCCGGCTGCTCATTATTCACAAACAGATGAATGCCACAGCACTGAAAACAGACTATCTGTCTTACTTAAGACTATCTTGTGTCCTGAATAAAAGGCTCAGAGGGATAAAAGCGCAACACGCTCAGAGCTCCAACAGGCAGGAGGGGGAAAAAATCCTCAGTAGTTTAATTTTTTAAATTTAATTTAATTTTTTGCATTCAGAAGTGCTGTCCCAGTGGTGGCAGACAAGGGCGCACAGAGAACAAAAGAGCGAAGAAATAGATCATCCTCTTCTTGAAACGTGCCACAGCACCCAGCCGCATTCAGTACTGGCCTCTTACTCCTCGTTCCTTCTCTTGTCTTCAAGCATAATTTATACAGAAATCATTATTGTAATGAATGAAACGGGGAAAAAAATAAACCAGATAAAACTATCACATACATCCAGAAATAAACTCAAATGAAAACCTAGAGACTTTCTCCCAACAGCATTTCTCCCCACCGCCCTGCCTTCAGTGTCTCGGTTTCCATTATCAATCTTAGCATGTCCCTAAGCAGAAGCTTTTATAATTGAGCTCTCCAGAAGCAGATGGAAAGGTAACTCAGCCAGAAATAACCTTCCCATCAGAAAGGGACCTCTCTCATAGGAAGTGACTTTATTTCAAATGGTGAAATAGATTCAATAGTGTCAGGGGTTCCGGTGGCAATTGCTCTTGGATAAATCATTTTATTTTAACATTGTGGCTCACCCTGACTTTGGCTTTGCGTCCTGTAGGATCCTGATCTGTAGGCCATAGAAATCAATTGACAGAATCCCTTGACTTCACTGGGCTTTGGATCATGCCCTCTGGAATGAGCACAGTAAGTACAGTTTAAATGTAAGAAACATGTTCCTACCGCAAATAAATCAGTTAGCATTTTACTCTACTGTAAGAGATGGCATCTTCCTAAAGCGCAGATGGCATGCCTGCTAGTGGCGGTGTGGGAGTCCTTGGTGCCTCAGGCTAATGAAATTCATTTCCATTGACTTTAATACTGGCTTTAAAAAATGAAAACATTTTGCCCTTTATTTTAAATAGTTCATTCTGTGGGCTTCAGATTCAGCCCTGAGCAAGAGACAATGTGGAAGCGTTGTTAGCCCAGAAGTAGCCCCAAGAAGCACTGTGAGTCAGACACAAACCTGGACACAGCTGCTTCCTCCTTGCGGGTAATAATTTAAGGCTGGCCTAGACCAAAGCAAATTACTAAAGTTGGCTCATTTATGCTTGCAAGTGTGGGCGGCTCAATTCAGTGCTCTGTCTGTTCACTGTCTCTTCCAACCCACCTGCTCTGGAGAGACAGTAAGTGAGTGAATAGCCCTGCTTACGCCTACACACTGGGATTCAAGGTCTGGGTAGTCCATGTAGGTAGAAAGGGGGATTTCTTACTCCTTTGTGTGGTTACCTAACTTGTGTCCGAATCTAACCCCTCATGAAAGAATTATGAGAGGCCTGTGTCTGAAGATATACACTGGCAACTGAAGGGAGATATTTGGGGGTTTAATATTTGGTTTATTTGATTATTTGGTATTAATGAAGAACATGAGATACAGTAAGGTGAGTCTGTTTGCTTAAGTATATTTGTTTTAGTGATAACATGTTAGAGAAGGGCTTTTCATTCTACTGTAATGAGATGGGACCTCAAAAAATTAACAGCAAAGCAGATGAACTCCTAATCTTTAGCTTTGTGCAGATGTTAATTTAATGACTGACAAAAATGCATTTAACACAGTGAGATATCAGATCCCTGTTAATGAAAAGATATGTCAGGACAACAATAATTTTGAGTAATTTACACTATCAAATGACCCTATTGAATAAATTGAGCTGCATTACCACTTTTCAAGCTTTGTTTGGTTACTGTAAGAAGAGTGCATTAAGAGTCCTACTTATGAAACATTATAAAATACTAAACCTTGATGGATCTGACAATCAATAAACGTGACTGGTGGAAGCACCCACAAGCCAAAGCGCCTTTTGAGCATGAGAGAAGGCAGCATTACATGTCATACTTGTAGTCCATGGAAAACACTTGAGCTTGTTTGGAAGATGGGATTTTCCTTTCATGGGAAATTTCGAATTGGTGACATTTCTCTCCATTCTGAGTTGAAACAAAAAGTTGAAATGTCTAAAACTTTCACAATTGGAAAGTTTCCAAAAATGTTGTATCAGAAACGTCAAAATGGAAAATGCTGATGTTTTTGGTCTAAAGGAGATGATTCGAGATGTCTGATTCCAAGTGAAAAATATAATTCTATGTGTGGTAAACCCAGGACAAACAGCTACAAGGCGGGGGAGGGGGAAGATAGTAATTAGTCCCAGGGGGTTAAAAGGCCTCTCCCTATTCACTGAGGAGAGATAACCACGGGGAAATAAAGTTCAACTGGAAAAGGGGTTACCAGGGAACTAATTAGGTTCAGCTGGCCCCAACTGCTTGAGACCTTTTTAAACCTTCCCCTGCCTGGAAGGGGGTGAGGGGGGGGGTGAGAGAAGCAGGGAAGCTGCCAGTAGGCTGGGTGCAGCAAGACACTTAACCCTTCCAGGAGGGAAGGCTCCCTAGAAGGGAAGGAAAACAAGCACAAGGGACTGACTGGGAAAGGAATAGCCGGACCCTGTGCTACCGGTAAGGATTTGCCTTGCCCAAGCCTGTGTCTCCAAGGCTAAAAAGGACTGAGCCTGCTGAGGAGAAGAAGGTACTTTGCCACACATGGTGTCGGGGTGGGATGTGGTGAGTGACTGAGGCTCTGTGGCAAGCCATCTCAGGGCAGGGTAAATCACCCCCCAAAACCCCCTCCCAATAAAAAAAATGGAGGACGTAGTGAAGGCGTTGATACAGGCCACTGTGGCCCAACAAGAGGCTACTAAGGTACAGCTGGCTGCCCAGCAAGAGTCAGTACGTGTCCAACAGGAGACAAACCAATTACTGATGAACCAGGCAGCCCAAGATCGAGCCACCCTGAATGACGTAGTGAACCAATTGAAAGCCCTGACCATGCTGATGCCTGGGCCCCAGGAGGCCCGGCCGCTGCGGGCAAGCAACTATTTATAGAAGATGACAATGGATGACGATATAGAGGCAGATCTCCTCGCGTTTGAGAGGACGGCACTGCAGGAGGCCTGGCCCCAAGACCAGTGGGCAGGTATCCTGGCTCCATTTCTGTGTGGGAAGGCCCAGAAGGCCTATTTTGACATGACCACAAAACAGCTCTGGATTACCCCCAGCTGAAGGTGGAAATCCTGGCGAGGTCAGGCATGACACCAGCCATAAGGGCCCAGTGCTTCCACAAGTGGAGATACCAGGACAATAAAGTGCCAAGGTTCCAGCTATCTGACTTAATTCAGCTTTCCCAGAAGTGGCTCCGCCCCGAGACCCATGGGCCGGAGAAGGTAGTGGAAATCCTAGTGTTGGACAGGTACATGAGGGGGTTGCCGACAGACAGACGAGGATGGGTCCGCCAAAATGATCCTCCTCCTATGATGAACTAGTTGCCCTCATAGAGAGACACTTAGCAGCCCAAGAACATTCTCGGACCACCAGGGAAGAAAGGCGCCAGAATCGGCGCCAAGGCCGGACAATGGAGGGGAGAAAGGAGGCGGAAGAGCAGCCAGCGGTCCCAGAAAGACTTGAGGACTGGGGGAGAAAGACTTGGGGGAGAAAGCCCAGCAGCCTGAAAAATAGGGGGCGGCCCTAAGCGGGGTACCGATGTTATGCCGGTTGCGAATTGGGTCATATTGCTGCCCAATGCCCGAATCTAGAAGAGCCCATGCAATGCGAGCTGGGGGATATAGGGGGACAATGTGATCTAATAAGTCTAGTCGGGGTTGCGATGGTCCCTCATAGATAACCCTAGGCCCGTTAAGATGAATGGTATAGAGACCATCACATTAGTAGACTTGGGAAGTGCGATCACGTTGGTCTTGGGGAAGCTGGTCGGGCAGGACCAACTATCCTGGGCCAAGCGCTCAGGAATATCCTGTGTCCATGGGGATGTCAACTATTATCCAACCATCCCCATAAAAATAGAACACTGAAGAACATGTTACGGAAAGTGGTTAGTTGCAACAGGAAGGACTGGGGTGCCCTGCTGCCTTACTTGCTGTTTGCCATATGGGAGGTTCCTCAGGCTTCCACTGGATTCTTGCCCTTCAAGCTGTTATATGATCGCCACCCCAGTTTTAGTTGCCCCACCTAGGTTCTGATTTTTCAGGGTGCTCATTCCCATGACTCCAATTTAGGTTAATGGGAAATGTAGGTGTCTGAAATTGGACGCTAAGTGTAGTTGAAGGGAGGGATAATTTTTGAAAATTTGTCTCTTAATCATTTTGTGCCAGTTTCCTCACATGAAAATTGGGGCTAATAATACCTGTCTCACAGAGACGACTAGTGAGGTTAATTCATTAATATCTATAAATGCTCTGAAATCTTTGGATGGAAGGCATGTGACATGGCATGCACACAGGACATCATCTCTTCATACTCCCTGGAAATAACTGACTTTGTAGCACACTTCGAGTTTTTTCCAGCAGCAAAATGATCTTGTGTAACAACTAATTCATCAGATTTTGCATTAATGAGTTCTGAATTCTACTGGTCATCTCCTTGTTGGGCTACTTGAATGATTAGATTCCTTCCTTGCTCTCTGTTGATCACTGTTCCTGTAAATTATTAACACAGCTAAACCGGGAAATGTTCCTTTTGCTACCAGCATGGTCTCTCTTCCAGGATTCCATACAGCAAGGATTCTTCATGGAAGATTGCCCATAATTGGGCATATTTGTGTTTTTTCTTTAATCACCCTTGAATAAATGACCCTTGCACCATCCCTGGTTGAGTCATGTGAGCACTGAGAGACATTTAAAAAAAGCTGATCCAAAGGATCACCGAAGTTGTTGACTTGAGTCACTCTCTAGAGTAAGGAGCTATCAAGATCACTGTGCTTAGTGGAAAATCTAAGTGTTTCTTGCAGTGCTTGTACTTCTTCTGTTTGTCACTAGTAGCAGAAGGAGATGTCTCACCATTATTGGAATGAGAAGAATCATTTTGTTTCAGAAGCCAGCTGCTATGCTTGCTAGATCTGGCTAATGAAAAAGTATTAGCTACTGTACTGTAGCTACTATTGCATTAGTTTTTGTCATGTTTGTCCTTGGCACTACAGCTGGTTAGAAAATTTCCTTCACAATGATTTTCTAATGGAAAATGCAGTGTCTGCAAAACCAAAATCTTCTGTGGGCAAAATTTGACTTTTGCAGAAAGTCTTAAATTTTCTATTAGGAAATTCAAAATGAAAGCCTTAATTTTAAGTCAATTCAACTAGAATTGGGATATTTTGTTTTGCTGAACGAACTTGAAATATTTTCTTCAAATTATTTTAACAAAACATGAAACTGTATTTCCCTATCGTAGTGTCTTATGTGAGTTGCACTTCAGTTGCATTCTCTCTGATGGGTTGAGCTCCCAGGAACACTGCATCTCCCATAATGCAATGTGGAATTCCCTTTGACCATCATGGGAGTCACATGGCTGGCTGCCTCATGGGATTTGTAGTCCAGTCAGGGAACCTGACACAAAGGGGGAAAATGGGGCATCTGCCTCCCAAATTACGATCCCCAGAAGCCAATGTGGAACAGTGAGAAAATGCACTGATTTGAAACCAGGTGTTTTGGGTCAGTTCAACAAACTAAAACAAAACATTCAGATTATGGGAATGCTTAAATGTTTTTGTCAAAACAGAACATTTTGACATTTCCAAACTGAAAGTTTTCAGATTTTCCATTCCATGAAATAATTTGAAATGTCAATATCTTGTCTCGATTTGGGATAAAACAAATGTTGAAATGTCAGAATTTCCCATGAGATGGAAATTCTGACTTTTGGGTGGCTCCCAGGCTTCAGGTCCTGGAAAGTCATGAAGGCTTCCCAGGTCCAGGAAAGAATTTCTGGTCAAAACTAGAAAGAGGGAAAGACCCCACAATAGCCAGTAGTTAGCACACACGCCTGGGATGCGGAAGACGCAGGTGAGTGCTGTATCTCTTTTTCTCTCTCATATCGTCAGAAAATTTCAAAAAATCCATCCTGATGTGGAACATGAAATTTTTTTTAAATATCAAAATTTGCAGGAATGGAAAACCATTTCCTTCCTAGTGTTACCCACGGCTGCAGCAGCATCCGCCTCTAATTCCCCAACAACCTCTCCCTCTTTAAAATCAAAAGAAACCTTTTAGGGATATTTTCTTGTACTGATAAAAGGGCCCTTCTATTCCTCCAGGCTAATTTTTACTATTGTCACTAGACCTTCACTTTCTTATAGATCAAAGAACCCTCTTTCACTCTTTCCTAAAATAACTCTTCAAGTTCCTTCCAAGTCTAAAAAATAGGAAGGGGGAATTGATCTCTAAATTTTAACTACTGACTGTGCCACCTAAAGGTGATTTTATTTTTCAGGCCTATTAATCTTTCTCTTACAACACTGTCAACATTTTTAAAGAAATCAAAAATCTGATTTCTCTTTGAAACCTGTGCACGTCAGCCTTGATTCTGGCCTTTCCTAAGATTTGAGTACTTGACTTTGCACTCTGGTTAACATTCTTTTAAGGTGTGAGTGTGAGAGTATGTGAGAGAGAGAAAATGCGCACCAGGCTCTTCTTTTGCAAGGTCAAAAATGTCTACCAGGCTCTTGCAATGTATAACAGAAATGTCTCCTACCTGAAGGGCCAATGAAAGAGAAATTAAATCAGGTGAACCTGAGAGAATCTTAGGATTTTCCCTTTCCCAGGGGTTCTTCCTCCAACAGGGGATGATAACAATCAGACTCATAATTTAAGATAACATTTTCTGTCTAATTATGCAAAGCTTATAAAAAGATACAAATATTTAGTTAGCAAAATTAGCTTATCCAGTATAAGATTTTATAGGAGAGGAATAAAAGGGAATGGGGAACGAGCATTGTTAGCCTCTGTGTTTCAAATGGAAGGGAAGAATGAGCTTGATTTCATGCTGAAAATAGACTTTCTCTGCAATTCACACTGAGATTACTAAGCATTGTGTGTGCACCGTATTTTCTTTATAGATCTCTGCTGAAGGAAAGGCACTGGGGTCAGTCAAAATGTTAAATCTAAGTTTTTCTCTCTGTCGTATATTTTCAAAATCACTCTCGGGTTCTGTACCTGCTTTTTGATGCCTTTCATGGGGGGTATTTCTTGGGCCTTCACAACAAAAATAAAACTGAAAAGGAGGGAAAACTCAAACCCCTGCATGTGTAATTTTAATACTAAATTGTTAAATGCTAAAAGCAAAACAGATAAGCTGTTAAGATTGATTGAAATGTCAAAGCACTCAGAGCCCCATGGAGTTCCTGCAGAAGAGACTTTCACAGCAGAGGATCCTTTTTGACAAAGGACTCCTGCTATGTGAAATTTGTAGCTAGACCTTGTGAAGAGTACCCCGATGTTAGACTCAGCAAAATTCAGCTTACAGCTTGGCTCATAAGATGTTCGTAGGGTACATTGGGCCAATCCAAATAATCCTTCTTAACTAGAAATGTGCTTTTAAAATCAATATGTTGTTTAAGCATCAGGAATACAGTAGGTCTGTTTCAAGATGCACAAACTGTGTTTGAGTTAGAGTGTCTGTTTCATAGGGAATCTGATAGCCACATTGCAGATAAGTTCAATTTTGGGGTAGGCTAGCCAGCCAATAAATAAATCATCACGCTGTTTTAGCTAGAGCTGGGTGATTACGATCTAAAATTGAATTTGTTTTGCCCAGGCTTGTGCCCTTTTGTGTTTTGCACAAACATTTGAGCGATCAGGGATTGCCTGCAGAAATGCTCACACAAAACAAATTTGAAGGACACACGTTTCAGTGCTCATGCCGGGACTGCCATGGTTTATATAAGCAGCGTGGCAGGTCTTCACCAACCTGGTCTCTTGTGTGCATAATTAAATTGCATTGAGTACTGAACCCATTTTGGTGGCTAGCAGACAGGTAGTTAGGCATCTAAACGGGGCAAATGACAAGTGCAAAATGTACCCACAATATTAGATGTCATTACTGGAAGTTGGCCCCACAGTGCATAAGGCAGCTTATTTTACAGAACCGGAAAAGACAGAGCAGGCATGGGGTTATCCAAAATGTTAGAGATAATGGGCCAAATTAATCCTTGGTGCAGCTCAATTGACTTTGGTGGTATTTCACCAGGCTGAATTTGGAACTCTAATTTGTGTCAGGGTAGGTAGAGGTGCTATGTTTTGGAGCTGATAGTCCAAAGTGCAATTCATACAGATGCTGGATAATCATGAACTTTTATATTCGGGTGAATATGCAGCAGTTATAATGTATTAGGCCAAGAGCAAAAAGGTCACACATGAGCAAATTCACTATTTTCCACTAGAGGGCACCATTACAAACATATAGCTAAATCTGTCAGAAAGGTACTCAAGGTATTAAAGCGAGTTAGAAAGTAGCACCGCAGTCTTTAGATAGTGCTAAACAGAGAAGTGGGACTCTGAAGGGAATAAAGCAGGTAGATGCTATGGGTCTTTCTGAGCTGATTTCAAACTCAAATACAAAGGGATGTCGGCAAATGAAGCCAAAGAGAGGCAGGGCATTAAAGAACTATAAGAATTTTTTTCTTATGATGATTATTTTTATTCAGAGAAATTTCAAATAGCAGTATTCAGAGACAATCTATACACACAGTCGTCGAAAATACTGCATTAATATGTAGATCTCGGCTGGAAAATATCTGGAACAACCAAGTTGTAGCAGGCTACACCGGGGATGGGTATTGATTGAAAATCTGGGACATTGATAAGGTTAAAAGGGCAAAGAGCTGCCATTTTTGATACAGTAATTTTCTCCTGCCATTTAACTGTGGGTGCAAATCAGCAAACCTGCAACTCTGACTATGTCCGTTCAGGTTTGCAATTACTCAGATTTGGGCCCACGCTTAGCTGCTGACAGGGAAAGTTGGGTACAAACCAAATCCTCAGATTGGAGGCAACTCTTTTGAAATTGGCCCCATGTGCACCTTCTCCCCACTTTGCTGTCACCAGGAGTTAGGATGTTTTTACAGGCTGTCCTTTTAAAGCCTTTACTTTCATCGGGTTATTTTCCCTTCCACCAGGGCCTTTAATATTATGTGGGACCAGAATATAAGTGTTCACTTAGTTGACACAGTTAGTGGCGCTTGTACATTTGAACACGAATAGGAACCAGAAGTCCACTGCAGTCCACTTTTGAAGGGATGTGCTATAAATTCAGAAAAGAGGGAAATTGACATGTTTTGGAGCTCGGAATGAGAAAAACAACTTGAAATGCAGAAAGGGGTGACACATACAGCAAAGGCTGGGGGCATTTTTTGCAGCAGAATGAATAGGAAAATGAGCTGATGTCTCTTTCATATCCCTGATGCTGCTGATTATTCCAAAGAGCCCCAGTAACATACTGTATCTTTGATCTTGGAAGAAGTAGCTAAACCACTTTATACCCTGAATTTGCAGCAGGAGCACCAGTGACTCTAAGCAATGCAAGGATTGTGGATTTTGATCTGTTATCTAAACCTACTCCAATTTAATTTCCTCTATAGGGAATCCCAGAAATGGATATTCTTGGTTGGCTTTAAAACTTAAAGACCTTCAGAAGTGGAGATAATCATACCTTGATCACATCAGAACAATTTCTCTTCTTAGGATGTAGCTGGCTCCGATTAGGAATAGCTTATTGTAGTTCTGCGATGATAATAATAATAATAAAGGTATTTTGATAACGTGCAGTAAAAATTCTGAACAGTATTTGATACTCCTGTTGTAGAAGAAAGCAAAAGCAAAGCTCACTCCTTTATTTGCAGAAAATTCTTAACTTGATACAGTTCTGGCAGGAGGGTGGACTGTCTCTTCTGTGTCTAGATTCTAGGAATTTATAGGAAACATTGATCAGATTGTCCTTCTCCATACAAATATATGCAGATGATGGAAACTTATATTTTAAACATCATGGGCTTCTGTGCATAGAGAATGCACCAGGTCATCACCTCTCTGAGGTCAGGCAGGTGCTGGTTGTGGTGGTGGAGGAGTAGAGCAGTGTTTTTCAAAATGGGGTCGCCGCTTGTGTAGGGGAAGCCCCTGGTAGGCAGGGCCAGTTTGTTTACCTGCCCCATCTGCAGGTCTGGCCAATCGCGGCTCCCACTGGCCACGGTTCGCTGCTCCGGGCCAATGGGAGCTGCTGGAAGCGGCGTGAGCCGAGGGACATACTGGCCGCCACTTCCAGCACCTCCCATTGGCCTACAGTGGTAAACCGTGACCAGTGGGAGCCGCAATCGGCCGGACCTGCGGACAGGGCAGGTAAACAAACCGGCCCGGCCCGCCAGGGGCTTTTCCTACACAAGTGGCGACCCCAGTTTGAGAAACACTGTGAAAGATGCATTAATTTCTCTGTCAACATGCCCATTGTGGGAGTATGCTGCATGAGGGGATGCAACTTCATTTCCCCCTTCTGGCTAAATATACAGCTTCCAAAGTGAGTGCGTGGGCCTGTAGGGGATATCAGCCACTACACAGTCTGGGAGAACACACATCAGGAGCTGCTTTTCCTCTCTGCTGTCATGATCCATGGATCTCGACCCCAGGTCTGCAAGCCACGCTCCAACTCTCCACCTGGCAGCCTGCTGACAGCACCTTATCTGGGACCTCTGGGGCTTCGCTCTGAGGTCGATTGGCAGTCTGATTGGCTGGCTGGCCCTGCTAAAGACAGCAGCAGGAACCTTCCGGGCAGATTGCCTTGTGCCTATCCACTCTTGCTTCCCCGGCTTGATTTCCTGGCATGCTGTCCCAGCTTGACTCCTGGCATCTGACTTTTGCTTCCTGACCTCCATTTTGTCTCCTGTCTCTGACCCCCTGATATCCTGATCTGGCCCGACTCTGGTTCCCGACTTGTGGTTCTGATCTCCAGTTTGTCTCCTGCTTCAGGCCTCCCAGTATCCTGACCCAGCCGACTTTTGACTCCTTCTCTTTTGACTCTGAATGGCTGCCCACGACCCAGCTGTGACATCTGCACTGGCCCTCTTTGCTTGCACTTCACAGAAGAAAGAACGTATGACCTTCAAAAGAAGAGCCTTTGACTCTTCATTTTAAGTTCACTTACTGCTGGTGATAGGTGACAAGCAGACACCCTCTTAGCCAAAGATTGTGTGCAGTAAGCAGATGGGATCAGAGACTAAGTTATCCCCCAATTAGACTAAAATTCTTATAAAGGAACATCAACAAATTCATTCAAATTGAAGTTTTATTTTAACGTGTACTCTTCTGCTTGCATTAGTAGCATTTCGGATTATTCCTAGCATACCACAGGCACTGGATTACAAAACAAAATATGCTTGAGCCTTCTCTGTGACTCAAACACAGGGGAAAAGAGTTTGTTCAGAGCATATCACTGAAGCTGAGTGTGCAGAGGGAGGGAGGAGAGGTGCCTAACATTGCATGAAACCGGCACGTTTCCACATTTGCATCTGGCCTACCAAGAGACAGCAGGGGTTTCAAATAGCTCAGAGCAAAAAGCGTGCACAGTTTCCTAATAACCAGGGTTAAGACTTAGTTGGAGTTTTCTATAAACTCATATTCAACTCATCTCTGGGAGGTCAGATTATGGGTCTCTCTGATATTATTCCAGCTCCAGAAAAGTTCATTACGTCGCTGACTGGAGAAGCCCTGAGCTCTCACCACAACACATTTATTTGATGTTGCTACCTCTGTTCCAGGCATTACAAAGAATGAACAACTTTTTGTGTGTGTGTGTGGTTTCAATTTTGAATTCAGTGGAGACTTGACCCCAGACTGGTTTCAAACTCCCAGAAGGAATGGATTTGCCATGAAAATCTGAGATGCAGAGAGAGAGAGACTGAAAAATTGCTGCTTCACTTTTTCTTGTATAGGGATATCAAAGCCTGCCCTAATTGAGAATGGGATTGGCACTTTGCCAGGAGGTTGGGGCCTGGGCCTAATCTGGACAAAAAGGAGCAGTTTGCAGTTGCTTTCTTCCTGAATACAGAAGTGTGGCCTTTAGAGAGTACAGGTCCCAGCATATAGTTCTCCATCTTGATCCATGCTGTCTTCTTATGCCACTGGTAAGATTTTGCCCAAATTAATTCATCCATGTCTCAGGAGAGCTGTTTCTGAGAGAGCTGTGAAATCCTTAAGGAAGAGGAGATGGGATACTCACACATCTGACCTAAAACCCAGGGGACCAGTAAACTCCTCTGATCAGCTAAAGGATATCCTTGGCAAAGATAATTTTAAAGGAAAAATCTCTATCTTTGTTACCCGGGGTTCTTTCAACCCAAAGCTCTTGATAACTTTTACTCTGTGCGAGGAGGTGTCAGAAAATAAATCAGGGGAGACATGGCCGTCCGACCGATAAATGTCTGGCATAAACAGGACAATGCAAGAGTGCTTTCACTTAAAGCTAAACTTTACTAGTTTCAAGCACTCACACACGTCCGCAACAAGATTAATAAAACACTCCCAACCCTTGATAATTACCGAAGCTGAGTGTGGCTCTCGAGTGACACAGCGGCAGGCTTCCGGTGGCCAAATCTTCCATCTGCTGGTGGGGACCGCAAGATGTATCCAGAGGGAGAGTCCAAAGAGTCCCCGAACGAGTCCAACTATCTCAAGCTTTTTCCCATTATTTATACATTAGTAATAGAATGACGTGTCCCTTAATGAAACCTTGTTAAGTAAGCAATTTCAGCGATCAAGCAAGAGGCTCCTTCTGATTATTGAATAACCAGATGTGGGTCTTTCCAGGGTTTGCAGCCTTGAGACCCCAATCGACATTCCTGAGGGTATAGCTTTCTCTTTTAAAATGCATGTATCAGCAACTTCAACACAGTTCTTATCAGGAAGGACGTGGGGTCAAGCTGCCCTTGCTGTGGCACCCAAAATCCCCTCCCCTCCTGCCTTGGTCAAGCTGAGATTGCTGAATGGCCAATTTGCAGCTTGCTGACTAGGCTGCCTTTAACAATAAGCCATAGTGGTTTTAGGCACTTTACTGGTTTGCCAAAATCTCCCCATACATCTTAGTGATTGGCAAATCTCAAAGGGTTGTGTGGTTCAGTTTGGACAAGAGAATCAAAGTATGGATGCTTTTCCAGGTCATCTGCTCATCTTGGCTTTGCAAAATTTTACTGGAAAGCTCTGGAAAGCCAGCTGTCTCATAAACTTCCCAATAATTCCAGCTTCCAAAGCAGACTGGAAATGCCAAGGAAACAACATTCCCTGTGGCATTTCTGCTCCACGTCCCAGCCAGAACCCAGAAATTCAGAAGTATACAAAAAAGACAAATAACGAGTGTCTGAACCACACTGAACAAAGGTTCAGCTCAAGCTTTGGGTTAAGGTTTTGTGGATCCTTTTAAAATCAGAATTAATGTGCCCATGCCTGTGTGGATTCAGTAAGTAGTAGCCGTGCTGAAATAGTCATCAAATGTGGGATTTTTGAAAACGCTCAGCATTGGCCTAACTCTGCTCATGTCGAAGTCAACGGTAAAACTGTCAATGACTTTGATGGGAGCAGAGTGAGGAAGGCTGAGCCCTTGTGAAAATCTCTCCCTAAGTGGTTATGCCAACAGTGTTTTTGACCAATACAGCAGCAATACTAAACTTTCCCTCCAAAAGAGCCACATATAAAAAAATGTTCATGAATCTTCATTAACAGTACTGCCTGTGAAATAGGTAGGCACATAGGACCATGTGAATCCCATTTTCCCATTTAACAAATAGGGGAATGAAGGCGTGGAGAACTCCTCTGGCTGACTGTACAATGTGGTGAGAATCTGCATCTCCCACGGATTTCAACTGGAGCCAGAGGAGCTCAGCCCCTCATAAAATCATACCATCTATAACTTGCCTGGGGTTAAACTGAAAGTCAGATGCCAGGTCAGGAGAAGAATCCACAACACCTGATGCCTCATCTTCTGCATTAATGAGAACTAGATGAATGACTAGAGAATTGGGGGCTGGGGGTGAGGGGGGGGGAATTATTCCTTAAATAATTTATTTGAAAATCATTGTTCAAATCGTTGAATAAACTCTTTGAATGTTATTGCTCATTTCGCCTCTGGACCCTGCTCCTTCCCACACATCCTGTGTCTTTATATCTATAGCACAGAATTTGCATAATGGTTTTCCTGAAGGATTTTTCCGTAAGGCTGGGAGAGGAAAGTACTGTATTGTTACATGCAAGGGAGGAATTTCCAATCTCTTCTGGCAGTTAAGAGGTATGACTCGAACAGAAAAAAAATCCTGCTCAAAGTGCGGCTCAGCCATGGGCAAGGTTCAGTTAGAGGGGGTGTGAGGTCAGTGTGAGCATTTTCCACAGCTCTACAGACACTGGGCCAAATTTTCAGTTAGCATCAATTGATGTAGAGCTCCATTGACTTCAGTGGATGTGCTCTGACATATGCCAGCTGAGGATCCTACCCCATGTTCCTTTGTCTAGGAGCCTGAATGCTATGAGATGCTCCTTCCTTCCTCCCCTCCCCCCCAATTTCAGGAGATGAATGGGCACTTCCAGTCCCTCCTACCCTGGAAGAAATGTTTAGGACTGTGATTCAAAATGGGCTCTCTTTCATGGTGCTGCTAGGAAGCCAGTGATTAGCTCTATCATTCTCCATGGAAGCAAGTCCTTTGGCAGTGCCAGGAGAGTTGAGTGACACAGAAAAGAGATCAGGGTTCTTCTCTTTCTAATCTCCATCATAGCATGGATAACACATTTTCTTTTGGTTTAAACTGGGAGATGAGGGGGAGAATCTATGAAACTAACTTTCAACTCCAGCTCTTGTTTTTTTTAATGTCTTGGTGATGCAAGCAGGATCTTTTTTAGTACATTTTTTTTCTGTGCTGTTCGTTAGTAATAGGCATGGGAAGCAGGGGAGCGAGCCGTTTTCAGTTGGACTTTTTTTTTTTGGAGGTGGGGCAAAATGTAAATTGCAAATTGCGGCACTATATTGCACTGAATTAAATTTCACGTACAAAGAGCATGGAAAAGTAGTTCCCATCTGATTGACTACAGACAGTATGAATCTATAATGTAAGCAGGAATCAAATTAATGTCGAGACGGGTAAGACTAGACTAGACTAGACTAGTATCAATATGCCCTACAGTGCCAATAATTTTTAGGCACAGCTCCTCCTTGATTTCAGTGGAGACTTCTGCATAAAACAGATGGTACAACATGGCCTGGGGTGTCCTTCTCCCTTTAAATTGGTTTGGGGTTTTTTTTAGCTCAGGGATAATGGGTAGTGAATTTAACATTATCCTATAATATAGAGAACCAACGTTTTATTGTTGACTCAGGATGTCATCAAAAGAATGTTTGTAGCAATAGGAGTTGAAAGAGCTTTTACAACTGATTGAGATCTGAATAATTAAGTTACTGTGAATGTAGGGAAATGATGAATCAGCAAGTCAAATCAAAGAATGTTGAGTAAGGATTTGGGCATCAACATTCTGTGACTTTTGTAAGGCAATAAAATATCTTCTGAATAAAACATCGAATTGTCAGCGAGCGTTCTGTGGCTTGCTCACCTTTTCGGATTTCACACTTAGGGTACGTCTACACTGCAATTGGAGCTGTGACTGCAGCTTGCTTAGGCGGCCCCCTACTAGCTTTCATTTAGCTAGCACGGCTAAAAATACCAGGGCAGATGTGGTAGCATGGGATACAGTGCAGGCTAAATGAGCCCACCCGGAAACCTGAGTACATGCTCACATTGGTACCCTACCCCGGGTCCATGCCATCACATCTTCACTATTATTTTTAGCACAGTTATCTGAGCTGTAGGCACCCCTCCGATGACAGTGTTGACATATGCTCAGGGTAGATGCATGAAATGCGGAAGAGGTGGTCTGCATCTTCCACACTCTAGGTACTATAATGAAGATACTTTTTGCCTATCATAGAGATCTGTTTTGAAGTCTTCCTTATTAATATTTCCTTTATTACAAAATATAGAGGGCCAGATCATCAGTGGGAGTAAATTAACAGAGCACCATTGCGGTCAGTGGAGTTTTGTCAATTCATACTAGCTAAGGATCTGGGACAGAATGTTTTCAAAAGTGTTAATTTAATTTGATTCTGTTAAAGCTGGGACTGGTTGTGCTACTTTTTTTTGGGCGCGGGGCCGGGGGAGGGGGGGGGGGGAGCAGACTTTGGGGCACTGGAATAGAAGGATCTATAACCAAGGCATACTCCCTTCCGGAACCTGGAGCTGAACTCAGGAGTCCTGAGACTCTATGTTGCTCTGCTGTTAGACAAACGGCTGTGAATTCCACTGAAAAAAATTATTTATTCTCTTCCTAGTGGTTGGCCCATAGAGGATTACCACCTGTTTCTTCTACCAGTTATTCCTCTAGTTCAAGTGGTCTGTGCTGTGGATATAAAGGTCTGAACCCTGCTCATGACCCAAGATAAGGGTCAATATGTTTCCACATGATAGAATTATTGCTTTTTCCCCAGTTTATTTTAAATAGGAAATGACATTTAAAAACTACATTAGACCAACATGCTTAAGATTGCAATGACAAGCAATCAAAAATTAGGAAATGCCAGAACCCAGGGTGCCCCTGTAAGCATGCATCATGATACGGTCTCCAACTACATGAAGTCATACTATTTTTTTCACAGACCCCTGCCTCATTGAGTGAATGAGTGTTTATGCAATGTTTATTTTCATCCTCCTCATTCACTGACTGCATTTAATGCACAGTACTGAATACAGAATTATTCATTTCCTCCTGGTCCCCATAATATCTGTTTGTGTCACCTATGAATAAATTATCCCCACAAGACCCCTGTGAGATCAGGTAGTATTATTGTTCCCATTTTGCAGCTCAGGTACAGAGAGTTAAGGCAAACATTGTCCAAATTGTCCACTAATTTTGGGTGCACACCTTGAGACATATAGGGCCTAATTTTTCAGAGTACTGAGTCTTTTTATAGCCTTGGTATAGCAGAGCATCTAGAGAATGAGGAGTGCGCAGTTAGTTGCCAGAAGTGAAATTTGGTTTAAGTGCCTTTCCTAGCATCACATAGGAACTCTGTGGCAAAGACAGAGAGAGAATCCAATTCTTCTGGGTGGCATTCAACTTCCTGAACCTTGAGACCATTCTTTTCCTGCAATCCCTGCCTTATTAATTTCCCACCTTCCAACATCTGTAACAAATGAGGTAGGGGATCTACAGGCAACAGCCTCCTTCACTACACAACCCTGGTTCATTTCCAGACCACCATCCAGCCTGTGCACTGAAAGAGGCAGGGCACCTGTGGAAAAAATAGCATATAATTAAAGACTGCATCAGAATGCACATGCAAAAGGGGGCTGAACCAAAGTTGCACGGGCAACCCCAAAACTGGCACTTGCATTTGTTCCATTTTCTTGATCTTCTGATTTAAGCAGGTTAATATCCTGGGGTAGGAGAGGAAGAAGAAATGAAGCATTCCAGGCTCTCTCCTGCTATTGCCAGTCGTTAATTTGCTGCTGGGATCTAATGCTAATATCCTACATTTATTGGGATCAGTTCTGCTCTCCTCAGTGATACCAGTGTGTCTGGGATCTCTGCTGTACTGCCTGAAATTCTATTTAGATAGACCCCAAACACACCCTCTGGCTTACGCATATGCATACCCTATGCATTTGGGGCACTGGTAGTTCTCCTTTGGATATAACACTTAGCCCCAGAAGGTTACAACATATCAGCTCTTAAGATCACCACATTATTTTGTGTAGAAAACTACCTTAGATCATTTTTAGGTGTTTCAAAAATGTATTAATACAACTTTCCACTTCCTCCAAGGCCTGCAAGGTCAGAGATCTAACCAAGTCAGGCTCACATTATAGATGAAGGGATATAGAAAATAGAACCAATTTTTTTTTGTAAAGTATCTAGAGTGATTCTGAAATAGGTTTTTTTTAACATATAAAATGCAAACACAACGCATAATGGAGCATTGTGTTGTAATGGTGCTCATTAGGGATGGCTGCATTGCTCATTGCAAACACATGCTGCTAAAAATGTTGACCCTTGACAAAGAATAATACAGTATAATACCGTGCAAGATGATCATATAGTCTCTCTCTCTCCTCCACCTCCATTAAAACCTTTATACCACATCATTTAACATTTTGTATATGTCAGTTTTGCACATGGTTCAGCAATATGGGCTTAATTCTGCAAGGACGTGAACATTCTGCTCCCAAGCCAAAGCTGTCAGGCATGGACTGATCATTAAGCACCTGAATACTCCTGTTAACTCCTATTTACATGTGTAAAGGTAAACATGTGCTGAACTGCTTTGATGGATCAGGACCAGAGTGCTCAGTATCTTAAAGGATCAAGCCCTATATCACAGGGGTGGAGCAGCACAAACTTCCCAAACCGGTATACTTGATTTTCATGTTTAAAAACAACCACTTTATGCAACAGATCTTTATAAAATTCATATTCAGAATTTTCAAGCCTATGCAATATTTTCAGAAGCTCTGGGGCAATTTTGCCTGCAAGCGGTGTTATTAGTTGCCGCATATGAAAAGGGCATGAGGATTTACTCAAGCATAGCCTCAAGAAGTGCAAATGTCAAAAAGGCATGGAAGAAGGTAAATTTAAGAGCAACCCAGCAAAGAAAGGCCATGGAAACAGTGTGCAGTAAAACATACTCTGCAAACACTGTTAACTTTGGTGGTGATATCTTTTGGTATTTGATACTGATGCTTTTTGTATTTTCTCTCGGAGTTTTTCAGACCAGTTGAAAATGAGAATAGGGGAACAGAATCTGCTGTTTTAATGCTCCTTTTTGTCATTCACCCAAAACATATGGTGAATGGAGTTGACTGCTATAGGATCTAATCTGATTCTATTGTTTTTTAATGATGTCTGTTTGGGTGTGCTATACAGACATTAGAATGTATAAACCCATTACAATACCGTTACAAATAGGCAAGATTTAAAAACAATCATGCTCAACACTTGAAAATCAAGTAACTGATTTAGTTACATAACTTTGGCTGTACGAGCCCTATCTTTAGGCACTTTTTTTGTAAAATCTTGGGTTCTAACCTCTGGC
Source organism: Mauremys mutica (assembly GCF_020497125.1). Taxonomy (NCBI): domain Eukaryota; kingdom Metazoa; phylum Chordata; order Testudines; family Geoemydidae; genus Mauremys; species Mauremys mutica. The sequence goes on along the minus strand of NC_059079.1, from coordinate 100,883,507 downwards.
TGAGCGGTTAAGCTCTGCCAAAGCAAAGAGCATGCTGCTGCTCACACGAGTTTGTATGCTACACTGCAAAAATTAGCCTGCTACAGGGTATAATTTTTCATTTAAGCGGAGATCTATTTTTTAAAGTATGTAATTTCAGTTTCTTTTCAATTGTGTTAAACGGTTACTTGTTGGCAGCACGGGTTAGACGAGAGAGAGAGAGTGAGAGTGTGTGTGTGTGTTTCAAGGAGAGATCTTGGGTTTTTTTGCACAGTACGTGGATAAATATAACATAAAATGTCATAAAGATAGGAATTTATTCTCCCAGTAAACAGCACAAGCTGAATTACTTACCATAAGCTTCATGGTAACTACACTATCAGGCAACAGGTTTCCCATCATCAGAGCAGGCCACTTTTTGCTATGCTCTCTCCAAGAGACACTGAACAGTCAGTATTTCATTGTGCTGTGCTCGCTGTATGCCATCTGAAGAAGGTGCACTATATATGTTAAGGGTTACCAGCTTTCCTACCATGCAGAATGCACGTTCTTTGAGATGGAATTTCTCAACTCAACTCATGAACTGTAAACGTGATGGTTTTTATTATAAATAAATAACGAAGAGAGACACCTTTGGTATCTCATACCAAATTAGTATTTCAGAACAAAAGGGAAGGAAAATGATGCAGAGATAGGTGAAGGCAAAACAAGCATTCAAAACCTGGATTAATGAACCACTAAGTAATAGCAACTAGTCTCAGGGCATGTGGTTACAGTTTTTGTGTTCGCCTCGTGATAACATGATGGTGTCTGTAGCAGACATTTATCAGCCAATATGCTATGGCCAAAGGAACCTTGAACTTATTCACTTATTTACAAAAAGTGCTGTCATGGAGTTCCCGGGCGATGCTCTGGAACTGCTCCCACAAGCCAGTCAGGACTTTGGGGACCCTCCTCTCCCTTGGAGCAGACTGTCTCCAGGGCAAGAAGCTCACACGGCTTCACCTCCTGGGTCTCTCCTTGGAGCATTCAGCATATGCCCCTCCGTGCGCTTCCCACAGCGAGTCCTGCACCCCCACTTCGCAGTCAGACGTGACTCTTAGCTAGCCAGTAAAACAGAGGTTTGTTCAAGGACAGGAACACGGTCTAAAACAGAGCTTGTAGGTACAGAGAACCGGACCCCTCAGCCGGGTCCATTCTGGGGCTCAGCGAGGCAGAGCCCCACCTCTGCCCTCACTCCTCGTCCCCAGCCAGCTCCCAAACTGCAACACCCCCCTCAACCCCTCCTTTTCTGCTGAGTTCCTTTCCCGGGCCAGGAGGTCACCTGACCTCTTTGTTCTCCCACACCTTTAGCAGGGGGGAAGGGCCTGGCCATTAGTCGCTAGGCAACAGAGGGTCGGCCAGAAACTGAGGCACCCACACAGTATTCAGAGGAAACATTAAGAACAGTCCCACTTCATCACAAGTGCTTCTGTTTTTTCTCTTCTAACTTTTTAACGTTTGACCCAGTCTATCTAACTGGTTGTCAATAACCTGAGGTAAATTGGCAATTAGCTTTTTAGATTATCTTGAATAGAGTCGTTTTTGAAAGGAAAAGCTGCTTAATATCCTTCACTGAATACGTTTCATTAATATAATCTCATCAGAAGAAAGTCCCTTAATCCTTGTGGCCACTCCTGAATACCCACAAGTCCTGATTAAAACCACTTGCCTTGTGTTAAGGACAAAGGTGGCAGAAGGTCAAGGAGTGCAACATATAAGCTCTTGCGAGACCTGTATAATTCACTAGATGAGCCATCTCCCCCTCCTGGCAGCTGATACAATTGATCAGGGTTATGTAATTATAGTGATGCAGTAGCACCACTATAGTTAAGCCTGTGACACAGCTTCTGTTTAAAGGCCGACATTTGCAAGCCCTCTAAAATCAACATGCTCAGTCAGATTCCTTTGGAATTTGGTGTGCTTAGAGAGGTGCAACATAAGGTTAGTGACCCAAATTTGGGGTCATTTGATCTAGTGGTTGCAGATATATAATCCCTGAACAATCAGCCATTTTTAACCCTCCCACACTCTTTTTTTTTATCCTTGAATAGTGTTAGATGGGATCCTGTGCATGAGAATGAATGGGTTGTATAATCTCTTCACCTCCTTTTACATTTCAGCAGCTGTGGAGTTGGCATATGTGTGTTAACGGGGTATATTGGGGCATTGTTGAAAAAGGGCAGAGTTAAGGTTCCATGGGCAACCTTAAGTGTGCATTTCCTGGTTTTCAGAAATTGTTTTGTTCAACTCAGCATTCTGCAAGGCAATGACCATACCTCCAAGCAACCTTAACTCTGCATTAAGGTAGGACTTTTTTGCCACTGAATTATAAAATGAATTGAGCTTAGAGAGGAAGCAATAAAAATGGCTAGGAAGCTGGAGGAACTAACTTATGAACAGAACTGGGCAGGAAATGGGTTTCATGTCCCATGAAAATTTTAAATTTCATTCAGATTTTGACATTTTTTAAAATGTGTTTCTTTTTTATGACCTAAATTTTGAAATGAAAAATTGAAATGTTCTGTTCTGAAAATACCAAATTGGGATGTTTTGACCACATCAAAATGCCCTCCCCCAAACAAAATGGTCAGTCAACATGTTTCCACAAAACATCTGGCTTTGAACAAATTGGCCTTTTCTGACAGGGGGAAAAGGTTCAATCAGAAAATTTCCACCCAGTTCTTTTACTTACCTGTACCTGTAACTTACCTGTTAGGCTGGGCATTGTTTGTAGCTACACTGACTTGCTACCTGAATCATCATGCCAGAGAGGTGGCTCTTTTGCAGAGTCAATTTCACATGGCAAGTCAGTGAGAGTTTCTCTACTCCTATTTACCATCTGCTCTACTGCCTGAATGCCTGTAGTTTCTGGCTGCAGCACAGAGCCATTTGTTATTCTGACAGCTTCTTTTACACAATGTATGCTAACCTCTACCACTTGTATTTTAGATTTCTGACTTTCTCAGTATGTGAGAGCATTAAGTCATTGCAAGATCCTACTCCCCCCGTGCTTGTTGGCAGGATTCTTTTTTTCAAAATGCCGTCCTTAAAGCATAACTTGTAGTTTATTGTGACCTTTTTCTTTAGTACTTCAATTTTGTGTCCCATCAAACTGAACCTCATCTATTTAGCGTGTAAGCACCTAGTGTTTGAGCTGTCGTCTAACCACAAGTTGTAAATATTGAAACGGAGAAGGTGGTAGCTGAATGTCTTTGATTTAATGTCTCATTGGTGGAAGTGGTGGTACAGTATGATAGTAAAGGTCAAAGAAGTGAACTTCAGCAAAGAACAAACACTAATTCAGTGCTGTGGATTTATATATATATATATATATATATATGTGTGTGTGTATCATACACAAATACAGTGTTTTGTAGTTTCAGGAGAAAAACTGTCAATGGATATGATATTGCTCCTATATGTTGATACGGTTTAAGAATAACGTTGCTTGTATGTTGAGTTAGTAGTTGAAGTTCTACTAGTACAGCATTACAGTAATTGCATAAAGTGAAAAAATAATGAAAACTGACTTTAAAGTAGTGATGGGTGAGAGGAAGCACTTGCTTGTGACTCAAGAGACCCAAGTGTAATTCCCTGGTCTGCCACAGACTTCCTGGGTGACCCTGGATAAGTCATTGTCCCAGACATAGAGGAAGAAAGAGAAGATGCAAGGAACGGGGTTTAATTAGTATACAACCTTATTAGTTTCTCTGGGAACAATCTGGCAATAACACATACAGTGCAGGTCATGATTCTTTCCTTCATCATTTCTTCCTGGTGTAGGGCTGCCATCCCCAGCTTTTGGCGAAAAGTTTTGAAAAACTAACTTCCTGGTTTTTTTAATTAGCTCTGCCATATTCCCTGCCAAATAGCACCAGTGCTTAATTTGTTCCGGTGGTTGCCAGGGCTGAGAATCTGGCACCTCTGGGCCTGGCAGTTCAGAGCCCTGGCACCTCTGGGCCTGGCAGTTCAGAGCCCCGGCACCTCTGGGCTTGCTGCATCAGTTGTGAATGTAAAAAAATTGCTTGAGCCCTGGCACCTCTTTCATTACAAATTCATCCCTGAATAGCACTTATATTTCTCGAGCTTCACTGATGCCCACCCCTACTTTTCAGCTGTGTAATCGCTACCTTGGACTCCGTTCTGTCTGGAAATCTGCAATCCGGAAGAAATGTGAGAAAACAGAAATCCCGTTTCTCCCAAGGCACCTGATTTAATGCCCTTTGAAATCAGTGGACATCGTTCCATTGACTTCAGTGGGTGTTGGATCAGGCACAAAGTGAGCCGTACGTGCCGGGCTAAGTTCTACACACAAGCTGTAAATTAGACTCCTAAGAAGAATCATTCACCTAATGTTAGTCACAATAACATTAATTGTTAATTAATTATATTTAATCAAATCAATTCATATTGAAAGCCCTACAAGAAAGTCTTAGTGCTTCTTTTTAGAGACTTCCTTATTCTACTTGTGAAGATGTAGTTGTTATGCAAAAAGCACATCTGGAGCAACTGGTGCATGAAACTTTTATGAGCATTCATAAATCTGTTTATAGGATGCTTATCTGACATAAGGCTTGATTGTGGAACAAATTATATATACTTTTATTTCCATATATCACTGCTAGTATTAACTAGTGCTGACAATCAATTCATCTGGAAACTATGAGAGTTCTCAAAATGGAATTTCAATCTTCAGGAATTAGCTGGGTCAGTGCGAAGACTGCTTTTGTGTCTGTGATGGTTTCATTGTGCCTTTAACAGCCTTTTCCAGCATATTTGTAGCTCTGAAATACATTCAGTTGTTGGGGAGAGGCTGGGATCTGGTTCAGTACAAAGTCTGGCTTTGCACAGGGCTACGGAAGCCATGGCAAAGCAGTTTTTTGAGGTTTTGTGTAGGATTCTACATTGTGAAAACCAGACCTTATGGTTTATTGAACCATATCTTAATGTCGATTAAAGATGCAGAATAATAATTATGTGCTACATCGTTGCCTCCACTTGCAGAACAAGTGGATCCCTTATTAGGAAGGGAAGAAATGAAGAGACTTCCCCCTTTGAGGCAATTAATTCCTTCCAGCTCTGAAGTAGCTTCTCTATGGGGATGGAGTCACAAAGGTTTCAGGGTAGGGTCAACAGCTGGATGGGGGCAGTGGTCAGGAGGGAGGGCCTGACAATGCAGTTACAAGGTTGGGCGCCAGTGCCATGGAAAGTAAGGTCATTTACTACCCGGTGTCCAATGAATAATCTGTTCGCTGCTCATGTAAATGATCACAAAATATTGTTTCCCCTATTTGTGATTTCCCTGGTGTACTTGTAGTAGCTCACTTATGTGCCCCGGAACTTACCAACTGTACTGCATGGTAGAGGTTTGTGCACTTTAATTGTCTGTCTGCTTCCTGTAGGTGCAAGGCTCTGCAATTGGTCTTGCACTATTACCCAAGTGTTGTCATTTAATGACTGTTAATATTTTGCAGCTGTGTGAGCTAAGATATTGATGATCAAATTGCAAACCTCAGGGAGGATTTTCCCTTCATGTGCAGCATTGCTAGAGAGGTTTATTTCCCCCTGCCTTTCCCCTGAAGCATCAGTTACTGGTCACTGCTGAATAACAGATTACATGGCCTATTGATCTGACTCAGGATGGCTCTGTGCATTTTCTGTTCACTAGGATTTCAGCATTCATGTAGCAAATATTTGTGGCTGATTTTTTAAATTGGAGTTATATTTTCAACACCATTCCCAGGCAGTAATACGAAGCTGTGATTTGTGAGGCCGGACCTGTCTGCGTATCTCTGAGGCCCAGCCATAACTGCTGCTGATCTGCAGATTACGCTCAAGCGTCAGTTTCTCTTACATTGGTGTCACGGTGTCCTTGTCCTCACTTGCTCCAGAGGTGTGATTGTCTCAAAGATTCTTTCCCTCTGTTGGATGGCAGTTTGTCCCTCCTTTTAACTCAAGTTTTTTCCTCAGGCTTTCCCCAACAATTTTCCTTTCTCTCTTCCCAAGTGTTTCAATCTTCTATGCTTCTGAAAATACCTCACTTTTTCCTAGGCAGGGCTATGTCAGTCTGCTGGATGTGTGAGACCTGAAAGGAAGTTATATTGACTTTCTTTAAATTCTCAGGTCAGTGCCAGTTCTTATGCCAGCTTCGAGCTAGACTATCCCTTGAGGATCTGACCTTGGGTATGCCTTGGGCCGAAAATCCATAGACAGTCTTTGATTATTGATAACACTTTTTACAGTTTTTTAGCCAGTTTCCAGTCCATATGGCTGGATTCACATCCAATCCAATTTTCAGTTAAATTGCCATATAAGATTTCATGAGATGTTGTATCAACATTCAACATCTGTTGGGTAATAAACGGGGCTAAGGAGAGATCATCACCGAGGTTTTTTTGGTCTTCGTGCTACACATTTGTACTGAGTACTTCAGTGCACCTCTGGTAATTATTGTGTAGTTACAATACAATGACTTGATTATTTGGGTCCTGTGAATTATATAGGAAAACTAATTCAGGCAAGGGGAAGAAAAGAAGAGGCACCGTAGAAGTCGGAAGAAAAATCCAAAGAAACGGTCAAAAAAATTTACAAAACAAAAGTTTTTTTCTGTTTCTGTGATTTTAAAGAGGACGTGTTGTCTTTCTCCTTGGAGATGAATGTGTTTCTCAGGGAAAAATGATCTCAACAGAGTTCCTATAGGTCCTGTTATGGAGAGTCCATTGGAAGCACTAGAGAATCTCTGTTCAGGATCCAGGCCCTAGACAGGAGAATTGAAATCCCACCAAAGGAATAAAAAATAAAGCAGGGTATAGAAATAAGGGATAAGAAAATAACAATCTCAGAGCTATTCCTGTGCAAATGTAAAAAGCAAACAACAGAGAGGCTGAAAACCCAGACTGGAATTTATAACTCTATCTTTCCCCCACCCCTCATTTCTCTGTTTTGCTGATTTATTTCAAGATGATTCCCAAATCTGACATCTAGATTTAACATACAGCTCACCTTTCAGTCAGAGTGTGGAATTTTCCATTGTTGCCAGAGCACTGGGAGTGCAGATGGCTGTAACTCAGGGGGAATGCTGCTGCTCCTTAATGCAGCAGGGAAAAGAGGAACATGCAGCAGTATCCCCAAAGCAAAAATTACTTTTAGGAGGCTGAGCTCTGCTTGGTTTCTGCTTGACTAGTGCATAATAAACAGTCTAAGTTGCCTTGGAAAGGGTTCAGTAGTGATATTGAAGATGCAGACAAGCATCACTGCTTAGAGCTTATCTTATAAAATCAGCATCTTGAAAAATGCCATCAGTAGTAGCCCGAAGCCAAAATTTAGGTGGGACATATTCATTTTATTTTGGCTTAACACAGGGTGATTAATTAAGGACAATTCTGAAAGTGCTCCTCAATCTTCTGTATGGCTGCAAGGCTCTGTTCAGTTCTTCTCCAAATGGTGCATAGAATTGAGCGAGTTGGCTGTAACTTAATTTTACTCTGATGTAATGTTCCGTTTTCGAGAGTGGGGCAGACAGTGCCTTGAGTACCTCAGCAGTAGAAATGTCAAGTGACTGTAACTAACTGTATGGGATGCTGTAGACGATGATACGCACCCTGGTAGGTAAGGGTGAAAACCATCCATCCCATGGCTAAAACAGCATCAGCTGAGTTAAAAACCTAGTTTTCCAAACCTCTGAGGACAAGGATATATTCCCCCCTCAGGAAATATGGTACTGAAACCATGCTGTGGACTCCTCCTTCATGATTAGTACTAGCATCTTTTCACCCCTCAAGTGGGGAAGCGTCCCAGAGCCCACCCTCCAGCCTTGGCTCGAATGTCTACACTGAAATTTTAAAGCCCTGCAAGCCCGGGTCAGCTGACATGGGCCAACCATGAGTGTTTTATTGCAGGGTAAATATTAGAGGCCAGACAGAGATGAATCCCTTCAGAGTGGCTCAGAGATCAAAACCACGGTAATAGGAGAAAGGTTTGTGGGACAGTATTAACTGATCAGCCCTGCAGTTCCAGGCCAGACCACCAGCACCATTTAACAGCTAGATGCATGGCTCCTACCAATAAATTAACATTAGATTTTTGGCTCTTATGAGCCAGGACAAAAAAAAAAAAAAAGAAATAGCAAATTAGTTTAATGATTTCCCACTTTTTAAAAAGTGAGTAAATGATACAAGGCACAAGGATGGAAACCAAAAAGGGGCCCTAAGCATCATTTTTCAATCAAGCAGGTCTTCACACTGTGAATCAAATATTTCTTAAAATACCATTTATTTAAAAAGAAAAATATTTGAAGAAAAAAAGCAAAGTGCAGTTGGGGCCAAAGTTTGGAGCATGCCTTAAGTGGCATGATTACATTCTCAAAACGACACCCCAAATCTGCTCCTGGAGTGTAGCTCCGGCAGTGGAGCTGGATAACGTTTTTCAACCTGAACTTTTGAGAGAGGAAAAAATGCTGATTTGGTGACACCAACACGTTTTGTGAATTCTGTTTTGCCAAATTGTGTTGTGGGAGGGAGAGAAATTTGGGAAAGTCTAAACATTTTGTTTTAATATTTTTAATATATTTTAAAATTTTCAATTTTTTAATTTGCAATAACTTTTTGTTTTGAAATTTCCTTTCTTTTTATTTTAAAAGTTAAAATATTAAATAGTTAGGGCTGATGAAACATTTAGTTTGATCTGAAACCAATTCCTCCCTCTCTCCCTGCCCCCCAATATTTTGGAATTGCCAGCAAATCAAAGAATCCATTATTCATCTGCTTGTGACACCTGTCTGTCTGTCACCAAATCCCCTCTAAACTCAGCTCCTGCTTGTGCCCATAAATGGACGCCCAAGTTGCTTTGATACTAATTTTTTCTTATGACTTGCTCCCTCTACTTTCTCTGTATTAAATTCTCTATGCAGTGTAATTAAACTTTTCTTCGTCCAAAGAGTTGGAAGAGAGCCTATTTTTAAAGGGAGATTGTTGAAAACCTTTCTGGTGAGCAAGATTTACAGATGTATATAAAATATCACCAGCGCTAAACAGACATTAGATGTGACACAGGGTTAAACTGGTTTCTCAACACTGAATGTCCCAAGATAATTAGTTTTCATAGAATTATACAGGATATCCTTAGGGGATTTGGAATAGGTCCCACTGATGTTTCTTGTCAAGGTGGCTTTATTGCCACAAGCCAAAAGAAAACCCAGGTCACGTTATTCCAACATAACTTATCTATTCATGCTGACGAGATCTGACAATGTAGAATATGAGATGACATGCAGAGAATTTAAAAAAAAATCAATTTTGAAGTTTTAAAACATTTCATTATGGGGTAGTTTCATCCTTGTGAACAGCAAAAAGCTAGACAGCTTTAAAAGGGTGAATGTGTTTCATTGGACTGATGTGATTTCACACTATTAATATAAAAGGCTTTGCAAAAAATATTCCCTTTGCCATGCACAGACTATGCATGGAGTTGGTAAAGCAGCATATCTGTGTGAATAAACATCAGCTCTGTGGGATGGACTTTCCCATACAAATGCAGTCTTGGAGATGTAAATTGTGATTCAAGAGATACCAAGGAATGTTACTTGCTTTACTATGTACTAAAAGTTTGCTCACATTTCCCTAGATGGCTATAGGAAAACACCCACTTTGACTCTATGTGCAAGGCATGAATCCCCATGTATAATCAAAACTGGTTCTAAAGTCTGTGCCCTAGAAATATGGGCAGAGAATTAAAGGGAAAATTTGACTCCCTCCCTCAGGAGATGGTTCTGAAAGAGAATAACATCTGCTGATTGAATCTCCAAAAACCAATATCTGCAAAGGGTATGTCTACGCTACAATAAAAAACCTGAGGCTGGCCCATGACAGCTGACTTGGGCTCACAGGGCTTGGGCTAAGGGGCTTTTTAACTGCATTGTAGATGTTTGGGCTCATGCTGGAGCCTGGGCTCTAGGACCTTGTCAAGTGGGAGAGTGGCTGAGCTCAGGTTGTGGCCCAAGCTCAAATATCTACATTGTAGTTAAACAGCCCCTTAGCCTGAGACCCCTGAGCTTGAGTCACCTGGCACAGGCCAGCTGCAGGTGTCCAAGTGAAGTGTAGACATACCTTAAGAGTACTACAGTCAGCCTAGTTTCTGTAACAGCACTTTGATAACTTAGGACCAGACCCTCAAAGGTCTTTAGGTGCCCAACTCCCATTGAAAACCTTGGATCACAGACATCAATTCCAGACAGCTCTTCTCCAAGGGTATAGAGGGTATTCTTAAGATTGGAGCTGTATCAAAATATAATTATTGAGCAACCCACGAATATTGGGCCCAAAATTGCAGACCTTTTGTGGGATGAACTCCCAGGTGACAACTGCAGGATGCTGGTGTGTTTGTGTGTATTATCTGAGGAGCTTCAGCTCCTACGACTATATGTAAGACCCTCCTAGTGCACCATGGAAACCATTCTAGTTGGAAATAATATTTTCTGCATGTGATTTAAAAAGAAATCATTCGCCGTTTTATAATGCTGCGAACATTAGCATCCAAACTGGACCTTTCGTTTTCAGTTTGCACAAACCTCCTCACCTGAAGGTCCTATGTTTGTGGCAACACACATGGTTTCTGTGGAGATGATTGTGCCTTCAGATGATGACAAAACAGCAAAACCCAGGGGTAGGGAGGAGATCCTGTTTTCATGAGGAATAAGAGGTACCAGAATTATGACTTATAAATAGAACTATTTTTAAATGCAAGGTTTTACCTGATGAATCAGAGAGGTGTTTTAAGCTCCCACTCTTGTTTAACTTTTTGCATTCTTTACATTTTAGATAAAGAACTCTGTTTTGAAGCCTGGTGGTGCCATGTAATTGTCAATGGTTTTAACTTGAGCTAAGTTAAGCTAATTTCCCTCCTTAGGCTGGTTTGCTTTCTCTAGCAGAACAGTTCTGCATCCTATTGATCATGCAATTACATTTGCCTTGCAATTGATTTGCATTAATCCATCTCACTATCACTCTTCCCTCCTAGTTTCCTTATGGCCTTCTTGAAGTGACATGCTTATCTCAGAAATGAAATTAACTCATATAAACCCTTTTCCTTGATTCCATTCCTTCAAGTTGTTATACCGAGTGCTCAGACTGGGTGAGCACCAGTACCAGATGATGATGTGGAGAACTGCCTGTGTTTCACATACCGGGTTAATTTTATGTCTTTTGTGCTCTGTTCCATCTCGTTTAGCATGGCTGCATTTTGTTAAAGTGACAGTTAATTTAATGTTGATTGTTACATTATTGTATCACCTTTCTCCTTTCCCTATCAGTCATTTAATTTTAATCACTGGAGGAATATTAACTGTGATAAGAGGAATTCATGGTCCATTAATTTCTTTCTCTCAGGTAGATTGCAATTCCTAATAAGTATTATAAGTGGCACATGTAGCACTGCATAGAGTTAAGGTTGCTCAACACTTTTCATTATAAGACCCTGTTTTCAGTTGCTTATAACTTTGGTGAATTTTAAATGTCTAGGGTGAAATTTTCCATGTTGGGTGTTTTCCTCAGGCAGAATTGTTTTTGCAGAATTTCCACAAAAACTATTCAGCTATTTCTCTTTATGAGGTTAGGGGAAAATACTTTAAAGAGTTTAACATGGAAAAAAAACTGTTTAGTTGAGAAGCTCTAGTGCTTCCATGCCTTGGAGCAGGGATTTGGAATATGGCCAATGATTAGACCTTGTGTCAAGGATGTCCTTTTTTGCAACCCCTATGAAAATCTGCCCAAATTTAGCCAAGTTATGAGCCTCTAAAAATCTCAGTTCTCACATGCTCAGTATAGACTTAGTAGATCTTGACAGCTAAATTTACCAAAGATTGTCTGCACTGAGCATGCTCCAGCACCTCATATCTCCTGTGTGCTGACCAGACTAGGCCTGCATCATGCCCGCAGAGTGGTTGAACATGCTTCATCCTAGGGCTGTGCAGTTATTCCAGCTGGCAGCTGGGGACTGCTGTGGCCACTAGGCACAAGAACTGAGAGCAGGGGATGGTCTCTCCTGTGCTCTGAATGAGCCCCTACCCTAAGCTGATGCCCAGGCAGCCAGGAGAAGAAAAGAGGAAGCAGCCCGACTTGAATGTTGAATGTAGAAGGATTAGGTGCTGAGCCTGGTGTAGGGGGATGCTGAGACTGGGAAGTGGTGGTGGAACTAGAACTTGGACATGAAGGTGAACTGGGGAGCTAGGACTGGGACAAGGATAGGTTTGAGGGGCTGGAGCAGAAGGGGTCAGTCCTGTGGGGACAGGAGCAAATGAGTCTGTCACCATGAGAGTACACACTCCCCTCAGAATCTGGAATAGAATCCAGGATTTCTGAGTTTCACTGTTCCTCTGCTGTCAGCAATAACTGTGGAACCATTGTCAAAATGGGTGTCACGTTTCCTTCTGGTGGCTGGCCCACGCTGAGGACGACAACCCGCTAGTGCTATAGTTGCTTTGTTAACTCAAGTGGTGAGGTCTATGCAGTAGATCTAAAGCTTCTAACCCTGCTGGTGTCTCATGTAGGAAGGCTACATGCTTCCACACGGAATTTCCGGGTGGGTTTTCAATTTTTTTCTTAACAAATCTTCAAGCATATAAATTCCTTATTCCTGTTAGGGATTTGCCAGAGTGAGGGATGAGTAAAAACCCAGTAAGGATGTTAAGATTTGGACCATGCCCGGATGATCTCTGCAATCTAGTTTTGACAGGTACCGCTCACTCCTGTTTCTTTAAAATCATTCTAATTATAGTTAGGCTCTGAGATGGGCAGCTTAAATACACGCTCAGTAGAGGGTGCAGATGATGACTCACACACAGGCACAATTTAGTTCAGCAAGGAAGGATGACAATGAGATTTCCTCAAGAAGCGGGGCTCTCGCTTGGGGTGGCAAATAATTCTAGTAGTAGTAGAGCTAGAGGAGTAAGGCAAATACTGCTCTGAGTCATGCACAGGTCTCCTGTCAAAGCCACTGAGACTAACTGTCTGTAGGGATCTGAAAGCACAATCTGGCTTTCTCTACATTGATTTAGCTGTTTGATTATTATGGGTAATTTTCTTGTCTCCTAAGGAAAGTCAGAGTAAAAGTGTTTCAGGCAGGGAAACCACCTGCACAGATTACTATAGCCCAGGGGTCTTCACATAGGGTTGTAGGACCAATAGGTCTGTTTGTTTGCAAACCCACTGACAATATCTCTGCTACTTCGCAGCCAGATCACCCTCTCTCTGTGCTCCAACAGAGAGCTACCACAATGCTCTGCAGTGCTCAGTGGCCACAGAATCACCTAGCACAGTCTCCCTGTTTCCCAGCAATCTTCTTCCCATTCCCACATGCAGCATTTCCACTGTGGTTTAGGCATTTTCAGTAGCAACCCAGGGGAGCTGCAAGATTGGGACCTGAGGGCTCTGTGCAAGGCTCTAACAACAATGAGCATCCCCCTCATTATTCAGTTCTGTTGCTTTTTATATTCTCCGATGAATTGTGTGTCTGAAAGAAAATGCACAGTTCAGGCACCGTAGTTTAATGAATAATGATATTTTCCCTTTCCTTTCTAATACATCAAATAGATTTCCCAGCGTTCACAATTGTGATCCTAAAGCAGGAATAATAATTTTAACAAAACCAAACCAAAATCAAACCAACAAAAAAGGGGGCTGTACTCCATAGTAAAGGGAACTCTAAAGCCATCAGCAAAATCCATAGTTTGCTTAGCCAACCTGTCCGCCAGAATAAGTGCAATAGCTGAAAAAACGAACAAACAAACAGAAAATGAATTACACTCTTTATTCCAGTGTCCTCACTGCCTCTGTCCAAAACAACTAGGATAAAGAAAACATTTCTCTTTTGAATTAATGCTAGTTAGATTGGATTTGTCCTGGGAAGATAGAGAATTGACCACTTTAAGCAAAATATTACATTGCTCATTATCTGGGGTGGCAAGAACCCTAGTGGGTCTTGGTCAAACATTATTACTTTACCCTTGAGAGATATTTGATTGCACTGATTGGAAGTGTATTCTATGTTTTTATATCTGATGTGATTTTGTTTGATAGTTATCTGTAGAATTCAACTTGACTCAGTGTATTTAGTTCGCCTCAGTTTATTTCTAGGCCATTTTGCTCACACAAAAGTATCCCAGGACAATTTGTATGGCCCAAATCTGCTCTTACTAAATTCAGGGGGGAAATACCATGGGAAGGGGCCCACAGCCAACTAACTTGCATATAAACACAAGTCAGTTACTGAGGTTATGCTATGACATGAAGGTATTATCTGTGCTCCACAGACAAAGAGGAAGCATGGGGAAACAGAGAGGCTCAAGGTAGTAGGATTTAACTATTTGGGTAGAGAGAGTTGTAAATTATAGGCTAAGAGTGAGGGAAGGGATTTTATGAAAGCCAAGGAATGGATTTATGGAATAGGGGCTGTTATGTGCACAGCATAGGTTAAAAAAAAATCTACCAGCAGCCACTGGGGTTGGGGAAGAAAGGAATGCAATCTGAGAAAGTCTGAGGCATATAGAGAACAGGCAGACGAATAGAAAGGAAAAGAATAGTAAGAAATAAGGTGAGAAATAGGGAGATGAATATTAATAGGATGTTGAAAGCTAGGAGAATGTAAACTCTTAGGTATTTTGCTATTATCATTCTTATCCAAAAAGTATCTAGAGCCCTGTGGACAGTTTATAAATAATGGGGTTGGTTGTGGGGCTTGGGAGTGGCTTTGTAATGTACCATTTTGTCAAGTGAATAGACAATGAGTGAAGACTTCTGAGGCTGGCACCAAAAGTTCCCAGCTACAGGGGAGAAAAGTGGAGCTTGAAGAGTAGAGCCTTAGGAGAAACTAGAATTGTTTGGAATTAACAGATGTTTTGTCCAACAAGACTCTAAGCTAATATCTGGTGGTGCTGATGATTTGATGGCAAAAGCAGGCAGAGGAAGAGGCATTAAAAATACACGTATATATCCTAATTGAGCATCTGAGGGGAAATAACTTGTCAAATATCAGCTGAAGTAGGATAAGAGCTGCAAGGTAACTGTTCATTGCAGAACAGCCTCTGGGTGTGCTAAGCATAAGATTACACAAGATTTAGTAATAAAGTTAAATGACTTTCATTACTCGTCTGAGACTAATAGACAAACTGGTATGACTCTCGTTTGCCTAGGCAGAAGAGATTAAACTTAGTTTAACTATCCACATGCACCATGGTCACTGTTATTCATGGATTATGTTCATATGTTTTATTTTACAACAGAATTCCCTTGGGTGCATTTTACATCCTCATTAACGCCATCAAAATTAATCAGAATTAACATTAATAAAGTATATGTCAAAATGATGAATAATGTGATGCTTGTAACACTTTGCTGTAATTATATTTTTGGACATATATTATGACCACAGTAGATACAGTGGCTATTTTTTCCCCTGTAGTTGCAGTGAGCTAGGGCCATGTGACCGGAGGACTAGGCATTGAATGAGGAACTAGGAAATCAGTAATTAGTCCCAGCTCTACCACTAGCTCACTATGTGCCCTTGGGAAACTTATTTAGAGCTACATTTTTAAAAGAAGCCACTGATTTTTTTTATTGCCTTATATTATGGGTGCCTGATTCTTGGAGGAGCTAAACTGCTGACTTCAACTGGAGTTGTGGATGCTCAGCATCCCCGAAAATCAGGTCCTAAGGAATCTCAATCTGGACTATCACAAAAGGAAACACCCCGAATTAGTGGACACTCCAGAAATGTTGGCCTTAACCTCTGTCTCATTTTTCACCTCTTTAAAATGGAGATAATTGGTCACATTTTGGACTGGCATAACACCATGTCTTTGAGTTCAAGCCCTCTGCATCCTGGGTGAATTTCACCCTTAAAAGCCTGAGTGTATCTCTTAGTGTCACAAATGAAAAATATATCTAAAAATAGCTACTTGAAAATTGTCATGCCAATATGTCAAAGTGGAGATTTGCCATCCGGTGCCCCCAAGTAAGAGAAATATGATAAAAGACACACTTGTAGAAGTTGCTCTGGGTAGAAGCTAGTCAGCTCCCCTATATTTAATATGGTAGGTTTAATCCAAACGAGTCTTGTAAAAAAAATGTCCTGATCCCTGAATATTAATGCAAACAAAGTCCCAAAAGGTAGGAAGAGCATTGTGTACAACAGCCAAATTGGTCATTTCAGCCTTCCTTGAAGCAATGACTCGTATGGAAAGCTGGTACTTTCCATACGAATCATCAGAATGAAGCAAAATAGTCAATTTACAGGACAGAGGTGATGATGATAACCAATCTGTGCCTTAAAGTAGGAGTCCAAGGAGAAATAGAGAAACCTTTTGTGTCCAGCTCCATTTTATACACCTGTTTAACATTCCACATGTACTCTGAGCTCTCCTTTATTGCTACAGATGGGATTGTCCTTGATCAAAGAACTCAACTTAGTGCAGGAAATAGTGAAAGTCTCACTTTCCTCAAAATCATTCTGGAAATCTTCCCAGACGATGCGTCTGCATCTCTAATGCATCTGCTCAGGGGATGAGCTGAAAGAATGAGTGAACAAATTTGAAATTGGAATAAACAGTGAGCATAAATATTACTGTTGGCTTGGTGTACAAACAGCGGCTGAAGGCTCTAGTGTGTATTTTAATCTTAACTCTGAGCAGTAATTGATCACACATGATGTGCGCCTCTTAATGCTACATTAGGGCCAATCCTACCTTTTGATGACTTCTTTTAGTACCCAGCAGTTACCTTATGATCCCTGTGGTATTGCGGAACATAACAATTAAATTCAATGGGAAAGTTCAGCTCTTCCATAGCATTTCACTTTCTCCTTTGTCCTGTGTGATATCAAGGGGCTGATTTTCAGAGATTTCTGAGGATCTGATGTCAATTGGAGGTCTGAATTTTCAAGCAATACCTCTGAAGATGAGGCCCACAAAGTAAAATTACTTAGGTGAGTAAGGCAGGTAGGATTTGGCACACTCTGGCTGAAAGTAAGATATGCTTTAAAATGTACCATTTGTTTCTTTTAAATCTCTTCCTTCCCCAACCCCATCTCTTCTACCTTCTTTCCATTTCCTCAAGCTTAACCTATCATTATTGGTGAGTCAATTCATTTTGGATTCCTCCAGCCCAATTTATTAACAAGTAATCAGACCAGGTTGTCTGCTATAAATAGCTGTTTTTAATGTCCACAATAAAAGGTAATATAATAAATATTTAACCCTGTTTATCTTGTAGCAGGGTGGTCATCCCGCTCTGGCCCTGAAGGGGTTAAAACAGCCCTGGGAAAGGGCTGCCCCAGGGAGACAATAGGGAAGGCTGGTTGGAAAGGCAGCCACAGCTGGGGCCATGCCCAATTAGGAGACAGCTGCCCCTATAAAAGGGCTGTGAGCCAGGAGCTGGGGCACTCTCTCTCCAGCCTTGGCGGGAGAAGGACGGGCTGTCTGGGAGCTCAGGGTACAGGGAGGAGGTAGGAGGTGCTGGGGAGCTCCAGCCTGGTAAATCTGCAGGCCTTGCTAAAAGGGCCAAAACAGGTACTGGGGTTGCAAAGGCAGCTGGTCTAACCTCCTTGCCAGTGACGAGTGGCCATTACAGACTGCCCCAGAGAATGGGGGCAAGATGGTGACTGGCAGTAGCCACTGAGGCAAGGTGGGTGAGAGGGTTGGGGGTTCCCCTGGGAGGGGAGACCCAGAGCGTGATGGGGTATTGCTGCGGTAGAACCCTGAGGTAAAGGGCACCTGGGTCCAGGAGGGACACGGGGGCCTGAGGCAGGTGAGACACTGGACAATAGGAGGCGCTCTGTATGCTGGAGAGCTAATTCCCAGGATAACCAGCAGGAGGTGCTGCACCGGTGAGTCTCCCATGAATACAATCTTCAAAGCACTTTTCAAATATTAACTAACTAACCCTCACCACACCCCAGAATGGTAGGGGAATGTATTATTCCTTTTTGCACAGATGGAGAAACTGAGGCACCTGTTAGGGTAAAATTTTCAAAGTGACTTAGGAAGCTACATTCTATTTTCAAAAGTGCTTACATCTCTTAGGAGCCTTGGTGTCAATGGAACTTAAGCTCTTAACTGACTTAGGCATGTTTGAAACATTTACCCTAAATGTATGTCTATACGGCATTCGGGAAGTGTGACTGTAGCACATGTGGGCGTATCTGAGCTAGCTTTGATTGAGTTAGGCCACTAAAAATAACGGTGTAGCCACACCAACATGAGCTAGTGGCCTGAATACACATCTAGGGTCCTGGGCAGGATTGTATTTGGGTGGCTAGTCTGTGCTGCTGCAGCTACCCGGCTATTTTTAGCAAGCAACCAAACCTATGCCTGCACATGCTGGCAATCGCACTTCCGATTGCAGGATAGACATACCCGATGTGGCTAGCCCAAGGCTGCAGAGAGAGTTAGTGCTGGAGCGGTGATTAGCACTCTGAAAGTCCTGTCTCCCAGTTCTGTGTTTAAGCCATGCCTCTCATTGGTAGGAAATATTGTAAGTATTGCTGCTGAGGTTCTGTATGTCCCTACTGGGTCGCTTTGTTTCATTGTCTTATCCTCCCATCGCAACTTTGTATTTCCTCTAGCATTAGGTCTTCAATATTTCTTTTTCTTCTCCCTGCAATACAGACAGGCAGCAGATATATCCATCTAGCACTCATCTGAAAATCAGGCAGTCTCAGCCATTGGTTTTTTGGGGGGGGATGGGTTTGGATCTATTTTCCACCAAGCTTCGTATTACAGAAGCCGCTTTGAATAAAATATACTTTGAGTAGCAAATACATGAAATATAGACTGCAAATTCCTTTGACTGTTAGTGGGATATAATTGGATTTATTTTTAAACAAGTGCTGAGTCCTGGCAGCCTATTACTCACTGCTGATTCCCACCAGCGCTCACGGTTTCATTTGTTTTTGCAATATCAACATTAAGAAAATACATTTTAAAAGAAATTGGCATCACATGAGGTGTTCCAAGACATTTAAAAGGTCCTCACTGTTATTGTTTTGGTGGTCTCTCATGGTTTCCGCCCATAACCTTTGAGTAAACCTAAGTTTTGACATTTAAAGTCAAAGCTGTAAGACTTGCAGCCAGTGACTTCCAGCTGAGATGAATTTAGCACAGCTTCTGCGAACTCAGGCAAGAGAAGGTTCCTTTCTGTTCAGCCTGGTAAAGCAGCTGCTTTTGGCCTCTTGGGGGGTATATGCTACACACAAAGCCTGGGTCTGTGGGACCTGAACTTGTGCACTGTGCTTCTGAGACTGTCCTTGAGCATCCACACTGCATTGCGTACCTGGGTTTACAGCTGCTGAACCTGGGTCTCACAGCAGTGCTAACATGTCCATACTGCACTACTCAGTCCTTCTGACCTGGATCTCTGGCTTGATGTGAGTCCGCACTGCAGAATGACAGGGATTTGATGCGAGTCACAGTGGGACACATGTCAAAGTGGCCTGACCAGCAGGGCCCCTGAGTCAGATTGATTTGTGTGTACAGAAGGGGGGCTTGCACTCAAACCTGAGTCAGATCCATAGTCCCAGAAGTAGCAATATATAGGATGAGTAGGGGGGAGAAGGAGGCAGACTCCTCCAGCTATATCTACTCTAGTATCTAGTCACCAACTGACAGATCCATCAGTGAACACCAACTGGCTCCTATATTTAGCTCCCAAAGACGTACGTGTGTGTGTGTGTGGTAAAGAACCTTTCCCACAGATCCTACCAGCATGATCACAGAGTATGCCTTGTGGTTTAGCAGGTAGATTTATTGCCTATAGTCCATGAAAATTCAGATACATGTCTTGCCTCCAGATGTGCCACTGCCTTAACAAATCTGATAGTTTCTTCAGTCTACTCATAAATCTAAAGAACAGGGAGAAACCAATGCTATGGTCACTTCTTCTGGTGAACACTGGCTGTCCTGAGTTTGGGGGCAGAGTGCATGAAGCATTGGAGCAATGCTAGGGAAGTTGAGCAAAGTATTTCTGTGAGATGGGGTGAAAATTAGGGGTGGGGCTCATTGTGGGCTCAAAGGTGTCTGCTCACAGGATTGGGGCCGTTTACTTATTACGGAAGTTTTCCTGAATAAGGATGGACTGAAAATATAAGGCCAGATAGAGCCTCTAAATTGGTATAACCATGTAGGTGCCAGGAAACATGGCTTAATGCTCCTTTTACAGCTAAGTTTGCTATAAACTAGCAAATATGTGGACTCTCTATTATAGGAATGGTTGATTTAATGTGAATGTTTTACTGCAGCTTACACATTCACCAGAAGCAAACACATCAAAGTATACTTGATGTGCTATGGAATATACAGTCATAAAAGGGAAAGATATTAAATCCAAAAGAGAAAGGAACAAGGTAAAATCCATATTTACAGTTTGACTTTCAAGAATTGTATGGCGAGAAATCCAAGGCCGTTACTACTTGTATCACAGTTTGTCATATGGATAATAAAAATGATGTATTTTAGACACAATGCACTGGTTCCATATTCCTTTGCCCTCTCCTTTTTGCATACTAATCTTCAGTCACACAGCTTTTTTTGCAAACGTAGCTGATGCTGTGGGCTTCAATATAACCATGGAGGCAAATTAGCACTGCAGCAGGCATGCCCTCTTCTTCTGTGTGAGAACCAGGTTCCCTAATGGTATTAAGCGGCTGTTTGAATTAGGGGAAGTTTAATCTCACTTTCACAATATGGTGTCTGTGTGTATGTGTACAGTAAGTAAAGCATATGGTGTGGCCATTCACTATTCCATTACCCAATTTCTGACCTTAAGTAGCTGACCGTCAGAAACCACTGCCACCAAGCATCTCGTGAGAAAGTTTTGAGCTACTGCACTTGCCGCACTCTGCCATAGTGATGAGCTTTTTGTTTGAAATTACATGCGATGGTCAATAGACTGATGGAAAGAAGCTGTGCTGAATTGCAGCGTTGGAAACAAGCAAGAATCTTGTATCTTCCCCTCTATCTCACTGATAATATCAAGTTTTAAATTGTTCCTATTTTTCTTGACCTCATAATTTATAAATCCATGGCTAGATTGCTCCTCACCCTGTTGCTGGCACGGAGATATAAGGGGGAGTATGACTCATCCTTCACACCTCTGCAGGAGCAACCTAGCCTTTGGGTCCAGGTTCACAAGGGTAAGCAGGGTCTTTGCTGGGAGAGAGGAATGGGTGTGGGGCCTGTCTGCTATGGGCTGCTCTACGGGAGACAGAACTGCCTGGAATCTCTGTGTGTAGCAGGCCCACCCTTGACATGCCCCTCCTCTGCCTGGCACATGCCGCTTGCCAGGGAGCCCTTCGGAGGGCAGTCTAATGGCTGCCTTCACAGCAGTGGCACCAGAGGAACCCTCTCCTGACTGATTACGGGGGATTTTAGTGCCGCCTTATGTCATTCTGGCCCTTTTACTTGTTGTAAAGGGGTCAGAGCGAGGGCGAGGAGCTCACCAGTTCCCCAGTGTGGTGTTCAACTGCTTTAGCTACTGGCTCGTAATTGCTCGTCTTGCAATACCCTGTGTTCTGACTGTCAGATTTAAGGGTAACTGCACTTGTGTTCTCCCCTCCCCGTGATCCAGTAAGGGACCCACTCTAGGCCTCTGGCTTCCCAGTCGTTGCCTCTCTTGGATGGAGACCTACGTGTCTCTCCTTCCTGATAGGAGTAATTTCCAGGCTGCACAGTTTCCTGCCTGGAGATATTGTGATATTTCCAGCAGGCCAGACAGCCAAAATGCTCAGCATCTGCACTTGGCTTTCTCTCCAGAGTCTCTAAACATCGTGTCTGCAGTTATATACACAACCATTTCTAAGCAAGCACATTCATACATATGGTGAATGCATTTCAGAGAAAACATACTAAAAACAATACAAGAATCTACATGCCTGCTAAAAAGCTTGCCAACAAGGGCTGTGGTAAGTGATCAGTCCTTCAGACCCTGCAAAGGAGTTTTTCTGTGGGTATAAGTTCATGACAGCTTCTGCTCGGAACAAGCACAGCCATGAAAAGTTGTGTTATAGCATGAGGCTTTGATCTTGTCCTCATGTATCAGGTGATCAGCATATAATGGTTCTTTCCTCAGGTTGTGCCTTCAAAAGGTTGGGTCTGGACATGGGTATTTCCAGTCACCTTCCCCCATGTTTTTCGTAGGAAACCCACTTAACTTTATTTGTTCCCAAAGTTCCTTCTTCTCTGGCACATTTGTTTAAAAGGGCACATGTTTGGCCTTTGAAGCTCCTAACACTTCCCAGGGTTTACCTTAGCTGCATCTTCCCCCATAGAGAAGTTACAGACAATCCCACAACAGTACGTTGACTTTGCACATAATACAATGGATTCCAAGTTTAATAAGGTTTTTCAAGGATATTACTGGAAACTCCCATATCTGTCACACCAGCTTCCTCCTCAAATAAGGCAGAGGCCCTATAGACAACTGCTTCGTTCACTACACAGAGTGACTCATTCACAGAACACCATTTATTCTGTGCACTGAATGAGGCAGAGGTACTTTGGAAAAATGGTATGTGATTAAATGGATGAATTAAAGACCGCATCATAATACAGCTGCACAAGGGGCCAAATTAAGGTTGCACCGTCAACTGTAATTCAGGCTTTTCCTAATTAAGCATGTGATTTTTTGCATCCGCCTTCTTTTAGTGTAGGTATTTTTTTTTTATTGAATTTCTAAGTGCTTTTTTAAAAGCAATGGAATCACCGGTGGTCAAGATCAGACCAAATGGAGCTCTGTGTGTGTTTGGGGAGGTATAATTAAACATGTTTAGTTTCATGATTTATCAGGAGTGCACTTTTCTGTATGTAGGGATGATGCAAGCCTCAGAGCTAAAAGGCAGAGGGGGAAGGAATTCTCTGCTCCCTCCTAAGGGGAAAAGCCATCCCTGGCCAGCCTCATAACATGAATTATAATGTAGCTTACCCCTTGTTCCACATTCTGTCTGTTGTTGCTTTAGCTGAGATTTGCCTTTGTGCTGACTATATAAATGATTAAGTCTTTTGTCAGGGATATGTTTAGTAAAAGTCATGGACCAGTCAAGCGCAATAAACAAAAATTCACGGAAGCCTGCGACCTGTCCCTGACTTTCACTAAACATATCCCTGACAAAATGGGGTGGTGGGTTCAGCACCCACTGCTGCTGGGTCTCCGGGTCTCCCACCAATATGGTGAGTGGGAACTCTGGGGTCCCCATGGGGGCTGGGCTGCTGTGGGGTCCCCTCGCAGTCTGGGCCAGCTGGGCACTTGGGAGTCCCCCACCACCTGCAGCAGCTGGGCAGCTGAAGGGTCCCACCACGAGGGTGGGAGCTGCAGGGGATGGGGTTGGTTGGGAGCTCCAACCCAGGGCAGAAAATGTCATGGAGGTAAATGGAAGTCACAGATTCCGTGACTTCTGTGACCTTCATGACATAATCATAATGATAATACATTGTTACTGACTATACTCCTGAAAGGACATTAGAATTTTGCAAGATTAGGTCCACTCCGATTTTACAGGCAGTGGGTTCAAGTTTGGGAATGGGATTCAAGTTCAACAGGAAAGGGTAGAGGGCTCTGTTCTAGACAGCAGAAGCATGGTCCCAGGTAGCATGGACTTTCCTAGAAGTCCTAGTTTGCTTTAGATTCCTCACCTGTAGATTCTGAACCCTGTGTGGAGTGATTGATTGCCGTGAGACCAGGCTGGCAACGGCAGCATGGATCTGATATGGCAAAAGTGAACCTGGTAAATGCACATCAGAGTAGAACCTGGGGGTGTGGCCTTCGCTGGCCTGGAACAGACTGTCTGAGGAGAGCCATCTCCTGACATTCCTCCAATTACCACAAATTTGACCTGTGATTGTTTCACCAAATTCTAGACCTCAGCAAGGCAGATGATTATATTGAAGCTGTAGGGTTTCCCCTACTCCTGATACATTGAGAGGGTTTTGCTCATTTTATTGGATGTAAATAGATATGTGGTTATGTGGGGCTTTTGTTTCCATGTTCTCAAGGACTCCTGAGTATTTGTGCCCCGGGAAGAACCACCTGAAAAGTCGACCATGGAGGCTAGCTTTTAATTTCCAGAAGTCAGAGTGTTGCTTTAGGTGGGGACTTGAGCCATAATTCCTTTTATTTTCAAAAAGGACCCCTAGGCATACTGAACCTGGCCTTTGTTGCTGCCATTGGTTGCAGTGAGAAGGGTAACACAAACATTAAGTAGGCCTCACTGTGGGGTAGGTAACTGGTGTCCCCATTTTACAGATTCAGAAACTGAGTGAGCTCAATGAAGCATTAAAGCCAACATTTGCAAACTTGAGTATTTAAGTTCATAATCAACTACATGACTTGAGTTTTCAAAGGTGCTGAACATCTCCAGTTCCTATTGTCTTGACTTGATCTGTTGGATCAGTGGTAATGATTGCAACAGAACCCTGGTGTCCTGGTTCTTGCTTCTGTACTCTAATCACTGGACAGACTCCATCCCAGCAACCTGTTCAATATTTTTAAATGCACATCTAATTTACCTTGCTGATTGTTACCCATAACTGGGGTTGAAAAATAACACATTCAGTGAATTTCTGGTTTTGATATGTTATTAGATAGAAAATGATTTTTCTCTCATTTATTCAATAATCACAATTATCTGATGACATTCATAAATTTTATTTACTCTGCATTTGTATTTATTTATTACAAAGCATTCTTTGTGAATCCTTTATAGACAATTTGTCTGGTAATAGAGGTGAATCTTGTGTATGACTAATTTGTAACGCGGTAGTAAATAGTTGTCCGGCTTTTATGGGTCTAGTATTTTTCTCCATTTGAAAAGGGTTTGGCCCCCAAAGATTAAATATATTTTGAGAGACTAAGTTCTTTTTTATCTCTAATGTTGAAAAAATGTACCTAGCCCTCAGCAACCCTCATTGCAGCTCCAGGTTAGTGTAGCAAAGTCAAAGTATGCCTGTGAGGCTCAACCCAGAAAATCCTAAATATTCCCAATTGAGTTAATAGAGACAATGATAAGGTAAAACCTTCAAAAGTATTTCAGTGACTTTGGAACCTAAAGTCACTTTCAAATTGACTCAACCCTAATCCCATCTCAAGGATACCTGCAGGCCCCAGCATAAGGTTACAGGGCAGCCTAAATTCTAAACCTAGCTGGCCCACTAAGAACCACCAACTGGTCCAATAGAAGTCATACACCCACCCTATCTGTCAACCCCAGCCCTAACCCTAGTCTGTAGAGTCTTGCCAGCCCAAAGCGTTACCCTAGCTTAGGGCCATGACCAGGAAGCCCCTACAGCTCAAACATGAACCTGAGTCTATGAATTCCTGCTGGCCCCAGCACTAACTCTAGCCCAGGGAGACAAGTCTGCTCCAACCCTAACTCTAGCC
Organism: Mauremys mutica; assembly: GCF_020497125.1. Taxonomy (NCBI): domain Eukaryota; kingdom Metazoa; phylum Chordata; order Testudines; family Geoemydidae; genus Mauremys; species Mauremys mutica. The sequence goes on along the minus strand of NC_059079.1, from coordinate 100,858,074 downwards.
CCAGGACCCCGCCAACCTCAACCCTAACTTTAGCCGAGGGCTGCCTGCTAGCCCTGTCTAGTCCAGATCCAAGTGCCAACCCCAGTCCTGACCCTAGCTAGGGGAGTCCGTCTGGCCTTAACCATAATGCAAGCCCAGAAAGCTCATCCAGCTCTTTCTTTAAACTCTAGCTGGGAGAAACCTGCCAACCTCAACACGAAGTCTAGCTTGGGGAGCCTCCCAGCCCCAACACTAACCATGTCCTACAGACCCCCACCAGTCCCAAGTCTGACCCCAGCCTTGGGACTTCTACTGGTCCCAACCTTAACCCTATCCAGGGAGCCATCTCAGCCACACCCCTAACAATATCCTAGGAAATTGCACCGGCTCCAAGCCTAACTCTAGCTCAGGAACCTCTGTTGGCTTCAAATTAACCCTAACCCTAGACTGTGGGGGATCACTATCAGCCCCAACCCTGGGCCAGAGAGCATCACTGGCCTGAACCCTAACTCTAACCATAGCCTGGGGTGCCTTATTGGTCCAATCCCTAGCCTGAAGATGCCTACTAGCCTGGAACCCTAACCCTAGCTCTTGAGACTTCTTTTGGCCCCAGCCCTAGACCAGGGAGCCCCACTGACTCAAACCTTACTACTGGAGACTTCCACTAACCCAGGCCCCAACCCTAAGCCTGGGGATGTCTCCTGGCCTGGACTCTAATTCGATTGCGGTGTCCTCTCCCAGACCAGCCCTACATCCTTGCTCCAAGAGCCCTACTGCCCCAACCTTACTACCGGAGACCTCTATTGACCCCAGCCCTCACCCTGGCTTCACGAGTCCTACAGACCTTGACCTTACTCCTGGTGACCCTTATTGGCCAAAACCCTAATGCTAGCCTGGGGATTCTTACTGCCTAGACCATAGCCTGTGCCCAGGGATCCCTTCCTACTCAGATGCTTACTCTAGCCTGAACACCTGTACTAGCCTTGTGCTTGTCTTTAGCCAAAGTCTCACTGAAGCCCTGTGCCACCTAGTGGGCTGGTCCAGCTCATCACCATTTATCCTCCCTCTCCCTGCCTGGCCCAAACATTATCATTAGCTCTTGCTTCACTTTCACATGCACAACCCAATGTCTTAAAATGTAATTGGAGACTTCCTGCTCAACTGGAAATGAAGCCATCTTTATCAAGTTATCTAAATATTGATTTGGGAGACTAAATTTGAGACCCAGGTTTAATTTTGTTTTGTTTTTAATTGTAAATATCCAGATTTGTAGCAAGCCCTTCAGTTTCGCTTCTGCTTCATATTTAACATGGGAAGGGACGTAGGTGTGGCTGAAATCCTGTTAGAACAGCAGTGTATGTGAGGTTTTGGTGCAAGATGGTGGATACTTTGTGAGATCAATTGTTCTCATAAGATTTCCACTAACTGGGGCAAAATCTCACAAGAACTGCTCAATATCTCCCTATATTTGGATCTAAACTAGTCCCATAACCCATTGCTGTTGACTGTATCTGAACCTCATCACATTCCAAATCCATCTCTGATAGCATTACAAAATGCGACTAGTGCTCCGTACTGCTTCAACCTGCTCAGCGGGAGTTTCCTACACTGTGTGTAGGAAGTGTCACCTAAGGTATGTGAATGTGCTGTTAATTTCATCAAGGCTGTGGGAGGAGGGAAGCTGTGCTTCTGGCCAGAGTAAATAATGATAATACCTAGCTTTTATATAGCACTTTTCACCAGTAGATCTCAAAGCACTTTACACAGGAGTTTGGTGTCATTAGCCCCATTTTTACAGATGGGGAAATCTGAGATATGGAGAAGTGAAATGACTTCTCCCAGGTCAAAGGCAGGAATAGAACCCACATCTCCTGAGTCCTAGTTATGTTTCTATCCACTAGGCCACACATCCTTTGTAGGAGACAGTTTCCTCTCTCAGGAAATACTACTAGTTTGGCGCTCTCATGCTCACAGCTTGCTTTTTACCTTGTATATGCGTTTCTTGCAGAAAACACGATGGAAGCACTCCTAGTGTCATTATGCTAGAAATACCTTTTCTCTGTCTACCCTTTGACTTTAAGTCAAAAATACATACTTCTTAAAGCAAAGAACAGGTATGGCCACATTGCTTCGTACATGGCAGACACTAATGCCATATTTCTAGCAAGACAGACACAAATAATTGCAATAATGTTCTCCTAATCAATGTGCCACAACCACTAACCTTGTCTAATTTTGCCAACATTGCCTGGAGAGGTACATCTTGCATCATGAAGTTTCTTTTTTGGGACAGTGTGATGAGAGAGCAGGTGATATGGACACTGGCATGTTAATTAGTTATTTACTGTAATGAATTTCATCTGCATCCAGCTTGCTCTTTTGATGTGATTTTTACATTTTATTTTTGGCTTATTTCATTTATATTTGCACGTCACCTCTTCTGCTCCCTTCTCATTTTTGTGCATGCATTTCCTCTGGGAGTGTTTCTTGCAGCTGCAGCTATAGCTGTAGCTGTGAATGAAGACCAGATTGAATGTGGCTACTTTCCTGTGTCCGCAGCTGTGCGTGAGGTTGGATAGGGATGCTGTTACTGCAATTGCCAAGTTCAGAGTGGCTTTTGTTTATTTGACTCAAAGTGCTACTTCCATTTTCACTCTTCTGCTTAGGTGACAGGAAGGTTGACATTAAGTGAGGACTAGAGGCACTGACAATGGTGTCAGGGCTGACATTTTGGGAGATTAGGGAGGTAACTTTTTGGCCAAAAGAACAGGAGTACTTGTGGCACTTTAGAGACTAACAAATTTGTTAGTCTCTAAGGTGCCACAAGTACTCCTGTTCTTTTTGTAGATACAGACTAACATGGTGCTACTCTGAAACCTATCTTTGGCCAAAGGAGGTCAACATTTTCAGAAGTGGCCTCAGGAGTAGAAAGTAGTAAACACATATATTAGTCACCAAAATCTGCAGCAATGACTGACTATACAAATTGAGCAGAGTTGCTGAGTAAGAAGTTGCCATTTTACAATATAATTTTTCAATTGGAACCTCACCTTTAAGTTTAAACATGTCTAAGCTGGAACTATTGGCATTTGCATTGGGAGTTCCTCGTGTATCATATTGACAGTGTCTTTCTTACATTCACCAAACTGTCATCTCAGTATACAAGTGAAACATCACCTGTATGTGTAAAAATTACACGGAAATGCTACAGGGCAAAATCTGCCCTCCCTTAATGTCTGAGGAAATTGCTTTGGAAGCCATCGTTAAAGAGCTCAAGCTAAATGCCGATGCTTTATAAACGCCTGATACAGGGCCCTGAAAGGAATGTCATTAATACAATATTGACATCCCTCCTTCTTTCTTCCCTGCTAGCATGCTTCTGCTTCTTGGAGCTCACACCGGCAACCAGAACGTGAAACTTGAACCTGTCCAACTCAGCAAGGGAAGAGTTAGACAGGTGGCTTGGTGTGATGGGAGAGCAATGGGATTTGTGTGCAAGAGACTTACACGTCTGAACTGGAATAGATGTCTTTGCAGTGCTCCTCTATCTTGGCAGCTTGCCAAAACAGCCAAGGGTAAGTGAAAAGTTTCAGCAAATAAAAGAACAAGTCAATGATGAAGAGGGAGGAAGAAGCAGGAAGGGCACAGCTGGATAGATCTAGGCATTGACTAATCGTTGCTGGCTGGTCAGGAGGTGGAAAGCATGATTTAAAATAAAATTATAAATTATATACCGGAGGGTGAGTTGTGTATATGCCACAGACTGTCTTCTCTGTGACCTCTTTACTGTTTGTTTGCTTTTGTTTTACTCATTTACATACCTCACACCGGTAGGCTGCTTTGAAATTTTCCTGGCAGTCGTCCTCTGGCACCATTAAAATCCAAGCAGTAACATAGGTGCTGGAACTAGGGGTGTGCTGCTCACAACCCCGGCTTCAAGTGGTTTCCATTATATAAAGGGTTTACAGTTTGATTCAGTGGCTCTCAGCACCCCCGCTATAAAAATTGTTCCAGCTCCCCTGAGCAGTAAGATTCTGTGTGTGTGTTTGTGTGGGGAAACAAGGGCTCGCTTTGGGCCCTTGGAGTTTAGAACGCTTTCACACATTAAAAATAAGGCTGTGCATTATTCTGTGTATGGTGTATTTGAAGTGCGCTCCTCTGGTTTGGGGACATTTCCACACAACACAATTAACAGCGTTCAATGGGTCTCTCACATTGTCCTTCTGTCACTCCTTCAATATAGGAAAAAACCCAAAGCTTTCCTAGTTCCAGAACATAGGCTTAATTCTCTCCATAACTCCCATGAAGCAAAAAATGGATATCATGAATAAACATGAGCCGTTTCTAAGGGCATAGCCAGGACTGATCAGGACCTGGTGTCGAGAGTACTTTGCCCACCCATGAGTGTTTTGTCTGAGCATGTTCTTGCCAGAAGATGGATGGAGAGGATATGGCAGGTTTCCCAGTAGGTCTGTACACCCTGTGCATTTTGTAACACAGCTCCATTGGGCTCTGCAGGCAGAGATGCATTTTGGTGGGGATCAGGCGAAGGTGACCCTGTGGAGGCACATGGCAGCTGCTATGTTCTTACGTTCTAAAAACAAATTCTATACATAAAGATGATGGCTAGGAAAGATCATACAAAAAGAAGTAGGATTGCTTTTATTAAACAATATATTAGGGTCTGTCTGGTTGCTATGATAAACTTTTATCCAAAAAAAACTGCTCAACTATAGGACAAACAGCAAATCTTCCAAGGCATCTTAAAATTAAATGAAATGTTCCATTGCTCGAATTAAAGGTAATGCATTTTAGGATTATTCCTTCAGGACTCTTTTTTTCTTGCCAGTGATAGTATGGATCAATTTTCTTTGTCTTCCCTGCAGAAGTAATCTCAGAGTCATCCTGAGCCATCAGTTGATCAAAGTGTATTTAAAATTGGCTGTTTCAAGCACTCTGACTTCTCATCTTAATGGACAGATCCTGGGGGGAGGCGTGTAATTGCTTACGTGTTTGTTAAGATCTGTGTATTCATTTCATTACATACAACAGGAAAAAGTAAAGGGAAAACTGCTTTCTAAAGATTTTTATGTAGGATTGTTTGGACTATTCTGTTTTTACTTACTGACTTCTGGCAGGGTGTTGCATTCACAAGTCTGTCAGAAAAACTCACCTGGAAGAGTGTGTAGTAGACGTTTGATGTCCCAATTCTGGCACACCCCACAACTCAAGGAGAGGCTACTTTGCAGGACATGCACAACAGGAAGCGCAATGGGGTGTTCGAGGCTGGATCCAGTGGATGAGAGGGTGTGGGACACTGTTGTATTTTCATCTGACCAGATCTGCCAATGGAAACTCTGCATTCCCCTGGGAAGACTCCTACTCTGGGGATAATACTCACTGGCCAAGCTGCACGGTGCTGCTGCTCTTGCCTGAGGCCCAAGGGAATAGAGTTACTCTGTAAACTCAGAGTAATTGTGTAAATCAGTGTAACCGAAGACAGAATTCAGCCCTGTGGACTTGTTAAATCTCATACAAATGAGGATCAGTGCACATCGCTCAGTGTCTACATTCCTGTAGGGGAAACAATGACAGTAAGAGAAAAGTAATCTCATGAGGAGAGGATTTTAAATAATCACTTTGTACCATATAACTATATCCTTTGCTGCTATATGCAATATAATTGCCCTTTCGTAAGAGGGTGATTACAATTATGGGATTGTGGAAAAAAATGGTGAATCTATTTTTGAGGTTATAAAACTTGTAATTCTCAGTCTGAGTCCAAAGTCTGAATCTGATTCCTTCCCCCCTCACCCTCCCGTGCTTATCTTGTCATGTATTTATTTTTAAGGAACTTTGGGGAAATACTTGTTTTCCAAATCTGGGAACAAATTGCATGTGCAAAGAGGGTGGAGGAGAAAGTGCAGGACACACATGCCTGCCCCCGTGTGCACACACAGTATCTCTCTTAAACCTCTGCACAGAGACAGGCTGCAATCCCAATAGAAGACTCTAGCCACTGCTCTCTGAGCGCCCCCATGGATGCGAGGTGCTTAAAAGAGGACACGGAGGAAGGGGGAGATCTGGCCATGGTTCTGTCTCCCACACACCTAGCCAGGCCAGGCGGGTCTGGGAGCAGTGCAGCAGGGGTTCCATTGTGCTCTGTCTGTCGGAGAGCCTCTTGGTGGAATTCTGGTTGAATCAGTCAGGGTTCCTTCTGGGGCCTCGCAGCCCTGCCATATGCCTTCAAACACTCATGTTGGCAAAATCCAGCCCATTTCTCACTCCAAGTAAAACAAGAGTCTTGTTTCAACGTGATCATATTTCGACACCCAGGTTTTCTATGTGGGTTTCTGTTTCACACCCCACTGGCAGGGGAAAGGAGCCAGTGAACAGCAGGGAAGCAAAGATTAACAAGTCACACAGTGGTTTCAGGGATATCAGAACTAGAGCTGTGTGAATAAAATTTTTTTCCCCTTTGGGAATTCTGAAAAAAAATGAAGACATTTCTTTTGGGTCAAATTGAAACTTGCATTTATTTTTTTTTGAAATGTTCCACAAATTGAAAAGTTGAAAAACAACTCACTCAGGATCCAACTCAATGTATTGTTCCAGTTTTGAGCATTTTAAAATGTTTGAATTTTTAAAAATGAAATTTCTTAATGAAAAGTTGTTTTGACCCAAAAACTAGAAATATTTTGTGAGTTTCAGAATATTTTCCCAAACAAACAATTGGGCAAAACTGATAACATTTGTGAAAGTGTTGCCAAATTTGCATTTTTTTTTACTGGGTGGGGGAGAAACATTGTTGAAACATTTTGCTCAGTTCCAATCAGAATCCACTCAAAGCTGTACTCTTGGCTTGTGATATCAGCAGGAAGCCTGGATGGAATTGTTCAGTGTGTTCTCTCATATCAGCTCCCCCATTATTCTGAATGTGCTGTACAGCTTATTGGCACAGGAGAAGTTTGTTTCCACTGTAATTGCGCAAATGGAGTAATTTTTCTCACCAATCATTGACCAATGTCAGGCATGTAACTCTCCCAATTTTGCTAAACATCCTCTCAGATCTGGCTTCCACCCACACTGCTACACACAGACTATGGATGGAGGCATTTTATAGAAATGTAAAAGTACTCAGCAGTAAATGAATCACTAAACAATAAGCAGCTCTGTGGTATCTTTTAATCAGAAGAACTATCAGTGGCTTAAAAAATACTGATTCTGTTTCCAAAGTAGAATAGGGGTTTGGAATTGTTATGAAATAAACAAAATTCCATTAAAAAAAACAACCTACCCTAACTGAGTCAGATGTGGGAAGTTTCTGTATCTTCCCTCCTGTCTCTGGCATTGCCCTCATTAGGGAGAAAAAAGTGTTCTTAACTCAATTGAATTAACACAAGGTTAAGACAAAGCAGTCTGTAATTTTGCATGAATTAGCAGGTCAAGATAAACCCTAGTCTTTAACTCAACCTGCTGACTTGTATGAAAACTATAAACTGTTTTGTCTTCGCTAGGATTTTACCACATATTAGCTAACTTGAGTTAAAAATGAAGAGACACCCTGAGTGACATGGGCTGAAATCCTCTCTCAGTTAACAAACTATTGATCTGGTGCAGGCAGAGCATTTCCAGTTCAGATTGTTACAGTTTTGTTTGGCTTGATGTGGAAGCACCTTTCCCAGGCTACCATGAAGTAAAACGCCCCATAGTCTCCACTGGTCAGCGTTGAGCTAGTTATTCGCTGGCTGCCTAGAAACTGGGTAAGCACTAACTTCCCTTTGTTTTGTTTGTTTCTGAACGTGCATTTTTCATCTGTGTCAATTGGAAAAAGTAGATTTGTGTGAAACTTCATTACAAATTCAGAACCACATGAAACTGCCCTGCTTCCGAGTTTCCTTCATAACTCCAAAACTGAGCCTAGATACTGGAAAGGTTCTACAACTCAAGATCTTGGAAGGCTTCTGGAGGGTAGCCTGGTGATCTTTAGGGAACAGGTTTCTCTCTCTCATCCACCAGCCGTCTCCAGAGAACTGCTGGGGATAGACTGAGGCTTGTAAAATCACAGGAAGATGTCCTGTTCCATTTTTTGCAGGACCAGGAACCAACTGCCCCTAGAGCATCCAGTTTCTTGGGACTGGTAGCTGAGACTCACCTGGCATGACAGCCTTTATAGGATGGAGGTGGGGCAGGACCTGTGAGTTTCCCAGTGTCTTTTGCAAAACAAACTCCAAGCAAACTTGAGGGGGTTGATAATTCCCCACCCCTATGAAACCTGCAAACAATTGCCTGTGGCTAAGAGGAATAAGTATGTGTTAGTCTTCTGAATTCAGTGGGCTCAGCACTGAAGAATCAAACTGCTCAGTTTGGTCCTATTGCTTTTAGTTTTGTTTTGTTAGGAAATAATCAAATCACATATAGAGGTCCCCAGATCATTTCACTATTAATCTTGCCTACTATGGACAAGTGGGTTCCTGGGCCCAATATTAAGTGGATACAGGGGAATGTTCCTCCCCCGCCAACTACCATTGCCCACCTGGGGGAGGGGAGGAAAGGGACTGCTGCTTAGAGCAGAGCTCAGCATTCTTTGCGCACTGATCAGCTCTTGAGCAGGGAGGAAACAGGTGCAGCTGTAGCTACCTAGGCCCAAGGGCTGTTCTTTCCCCCTGCTAGGCAGGCAGGAGGCAGAGGATGCTCTCTGAAAACATGATTCGCCTTCTCATAGGCTCTGAGTGCAGAGCAGGAGGCACAAGAGCAGAAAATGGATCGAGGCTCCTTGTCCAGCAGGCAGCAGCAACAGCTGCTCCAGTTCTTCCTCCACATTGAAGGCCACTCCGGTATGGACTGGAGCTGGGAGGGAGGATATATTTTGAGGTGTTATTTGGTGGGGGGAGGTTGAGAGGGAGGATAAAGTGTTTTGGGGTTGGGGGGATGTTTGGAGGCAGCAGCTTGGTGGGAGAGAGGGAATGGAGAATTGAAGGGTGTTTGGTGGGAGAGGGAGGCAAAACTGGAAATTTGGAAGCAGGTGGGGAGGGGGAATGGGAAGTGCTTAGATCCTCATTGAGGGGTTGCAGGAGGGAACTTATACTTTTGGGGATCTTTGGAGGGAAGCTCACACCAGCATGAGGTTCTTCCCAGCCCCCCAGCTCTCCCCACCTGAACTGAACTGGCAAATTTACGCCATTGACCTGTTTAAAAACATGTCCTTTCTGCACAGGGTTTTATTGAGTACAAATATTACTCCATTCAAAAATCTGTGTGTGTGTGTGTGTGTTTTTTCCTATTAACTTTTAAATCTTCCTGATTATAAAGTTCTTTCTACTTTGGAGTCATTCTGAGGGTGTTTGTGAAGAAATTAAATGAGTTTGGCTGGGATTTACATTGCATGCAATATTATGTGTATGATGATGTTCAGTTACATAGTGTGTCAGGGAGGTTTGTAAATGTCCCCTACTCATCAGTATACATTCATTTACTTATCTTTTGAAAATAATAGCTGGATTGGTTGCCAAGCAATAGGCAAATTACACTGGCAGAATAATCTGCAAATTGACAAATGCATGATTCTGTATCAAACAGGCTAGCCACTGCCATCCAGTGTGACTTTTCCATTCAGCCACCCTAAATTAGTGATCAATAAATATTCAGTTTGGTGTTTGTTTACATAGGACTTTGTGATAATACTTTGAGAAAAGGCAAGAAGTAGGATGGTTTTAGTTCACAGGAATGTTGGTTCATTTTTTTTTCTTTTTGCGGTTATTCACAATACCCATTGAATTTATTTGTTGATTTCAGGTCTCGGTGAAGTAAAAAACTCATCCATAAAAAACTGAACAAACCACATTTTGGTCTATTTCAAGTTAAAATGATATGAAACGAATGGGGCTTTGCATGGTTTCCATCTAACCCACAAAGCTTCCCAGGTTTACACAAAATTCAGCTTGTAGTTATCAGCCTCAGTGAACCTAGTCTAAACATTACATGTGTAATACAACTTTAAATCTGCGGAGTTTCAGGCTTCAGAATGAATATTTTGCACAGTTCTAATTTATATGCTGAATTCTTCTGTTTATCTGTAGGTCAAGAAAGTGATCACGCCCTTTCCATTCTTTTCTCCCTTGAGGTGGACCAGCCACTAAAGCAGAAGGAGAAGGAACTTTCTGTCTTGGGTCTCACTGAAGCTAATATTGCTAACTTCAAATGCAGGGTGGTGGTGGTGGTGGTGGTATAATCTGGACAAAAGCAGAGGTGTACAAGTATAATGACCAAAGCACATTTATAATTCGCAGACCTTCTCCTATTCTTCTGTTCCCACCAACCTGTGTCAGAAAGTGTTAGAGATTTCCAGTGGATATCATTAGACCATGCTGTCAAGGGTTAATGTGACACTTGTTTTCAATTTAGTTTTTGAAGAAACTTAGTCTTATGCTCAGATGCTTGTGCCCATATACCAACATTTGAATCTGGATTTTAAACACCTTGCCATATGGGGGTGGCCAAATCCAGTGTCTGGATTTCGCCCTTCACAAAGTTCTGCACATCCATGGTTTTACATTGTACTCACAATGGTATCCGAGCACACAGGTCAAGACCATTTGACGTGTTAATTCATGTTATCATCCTCTTTGCATCCCTTCTTTGGCTCCCTCTTCTGTATTGCATCAAAGATAAGCTACTTGTCTTCACTTTCAAGACCCTTCCTGACTTTTCCCACCCTACCTATCATCTCTCATTCAGAACTGCAAGGTCGACTCTCATCTATGATCAGCCCGTGATGTCAGCCCCCTTCACTCACTTGTTCAACAAGCATCTTTACGCTTTCTCCCATGTGACCTTCATGCTTTAGAATAGCTCCCCATAAACATCTGCACAACTAACTCATTATCCTCCTCAGAACTCTGCTTTTCCTTGAGGTCTACAAAAACTTGACAATGGTTAGGGGGCTGGTGTGATGAGACCACTGCGTATCATGCTGACCACTATCACCTTATTGTTTCCTTGTATGCCTGCTCCTGAATTCATCGGTTGTCTCTTGTCTTAGACTGCAAGACCCTTGGGCAGGGACTGTCTTGTTTTATTCTCTATTTGTACAGCACCTAGCACAGTGGGCCCTGATCCATGACTGGAGCTCATGGACACTATGAAAATGCAACTAAATAATAATAATAGATGCCAAGTTTGAACATTCCCAGAGTTGTATGAGGCTTTGCAGAGCACCTGTGGTTTTGGTATGGTCCCATCTTTAAAAGAGTATGATGGATCTGATTGTATTTTCACTTAAAATAGTTGAAATCTAAAGCGATTCCGTTGAGATTGGAATCAGGACTGATTTTGTTTAATAAGAGTAGATATTTTGATATCTCAGTGGAACTACCTACATTTGCAGGATCAGAACTCAACATTGTTTTCTGCAGAGCTAGCTGCAGGATTTGGTTTTGTCTTGGTTTCTTTTTATTTGTAATTAATAGTTAATTTAAATTATTGCAGACAATAATCTATTGGATGCTGAGAGACCTAAACGTTTCCATACTTTTCTTTTTGTGTTAGCCTGTCTTATGCTAAGATTTCTGTCACTGGGCACATGTAAAGTTCAGCTTTGTTTAATATGGAAGCAAGTTCTGCTGTTGTTGATTTATGCTGAGTAGCGTTTTACTCTGTATTGTAAAGCTAGCTCTTCAAATTAACTTTGCAAACCCTACAACCCCACAACATTTAATTTGTGCAATCTACAGTACTTAGAATGCCAGGAGTCTTTTGTTCCTGACTGATACACAACAGTTACCAGTGAAGTTGGTTCATCATTCATGGCACTGAACAGTACTTACTTAAAGGAATTGGGTAAAGGTGTGTAATATAAACAGCAATTCCCTCCACACAGGTCTGCCACTAGTGATATTACATCAACCCTTAGGATCCCTCACCACCCATCCCTAAACAAAAATCCAAATCAACATAACCAAAGTATAGCAGATTCGGGCAGGTAAATGATCAACAAAAGAGCTGGAAAGATAAATGACCCATTAGCCCATCTGGGTGGGCAAGGATCAATGTGTCAAATCTAGGACCCAATCCCGTTTGCAGTAAAGTCAATGGTAGTTTTTCTACTGAATTTTTGGAGTAGGGTCTGGTTCCTTGCAGTCACATTTACCATCTAGGGCCCATAGGCTTCAGTGGACCAAGATTTGACCCATGAGAGGCAACAACCAAGGTTGATATCAACAGCTGATATCGCTACATTGATATCAACAGTAGTTCCACATATTCTGAGAGTTTACACCGATTTAATCCGGCTCAAAAGTCTCGATGTGCAGTTGGTCAGAAGAGTGATTAATTTCACATGACATTTCATAAGATGGAACATGAATTTACTAATAAGAATGTAGTTATAGGCCATAACAGAAACACCTAAACTCTAATTTGAGGGCAAATTGAATTTTGTAATCCTCTATTCACAAACCTTTTTCTTTGGCCATGATCCGTTTTAAAATGTACTGCTATGTTTACATAGTAATTTGGCCAAAGCATTTATATTTCTACAAGCAGAGTTCTCTAATAATATGTTAAATCTCCTTTCAATCTTTGAGAATTGAGAAAGAAGACCTAAATGAATTGGCATTTAACATTATCCGTGTGTGTGTGTGAGAAATTCATATATTATCCAAGAAAATTCTGCAACAGGAGAACCCTCTTGTGCTTTTGATTTTATCTTATACTTTCATTGCAGTTGCTATGAATTATTAATACAATTTTGATTTAAATTCATTGAAAATTTAAGCCTAGATATTATAGAAAATGTGTGCTAGAATTCAGGTTAGAAGTCTCATCTGTCTGAATACACAGAATTTATTTATTCCATAACAGTATGCTGAGCATATCTTGTTGGTTAGACAATTCTACATTATTAATTAAAGATATTTCAAGGGCAGTTTGGGACACATTTGCAAAAGCTTGTTTGATCTTAGAACTTCTATTAACCTTAAAGTTTACCTGAAGAAGGGGTTAGACAATCTCTGAATAAAATGCTGTGTTATGCTGTGGTAGAATCATAGGACTAGAAGGGACCTTGGGTGATCATCTAGTCCAGTCCCCTGGACTCATGGCAGGATTAAGTATTATCTAGACCAGTGCTTCTCAAAGCCGGGCCGCCGCTTGTTCAGAGAAAGCGGCGTGGGCCGAGGGATTTGGTGGCCACTCTTCCCGCAGCCTCACTGGCCTGGAGCAGTGAACCACAGCCCGTGGGAGCCATGATCGGCCGAACCTGTGGACGCGGCAGGTAAAAAAAAAAAAAAAAAAGGCCCGGTCCGCAAGGGGCTTTTCCCTGAAAAAGCGGCGGCTTGACTTTGAGAAGCACTGATCTAGACTATCCCTGACAGGTGTGTGTTTGTCTAATCTGCTCTTAAAAATCTCCAGTGAAGGCGATTCCGCAACCTCCCTGAGCAATTTATTCCAATGCTTAGCCACCCTGACAGGAAACTTTTCCTAATGTCCAACCTAAACCGTCCTTGCTGCAACTTAAATGGATGTTTAGTGACATTTACCAATAAAAACATTATTTTAAACTATACACACATACTAGCAATATCCATACATGCACACAAAATCATACTTGGGCAATATCTTGAATAATGGGATTTCTGAAAAGACTAGCTTCTCTCCATGATGCAGTGGTTTTAAATTGCTTCCCCAGCCTAGTGTCAAATGTTCAGTTTCTTCAAATTGTTTACAAGCTGCTTTAGGATAATGCATATTCCTAAATTAAATTGCATATATATATATGCCAGTAGAATATAAGAGTCAGCAAAATAGAAATAAATGGTCCTCCCCTTTTTTGCTGCATTTTTCATGGCCTTATTGATTTGAATGTTGTTTTATGGATATGTGCCTCGCTTTAGGCTGTTCCATTTATTAAGTTTCTTCATGGAGAATATTTTACAGCCTATAAACAAAAGTTATGAAGAAATTGCCAGCACAGTCTTAATTACAGCAATCTGAATGGGGCAATTTATGTGGATAATGTACAGTCAATTGAAGCATAGCAGTGGATACTGTTTATTGCATGTGACTGATTTATAAAATAGATTATCATGATTTATTAAAGGTTTTTCTGTAGGTGATGGATCATGGTAATAAAACATTTCAATATATTTTTAGCACATTTGTAATAGACATAAAATTAAAAAGTACAGTGATAGATGGCCATGCACAAATGTTTGAGTAAATTTTTGGTATTTCCTTCATTAATACTGTATATGTAAGGTTGGCTTCTCAGAAGATTTCATTTATAAAAACTACTGGTTTTAAATTAAAGTAACAATTGTTTGAAACCTGTTTAATCTTAGATGCATTTCTATGACACAACACAGGTTTTCTATGAATGTTTTAAAGAAAGGAATTTTAATAACTTTAATCAAAATGTAAGTGTGTAAGAATTTTTTTTTTTAAGAATTCTGTTTATAATGTCTCAATTCTGGGTGTTTTATTTTTCCTGTCAAATATTCCTTGGCTTCTGACCATCTCCAAGCCAGATTCGTATTGGACCATCTTAACTGCATCTCCATGTTTTCAGGTATATCCACTTGCATTTGTAATGATGTAATTATGCACCAAACTTATCCACACTTGTATATAGGTTGTTTATCCGAATCCATCATTTCCTTGGCCGTAAGAATGTGGCCAGTTAGCAGGAGTCCGTGCATATGGCCATGAATGCAGGTAGCCAGAAACTTACACATTTGCATCTTCTCTGATCCAACTACCATTGAAGTCAGTGGAAGAAGGTTTAGGCTCATAATGCTTATGTGCTGAAAGGACAACTCCAGCTGAGAACAAAGTCAACATTTACGCTGAGAACAATGCACAATGCCTGCATATTGCCTAAAAGAAAAACATGCTTTTACTAGCACTGTATCTTAATGCTAGCACATTATTTGACCCATGGTGTTTAAAAATTGACATCTTATTTGTTCACTATGTATCACCACCTAGCTCTGATGCCTTGCTTTTTACAATGGTAAACTACATATGAACTTAGCGAGTTTCAATAGTGTGGTGATTTTATGTATTATTTAATCCCAACTGTATTGCAACCATAACAAAAGTATCTATAAATTAGGGATTGTTGGCAGACAATTGGATACATTTCTTCAGGAAGCAATCCAATGCCAAATCCTACAATAGTTATACAAATCTCTCTATAGCTTCTGCAATGCATGCAGACTCTTCCTGTGAATGGAGGATAATTGGCAGAATTTGATTTTTTTTTAAATAATTTTGATAGATAATACTGATGTTTAAATTTAAGCTTTATTCATTTTTATCAAATTTTCAGTTATGAGAAGTGATGGGGTGGTCAGACAATTATTTAATGGCAGCAGACACTGATATTTAAAAAGTTAAAGTTTTACAACCATTAAAACACAAATTTTCAGCATCACGTCAAAATATAAAAAGTAAATATCCTTAAATCAAACTCTGATAAGTTCTCAAGTAGCATTTGTTACTTTGCCTACCTGGAAATTTTGATTATGATTGATGGAAGTATTTTTTTTGTCAGTTTGGTGAAATTGATGTTTCGTGACATTTGCCAATAAAAATCCAATCCTTCCAAGCCTAAGGATAATGGATATTTGTTCAGACTCCTAAAGTGATAAATCTCCATACATGATTCTATTTCATTAAATACAGAAATGGCCATTAAAAGGCCAAAATACAGCAATTCTTCTCAAACTGTCTGGTCGGAGATGCATATGGTAAAAACTGGTATATTCTGATATTTTTTTAAAATGGGGATTATCCTATTTACACTATGTACTTTAGATAATATTTCTATTAACCTTTTAGTTATGTAAATAAAGTATTAATAGCATGTATTATGGGGGGCAAGAAAGGATAGGAATCCCACAAAAAGTTTAAAAACATGGTTGCTGACTAGGGTTGCCAAGTGTCCAGTTTTCAACTGGAAAGCCCGGTCGAAAAGGGGCCCTGGCAGCTCCAGTCAGCACCTCTGACTGGGCTGATAAAAGTCTGGTCAGTGGTGCAGCAGGGCTAAGGAGGCTCCCTGGTGCCGCACGGCTCCGAGAAGCAGCCAGCATGTCCCTGTGGCACCGAGGAAGGCTTCTCATGCTGCCCCCGCCCCGAGCCAATCGGAGCTACGGGAGCAGAGCCTGTTGGCGTAGGCAGCGCGCACTGCGCAGAGCCACCTGGCCACCCCTGTGCCTAAGAGCTGGACATGCTGGCAGCGTCCAGGAGCCACGTGGAGCCATGGTAGGCCGGGAGCCCACCTTAACCCCACTGTGCTGCCAACCGGTAGCTGCCTGAGGTAAGCGCTGCCCAGCTGGAGCCTGAACCCACTCCTGCTGCCGCACCCCAACTCACGCCCCAGGTCAGAACCCCTTCCCACACCCTAATTCCCTCCCAGAGCCCACATCCCAACCCTCTGCCTCAGCCTTGAACCCCCTTCTGGAGCCAACACCCTGCACCCCCTCTCACACCCCAACCCCTGACCCAGCCCTGAGCCCGCTCCCACACTCCAAATCCCTCTGCTCCAGCCCTGAGCTTCCTCCTGTGCCCCAAAACCCCTCATCCCCAACCCCACCCCAGAGCTCGCACCCCCAGCTGGAGTCCTCACCCATTCCCACACCTTAGCCTCCAGCCCCAGCCCAGCGAAAGTGAATGAGGGTATATGCTGATCTCAAAGCATATAAACTGACCTCAACAAAACACAACCAGAAAGAGTCAAAACCAGACCGGGGCAAGGGAAAAGACAATGTGGCTTAGTGAATATGTTTGAAGATGGCATCAGAATGTAAGGCATTTTCTACTTTTTCCAACAAACATCTGGCACCATACGGGACTAAGAATGCAGAATAGCAGTGTCGAACAATATCTCTATATTTTCATGCTGTATTTACTGGCAGTTTCACTGCTGGAGCATAAGTATTGTTAAGGATGTAGCTGACAGATACCTAGGATTTCAAACGTAAAGCTTAAGATTCTTTTAAACCTTCCTTTCCAGCTCCCTAACATTACATAAAAAAAGAAAAATCGTCATACTGGGTCAGACTAATGGTCTATCTTGCCACTATCCTGTCTTCTGACAGAGGCCAGTCCCAGATACTTCAGAGGAAATGAACAGAACAGGGCAATTATTGAGTGATACATCCCTCTTAGAAAAGTTCTGGACCTTTTATGACAAAAAGATCATAGATAATTACAAACGAAATTGCCTACTTGCTATATGAGAGTAGCTACTAAAATGACCTTGGTTTCTTAGGTACTTATAAATATGTCAGTTGTTTCAAAGAGTGTTTAATTGACCCTAGGGACTCAAACAGATCATGGAGTGAATATGTTAATTAATGCTGAGTTTTATGCATAATAGAGACCTTTATCAACATTATTTGAGGCCAGGGGAGGGAATGCCCCTGAATTCCATTGTAGCCTTGTGTATTCCCATGTGCATCCTGGGTAAAACTCTGGCTTTATTCAGACTTTCTTAAGTTGTTCAAAATAATATCCAAGAATCCCAGTAGCAGAAAAACTGCATATTCCAATGACTTGGCCAACCAAGGACAATTCAGACACTGGTCATTGCATTAACTCTCCTGTTAACTGATTTAACAACTTACTTAAGCACTCGAATATTCCCACTGAAGTCAGAATGCTTGTGATGCAGTGTTGTTAATTCAAATTTTTAAAAGCTGATTCATTTAAAAAAAATTCAAGTCTTCACTCCTTAGGTACATATTTTTTGTAGTTCATTAATTTCTCTCCCATCTTGCAAATCACAGCCCATGCAACATTTTGATTATCAAATGCAGTTTTGTGATGTGAGGTAATTAAAAAAAAAAGACATATTACCATATAAGCGGCAAAGAGTTCTGTGGCACCTTATAGACTAACAAACGTATTGGAGCATGAGCTTTCGTGGGTGAATACCCACTTTGTCGGATGCATGGCATGATATTACCGTATGGCTATCAGACATCAAAATACTTTTTTTTTAACTGAGAAGCCCTGCAGGAATGAATATTGCAGGTAGTGTTGTATTGGACAGTGTTGCAGTGCAGGATTCAAATAATAATTTCATTTTAAAGTTTTCTGCTTCATACTAAGGCAGTAATGTGACCTATCACAATGAATTCAAACTTTTTATTAATACACTGGTTATTTAGAAAGTGAAAATTGAAAACAAACAATGAATGTGCACCTATTTTTTCCCCTTCCTTCCCCCCATTACAAAATTACAATTTGACTCTTCAGTCAGTTAAGATGTAATATCCAGAGATTACGTAGCAGAGAGGTAAGTTAATAGCTGCATGCCTGCTGTACCTTCCTGCAATCTCACTTTGGAGAATGCTTGATAGCAAATTAGTACATGTGTTTGTGTGAGTTTGCTATAAGAAATCAATGTTTTCCTATGCTTTTCTTTATGGAAAAATTTGCAACATGTTTAGTCACAGGTTTAACAGGGCTTCGCAATTGGTGAAATTCACCTGTCTGAATAGCACAAGGCTATGAACCATGTGATCCCGCTTAAGCCCTATTTTGAGAGAACGTTGGCATATTTCTGAACTATGCAACTTATGGTTTCTACAGTGTCTGTCAGTGATTAGAACAAACATCAACTGCCCAGGTACCTCATCTCTTACTTTTCTAGGGGTATTTGCACCTTATCACACAGCAGCTTTAAGATACTTCTACGGCATAACACTTCTGTATTAGGATTTCCTGGGGAAAATATAATAAGACATATTCCTTGACTATTCACCTACTTCCTGATATTTTGACAGACAAGTCTAAATTGTGTATTTTGAGAGAGACAAGGCATATGGCGTACAGCAGATTCAGTAGGAGTGAGAAAATTGCCATGTTTGTAGGTGAAAATAATTAATACACTGTAGGAGGATACAATCAGCAAAATGCCCACTCGCTATTTATTAATCCTCGAAAGATTGTTTGTGCCCAAATTCCTCAAGCATATTCTAAATAGCTTGCTTCACTGTTTAATGTAGAAATAAAAGAGTGAAAAAAACAAAATATCAACAGTGTGGTGAGGAAATTCAAAAGCTGAATATGAATGATTTTTAGAAACTGACATTTGAGTTGTACACCCTTTAATGAGTGCTAGAACTGGCTTGCTGGCGTGTGACATTATGTATTGCTGTTGTGTGTACAATCCAAAATAAAGCTTGGGATTTCTCAGAGATTATTTCAGCTTTACAGTGTTTCCTTCTGGCTGACTTCTACCCTCTTCATGTTTTTCAAATCATAAGGTTGACTATGCTGATATCAGCACCGGTGGACTTTCCACGTACAACTCCTGTTAACGTCAGTAGGAGTTTTCTGCTTAAATCAAGAACGATGACAGAACAGAAGACTCAATATGCTACAAGTGAATGTCATTTCCAGGGTTGTTCCAAGATTTTAGGTGAATGGATATTCTGTAGTTTCTAAACAGTGTAAAGTTGTCTGGAAAATAATGCACCTGCAGCAATCAATATTAGTTCTGTTATAGCACCCATGACTTCTTAGAAAATAAAGAAACATGTATCTCTGCCCCTCAGTGACACACCTAAAATTCATACTAGAAGTTCCATCTACAGGGGTAATAACAGAAGGCAGGAGATGGGGCAAGGAAGGACCAGGGGTGCAGTGTACACTTACGTAAAGTCTCAATTTAGGCATGTGAATAATCATGATGGTTTAGTTAAAGATTCTTTTTTTGCCCAATAAGGATTTTGGGGAGGTAGCTTTGGGGTGAGTATCTGCCTTATTACTTGCCCATGGGCAAAGAAGGTTCTTACATCCTTTTCACTCCAACCCTTTACCTCAGGTGCACTGCTCAGCACAGGGCAGGCTTTCACCCATGATGTTTAGGAGGAATAAGGTCCATAGGCTGTAGTTGGTTTCACTGAAAATCAGAGTGAACTGTCTCCCATAACCATTCAGAGAGTTCCATTTCTTGAACTGGTGCAAGCACACATTTAAACTTTTACACTAAGATTTTCAAAGCTATCTATGGGATTTAGGTGCCCAATTCCTACTAAAATTATCCATAGGAATTGTGCATCCAAAGACCTTAGATGTCTTTTAAAATCTCAGCCTCAAAGCTGTAACATTGGAGGTGAAAGTGGGCCGTACAGTACAGCATACCGGCAAGAGCCGGTACTCTGTGCTGGACCAGACCGGCTGCCCTAGGCTGGAGATTTAAAGGGCCCAGGGCTTCCTGCAGCAGCTGGAGCCCCAGGCCCTTTAAATCCCTATGGGAGTCCTGCCACCACTACCCCGGGGCTCCAGCAGCTGGGCTCGGGTGGTGCTTTAAAGGGCCCAGGGCTCCTGCTGCTGCAGAAAGCCCCAGCCCTTTAAAGTGCCTCCTGAGCCCTGCCGCCACTAGTCCGGGGCTCCGGCAGTGGGGCTTGGGTGGCAATTTAACAGGCCAGGGGCTCCCCGCCACCAGAGCCCCAGGCCTTTTAAACTGCCGGAGCCCCGGGGTAGCAGCGACAGGGCTCTGTCAGTGATTTAAAGGGCCTGGAGCTCCACTGTGGTAGCGGCAGCCAGAGCCCCAGTATCTCCGGGGGTGATTTAAAGGCCCCAGTGCTCCCGGCTGCAGCGGGAGGCCCCTGCCTCTTCCGGTTGAGGCCACGCCCCTGCTCAGGGCTCTCCTTTAACTTACTTTCACCCCTGTGTAACATATTCATCATGATCTTTCCCAATTACGTGCATCTACTTCACTAACAGCAGGTGTGTGTACTTCCTTTCTGGAAAACACTAATAATCAGATAGATTTTACTTTGAGTTGCATGGCCTGAAGCCATTGTTGTGTCACAATATGCTATATGACATTTAACAGATAATTATAAAAGTTGAAAGAAAAAATAAATAAATTGGACAAGCTGCTGAAGTTCTTTTTTTAAAAAACTTCCCCAGGGAAAGTGACAACAAATTACCAGAGCTGTTGTCTAAACCAGGGAAGCAATTATATCCTGTTAAACCACAAAAGAGAACATGTTTTCAAAGCATGTTGTTCATAGGATTTTATTCCTTGTTTTCTAGTCATAATGATTGCAAATGGTCAATTATGCATTCACATTGCATACAATAATTCACTGCAAGCAACATTCATTTAGGAGGAGCCTATGAATGTAGCCTATAAAAATAATGCCTAAAACCTTGTTTTCAGTAACTGAATCTTGTAAATCCAATAGGCTTTCTGTTACTGCTATAGTGCTGTATGATGGGATTAATGTAATTTACAGATAGTGTGAATGTTTTCATTATAACCGTGTTTTGGGGGGCATTTTAGTTGTAATTCAGCTGTAACTATAGTACAGTCTATTATCCATTTGTATAGTCCTTACAAATCATTCTTTTATGGGGCAGAGAAAGGATAATGGCTCTTCAAGAGAAAAGAAGCATTGCAGGTTGCATAGCAGTCATCCACAAAAAAAAGTGACTGCCCACCACTGAAAGAGAGACACTCCCACGCAGTAGATAATAGTAATTGTTTGTTAATTCACGATTTGGTCCAAATGGCCAAAAGACGGTAAAACATTAGTGTGCACTTACTACTACAGATGAGGATAGTCTTATGAACCCAAGGCCTGATCCAAAGACAGCTGAAGCTAATGGGAAGTTTTCCTTCCACTGTTCGGATGGTAGGCTTGGTGGATGTCTGAGATCAAACTGCAAAATTCAGATTGATATTCAGGTTCTGATCTCATGTACTCATGAAGTTCAGGAGTGTTTGGAATCAGGGTACCAATTCAGGGCCACTTCTAATTATTATTTATGTTGTTTGAGTGCCAACTGTGTGTGTACGTCTTCGTGCTTGAAAAACTGGGGAAAACTCAGTCTAAGGGATCAGCCTTAGTCAGTTTATTTACATGAATAGTCCCCACTGAGTTCAATGGGACCACTTGTATGTGAAAGGCAAGCTGGATCTGGCAATAAATCAGATACACCCCACAGAAACATTTAGAGCCCAATCCTACGCCAATTGAAATCAATGAGAGTTTGGATATACACAGAGGCAGCTCCAGGCACCAGCACACCAAGCACGTGCCTGTGGTGGCAAGCCACGGGGGGTGCTCTGCCGGTCACTGTGAGGGCGGCAGGCAGGTTGCCTTCGGCGGGATGCCTGCGGAGGGTCCTCTGGTCCCGCAGCTTCAGCGGACCTCCCGCAGGCATGCCGCCGAATCCGCGGGACCGGGGACCTCCCGCAGGCATGCCGCCGAATCCGCGGGACCGGGGACCTCCCGCAGGCAAGCCGCCAAAGGCAGCCTGCCTGCCGTGCTTGGGGCGGCAAAATACCTAGAGCTGCCCCTGGATATACACCTCTACCCCGATATAACGCGGTCCTCGGGAGCCAATATAGGTAAGACCACGTTATATCGGGTTTGGTCCAGTAGGACGTACTGGCAAGACTGGACCAGCTTCCCTGGTGGTGATTTAAAGG
This sequence comes from Mauremys mutica, assembly GCF_020497125.1. Classification (NCBI taxonomy): domain Eukaryota; kingdom Metazoa; phylum Chordata; order Testudines; family Geoemydidae; genus Mauremys; species Mauremys mutica. The sequence goes on along the minus strand of NC_059079.1, from coordinate 100,835,639 downwards.
GCCCGGTGCTCCAGCTACTGTGGGGAGCCCTGGGCCCTTTAAATCACTGCCAGAGCTCTGGCAGTGGGGCTCGAGTGGGGCTCCCCACAGTGACCAGAGCCCCGGACCCTTTAAATCACCTCCGGAGCTCCGGCAGCAGGGCTCGAGCAGTAATTTAAAGGGCCCGGGGCCCCACACGAATTTGGATATAACGAGGTAAAGCAATGGGGCTTGGGTGGTGCTTTGAAGGGCCTGGGACTCCCCGCTGCTTTACTGCGTTCTATCCGAATTCGTGTTATATGGGTTGCGTTCTATTGGGGTAGTGGTGTATCTATGACATACAGGTGGGCCAAATGCCAAGCAAAGCAATTTAAAACAAATACATGTTCTGTATTCTATACTTTATGCGTTAAAATTAAAGGATCTTATTGTAGAATTTAACTTTGAGGAATTTTGAAGCCCCACTGGCGGCTCAGTACTCATGCCCACCACTGTGACTTCTCCTGAGTTACCTTGTTTCTCCTGCCCCTGCCTCGTACCCAGCCTCGACTCCCTCCTGCCCTTGCCTTGAGCCCCTCCTTTACGGTCACCCTGCTTGCTCCAGTTTCTGACCTCCAGCTTGACCCATGGCTCTGGCTTCTGACTACTGACCCTAACCTTGACCATAGTGCTTGGTTCTTGAGACCTGCTCCAAGCACTAGGCCTGAGGCCTGCGCTGACCACTAGACTTCCCTCGTCCTGGTTGCCTGACACTTATAACACTAAGGTATTTTACCATATGCATGAAAAGAACAAAGACAGGAAGATGGACAGCTGAGCTCATTTGGAAGCAGAGTTAAGCTTGTAGGGTATCTTAAATGTGCATTTCCATACTTTAGACTGGGTTCTTTGAAGTTTAATCGTCACTGGATTTCTAATAGCAGAATGTTGTAATTATTGAAAAAACAACTATCAGTGAAATTTAAAAGTTTACATGCTCTAAACTATAATTCCACCACCATTATTATTATTTTGCCCGGGAATTAACTAATTATTATAGATGGTTATATTGCTTAGTTATTTCTTATGAAGGTGGGCTTCTAAACTGATGACTCTTCTTTTTTGATAAGTTGATTTGAATTCTAGTGTCAAAGATTTGGTACTAGATATTTTTATGTGGTGGGAGAAAGGAATCAACTTTTTAGGGGGACAAGAGCAGTGGGAAGATTGGGACTTCAACAATTTATTATAATGTGTACTGAATTAATTTTACTTTTAAAGTATAACCTTCATGAATCATGAACTATATTATTCTTTATGTTTTGAATATATATATTATGCTGTAAAACAATTCATTCTGTCTTATTAATAATTCTTCTAGTTGGCCTCAATGGAAGCAGAATCAAGCCTACACAAAACATTTCGCCACAGTGAGCTACACATCATTATCTTCATAATACTGATGAGTAAAATGAGGTACAGAAAGGTTAAGTTACTTGCCCAAGGTCAAACAGGAAGTCATTGGCAGAAGCAACAATTTCATCCTCTAACTCCCGGACAATACTATTTCCAAACAATTGCTATGGAGAATAAATTGAATAAAATCTCTCTTGTATTTGGTACCAAAATGTCTACGATGACTGTATTTGCAAGCTGCAAAACATAATCAAGGCTATGTTTTGCAAAGAAGCTCTGTAGGGAAATGAATATTTATTAAAGGTAAGGTAATGAAGGCTTGATTGAATACAAAGCATTGTTTATCATGTGCGCTCTTACAGACTAAAGAATGGAATCACATTCCAAAGTCTGTTTCACTTCCTTACTCCACATATTTTTATTGCTTTTATCAAGAGTATTTAAATGGAATTACTGTCAGTAACCACAATCCCCTGCCACAGATTACATTGAAGCAGGTAAAGGAGACAAACTCTTCTCTGAACTGCTTGCAGATTAGATCTGACAACTTCTGTTTCTCTTTTTCAAGTGCAGGAAGATCATCTGCCATATCTTTTTTTAGGGTGATAATGGTGGGTTGTTTTATATATCTATATATCTATATATAATATGTATATTGCACTTCAACCATTCTGCTGAGTACAATAAATATAATTGAATTTAAAAAAGGTGAATGCCGAAAACAAAGAAATTCATATTGCACATTCTTATTGCGTGAGATCAGTCTGTAAAAACATGCTAGACCCAATTCTTACTGTCAAGGGAAAACCCAAAGAGAAACCAACAATTATATATATATATAATGTCTTTAATGCAAAACTTTTCTTCATCTCGGTAGTAGAATTAATTGTAATATGAATGCAAACTGTGCTGCCTGTTCCCACAGCCAGAGAGGCAAATCTCCTTCCTTATGGGAGAGGCTCCTTCTTTGGCCAGCAGGAGGAATGGAGGACCAGTGATGTGAAACAAGGTGTGCTAAAAGCATTCTCATGCTCCACTGAAGACAGTCCAAAATGAAGGCAAAAGACTGACAAAGCGAAATAAAAAAAGCTGTCCAGCTCAGGAAAGACTGATAGAAAAGAGCTGCAAGGGCCCAGGATGTTACAATTGTTTAGTCTACTCAGTTCTTTTTCTTGTTGACCCACTGCAATGGAAAATACAAATCAGTGCCCCATTACCACAAATAATGTTGACAGGTTTTCTGCATTTGGACATATTGGAGGGGTGAGCTTGCTTGGAGAGAAACTGGGGTGAGTGTCAATAAGGGAGAACCACCTTCCCTATTCGTTATGGTATTCCCTATTCATTATTTTAGTAATTTGTATTCCGGTAGCACCCAAAGCCACACCATAGGTCAGGCACTATCCAGACACACAGTAAAAGAGATCCCTGCCCTGATGAACTTACGATCTAGATTGATAAGGCAACGTGTGGGAGAAAGGAAGTGTTAGTATCCCAATTTTACAGATGGGGAACTGAGGCACAGAGAGATTAACTTCTTCGTGTCACACAATAGTGTGGTTAGGCCATTGGAGCCTTCTGAATTCTTAGCACAGAACAATGACCTTTTTTATGTGGGTTTCGCTCCAGCCACCAGGATGTGGCCCTTAATTATTGAGGCACCTTCAGTATAAAACCTGAGTTTACCATTTATTAAAATTTCTGCTGTCAACAGACTATAAATGAAGTAGAAGGATTATCGAAAGGTCAGCAAAAAAAATGCAAAAGAGCATGTAAAGTTCAGCCAAACTTTAGGAGCTGGACACACACAAGATCCTTTGAATGAGGAATCAAGTGTTGAGATTATTCTCCTGTATTGGAGGGAAAATATTTTTCAGAAAAATAAATATTTTGCATGCAGAGATCAGCCAGTGTGTTATGTATAAACGCTGGAGCTGTCCCTGTTAGCTTAACTTGGTTTAAGATCAAAAGACAGGTGAGCTAATTAGCCACTTATGGATCTAGTTCTTAACGATGAAGCTTTCTGTAGGATTCTTCTCTTCCCCTTGGCTCCTGTGGTTGTGGTAAATGTTGGAGAATTTGGGAAATGTTCTTTCTTCTCACGTCATCTTTGATGTCCAGAACTGATGAAGCTCTTTTAAATCACTGATTTTTTGTGAAGCATTCCAGCTCCAATGACCACTCCACATTGTGTACGTTCTGTCTTGTCGTGTACTACTGGATTTTCCTTGTGCCTTTAAGACCCTGTTCCTGTGAAGGGCTGGGTGCCTCTTGACTGTTGCAAGGCAACTTTCTGCTCCTTTAGGCTTTAAGAGCCAGGCTTTAGCGTGTAAACCCTTCAGGGCAGGGACTTGTTCTTTGTTCAGCATTGATCTGTTGGTGTGCAACTACTGAAGCTGGGGTAAATTGTTCCTCCTTTTCTGAAACTGGATCTTTCTGGCCATGCTAATGCATTAAAGGGTGAGGCCACTCAGGAGATAAATATACTTGGCACAATGCACAGGCCAGAGCAGCAGGGAAAGGAATGGGGTAAGGCCGTGGAGGGATGGGGTCTGGCCTGAGGAATTAGAGAGAGAGAGAGAGAGAGAGTCAAGTTCCCCCAGCACACTGTGAGAATAAGGGCAGAGTTAAGGCTGTGGCTAGAATAGCTTCTGTGGAACAGCATGATGGTTTGGTGGAGAGGATTTTTCTTCTGTTGTCCTTACAGATCTCCTCATTTCTGAATAGTTGTATTGAGAACTGGGGGAGAGGATTGGCCACTATATAACCAGTACATTGTTATAAGTTAATGAGTTGTATTGGAAGAGCAAATTCAACAAAATTAAAAATCTAAAACCACAGACAGTCAGGAGTTGTGTTGTTGTTTTGTTAAATATTAACTGTAGAAAGAACAAATGACAACAACACTGATACATAACCTGCTACCATTTCCCTCTGCTCTTAACAGATGTTTCAACTTTTAAGCTTTCAATTTAGGAGAGTCACTTTAAAACAAGACTTGACAAAATGTGTAGTTGGAGGGAAAAGAGGACCTAGGATTCATGGGTGGGGGGGTTTCACCCGAAAGAAACATTACAAAATTTCTTATTTGCATTACTGTGATAGGAACTCTGAGTTGGTCTCCATCAGCCCGGGGGCTGGAACCCAGCCTTGAGGATGCAGAGAAGTTACTGCTGATTAATGCTTGCATGTGTTTTTTGTTAATTCCAGCCAGGATAGAAAGGTGGTGTAACCCTCTCTGAGGGACAAGTAACTAGAGATGGTCCTGTAGCGAAACCGTAGGAACAGCCCAGCTCATGGAGGACATTCACGCTGTGGTTTCTGCTGTGCTTCTTGTGACGGATGTAACTCTTAAAATTGAAAGGACTTTATTGAAAATGTGCCAGACAAATATGGACTTTTGGTGCAATAAGCATTAATAGGATTTCCTGGGGAATCTCTAGGGAGAGGTTAATGCAAATTACCTAAACCTTGTTTTAAAAAAAAACCAAACCAAACCAAACAAATAACAATACTTTTGAAGTGATTCCTTGAGGAGGGAGGGAGTCATTGACTTTGATTACCTATTATGGAAAGCCAAAATCAAAGGCCAGAACTGCATAAAGAAACAGCTGATCTGCCTAGTCTCTGTTCTGGTTCTGGATTTAAGACAGATGAACTTGTAACCACAGGGAAAGTCCAGTTGTGGGTTGTGAAGAACTAAACCCTTCCAGAGCCCTAGATTGGAGTTGGCAGTGACATCTGGCAAGCTTTCTAGCATGTGTGTACATTCTCTTATTGTTTTAAAATGCTTCCTCTGTTATGTTTTCACCTTAAGAATAAAGGTGCTTGCTTAAAAGGGGCTGCTTGGTAACTTATAACTGTGAAAAAATACACTGGTCATAGTACACCTCTACCCCAATATAACGCTGTCCTTGGGAGCCAAAAAATCTTACCATGTTATAGGTGAAACTGCGTTATGTCGAACTTGCTTTGATCTGCCGAAGCGCACAGCCCCCCCACCCCCCGGAGCGCTGCTTTACTGCGTTATATCCAAATTTGTGTTATATCGGGTCTCATTATATCGGGGTAGAGGTGTATTGGAGAGAAAGCAAAGTGGAGGTGCAAAGGCAGTCTTGTTTGCTGAGACTATCGCAGTGTAAATCAGACCTGTGCAGCCTTAAAATCCCAGGCATGGGGGAGTGAAAATCTTTATCGATTAACACCTACTTTTCTGTTTTCTCTTCCCTTTACACATTTAAACTTTCCCAAGACTAGATTCAGTTTATGCCCTTTTTGATCGATTACCATTACTCGTTAGCCTTACCACCTGGTAAACTTCCAGAAGAGGCCAACCATTGTTTTTAGAGTTTGGGACCTCTTTATACATCTTTCCTGGGTCTATGTTACATGTAAAAATATCCTGGTGCTTTAAGAGCTAGAGATAAATCTCAGCCCTTAAGGACCAGGAGCACCAAATGCCAGGGAATGCGTAATGCAAGCGTGTCCTTTAGTTGGCTTGCTATATTCCATAACTGATTAAAACTGATTTAACTAAATTATTTGACTGAGGCTTCAATTAAAATGAAGTCACTTTGAGCTATTGCAGAGTTACAGTAATGTGATCTATTTTGTTACCAAAGTGTTATATATATTCTCTCTTCTCATGATTCATCTTGTAATGAAGCAAACAATGACACCAAATTAATCAACCACTGTGACAAAAAGATGGCTATGGACAGTGGAAACTGTAAAAAATTAATTTTTTTGAGTGGCAGTAGAAAGATTAAACAAGTAGAGAACATGGCGCAAATTGTTCCCAGCTTTGAGATACTGATTTTAATGAGAAATTAAATGGCACAACAATATTAATCAAAGTTTTTAAATGAGACCTTCCTTGGACTTCTCCATGAATGTTCCCCCTTCTCTCCCTCTCTCGCCCCATCCATTGTTCTGAGGCTGGAGAAAAGGACGTTATATTGCACCAAGCAACTTGCAGAATAGGGACCCCTAGTGTACTTCCACTGAGCACTGGGATGGGTGTGCACCCAGGGGTAATTGATGGAACCCAAGGCCAATGCACTCATGCGCATTCTGCATGGGTTATTGAAAATGGAGGTGTAGCTGAGCTTGCATTGCATGTTCTGGTCCTGGCTGCACGTAAGCAGAGTAAGAAGCCTGCATTGTATCTCTGGCCAAGGCTGCTTTGAAGCATGCCTTTGTAATGTGCACCCGCAGGTGCTGTGTAAGCACAGAAATCTTAGAGTTATCACACAGATATTGTTCTGTGGTGGGCTGTGCAAAGCTGGCCGTTGTGAGTGGGCACAGATCAGTATGTGTGATTCCTCTGGGTTTGTATCAGGGTTTGTGACTATAACACAGCAGGGAGCATGACCACTTTCTCCCAGGCTTTGGGGTCCTTCAGCCTTACATTTTTTATTTTCTGCAGGGGTATGTGCTCTCTCTTGGAGCTGGATGCCCCCTCTTTATATTCTGAGAACACAGAGGAGCCAACACCTCTCTCAACTTGCAGCTTCTATGGAGGCAAGGATAGGACCTCCCAAATCTTTAGGGTGACTGGGAATCACAAAGCAGCCTGATTCGACCCTGTAGGGCAGTAGAGGAGGGTAAACCCTTTCCTGTTGCAGGTGGGTGCTAGACAGACTGGCCACAGGTGCAGATCAAGCCATGTAATTCCTGGTATAGTAGCCTATGAATTCTTTGCTGCCATCACCTCTGCTGCTTCTCCCATGAGCTGTCACAAAGGAGCTGACTTTGTGGCCATCTGACATCCCCCTTCTCCTTCAATTGCCAGCTTTGTTGGTCACAGAATGCTGCCTGACACTGACCGCTTCCATTGCAGCCTCTGTGCCTGGGTTTCAGGGACTAGTCTGTGGGTGTAAGTAGTGCTACTGTGTTCAAGGGAAAATGCCTAACATTTCCCCAGTGAGGTTTTTGATGCTAATGGGAGGATCTCGCTTGCTATATCCTATTGTTTGGTTCAGGGCCTTTCACTATAAATGGACTAAAAGTTATAACGCAAGTAAATATTTATGTATTTGCAGTGATATCAATCTGACTTCCCTTATTTTAAAAGCCATTTCAGTGTTTGCAAGGTATTGGAAAGTACCCTGTTGGCAACAAAGTAATACTTTCTTTGTCCTGAACTTTATGTGTGTTAGAATCAGCTCCTGAATCCTGAGTGAGTAGCAACAAACAGAATAAACATAAAATGGAACAGAAAGTGTGAGTTACACTCTATGGGTGATAAAATGCAATAGGCTTAAAGTTGGCTTGCTGTTAGACTAGCTAGTACCTTCTGGTGATTAATGCCCCTATATTTTTCTCTGGTTTCACTTGTCTGAAAGAAAATATATTGAGACGTCTTACACTAAAATGAACAAAATGGTCAGAGAAGTTGTATTAGAAACAATTAATGCTGAACACATTGAAACTAAATGATATTATTGTTGGTATTCCAGTCTGCTGGACCCTAAAAGGCGGACTTCAGATCCAATGGTAGGTAGTGAAATAAACAGCAGGAGGAATAAAAAGGTGTATGCAGCTGATTCCCTTCTAACACCTTTTTTAATCAGTGTAATAATGTGACTGACTTCAGGGGAGTCACTTCTGCATCCTGTTAGTTTAAGTGGAATCGGAATTGGACTTGCTGCATCCTCATCTCACTGAAAAAAACTTGTAAGCAGAGTGCAATTTATTTTTTTATTGTTACTGAAGAAAATTCTCCCAGCTGCACCCATAAAACCTCTCTGTCCAATGTTTCATAGGTGCAGTTGAGAGAAGAATTTGTCTCCTGAAGTGAGGAGCTAACCTGTCACACCAGTTCTGAAATGTCCCTAAATCTATGTGCTGTATTTATATGTTGTGTTCAACAGCTGACTTCTAAAAACAATATCTGTTTACTACAAGTGGTCAAACTTTTTTTGATGAAACTTTTTTGTTTTAAATAAGAATGCTTTAAGATTAAAGTGAACATTTTTTAATGGAAAAGGTTTTGTAGAAAAAACAGAAACTAAAACCTTTTCAATAGCTTTTCTTTTTTTAAAAAGTTTGGGTTTTTCGGAACACAGTTTTGCAAACTGAAGAGGGTTTGGCTTTTGACAAAAACCCCAAATGTCTTTGGGAGACTGCTTTTGTTTGTTTGTTTGTTTGTTTTGTTTTTTAAATTTTCCATAAAAAATAAAAGGCCTTTTTGACCAGCTCTAATGTTTACTCAATAATCAACTCCACAGAAGTCGATAAAGATTTCAATTTTTTAAAAATAAATATTAAATGGATTTGTTTTTAACACTTCGGTAAAAACAAAATTCTCCCAAAACTTGTGGTAAGAATCTGACTTGACCACCTAACTAAGAAAAATTAAAATTAATAAGAATTTTATGCGCAGAATCTGTTCTAACGATTTCTCTTAAAGTAACCTAATTGTGGCAAGACATTGTGAAAACCAAACATGTAGTGATGACAGATATAACTAAGGTCCTGAATTGCGGGATGATTGTCAAAAAATTGTGGCTGAGTTTGGAACAAGTCATGGAAAATTGCGGAAAAATAATAATGGACCTTGTTGTTTGTGGTAAGAAAGGAGCTCTCGCTGTCAGACCCGCGCATGGTGGGGTTCCTGCTGTCAAAATTATGGTTGGAAGCCTAATATTTCAGAATCCACAATTTCTGCAGTATTGCAAGTGAAGTCGGGCCTTATATAACTGAAAGCATATACTTGCCTTAGTCCATGTGAACAACTCCTAGCTATTATCGAGTTTATGGTTTAAATATACGAATATCTATCTCTGGGCATGAGATAGTACCAAGGCATAGCACAGGGATTTAAGGAGATAATCTTGAAGTGGAATTCCATCCATAACTCTGAATTCCTGACTTCTTTGTGTTTGTTTCAGGCCTTTTAAAGATTGCTCGCTGGAGTTTTGTTTGGGTACAATAAGCCAAAAGACATGTCCACATTACATTATCCTCTCTGCCATAACTGTGTGATCATCATTTTAAAGGCAGGGAAACAGAGGCCACAAAGATAATTAACTTGCCCATAGCTATTAAAGAAGCAGCACTAAAAATTAGGGGACAGATCCACAGCTGGCATGAATAACCCTGGCTCCATTAAGGTCATAGCTGCATTTAAATCAATGGGGTTATGACATTTTAGAGCAGCAGAAAAACTGCCCCCTCAGAGTTTCAGACCTCCAGCCCGCTACTCTGACTTGAATCATGCCTCCCTCTGAGCATAAAAGAAAAGCTGTGAGCTAGTGAAAACAGCAGCAGAGAGAGATTCTGTGCCACAGTTTTCCAGAGAAACCTTCTAGTACAATTCATGAAACAACCTCAAAATATTACTAGTTAAAACCTCTGGCTCCATCAAAGATGAAGAATTCCCTACATCTGTTTTCTGGGAGCGGGGGATGCAATGGCCAGTAATGGCTTAAAACATTCCTTCTTGTAACCTAAGAAAAAATGCCCAGAACAAGAGGACAGGGACATCAGATGACATTTCATGTGGACCAAAAAAATTGGCTAACAAACTACAGGATCCAACTCCAAATGAGATGAAATTGGCCCAAATTGAGAGCTGGAGTAGAATAATAGTCCCTGATTCAGCAAAGCACTTAAGCGTGGGCTGAGCTGTATGTTGCTGAACAGAAATGGACTTTAAAGTTGATCACTTGGTTTGCTGAGCTGAGGCCATACTAACCTACTTAGAATACCAAGAATAAAGAGAATCTTACAAGTCATAAATGAATCAATACGGGAATTGGGAGCATTAGAAACATTCATATGGCATTCAGGGGCATTTGTAACCCTGTGTAGCCTTCAGTAGATGGCAAAACCCTTTAATGGTCAGATAAAAAGCTTGAATAAATGAACTGCAATAAAACATAGTTCATCGGCATAAAAACAAAATATACAGCCTTAAAAATTCCTCGCTGTAAATGCTGTGCTGAAATTGGGGCCCTTTAGTGCATTTTGTTGATATAGCTATAGATACAGATATATTATCAATATATAGATGTATATCTACTGTACTTCTAATCTAGTAATTTTTCTTTGATTTCTTGTTTTGCATTCCTTGGACAACAATGATCTCTCTGGTCTTATCCCTGAAGTGTATATACTGGTAGCATTCGCCGACTCTTACCATTTTTTCTTTTCTTTGTTCTCTTTTTTCCCTTTTCTCTCTCGCATTTCATCATCATGTAGAAGCCTATACCTCTCATTTAATACCTCAGTGAATACATCTTTTTTGATCCCTTAGTTATGTGTAACCTTAAAAAACTGATGTCATGTCTGGAATAATTTAATTGTTCGCCTAATTTCCTTCTAATTTGTGTTGGCAAACTGCTATGTACAACTATCGTATGTGTAATGTAGGGGCCACATTACGCTGCTGTTAATCAGTACAACTCCATTGATTTCACAGGCTGTGTATCTGGCCATGCATTTCTTCAGTCAGATATAATTTACATACACCTCAAGGAAGAAATACTTTTCTGAAATTTCTGATACATTTTAGAGGCTAAACATGGCACTTTTAAACCTTGAACAATATTATATTCCATTTCTTTCAGTGGTAGGAATGTTACTTTTTCTTCATGACAAACATATTCTATAGATAACTCTTATTTTTAGTTATGCTGCTTAGAAAATTATGGCATAAGGAAAGCTTTTTATTAAGACACAGGAAACTTATTTTTAATTGATTATAATTGCAGAAAAATGCACTCAATTGACTGCGGTTCTTCATAATTAGGTCTGCCTTTAGACTCTCTTGGAATAAATAACCTGGTTTGAGAGCTGTAATATCTCATGTTTCCCTTCCCAAATATCTCACAGATTAAACAGCTGTACAGTGTCATCTGTAGCCAGAGTCATCATTCTGTGCCCTGAGGTAAACAATTGCGAAGTTGGGAGAGGAAATTTTAAAAAGTAGCAATCAAATATTGTCAAAGCACGACTGACCAAATTCATCCTTTCTGCAACTCCACTCACACCAGGGATGTGTGGCATTATGTAAAGAGGTTTAACTCAGAGCAGAGGAAGAGAGATGGAGTGGGTAGATTTTCAGATTCAAAATGTATAACATCAGTCAGGAGCCAGACCTAAAGTGGCAGAATGGAGAAAAACCTGCCAGTTCATTTAGGAAAGTACACCACTTTTTGCTGAGGTGATTAAAGCCCTGAACGTCTCCTAACTTCTTATCACTATCTAACTCTTCTCCCTCAATACACAACAACCTTCTGAAAAGGGAGTGCTGGATGAACCTTCCTTCCAAGATCATTAATTGAATAGGAGACTTCTCTTGAGTCATTCAAGGTGCTCTGTCCCCCTACTAGGGCCACCTCTGAGGAACTCACAGGTTAAGTATGGTATAATTTTTTTAATAAGTGAATTTTGTTATGACAGGGATTGGGTTGCTCATGGGATTGATCACGGGATAGAGGACATTTAATTTCTGGGTCACTGGATTGAATTTAGTGCAAGATGGTCAGTAACAAAAGCAGTTATCTGACAGTTGTTCAGCACCGTATCTGAGAAAAGCTGGTGATCTCCTTCCTATGTTTACTGGCCTGATGTCACCATCACATCTGACCTCTTTGTTGGCAGATCAGCTGAGCATGATGATTAAACCACCTCTCTCAGCCATAAGAGTGAGTCCTTCAGGTCAAAATGCTCACAATGGTGAGGCAACTTTCACTGCCACTATCAGTACTTTTTATTTACCTGGGAGGAGGGATAGCTCAGCATTGGCTTGCAAAACCTAGGGTTGTGAGTTCAATCCTTGAGGGGGCCACTTAGGGAACTGGGGCAAAAATCAGTATTTGGTCCTGCTAGTGAAGGCAGGGGGCTGGACTCGATGACCTTTCAAGGTCCCTTCCAGTTCTAGGAGATTGGTATATCTCCAATTATAAAAAATAAAAAAAAAAATAGAGGGAAAAGTGCACCTTCCAAGGCTGTACTTCCAGTGCCTTTCATTAACCCTGAGTTCACTAGAAAATAAAAGCTTAGGACCAAATCCTGCCATGGCTTGCACTTCATTAGAGTTAGTGGCTTTGCCTAGGGTGCTTAGACTTCTTGCCTAAGTATTGAGATGACTGAGAAATGTACATAATCCTCTTGATCCTTATGCTTGACTCTGTAAGAGGGACTTGCTTTCCAGCTCCCTTCAATGGAGGTTTGTATTTTCTTTCTGTGTTATAAAATCTAGTTTCTTACTAGGATCAGCAAATGACACTTTGTTTTGTCTTCCCTATTGTCCCATCCCAGAATAATGTAATTCACCCTATCTATCTATCTATCTATCTATCTATCTATCTATCTATCTATCTATCTATCTATCTATCTATCTATCTATCTATCTATCTAATGTCAACTTGTCAGTTGAAGAGGGTCTCTTATAATTTTCACTAATTATCACTGACAAGCAGTTGGCAGAGTTATCCATGAAAACCTTTCAACGGTATTCTAGGTCATCTTCATTCTCCGGGAGGAAAGCAAGCATTTGTTTATGAAATGGCCCATGTAAACTTTAGTGAGGAAGTACTTCTCTAATGCGAGTTTGCCTGAAAAACAACTTCAGGATTTGACTCTATATCAGAGTCCCTTTCTTTACGTGTGTTTGCTATTCCACAAATGTACTGCCCACCACTATCTTGATTTGTTGCTTTCGAGTGCACCTATGTGCAAAATATATTTTTTTCTTTAGCTGATAGCCTAAATGAAACCAAGTGTGTCCTGGGATCTCACCCCCACTTTGAGCTTGTGGGTTCAAAGATGGGGACCCGCAGGTATTCTCCCCCCACCCTAACCCTTAGGGTAGGATTCCTTCTCGCTGCCACCAGTCAGGTTAACGTGTCTGACGCACTGCCTGTCCCCCAAGCTTCCCCTGGGGAACCCAGATTCAAACCCCTTGAATCTCTACACACAGGGAAGCAGCCCACTTCCCCCCTCCCTCTCCTGCTCTCTCTCTGCTTGGAGACAACCCTTGTCTCCACCGAGTGGTGCCTAGCTTCCTTCCCCTGAATCCACAGGTAAGGAACTTAACCAAGTCCTGAACTTAAAAGAGTTTATTAAAAGAATAAAAGAAAGAAGAGAAAAAATACACAATCTCTATGAATCCAAGATAGACATTCATAGGGTCTAATCTTATTAATCCCTGGAGAAATTTCTCCCTTTTCCTCAGTACAAACAATACAGGCAAAATTACGAATAATCAATGCAAACACACAGAATTGCAGACACAGGATTCTTATATGCAATTACCCAGTTCTTTTAATACTCACTAGCTTGAATAGAAGAAATTAGTTCAGAAAGATGAGCAGACTTGGTTAAGCGTCTGGTCTGGTGTAGGTCCAGACGGCTAAGAACTCAGAACAAAAAACACAGAGACCCAAGTTCCCGCTCTCTGGGATTTTCAAATTCTCTTCCCTGATTGGTCCTTTGGTCAGGTGTTTCACCAGGTCTGTGTTAACCCTTTACAGGTAGACCTTAACCCTTAACTAACTACTTATGACACGCCCCCCAAATCACCAACAGTGGGAGCACTGGCGGTGATTTCCTCCTAAACTGCAAAACCAACAGAGTAATAAACACATGCACTATTACATATACTACTAAGCATATAACATGTAAAGAACACTTTTTAGCCACTAGATTCTGGGAAACTGTCACGAGAGAGTGCATCAGCAACTTTGTTGGAAGCTCCTGAAATGTGTTGAATTTCAAAATCAAAGTCTTGGAGAGCTAAACTCCATCTGATAAGTTTTTTGTTGTTTCCCTTGTTAGTATGAAGCCACTTTAGTGCAGCATGATCGGTTTGTAGCTGGAACTGCCGTCCCCAAAGGTATGGGCGTAGCTTTTCCAAGGCATACACAATGGCGTAACACTCTTTTTCACTGACGGACCAGTGGCTTTCCCTCTCAGACAGCTTCTTGCTGAGAAACACGACAGGATGGAAGTTGTGATCCGGTCCTTCCTGCATTAGTACCGCTCCTACCCCACGTTCAGATGCATCGGTGGTAACTAGGAAGGGTTTGTCAAAGTCCGGGGCCCTTAATACAGGGTCAGACATGAGCATCGCCTTAAGCTGGATAAAGGCTTCCTGACACTCATCAGTCCACTTAACTGCATTTGGCTGGGTTTTCCTGGTCAGATCAGTTAGTGGAGCAGCGATTTGGCTGTAGTGTGGTACAAATCGCCTGTAATATCCGGCCAAACCTAAGAAGGATTGGACCTGTTTCTTTGACCTTGGGACAGGCCACTGTTGGATAGCCTGCACCTTGGCCTGTAGGGGGTTGATGGTTCCTTGACCCACCTGGTGTCCTAGGTAAGTCACTCTATTTTGGCCTATTTGACACTTTTTGGCCTTAACAGTTAGTCCTGCCTGCCTGATGCGCTCAAAAACCATTTTCAAATGTTCTAGGTGTTCAGGCCATGAATCAGAGAAAATGGCCACATCATCGAGGTATGCAACTGCACAGTCTTCCAATCCTGCTAGTAGACCATCCACCAGCCTTTGGAAGGTGGCAGGTGCATTCCGCAGTCCGAATGGAAGCACAGTAAACTCATACACCCCTGCATGGGTGATGAAGGCAGATTTTTCCCTGGCGGGTTCATCTAGTGGTACCTGCCAGTATCCCTTGGTTAAATCAATGGTAGAGATGAACTGGGCACGTCCCAACTTTTCCAATAGCTCATCAGTGCGTGGCATTGGATAGCTGTCTGGACGAGTTACAGCATTGAGCTTACGGTAGTCCACACAAAAGCGTATTTCCCCATCTGGTTTGGGAACCAGAACCACTGGAGATGCCCATGCACTGGTAGAAGGGCGGATGATACCCATCTCCAACATGTTGTCAATCTCCTGTTTAATAGCAACTTTGGCATGAGGTGACACCCTGTAGGGTGGGGTCCTAATCAGGTGAGCATTACCTGTGTCAATGGAGTGGCAGGTTTGCTCTGTCCGTCCTGGGTTGGCTGAGAACAAGGGCGCGAAGTGAGTGCACAGCTCCTTGATCTGTTGACGCTGCAGACGTTGCAGGGTTGTGGTGAGGGTCACCTCTTCCACACCACCATTTCTTTTACCTTCGTAGTAGACACCTTCAGGCCACTCGGTGTCATCTCCTTCCTGAACTGTAAAGTGACAGACCTGTAATTCTCTGGGATAAAAGGGCTTTAGAGAGTTAACATGAAACACTTTAGGCTTTAAAGAGGAATCAGGGAATGTTATGAGGTAGTTAACAGCTCCCAGGCGCTCCTGGACCATGTATGGTCCTTCCCAGGACGCTTCCATCTTATGGGCCTGTTGCGCCTTCAAGACCATGACCTGGTCTCCTACCTTGAAGGACCGCTCCTTGGCATGTCGGTCATACCAGACCTTTTGCTCCGCTTGAGCATCTCTTAAGTTCTCTCGAGCAAGGGCCCAAGAGTCTCGGAGGGTGTTTTGAAGGTTGCTTACAAAGTCCAGAATGTTAATCCCTGGAGGAGGTGTAAACCCCTCCCATTGCTGCTTTACCAGCTGTAATGGCCCCTTAACCTCATGGCCATATACCAGCTCGAATGGTGAGAATCCTAAACTGGGATGTGGAACAGCCCTGTAGGCAAACAGCAACTGTTGTAACACTAGATCCCAATTATTGGAGTGTTCATTGACGAATTTGCGGATCATGGCCCCCAATGTTCCATTAAACCTTTCCACTAGGCCATTAGTTTGGTGGTGGTACGGGGTGGCAACCAAATGATGCACCCCATGAGTTTCCCACAGGTCTTTCATGGTCCCTGATA
The DNA here is from genome assembly GCF_020497125.1 of Mauremys mutica. Taxonomy (NCBI): domain Eukaryota; kingdom Metazoa; phylum Chordata; order Testudines; family Geoemydidae; genus Mauremys; species Mauremys mutica. Next base: position 100,819,478 of record NC_059079.1, on the reverse strand, counting down.
GGAAATTTGTTCCCGAATCTGTTAGAATCTCAAAGGGCCAACCCACCCTGGTAAAAATGTCAGTTAAGGCCTGGCACACAGTTTGAGCCCTGGTGTTGCCTAGAGCTACTGCTTCCGGCCATCTGGTAGCAAAGTCCACAAAAGTCAGTATGTACTGCTTTCCTCTGGGGGTCTTTTTTGGGAAAGGACCCATAATATCCACAGCTACTCGCTGAAATGGGACCTCAATTATGGGAAGTGGCTGGAGAGGGGCCTTTATATGCAATTACCCAGTTCTTTTAATACTCACTAGCTTGAATAGAAGAAATTAGTTCAGAAAGATGAGCAGACTTGGTTAAGCGTCTGGTCTGGTGTAGGTCCAGACGGCTAAGAACTCAGAACAAAAAACACAGAGACCCAAGTTCCCGCTCTCTGGGATTTTCAAATTCTCTTCCCTGATTGGTCCTTTGGTCAGGTGTTTCACCAGGTCTGTGTTAACCCTTTACAGGTAGACCTTAACCCTTAACTAACTACTTATGACAAAGTGTATCACTGGCTATCACTACTGTTTTGGTTTTAGTGTGCTTGGGAATAAGAACAGCCATACTTGGGCAGATCAATGGTCCATCTAGCCCAGTATCCTATCTTCTGACAGTGGCTGGTGCCAGATGCTTCAGAGGGAATTAACAGGGCAATTTAGCGAGTGATCCCCTGTAGTCCAGTCCCAGCTTCTGGCAGCCAGCGGTTTTGAAGTTTTGGCTCCATGTGAGATTCTGTATTGTATGTTGTTTCCATTGATCCAGAAATATTGAGTGTGAGAGAAGATGAACCATGCTGAGAAGTGATGCCCACTTACTAACTGGTGGAAATCGCTTCACTCTTTTCATAGATTTTTAGTACAGTTTTTTAACCAAAGAAAATTAAGCAAAACCCTGGTACCAAATATCCCCTGAACATTAGAAGTGATCAGAATCTGGACTGGAATCCTGCAGTCTAGTCCTATCTACAGTTCAAACTAAAACTATTTCTCAGAATTGTAGGAGGAGCCACATAGACTTATTATTTCTCTATTACTAATTCTCCACTTTCACCTTTTGTGTTCATTTGCCTTTTTTCCTCCTATGGTTATAGTTCACATGCTGAACTCTCCCTTTAAAAAAAAATCCCCACTGAATATCTAGCAGTAGCCTTTACTGACTACCCAATAAAGATAGCCCAGAGAGTTATATTTCTGCATTACTTTAAACCCATTATTTTCAACTCATTTGGAATTCCCTCCTAGCCAGGCTCTCTTGGATAAATGAAAGACAGCACAGAGCATCTGGGCTCCCGGTTAACCCAAATTCAACTCAGTGCTTGTTCAGTGATGACATTCTGAATGAATCTGGCCATTCCTCTGAAACCAGCGCTTAACACCAACCATTTCAGGAGTCATCGTCTTGTGCTGTATTCCCATTCCTGGACACAATCATCCAGAAGTTTGTATCAAGAATATCTGAGCTCTGTCAGCATCCTAGACCTTTCACAACTTCAGAGCAGAATGATCTCCTTGTGGCCATGGACAAAGCACAGCAATCAATGTTGTATCTATCAGTGGTCCACAAACCAGTGCATCACGAGGTGCTGCTGACGCCCATATAATGTCTTCAGTATCAGGAGTACATACTGCTTCACTCATTCCTTTCTGAGTGACCCCAGGGAGACATGATAGACAGCTGTTCTTCTTCCCCAAAGGCCCTCATGCATGGAGTCCCACAGGGTTCAGTCCTTTCTCATCTTCTTTTCAACATATGAGACCTCTGGAGGGCTCCAGTGCCACCAATATGCTGCTGCATCAGTATCTCTCTTCCTCAGCAGATGTGGTCTATGCCATCAGCCAGATGTCTCAGTGCCTGAGAGAAATAAGAAAAAAGAAAGAAAAGCAGCTGGCTCTAGCTCAACTCAGCTCATCTAAGACAGAGGAGATAATGTTGATAGGAAGGGGGTAACATTCAAGGAAATTAATGGGCTATTGGCTTCACCCTTTAGTGGAGGGAATCTGCAATCATCAAGATAGTGCAGCATCTCTGAGTTCTGTTGGACCCATTGTTCTGAGAAATCAGAAGAGATATTTTCCTAAATTATGAGCTAGCCAGAAGATTGGAACCTATTTGTCTTAATGGTAGCTGAGCCACTGTTTTCCATACATGTGTCATCTCCAACTTAGACAAATGCCAAGCACAATGTTGACACTGAAGGCCTCAGTTGGCACAAAATGCATCAATTCATCTTTTAAACAAAGCAGATTGAGAGTATCACGCAGGTATTAAACTGGTTCCACAATCAACTTGAGATCTACATCAAGGTCCTGGTTCTTCTTTTCAAACCATTTAACAGGCTAGGTTCTCCTAGCCTGTTATCTTTATCACCAGTTTTCCATCCTTGATTCGCCAAGATATCTGCTCTTACCATGGATGCTGCAGTTGATGGAATTTAAGGTGTTGCTTTCAGGAGACAGGAGCACTGGTGTTAATGGAAGGGTCTCTGTTTTGGAACTCCTTACCAACAAAGATCAGGACCAGCTCAAGCATGATCATTTTTAGAGCATGCTCCAAAACCCATTGTTTTGCATATGCTTTAACAATTCACTATGGCTGAAGTTCAACCCAGTGTCTTGTAATATGGAGGGGAAATTAAAAAATGACCTTGTTAAATAACAGTTGTCTGCTTAAATTGGGAAGGAGAAGAGAACATGTTCCACTGTAGACAAAATGGGGTAAATTTTCAAAGGGCTGAGGCCATCCCTCCCTTCTGGTGGGTGCCATTTGCATATTAAGAAAATGAATTGCAGAGGCAAATCTGTGTGTTTGTTCATCTAGCTACCCAATTTGTGACAAAACCAGGTAGGTAGAGACACAAGAACTTAGATTTGCCCTTGCAATTGAATTGAAGATGAAAATTCAGTTGCAAGTGTTATGGGTGCATTCCTACCTTTCTGTTTGCCACACAGTGATGGTGATCTTAGAAAAAGCCAAAGATAGATAGAATACAAAATAATTCCCTCCTAAATGTCCAGGGCTTAATATCTAACAGTGAGTTTCCTGAAAGATTTGAGTTAGCATGACAACTTATTTGGGTGACTTATGGGCTAAAACAAGGACTTCTTTATGAAAACCAGTCTTGGCAAGGCTGATGGATTATTTAGTCCAGACAGTGAACCAAGTAAAAGAAAGATTAGCTCACATCATATATTCAGTGTGCTAATTCTTTGTTTATTAATCCATGTCAGGGCAGGAGTCTGCTAGCAGATTGGCCATTCATCTTCCTCAGGAAAGCATTAAAGTCAAAACAGGAGGATTCCCTTAAAATGAGTTGACTCCTCTCAATCACATCAAGTGAAGTAGTGTCACTGGGCCACTCAGAGAGAAATGTGTTGCTGCTGTCATTGTGAACAATAACCACAAATTATAAAAAAACAGGAGTACTTGTGGCACCTTAAAGACTAACAAATTTATTGTAGCATGAGCTTTCGTGAGCTAAAGCTCACTTCTTCGGATGCATAGAATGGAACACACAGACAGGAGATATTTATACATACAGAGAACATGAAAAGGTGGAAGTATGCATACCAACAGGCAGAGTCTAATCAATTGAGATGAGCTATCGTTAGCAGGAGGAAAAAAAACTTTTTGAAGTGATAATTAAGATGGCCCATAGAAGGTGTGAGGAGAACTTAACACAGGGAAATAGATTCAATTGGTGTAATGACCCAACCATTCCCAGTCTTTATTTAGACCACAGTTAATGGTATCTAGTTTGCATATTAATTCAAGTTCAGCAGTCTCTCTCTGGAGTCTGTTTTTGAAGTTTTTTTGTTGCAAAATTGCCACCTTCAAATCTGTCACTGAGTGGTTAGGAAGGTTGAAGTGTTCTCCCACTGGTTTTTGAATGTTATGATTCCTGATGTCAGATTTGTGTCCATTTATTCTTTTGCGTAGAGACTGTCCGGTTTGGCCAATGTACATGGCAGAGGGGCATTGCTGGCACATGATGGCATATATCACGTTGGTAGATGTGCAGGTGTACGAGCCCCTGATGGTGTAATTACCAAAAGAAACTACACCATCTGCTCAAAAAACTCCCTGAGAAAGCACAGGAACAGATCTATACAGACACATGCCTGGAACCCCGACCAGGTGTATTCTATTTGCTACCCAAGATCCATAAACCTGGAAATCCTGGACGCCCCATCATCTCAAGCATTGGTACTTTAACAGCAGGATTGTCTGGCTATGTGGACTCTCTCCTCAGGCCCTATGCTACCAGCACTCCCAGCTATCTTCGAGACACCACTGACTTCCTGAGGAAACTACAATCCATCAATGATCTTCCAGAAAACACCATTCTGGCCACTATGGATGTGGAAGCCCTCTACACTAACATTCCACACGAAGATGGACTACAAGCCATCAGGAACAGTATCCCCGATAATATCACGGCTAACCTGGTGGCTGAACTTTGTGACTTTGTCCTCACCCACAACTATTTCACATTTGGGGACAATATATATCTTCAAGTCAGTGGCACTGCTATGGGTACCCGCATGGCCCCTCAGTATGCCAACATCTTTATGGCTGACTTAGAACAACGCTTCCTTAACTCTCGTTCCCTAACACCCCTACTCTACTTGCGCTACATTGATGACATCTTCATCATCTGGACTCATGGAAAAGAAGCCCTCGAGGAATTCCACCGAGATTTTAACAATTTCCATCCCACCATCAACCTCAGCCTAGACCAATCCACACAAGCGGTCCATTTCCTAGACACTACTGTGCTAATAAACGATGGTCACATAAATACCACCCTATACCGGAAACCCACTGACCGCTATACTTACTTACATGCCTCCAGCTTCCATCCCGGACACACCACACGATCCATTGTCTACAGCCAAGCTCTAAGATACAACCGTATTTGCTCCAATCCCTCGGACAGAGATAAACACCTACAAGATCTCTATCAAGCATTCTTAAACCTACAATACCCACCTGCTGAAGTGAAAAAACAGATTGACAGAGCCAGAAGAGTACCCAGAAGCCACCTACTACAGGACAGGCCTAAAAAAGAAAATAACAGAACACCACTAGCCATCACCTACAGCCCCCAACTAAAACCTCTCCAGCGCATCATCAAAGATTTACAACCTATCCTTAAAGATGATCCCTCACTCTCACAGATCTTGGGAGACAGGCCAGTCCTTGCTTATAGACAGCCTCCCAACCTGAAGCAAATACTCACCAGCAACCGCACACCATACAACATAAACACTAACCCAGGAACCTATCCTTGCAATAAAGCCCGATGCCAGCTCTGTCCACATATCCATTCAAGTGACACCATCACAGGACCTAATCACATCAGACACACCATCAGGGGCTCGTACACCTGCACATCTACCAACGTGATATATGCCATCATGTGCCAGCAATGCCCCTCTGCCATGTACATTGGCCAAACCGGACAGTCTCTACGCAAAAGAATAAATGGACACAAATCTGACATCAGGAATCATAACATTCAAAAACCAGTGGGAGAACACTTCAACCTTCCTAACCACTCAGTGACAGACTTGAAGGTGGCAATTTTGCAACAAAAAAACTTCAAAAACAGACTCCAGAGAGAGACTGCTGAACTTGAATTAATATGCAAACTAGATACCATTAACTGTGGTCTAAATAAAGACTGGGAATGGTTGGGTCATTACACCAATTGAATCTATTTCCCTATGTTAAGTTCTCCTCACACCTTCTATGGGCCATCTTAATTATCACTTCAAAAAGTTTTTTTTCCTCCTGCTAACGATAGCTCATCTCAATTGATTAGACTCTGCCTGTTGGTATGCATACTTCCACCTTTTCATGTTCTCTGTATGTATAAATATCTCCTGTCTGTGTGTTCCATTCTATGCATCCGAAGAAGTGAGCTTTAGCTCACGAAAGCTCATGCTACAATAAATTTGTTAGTCTTTAAGGTGCCACAAGTACTCCTGTTTTTTTTTTGCGGATACAGACTAACACGGCTGCTACTCTGAAACAAATTATAAAGCTTCCCAGATAACTCATGTCTTACAGACATACAAAACACCTAATAGGTTTAGACTTATATAGGAAATCACAGCTGGATTTGGAGAAAAAGACACTTAACACCAAAATATTCATAAACTAGGCAACAAATTTATAATTATTCATGTATGTGTGTTGATGGGGATATTCAGGGACCCCACATGCCTTGCCCCGAACTGTGTCCCAAGCTAAGCTAGCAACAGTAGGCCATGGCAGGCCTGCTTGACATTAAGGCATAGGCAAGATTTGTAAGAGCTCGTGTGGCACAATCAGGAGCCTGTATGGCTTAATCAAAAGGCCAACAGGAGAAAAAGGGAACCCATGCCTACTGGTAATTGGGTAACCTGACCTGGGATAACAGCATTTTAGCAGAAGAGTCTTGTACAATGAAAACCGCAAGCAGATGGGCATACAGTTGAAAAGTGCTTATTGTACAACTCTATTGGAAAATAATTGCATTAGGTAATTTAGTACTCCATAAGATATGCAAGAGAAGGTAACGCAAGAAGGAGGACGTGACGAAAGCAGGAGCCTCTAGGCCCAATAACAGGAAAACCCCTAGATGGTAAAGGATCCGAATCACGGCCCCTGAGGGGCTCTGATTGGCTTGCTGATAAGAATTATACCAAATAAGGCTGATAAAATTTGTAATGTATGATTACGCGTTGTGGTTTTTACCTTTTATAAGCTTAAAGCTATGCGATTTATGTAAGGCAGCTACCCCCCTTCTTTGTGTGGGGCTACGTTGACCTTCCCTTTATGCATATCGGTATTTTAATAAAGGTGCCTTAGGCTGTGTCTGACCCAAAATCAAAGGTGTGGTCAATTTTTCCACGACAGTGTGCATGCAAACAGGTACTTGTGCGCACAGGCCAGGAGTTGCATCTGTGTATATCTGCGCTGAATTTGGGATTGTGTATTCCTAGACTAAACTGGTCTGTGTGACTCATATATTGATGAGAGGAAGTTGGTACCTTTTGAATGGATGTCTGATTTTTTTTTAATTGTTGTTTGCATATTACCTTCAGCCTTACATTAGTGGGGATGTTGGGCAGAGTTATACACACCTTAATCTTCACAGAGAAAGATAGAGGTTTTGCAGAAGCAATCCCCGGATTCCTTGGGATGGGTGTGTGTGCTTCAGATTACCATTGTGGGAGGTATGAGGACTTTCTAAGGCCTTGTCTACACTACAAGACTATTTCGAATCTACTTAAGTCGAATTTGTGGATTCGACCTTATGAAGTCGAATTTGTGTATCCACAGTAAATACACTAATTCAAATTTCTGAGTCCACAGTAACGGGGCTGGCGTCGACTTTGGAAGCGGTGCACTGTGGGAAGCTATCCCACAGTTCCCGCAGTCCCCGCTGCCCATTGGAATGCTGGGTAGAGCTCCCAATGCCTCCTGGGGGAAAAATGTGTCGAGGATGCTTTTGGGTAACTGTTGTCATTGAACCGTCAATCACGCCCTCCCTCCCTGAAAGCTCCGGCGGAAAATCTGTTCACGCCCTTCTCTTGTTGGTTAGAGCGCGTACGCCACAGCACTGCGAGCATGGAGCCCGCTGCAATCATCGCTGCACTTATGGCCGTTGTCAACTCCTCGCACCTTATCATCCACCTCTTCCACAGTCAGCTGCTGAGAAATCGTGCGAGGAGGCTCCGGCAGCGCGGTGAGGACAGGAATTCACAGAGTGGCGCAGACCTCTCATAAAGCAGGTTACGCCGCGCCGTGGAGATCATGGTGGCAATGGGTCAAGTTCATGGTGTGGAACGGCGATTCTGGGCCCGGGAAACAAGCACGGACTGGTGGGACCGCATAGTGCTGCAGGTCTGGGATGAATCACAGTGGCTGCGAAACTTCAGGATGCGTAAGGGCACTTTCCTTGAACTCTGTGCCTTGCTGTCCCCTGCCCTGAAGCGCCAGGACACCCGGATGTGAGCAGCCCTGAGTGTGCAGAAGCGAGTGGCCATAGCCCTCTGGAAACTTGCAACGCCAGACAGCTACCGGTCAGTAGCGAACCACTTTGGCGTGGGCAAATCTACCGTGGGGGTTGCTGTGATTGAAGTAGCCCACGCAATCGTTGAGCAACTTCTCTCAAAGGTAGTGACTCTCGGAAACGTCCAGGACATCATAGATGGCTTCGCCGCGATGGGATTCCCAAACTGCGGTGGGGCTATAGATGGGACTCACATCCCTATCCTGGCACCAGGCCAGCGAGTACATTAACTGAAAGGGCTACTTTTCAATGGTGCTGCAAGCACTGGTAGACCATAGGGGACGTTTTACCAACATCTTCGTTGGGTGGGCGGGCAAGGTTCATGACGCGCGTGTGTTCAGGAACTCTGGTCTGTTTAAACGCCTCCAGGCAGGTACTTTCTTCCCGGACCACAAAATAACGGTTGGGGATGTGCAGATGCCTACAGTGATCCTCGGGGACCCAGCCTACCCGCTAATGCCCTGGCTCATGAAGCCCTATACAGGCGCCTTGGACAGAGAGAAGGAACTCTTCAACTACCGGCTGAGCAAGTGCAGAATGGTGGTGGAGTGTGCTTTCGGACGTCTCAAGGGGAGATGGCGGAGCTTACTGACTTGCTCGGACATCAGCGAAAAGAATATCCCCGTAGTTATTGCTGCTTGCTGTGTGCTACACAATCTCTGTGAGAGCAAGGGTGAGACCTTTTTGTCCGGATGGGAGGTTGAGGCAAATCGCCTGGCTGCAGTTTACGCTCAGCCAGACACCCGTGCCGAGAGAATATCCCAGCGGGAAGCGCTGTGTATCCGGGAGGCTTTGAAAGCAAGTTTCCTTGGAGAGCAGGGTAACCTATGACTCTCCACTTGCTTTCAAGAGAAACTGACCCTGGGCCTGTGTCTGTATGTGTCGATTTCGATCTGCAGGTTACATACCCCGTTCTCCAAGTTTCCCCCACTTCCAAAGCACGTTTTAAAGCAAATTAATTGTAACACTCATTATTAATAAATCTTTGTTTTACTTTGCATTTCTGTTCAGGTGTTGAAACATGGACGCATACTGTGCTGGGCACGGTGTGCACTGATGTACAGACCGCTTGTTCCATAGAGGAATGACATCCTCCTGCTCCTACATAGGTCTCTGGGGTGGGGGACGGTTGCAAGTGGTTGTGCATGAAGGGGAGGGATTGCAGGAAGGGGTGGGTTTGCAGGAAGGGGCGAGTGGTGCCTTCTTTGGATAGGGGTTTGGATGACGGCAGTGGGCTGCGGGTTTGGGCGTAGGAAGGGGTGAGGGGTGTGGGGGAAGGGTGAGTATCTGTCCGTGGATGAGGGCTCTTGTTGGGGCTCAGGGCAGCGGAGAGGCTCGTTGCTATGGTGGAAGTTCATGGTAAGGGCAGCGTGCCTTAACATTAAGGGGGTGGCAGGCGCTAGGACCCTGGACAAGCATACACATCACAGAATGACCCAGGGCAGCATACACCACACAGAGTGACCCTGGTGCCTACTGACTGCAGTGTGTGTGTGCCCTGCAGTTGATCATGGCCCCAAGTCTGTACCCTGGTAATGTAGGCTATACCGTGCAATTATAAATCCCCTCCCCCCCCATACACAAAAAAATCCTCTGACACGAAAGACGTGACCGAAACAGTGAATAACAGCAAACAGCTTTTAATAATCTAATACACACTGGGGGATGAAACTTGGATTTGGGACTGGGTGAGCCTGTAAGGGAAGCACTTCTACAAATTTATAGCGTGAGAGGTGTGTGGTACATTAGCGCTATGCAGTGGTGCAGTGACAGTTCTCACGGCCCCTACCGCCCCGCCGTCTTGTACTTTTGGGTGAGGGGGGGGCAGGACTTCTTGGCGGGGGAGGGCGGTTGCAGATACACTGCAGGGGGGCTCTGTCCTCCTGCCTGCGGTCCTGCATAACATCAACAAGGCGCCGGAGCATGTCCGTTTGCTCCCTCATTAGCCCAAGCAGCGTTTGAGTCGCCTGCTGGTCTTCCTGCCGCCACCTGTCCTCCCGTTCGATGTGTGTGCGATGCTGTTGACATAGGGTCTCCCTCCACTGTCTCTGCTCTGCCGCCTCGGCTCTGGAGCAAGCCATCAGTTCCGCGAACATCTCGTCCCTAGTCTTTTTCTTTCGCCGCCTAATCTGCGCCAGCCTCTGCGAGGGGGATGCTGGGGCAGTCCGGGAAAGAGCCGAAGCTGTGTGATGGGAAAAGTAACTGATTTCCTTGAACAGATACATGTTTGCGAACAGTGAACACAGTCTAGTCAGTTTCTCTGAACAAGACCATACAGGGCAACAAGTCTCACGAGATCTCAGGACAAGTTCGAGATTTCGGAATACGCTCTCATTGGCTGCGGCATTGCACAGGAGAGCGGACAAGTGGGGAGAGACAGCTGAATCCGTCTAGCAGACAGTCCTGGTAAGCCTTACAGTACATTCTGCTTATCAGTTAATGGATAGCTGTGCCCTCCCGCTAAAGGCAATCTGGAAATCATATACTCTGACCCTTTTCCAGCCACTCCCGCCAGTGCACGGGAAAGATCAATGTATGCTTTTCCTATGTGGCCTACAACACGTGGCTGTTAAGCGAGGGTCATTGTTATGCAAAGTAAAAGTCAACCATTCACAACAGTAACAATACACTAATTGCCCTAATTAGATGCAGCATTTCATGAACGAGATCACCCTGATGCGGGTCCCTCGGAGTCACAAAGAGCGGATGCTAAGGGAAGCCCTGCAGAGACCAGGACCATATGCGGCCATGCTTGTGGAGGCGATGATTCCCATCTACATAAGGATGTCCTGGCGCGGAAGAGTGTGCTTCCATGGAGCACCCAACAAGGCACCTCTCCCCGGGAACGTCCTGCGGAGGCTTTTCGAGGACCTAAATGAGACCTTTCTTGAATTGTCCCTGGAGGATTATTGTTCAATCCCTATATGTGTGGACCTACTTTTCATATAGTTTTTCATTGAAAATTTTATATATAGTATTTCTATTTTTTTATACCTGTTTTATAAAAAATAAATGTTTACATGTTTATAGCACTTACCGCCTGATCCTTCCCCTGATTCAGAGTCCGGGTTAACGGCCGGGGAGGGTTGGTAGGGGATCTCTATGAGGGTGATGAAGAGATCCTGGCTGTCAGGGAAAGCGGTATTGTGTTCGCTGTCGCCTGCGCCGTCCTCCACAGACCGTTCCTCATCTTCCACATCGGCGAACATCGAGGAGGAACTGTCCAGGTTCACTATGCCATCCACTGAGTCCACGGTCACTGGTGGGGCAGTGGTGGCAGACCCACCTAGAATGGCATGCAGTGCCTCGTAGAAGCGGCATGTCTGCGGCAGGGCTCCGGAGCGTCCGTTTGCCGCTCTGACTTTTTGGTAGTCCTTGATTTTCACGCGGCACTGCATTGCATCCCGGCTGTATCCTTTCTCTATCATTGCTTTGGAGACCTTCTCGAAGGTCTTTGCATTCCGCTTGCTGGAGCGCAGCTCCGACAGCACAGACTCCTCGCCCCACACACCGATCAGATCCAGGACTTCCCGGTCTGTCCATGCTGGGGACCTCTTTCTATTCTTGGATTGGCCGGACTCCTCTGCTGGAGAGCTCTGCATCGTTGCAGGTGCTGTGGAGCTCGCCCCGATGTCCAGCCAGGACGTCAGATTCAAAGTGCCCAGACAGGAAAATGAATTCAAATTTTCCCGGGTCATTTCCTGTGTGGCTGGTCAGAGAATCCAAGCTCCGACTGCTGTCCAGAGCGTCAACAGAGTGGTGCACTGTGGGATAGCTCCCGGAGCTACTAAGTTCGATTTGCATCCACACCTAGCCTAATTCGAGCTAGCCATGTCGAATTTAGCGTTACTCCACCTGTCGGGGTGGAGTACCAAATTCGAACTAAAGAGCCCTCTAGTTCGAATTAAATGGCTTCCTGGTGTGGACGGTTGAGTGGTTAGTTTGAATTAATGCTGCTAAATTCGAATTAAAGTCCTAGTGTAGACCAGGCCTAAGAGTGAAGGGAAGGGTTGGTCTAAAGACGTATGGAATTTTGTAATATGTGGTAGGAAGTAAATAAAGAAACATTTTCTTCATGTGTACTTAGTTTATCAAACAACTAAATTATAGTGAGACTTCTCTTTACTAAACCGCCCCTGCTATATTTAAATGAGAAGATCAATTGCATGATGAGATGGACCTCAGCCACAATGTTCAGATTCAGATCTAGATCTGAACACTCACAAACCTTGGAGATCTTGGGACTGGCAATTTGTTTTGGACAAAGTTTACCAGTGATCAAGATTACAAATTGCAGATCTAGTTCTAGGGCCAGCTCCAGACTTCTCCAAAACAGCTGAGTGGTTGGATCCAATGTTTTTCTTCAATCCCATCTCTAATTACAAGGCCAGTTTACCTCATAAGGCAAAGAAACTCCACAGGAAGCCTACTGCAGAAGCTTTGTAATGAACAAAAGCAAATGCTTATTTATTAATCAAAAGCAGGTGCAGTTCTGCCCTTGACATACACAAGCAGTGCAAGGGTCAATAAAATATCTAGTATTTAGTTAAGCAGTTGGCCAGACAGTGCATTGTGGACATTTAATTTATGCTGTATATAATTGTAAATGAATATGCCACTACACTGCACATAGTTACTGAAATGATCCTTCTCTAAGTGACATTTCCTGATTTCCCACATCTAGCCTATTAATAAAAACTCCTCCTGGTCAAATTTCTTTTTGTGGCTTGTGTTTTTCACTTCTTCCTGTCTCCTTTCATTTCTTCTGTTAAGAATAGGGCCATATGACACAGCCAAAGGAGATTTTTCTCTGTCTGCTTGCCTCTGCTTTTAGGCTGGGGAGACAATTTAACTTCAAAGCTTTTTCTTCTTATAATAAACTGGTGTTTCAGCTGTCACTCTTGTTCATCGTTAAGCTATTGTTACCTTTACCTCTGGTTTTTCCACAGTGGGGCTGATGGACACTGACTGTCCAGCCAGTACCACTCTTCTTCCTAGGCTTGAAGTTAGCAGCAACAGAAAAACGTGTGGAATCTCAGGGCCCTAGTCTTCTGTGTGATTGTTGGTTGGTTTGTGTACAAACCCACTGTCTCTTTAGACAGATGATGAAATTACTCTGTCCAGTAGCATAATTCTGATGATGGGTAATGGGACATATGTATGTTTGCATCCTTCATGCATACAAGAAAAAAGATCTTGATGACAAATAGCAGTTGACCAGGAGGTAGTAGTATTTTTTCTTGATTTTTTTTTTAAATTGAGGTTTTTTACACACAATTCCCACCCCCATCCCTTTCCTGTATTGCTTCAGATCTCCTTGTCTGATCGTTGAGTTGTGTGAATTCCTTTTAAACCAACGCTTCTATAACTCAGCAGCAAATCCAGAGCTATAATATACTGGGGTTCTACAACACTTTGTTTGAAATGACAGTACAATGTAATGCTTCGTCTCTATCCAAATAATTAAGACCTCTGTCCTGTAACCTGTCCTCATCTGTAGTCCAGCTGAAGTTGATTGAACTACTGACCTGAGGGTCAGGCCTTAGTGTTCTTCAGAAACACTTTTTTAAAAAATTGTCCTGAATACATCATTAAAGGATTGGAAAATAGAATTAGTTGGACTGAATACTAGATCCCGTCAATGTTATTCATGGGAGGATAAAGATATGTGTGAGATATTTTTTTATTAACATGTTCAGAGATGACTTTGGTGATTTTTCTTTGGACGGGTATGTGCAAGGTTGATGTATAGTCGATAATAAAAATAAAAAACACAATGATGGTTACATATGTTCCTTCTTATAGGACAAATAACTTCTACAAATGAGCTAGTCAAACTTTTTGAGAGCTCAGACTTTCAAATATAGATACTTAAGTTTTCTCTACCCCACTTATGCATTTACATTTGCATGTTTTTTTGGGGGGCTGGCTCTAGGTTTTTTGCCACCCCAAGCAAAAAAAAAAAAAAAAGAAAACCTCCGAGAGCGCAACTGCCACCCCCGGAATGCTGCCCCTGCAATTGTGCCATCCCAAGCACGTGCTTGGTTTGCTGGTGTCTGGTTTTTGTAATAGCATCTTAGGTGCTGACATTTTGAAATTTGTCTGTAAGAGTCCTTTTTCAGTGAGTGACTTCAGGGTGTAGTGACACAGGGTGAAATTCTCCCTGTGCAGAGGGCCAGTATGATGCCTGTGAATTGTTTAAATTCCATTTAAACCTTATTTTGTGGGCTTAAATGGTTCATAGGCCTTGTGACGACCATCTGCATGGGGTGAATTTCACCTGGAGTGAGTAAAAAGCTTGTCATCTGTCTAGAAATATTTCTCAATCCCCTAAGAAGAGAGAGAAGATCACTGCAACAGCAGTTCTGGTGATATTTCAATAGGGTTATTGAACGAGGATTATTGAAATAATAATCAAGGATCCCCAAGTTATTTTTATTATTCTATCCTTTTTTGTCATGTTTTTATTCCTCTGTTTTTTTTCTTTCTCCAACTCAAGAAAAGCCTCAACGCAATTGGATTTAATAGTAACTGGGGAAAAAACAATGGAGAGAAAATGGAAAAATCAAAAGGAGGAGCTAGGCAAGAGTGCTAGAAGTAATGTAAAATGGAACTAGACAATTCTTTCAAGACTTGGTTCCAAATAGGATGAGTTATAATATTACAGACTGTGTCAATAATTTAAAATAAAAAGAAAATACAAACAACGCAAATATTTTATCTGGTCCCTTTTACAGACAGGTTATAATCAAACAGGCTGTGATCAGTTATGACCAGTGTATTAAAAATTCAATTTACTATTGGAATTGTTCATCAGCCAGTCAGATCATTCCATTTTCTGATCCCTCAATCATTTTCTAATAGTGCAGATTTGATAATGAAAGACCTGCCTAGTATGGAAAACTCAACTTTATCTCAATCCAACTATATTTTAAATGAATTGTATAGGAAAGAAAAAGCCATATTTTACCAATCTATTTCTCTAAGAGTTTACCATTTATGCACAGAGCATCCGGAAGGAAAGGAATCATTAACACAGTATCAAAGAATTCAAACCAAAATAACCTCACCGTAAAGTGGGGTGACTATTTAATAAACAAATAATTTATTTTTAGACACCTTTTCTTTCTGATGAAAAGCAATAGAAATACATGTGAAAGAAACCAACCACTGCAGAATCTCTCCCCAGAATGGAAAGAAATTATAGTACAAAGGATAGAAAGAAGCATTTCTTCTTTCTTTCTGGGTATGTCTACACTATGAAATTAGGTCAAATTTATAGAAGTCGATTTTTTAGAAATTGATTTTATACAGTTGATTGTGTCCCCACTTAAGACCATTAAGTCGGTGGAGTGCATCCACAGTACCGAGGCTAGTGTCGACTTTTGGAGCATTGCACTGTGGGTAGCTATCCAACAGTTCCCGCAGTCTCAACCACCCATTGGAATTCTGGGTTGAGCTCCCAATGCCTGATGGGGCAAAAGCATTGTCGCGGGTGGTTCTGGGTAAATGTGATCGGCCCCCTCCCCTTTGTGAAAGCAACGGCAATAAATTGTTTCTTGCTTTTTTTCCTGGGTTACCTGTGCAGACGACATACCACGGCAAGCATGGAGCCCGCTCAGCTCACCGTCACCATACGTCTCCTGGGTGCTGCCAAATGTGGTACTGCATTGCTACACAGCAGCAGCTCATTGCCTTTTGGCAGCAGACAGTGCATTACGACTGGTAGCCATCGTCGTTGTCTCCTGGGTGCTCTTTTAGCCGACCTCGGTGAGTTCGGTCGGGGGTGCCTGGGCAGACATGTGTGCTCCTGGCTGGCCTCGGTGAGGTCGGTCAGGGGCTCCTGGACATAAATGAAAGATGACGATGGCTAGCAGTCGTACTGCACCATCTGCTGCCAGCCTAAGATGTATAAGAGAGATGGAGTGGATCAAAACAATAAAGAGACCAGTTTTGTTTTGTATTCATTTGCTCCCTTCCCTCTGTGAATAGTGGGGGGAGGGAAAGCTCAGTGGTTTGAGCATTGGCCTGCTAAACCCAGGGTTTTGAGTTAAATCTTTGAGTGGGCCATTCTTTGTGACAACCCTGTAAGCCATGTCGTCAGTCGCCCCTCCCTCCGTCAGAGCATCAGCAGACAATTGTTTTGCGCCTTTTTTCAGTGCAGACGCCATAGCATGGCAAGCATGGAACCCGCTCAGATCACCGCCACAATTATGAGCACTGTAAACACCACGTGCATTATCCTGCAGTATATGCAGAACCAGAACCTGCAAAAGCAAAACCAGGCGAGGAGGCTATGGCAGCACGGTGACAAGAGTGATGAGGAAATGGACACAGACTTCTCTCAAAGTACCAGCCCCAGCAATGTGGACATCATGGTGTTAATGGGGCAGGTTCATGCCATGGAACACTGATTCTGGGCCCGGGAAACAAGCACAGACTGGTGGGACCACATAGTGTTGCATGCTTTGGATGATTCCCAGTGACTGTGAAACTTTTGCATGCGTAAGGACACTTTCATGGAACTTTGTGACTTGCTTTCCCCTGCCCTGAAGCGCAAGAATACCAATATGAGAACAGCCCTCACAGTTCACAAGCGAGTAGCGATAGCCCTGTGGAAGCTTGCAACGCCAGACAGCTACCGGTCAGTCGGGCATCAATTTGGAGTGGGCAAATCTACTGCGGGGGGCTGCTGTGATCCAAGTAGCCAATGCAATCAAAGAGCTGCTGCTATCAAGAGTAGTGACTCTGGGAAATGTGCAGGTCATAGTGGATGGTTTTGCTGCAATGGGATTCCCTAACTGTGGTAGGGCAATAGACGGAACCCATATCCCTATCTTGGCACCGGAGCACCAAGCCAGCAAATACATAAACTGAAAGGGGTACTTTTCAATGGTGCTGCAAGCACTGGTGGATCACAAGGGACATTTCACCAACATTAACATGGGATGGCCGGGAAAGGTACATGACGCTTGCATCTTCAGGAACTCTGGTCTGTTTCAAAAGCTGCAGCAAGGGACTTTCTTCCCAGACCAGAAAATAACTGTTGGGGATGCTGAAATGCCTATAGTTATCCTTGGGGACCCAGCCTACCCCTTAATGCCATGGCTCATGAAGCCGTACGCAGACAGCCTGGACAGTAGCTCAACTATAGGCTGAGCGAGTGCAGAATGGAGGTAGAATGTGCATTTGGATGTTTAAAAGCTCGCTGGCACAGTTACTGACTCGGATAGACCTCAGCGAAACCAATATGCCCATTGTTGTTACCGCTTGCTGTGCGCTCCACAATCTCTGTGGGAGTAAGTGGGAGACGTTTATGGAGGGGTGGGAGGTTGAGGCAAATCGCCTGGCCGCTGATTACGCATAGCCAGACACCAGGGCAGTTAGCAGAGTACAGGAGGGTGCAGTGCGCATCAGAGAAGTTTTGAAAACCAGTTGCATGACTGGCCAGGCTACGATGTGAAAGTTCTGTTTGTTTCTCTTTGTTGAACCCCCCCCACCCCAGTTCACTCTACTTCCCAGTAAGCTAGCCATCCTCCCCTCCCCACTTCGATCACCGCTTGCAGAGGCAATAAAGTCATTGTTGCTTCACATTCATGCATTCTTTATTAATTCATCACACAAATAGGTAGCCCGGGAGGTTGGGGGAGGAGGGAAGGACAAGGCCACACTGCACTTTAAAACTTACTGAATGCCAGCTTTCTGTTGCTTGGGCAGTGCTCTGTGGTGGAGTGGTTGGGTTCCCGGAGCCCTCCCACCGTGTTCTTGGGCGTCTGGGTGAGGAGGCTATGGAACTTGGGGAGGAGGGCGGTTGGTTACACAGGGGCTGTAGCGGTGGTCTGTGCTCAAGCAGCCTTTCCTGACCCTCAACCATACGCCAGAGCATATCAGTTTGTTTCTCTTGCCTTCTGTCACCAAGCTGACACCACCTATAATCTTCAGTCCGCCACTTATTATCTTCAGCTCTGCCACCTGTCCTCGCGTTCATATTCTGCTTTCCTGGGCTCTGACATTGTCTGCCTCCATGCATTCTGCTGGGCTCTTTCAGTGTGGGAGGACTGCATGAGCTCAGAAAACATTTCATCGCGAGTGTGTTTTTTTTTCGCCTTCTAATCTTTGCAAGCCAGTGGGAAGAAGAAGGTAGTGAGAGCATTGAAACATTTGCAGCTGGTGGAGGGAAAAAAAGGGAGAGTGGTAGTTAAAAAGACACATTTTAGAGAACAATGGGTAGACTCTTTCATGGTAAACCTTGCTGTTAACATTACATAGCACATGTGCTTTCGGTACAAGGTCGCATTTTGCCTCTTATTGAGGGTATGCTGGTTTGGTGTGAGAGATCTTTCACGCAGGGCCGGGCAACAGAATTTGGCTTCTTTAACCTTCATAACATGTGGGAATGGTTTCAAACAGCAGCGCCCTCCTTTCCCATACCAAGCAACCGTTTGGGTTGGCCATTTAAAATGGGTTGGCCATTTAAAAGGAGGCGGGGCTGCAGTTTTTGGGCTAAAGTGCAGCACAAACCCAACTAACCTCCCCCCCCCGCCACACCACACAAACAACCAATTCTTTGGGATGATCACTTCACCCCTCCCCGCACCGCCTGGCTAACAGCAGGGAACATTTCTTATCAGCCACAGGTAAACAGGTGCCCAGCAGGAATGGGCACCTCTGAATGTCCCCTTAATAAAATCACCCTATTTCAACCAGGTGACCAGGAATGATATCACTCTCCTGAGGATAACACAGAGAGATAAAGAACGGATGTTGTTTGAATGCCAGCAAACACCGGGACCATATGCTCCCATGCTTTGTTAGGCAATGATTCCAGACTATGTGCTACTGGCCTGGCGTGGTAAAGTGTCCTACCATGGAGGACGGAATAAGGCTGCCCTGCCCAGAAACCTTTTGCAAAGGCTTTGGGAGTACATCCAGGAGAGCTTTATGGAGATGTCCCTGGAGGATTTCCACTCCATCCCCAAACACGTTAGCAGACTTTTCCAGTAGCTGTACTGGCCGTGAATACCAGGGCAAATTAATCATTAAACACACTTGCTTTTAAACCATGTCTAATATTTACAAAGGTACACTCACCAGAGGTCCCTTCTTCACCTGGTGGGTCCGGGAGGTACTGACTCCAGGTCCAGGATGAGAAACAGTTCCTGGCTTTCGGGGAAAATGGCTTCTCTACTTCCTTGTTGTGAGCTATCTTCAACCTCCTCCTCCTCATCTTCCTCATCCCCAGCATCCCTGTTGTGTGCTACTCCATTGACAGAGTCAAAGCACAGGGGTGGGGTAGTGGTGGCTGCACCTCCTAGAATGGCATGCAGCTCATCATAGAAGTGGCATGTCTGGGGCTCTGACCTGGAGTGGCAGTTTGCCTCTCTGTTTAAAAAAAGGTAATAATTGGAGATATACCAATCTCCTAGAACTGGAAGGGACCTTGAAAGGTCATTGAGTCCAGCCCTCTGCCTTCACTAGCAGGACCAATTTTTGCCCCAGATTCCTAAGTGGCCCCCTCAAGGATTGAGCTCACAACCCTGGGTTTAGCAGGCCAATGTTCAAACCACTGAGCTATCCCTCCCCTTCAAATTGCAGCCACACTACCCCAAATTTGACCCGGCAAGGTCGATTAGAGTGCTAATCCCCTTGTCGAGGGAGGAGTACAGAAATTGATTTTAACAGCCAAAAGTAAAAAATAACGGCTTCGTCGTGTGGACGAGTGCAGGGTTAAATCGATCTAACTCTACTAAATTCAACCTAAACTCGTAATTTAGACCAGGGCTAAGTCTTTTGTCAAGAGAACAAAGATAAACATACGGCAATCAGATGAATGTTAATGAACGTTACAGTTGTTTGGCTTGCATAGTATGATTCTAGATGCAGCCTGTGAAAACTGTTGAATGAACTGGTTCATTTTGTGACTCACCTGCCAAGCAAATATTCTTGCCTGTAAGGTTGATCATAATGCAATGAAACTGCCATCCCTGAGAAATGCAGATAAAGACATGTAAGAAAGCAGCTGTATAAACAAATGGGCTTTTATGTGCCTTTTCCTGCACTTTACAGGAGTTCAGTTTCACAACAGCATGGGTGGCATGTTCGAATTTGAGTGCAAAAGTCAGCTGAAGGTTTGCACTGAATGTAACATTTATGGTGATGAGAAACTTATTCCAAACCTTGGGGCTGAAGTCTAGACTTGGATTCAGAGAGTCCCTTGGATTCTGATAGGAGATGGATAAGTGAATCTAAAGGCACAGTTCAAACCTTTTGCTGTGCTTGTCTATTAATTTCTTTGGGCTGGGGGAGGGTATTCGTGCACACATTTCAAATTTTTAAGGGATGGGTAGGACCGGATGATCCATGGGCCTGAGAATTAAAAGGTGATTAGTACTAAGATGATATGGTGATAAAGATCAATGTCTATCCCATTGATGCAGAATCTGAAATGAATAGAGAGTTCTAGAATAAGTCACAGGAGAAGCCAAGCTTTTCTTTACACCTGGAAACATCCCATTGACTCAAGATGAGTTTGGAATGAGTCCGGACTGGGGACAGCAAGATTTGACCTCAGCAATATAGAAGTTTAAGTCACTGTTTGAGAGATGAACCTGAACCCAAATTCTGAATGTGAGCACCTCCCAAAAATCTGTGAAAGTTTTAAATCCAGAAGCAAACTTCTCAGCTAGTCACTATTAGAACTGGGTGAATAATTGTTTTGTTTTTCGTTTGTTTGCTGGCAATTTCTGAAAAATTGAGTATGTAGGGGGGGTAATGGTTTGGATTGAAAATTCACCCTGCTCTCGTCACTATCACTGTAGCAGGTTGAACAAACTCCCCAGAGTTAAAATAGGAGTCCCAAGTTTTCACCTTTGGGCCCATCTATACAGTTTGGAATGGCTCTAACGTTTCCAAAGCTGGTTGGATTTTTCGCTTTCTTGCTTTAGATGTTTTTGATTGATTGACTATATTGACTATTGATGATGTACTGTCAGAATTTGCAGGACTGGGGCCTTGGGTTGGAGAGAAGTGTGTTGGAGAAGAACTGAACATCTTCTGTTAGTGTTTCTTGCTTCTGTTTGAAATCCACCCTTTTGTTTCCTCTTCTGGGAATTTATTTCTGCTTATCCTGTACCCTAGAGAATCACTGTGTGTTGTTCTTTATACCAGTCTTAATCGTGGCTTTCAGTCTCTGAAGTACCCACTCTCCTTATTGTGTCTTGAAAGGCAGCAAAATGATTTCCAACTAGTAAACTCTAGGGACTGATGCATGACATTTTATTTATCCAGGAGTCAGAAACAATTATAAAAATACAAGTACATGTCATGAATAAAAACAGCACATGAACCAAACCTCTAATTAAAATAATTAGATACATTTTATGCATTTTGTCTTGCTAACCTCCCTATCAAAATGATTATGCTTTGTCTAATTCAAAGAGTGAATTGCCTACCGTAAAAACATGTATCAGTAGTGTGTCTATGTGTGTGTAACTTTTGCAGATGATATTTGACCAACTATTAAAAGATAATGTACTGTGACAAAGTCAGGCTGGACAGCTGTAGAGAGCGGACCTGTTGGGTTCTGGGAAGTGGGCAGGCACAAGCCCACCCACAGCAAAAGGCCCCTTCTCCCACCTATGGGGAGGAGTTACTGAGCCTCAAATAAATACGGGGGACAACAGAAGAAAAACAATGATAGGTGTGAAGGTCAAGGGGTCAAAAATAGGGAACCTGAAGAGGATACCGAGCAGAGGATCTGGACAGTGTCCACTGCTCCTCAAAGGTGTCAAGGGAACCGGTGGATGCGTGAATGGAGAGAGGAATGGAAATAGGCCCCACAGTTGCAGAGCACCCCCTCGGCCAACATCCTCTTCCTGTGTAAGAGAGCGGTGGAAGGCAGATGTATCCACCCGAATGGTAAAGGCCATTTTCCTGATGACCTGAAAGAGGTTACTTCAGGTCAAGTAGAGACACCTGAGTCCAATTAAGGGCTGCCTCTGACCTTTAAAAACCCCCTTTCTGGTGAGAGAGAAAAGCCGGAGCAGGGCTAGTGACAGAAGAGAAAAAGGCTTCTTCTGGATGGAAGGCTGCTCTCCTCGCTATAGGGGAAGCAAGCATGGCAGTTTGGGGAAGGACTGGCACCCAGAGACCAGCATAATGCGGCAACACCGCAGGGAGGGAGCAGGGAAAGGTATTCCCTTTTCTATGTTATGAACTTGTTTCTTTTTGTTTGTCTGAATGATACTCCTTGGGCCTATTCCGAGGCCCACCTTGCAAATATGGAAGAATAAAAACCCAAGTGAGGAATAAAAACTCTAAGTACTGTGACAGGGTCAGGCCAGATGGCCACAGGAGAGTGTTAGAAGGCAGATATATTAGCCCCAGTTTAAGGAGATCCCTTTTCCCTGGGTAAGGTAACAGGGGCAGTTCCAGAACAAGCAGGAACTTGCTGGAACCAGTTAAGGCAAGAAGGCTAATTAGGACACCTGGAGCCAATTAAGAAAAAACTGCTAGAATCAGTTAGGACCGGCTGGCTAATCAGGGCACCTGAGTTTACAAACTCAAATGAGGTCCTTTTTAGCATGCATGCGAGGAGCTGGGAGCAAGAGGCATGAGGAGCTGAGAGTGAGAAGACATATTGCTAGAAGACTGAGGAGTACAAGCATTATCAGACACCAGGAGAAAGGTCCTGTGGTGAGGATAAAGAAGATGTTGGGAGGAGGCCATGGGGAAGTAGCCCAGGGACTTGTAGCTGTCGCGCAGCTGTACCAGGAGGCACTCTAGACAGCTGCAGTCCACAGGGCCCTGGGCTGGAACCCGGAGTAGAGGGTGGGCCTGGGTTCCCCCCAAACCTCCCAACTCCTGATCAGACACAGGAGGAATTGACCTGGACTGTGGCTTCTACCAGAGGGGAAGGTCTCTGGGCTGTTTCCTGACCCACATGGTGAATCTCTGAGGCAAGCAAATCTGCCAATAAGCGGAGGACCCACCAAGGTAGAGGAGGAACTTTTGTCATAGTATATAAGAATGACCATAATGGGACAGACCAATGGTCCATCTAGCCCCATATACTGTCTTCTGACAGTGGCCAGTGCCAGATGCTTCAGAGAGAATGAACAGAACAGGCAATCATTGAGCGATCCATCCTCTGTCATCCACTCTCAGTTTCTGGCGGTCAGAGGTTAAGGACACCCAGAGCGCGTTGCACAGATGTTTTCAGAGAACTATCCACAATGACTCCAAGATCTTGAGTGGCAACAGCTAATTTAGACCCCATCATTTTGTACGTATAGTTGGGATTATGTTTTCCAGCGTAAGTTTCTTTATCAACATTGAATCTCCTCTGACATTTTGTTGCCCAGTTACCCAGTTTTGTGAGATCCCACTGTAACTCTCTGCAGTCTGATTTGGTCTTAACTATCTTGAATAACTTTTGTATCATCTGCAAATTTTGCCCCCTCACTGTGTACTCTCTTTTTTAGATCATTTATGAATACTTTGAACAGCATTGGTTCCAGCACAGATCCTTGGTGGACACCACTATTTTTATTTGTACTTTATATCAATCTTTCATATTCTGACATGCAATTTCTCTTGTATGTTTGAGTCCTAATTCTGAAATCCTTGATCATTCAAAACTCCCATTGAAGGCATTAAGAGTTTTGTTGTAATGAGTGAATGATCTGACCCAAAATGAACATATTTTAATGGTAACTAAGGTCAATGCACTTGACCTACTGCAGACTGGTGTATAAATACTTATTTTTTTAATATAATTATTAGAGACATCACTAAAATATCAGGCTCATGTGACACTGCTTCTTATCTAAGCTTTTGTTATTTTCATTTACTGTGGACCAACCCTTCCGATTTTATGTGAAACATTGGGAAAGCACCCTTGTACTATAGTTGCTTGTTACGCTCAATGGTTTTTGAGTAGACATGCATATCTGAAAAGTGGCAGCCAAGAGCATTATACCTTTTATGGTTTCTAGTCTTAATTTACCTTTACAGCTTGTTCGGACAAACGTAACACTGCAAACCATGTTTTACTCAGTATATGAAATGTCAGTGTAAGCTTTTCAGATGCAGTCTGTTTCATGGTTGGTGTGCTTCAGATCTTTGAAACTTCATCTGTGACTAGAATGAAAGTATTTGATGTGCCTGACAGACATTGATTGCAGAGTATTATTGATTATTGCCAGGGCTGTGGTGCCTCTGTAAAGTCTTTTAGGTGCTATATTGGGAAATGGAAGTACTCACCGATGTTCTTTCTCCCTTCTCTATTTTTCCTGTTCTTGGGTCGAGAGTCAAGCTTCCTGATGTCTAACTAGAACCTTTCAATGCAAATATACTTCATGCTGTCTTGCTTGATGATCAAAAAATATTTCTAGTCACTGGTTCATGAGCAAAGACTTGGCTATTTTAAACTTCTGTTTCTTTTATATTGAGTATGGAAGCCAATTTCAGCTTCCTGAACCTGTAAAATTCAAATTGTTCAAAACATGTAAACATGTTTTTTCTTTCTTTGTGCCCTGTGTAGGAGTCACAAACATCTATATGGATACCCAAACTAATGGGGACACACATCACTGACACCTTTAGTTAAATCATCATTGGGCCAGGGGCTGAGAGAGAGAATGACTATGTAGCCCAGTGGTTAGGGCACCCACTTGGGTGCAGGTAGCCCTCTGCTCCAGTCATTCCTCTTTATTTATCCACAGTGGAACGGGTTCCAGAAGAAAGACTGAGAGCACCCAACGTGAGACTATCCCACACCTCAGTGGTTTGAGCACTCTCCTGAGAGATGGGAGATCCCTGTTCAAATACTTTCTCCCTGTCTCCCACATTCCCTGTGAATGCTCTAACCACTGTTAGGTACCTGATTCCATGCTGTGGATTCCCATGATGTGGACCACTAAGCAGAGCTAGGCACCCCCACTGCAATCTGGATCCAGGTGCCTATCTTTGAGAGAGGTGTAAGACTTAGCACCCATCCTTCTCTCAGCAACTCCCATTCACTAACCTGGGTGGGCAGCTGCCTAGGGTCCTATTCTTGTGGATCACATTCTTAGGTGCCTGTCTCTCTTCATTTATTATATAGGGAGCCTAGGCACCTAACTTGGCTTTGTGGATCACAGTGTTCCTGTGATTATTCTAGGCACGTAAAAGTTAAGCCCCGCAACACCAAGCATTGCAATGCCTACGTCTCTTTGTGAATCCCACCTAAAATGTCTCACAGACTCAGACACAAGTGCTCTGAGAAGCACATTGGAGGTCAATGAACTGTCTCTGCATTCCTTGTGTTCCGCTTGGCTGAAGAGCTTGTCAGTCTGACAAGCTACTTATTGTTTGTATGCCATATAATATCCGACTCTTCCCCATGTGAAGAGATGTCACCATGACGGGGTACACAGAAAGAAAATTTTACTCCTGCTATTATTTCATGACTAGAATGAATAGCACTTGAGTTATTTAGCATTTACAAATTGTATTGTTAGAATTCTTTCTTTAAAAAATAGGGATGTAACTGTTTGTATATCATCATGCAGCAACAGGGTACAAGCCTCCACCTAGAATTCAATAACCCCCCGAGATATCAAACATAAATCAGAGCTATTGGGGCTATGGGTCGCCTCAGAAGCTAATAGTCATGACCTTCTGCTGCATAAAGTCTAGAGTCAACCAGTTTTTAAGGGCCAGATCCTCAGCCAAGGGTAAGTCATCTTTGTGAATTCAGCAGTGGAAAGCAGTGGACTCAATACTACCCTCAAGGGACAGCTGGGGATTTCCTGGTGGGTGTTCGCCCACCTCTGCATAGGAGGTGTTGCAGGGCTGGTCAGGAGCATGGAGCTATTTTCACTGTTTGCAGCTTTCTCCCACTCCCAATAAGGTCAAGGGAGCACCGCAGAGCCCATTATCTGTAAATCTTCTATATGATGTTTTGTTGGGTATGTAATAAATAATTCAGAGAAAAATGCTTCTTTGGCATTTTGGGAGACAGCTGGGAAATAACCAGAATAAGATGCAGAATAAAACCAACCCACCAAGGAGTTGAAACAAAAGATCTTCCCACCTCTGTGTTTTTCCACCACGAAAGAGGGACGATCTCTGTTAGCTGCAGTACACACACTATAAGTTGCTTGTGCAGAATTTTCTATGTTTATCAGTAAAGTTTCTGACTCATTTGCCTCTCCTTGCACACGACTCATGGGATTATGAACTGTGGAATTGCTCCTTTGCTCCTGTTATCCAAACATTCCATCCAAAATATTTCTAGTAAAACGTAATACTAGGGTGCAGTAATTGTTACTTGAAACAAGAAAAGCTACGAGACGCTTCCAATTGTCTAATAAATGTTTTTTAAAAGGAACTAGATCCTCTTCTGGAAATTTCATAGTTCTTGGCTAAAACTGACACTGGCATGGAGGTTCACAGAATTGCCAAAAGTGAGTCAACTTGGCAGTGTCCCCATATGGACCTGAGCTCATTGGTATTTCAGATATCAAATGGACTAGGCTATTTTTTGACATTATAGTAAGGTTTTCAAGTTCTAGTCTGAGATCATTTTAATTTCCTTCTTGGCTATTTTTAAAGGCAATCTATTAACACAACCCATTTCCCTAGTGAAATTTGATGTATATAGGTTTTGTAATATTGTATGAATTAAACAGAAACACTTTCCCTGCATTAGCTCATGTGGCTGTTTCATCTATTAACTCATATTGGGGAAAAAAAACTTGCACTTTGTTTCAGATTCTTTTTCGCTTGTAAGTAATTTGCCAGGAGGTGAGTTGCTTTATTAAATTCAGGGTTAGTATCTGACTTTCAGTATAAAGAGAGAGAATTCTAGCTCTTTAAAGAAAAATGTTGCAGGGAGACTGGGGATAAATGCATTCAAGATAATGACAAACAAGGTGGGCGAGGTTATATTTTTTTATTGGACCAAATTCTGACAAGCTTTCAAGCTTACACAGTTCTTCTTCAGGTCAGCTCTGTAAGCTCCAAAGCTTGACTCTCTGACCAGTAGAAGTTGGTCCAATTATAGATATTACTTCACCCACCTTGTCTCTAATCTCCTGGTACCAACAAAGCTACAACCATACTGCATACAACAAAAAAGAGTGTGAGGCACTCAGATGCAATAGTGATGGGGCCATATAAGTACCTAAAATGGATACAAGCATCATTCAGTTTTACAAATAAGAATTGATAGGTTGCAGAAGTCCACTTTTGACAGAGATGAGAAAAGAAAAGTTCTTTGATATCAACCATGCCACCCTATAGAACAAATGTGCCAGATCTATGTAGTTGGCTGTACTGTTTGTAGCCACTACACCACATGCTTGCTAGAGCCAGGAATATAATCCAGGGTTCCTCATTCCTAATATTCCTTTGATGTCTAGAAAATAGTTGTGTAAGACACTGGTAAAGCGTGTGTTGCATCACCCTCTAGTGATTTGTCCAGATCACAGCAGTTCTCAAACTTCATTGCACCATGACCCCCTTCTGACAACAAAATTACTACATGACGCTGGGGGAGGGGACGGTCAGAGCCCAAGCCCTGCCACCCCAGGTTGGGTCAGAGGTGGGTGTGGAGCCCAGAGGTGGGTGTGGAGCTCTGGCTTCAGATTCAGCCCTGGGTCCCAGCAAGTCTAATGTTGGCCCTGCTGACCCCATTTTAATGGGGTTTCAACCCACTTTGGGATCCCGATCTACAGTTTGAGAACCGCTGAGATAGAGAATAACAGTTTGCTGCTGCTACCAGATTGCTCCTTTAGCTCAAGTGGTAGAGGACTGTGCTGTTGATCTGAAATCCTGGTGAATTCCTGACCTTATTTAAATAAATAGGAGTTTTGCCATTGGACTTTAATAGCGCTAGGATTTCATCTCTGAGGTCCAAGCCAGCTGATGGATCCATTCAGGTGACCAACATGGAATCTGATCATGGGTCGAAATAGTTAGTTGACTTTATTTAAAAAAAAAACCCAATAGGAAATTACAATGCAAAAACCAAGTTAAAAGAACATAAGGCTGCAAAATCAAGCACTCAACAATTAGATAACGCCAGCATTAAAGTTGCCACTTTAATTCATTTCCACTGTGTCTGACTTATGATACAGCCTATAATTGTATGATCACATATTATTTCTGTTATACGACCCCCTGCCTCATTCAGTCTATAGGCTGGACAATGATTAAGGAAGATAGTTGTAAGAGAATAGGATACTCTTATGGTTCATATCCTGCACTGGGACCCAAAGAAACCTGGGCTCTATCTCCGTCTCAGACTTCCTCTGTGATGTCTGGCACGAATGTGAAAATGCATGAGCACAAGAAGGCTGAATTAGGGTTGCAGGAGCAACCTTAATTCTGTCAACCTTACTGTGTCTTCATACACAGATTATTGTACATAATTTCCTGTATTAGTATGTAATAGGGAAGAGCTTTTCCTTTTGCTGCATTGCAAGATCCTCCATTTATCATTGACTCATTTGGCAGCTCAACACAAAGAAACAGCTTGATTCGAAAATCTGTTGGTTTGGGGAGCTGACAGAGATTTGTCAGTCTTGAAACTTCTTCCATCATGGGAGATTTTCCCCTTTCTTTAGAACTGCCTCTGGCGTAGATTCTCATACTTAATGCTTTAAGGCTCATAAGGTCTAAAGAAGAAAATTAAAGCTTTTTAGTATCAGAGAAATGAGCAAAGTTGACGGATTTTCAGTTACTGCCATATAGTTAATTCCCATTTTGATGATATTCCTTCTTGGGTTTTGTAAACAATAAGAGCTGAGTTAATATTTAGTTTGGTTTAGTTCCATAGCCTTAGATGTGATCATTACGGAAAAACTTTTGAAGCATGGCCATTAATTCTGATACCATTTCATTTGGGATTTTTGGGGCTGCGATAGTAGAATGGATAGTTTTATATATAGAGATATATATATATATATAGACTTCATCATAGCAAATTAATCTTTTACACATCCAATAAATTACGATCAGCCACCCCACTACTTCTTCACTTCTTTATTTCTGCCATTCATTGGGCCCAAACCTGCTGCCAGTGAAATCAATGGAGTTTTGTCTGATCCCGCTTCTGGGTAATAAGATTAGATTCCTTGTTCTCTCTTTTTTCCTACGGACTATTCGAGTGAGGAACTTTTTGTACAATTAGGCATGCATCTGTTATATAAAGGCCTGATCCTACAAACCGTTACCCACATGAGTAGCATTCTGTTTACATGTCAGAGTACAGGAAGAGTTGAAGCCCCTTCTATTAGACCCTATGGCAGAGTGACGACTCACTGGCATGGCGCCTCCTGCTGGTTGTCCTGGGAATTCGCTCTTTCCAGCCCGGAGCATCCTCTGCAGGCCGGTGTCTCACCTGCCGCTGACCCCGTGTCCCTCCCAGACACCAGTGCCCTTTGCCCAGGGGTTCTGCCCACCACAATACTCACTCACTCTGGGTCTCCCCTCCCAGGGGAACCTCCAGCCCCCTATTCCCATCCTGCTTCAATGGATACTGCCAGTCTCCATTTAGCCCCCACTCGCTGGGGCAGACAGCAGCCTATAAACCACTCATCATCGGCTAGGGGGGTTGGACCAGCTGCCTCTGCCTATTCCTGGGCTGCCCCTCTGCAGCCCTAGTACCCTTTTGTAGGCCCTTAACTCGGCCTGCAGCCTGGAGCTTTGCTAGGCTGGAGCTACCCAGCTCCCTCTGCCTTTCCCCAGCACTGCTCCACCTCAGGTACCCTTCTCAGCTTCCCAGGCAGCCAGGTCCCTCTCTCTCAATGAAGAGAGAGAGAGAGAGTGTCTCTCGCCCTCAGCCCTCTTATAGGGCCATCTGTAGTCTGATTGAGGCATGGCCCCAATCAGCCCAGCTTTTTCCCCACTGCAGCCCTTTCCCAGGACTCCTTTAAGCCCTTCAGGGCAGGAATGGGGTGACCACCCTGCTTCAGATTTTTTCAAGTTATAATAGTAATTTCTAACCTGTCTATAACTTTGGGATGCAAGAGTCCTATTCCTCCCATAGGGGATCTTGCTCAAAACATTCTCTCTAGTGATATTTGAGTTGGTTTAATGAACCGATGACAATGACCAGTAAACAATGCCCTTACAGCAGCAAATTTAGTGAACATTTTGAAAACAAACTACTTCAATTTCTTCATCACTGATGGTAATTATACAGTATGGCTCAGAGAATCTGCTCAGATAAAACATCATCCAAAGAATAAAGAGCTATTGGAAATGAAGGGACACATTACTTAATGAGGTTGTCCTTTTAATTTTCTGTTAAATCTTCACACTGCTACCAGTTCAGAAAAAGAAAAACAACAGACTCAAGTGCCATAAAGACTTATTTCCCTTTTGTGTAGTTTAAATAGTTCTCTAAAGGACAGACAAGGTTAGCTGGTGACTTTCTAGAGACCTTATTTTAGCACAATCTGATGTGCCATTATTTTATTTATTTACGTGTTTGCATTATCGCTTGTCTGTTGTTGTGACACTCTGCCAAGTATCCTCTGTTGTTCCAGCCTGACTGCAATGTGTGCACCTCTATTCAGCATTAAATGCAAGTATCATAGCAGTCCAAGCCGATCTAAGCACCTTAGTGATATCATGTTCAAGCTAATGCTTAATTATTTTTTGCGAGTAGGCTGCCACATGGCATTTGTGGCTGGAGCTCTCTCCTGCTCCCACTGAAGTCAATAAAAAAATATACATATTCCTTGTATGTTTTATATATATATATATATAGACACACACATCCCATCCATTTTCTGCAACAACAACAAATTATATAGCAAGGCTGTTAAGGCACAGGCCTGCATCAGTGGCAATCTGTAGCTGCATTGCCCCAAGGGGAAACCCTGGGAATTATTGTGCCATAGGGCGGCACACTGGCCTTTCTTCTTCGCTCTGAGAACTCAGATGGAGTGTGGGATAGCGGGTAGTGGCAGGGAGCAGGTTGTGATGCAAAGTAACCTTAGCACACAAGGCTCCAGCGTGTGCCAGGGGGACTACACCTACTGAGGGAGGAGAGTGTGCCACCTCATCTCCTTCTACCCCTCCATCTGGCAAAGGACGTGCATCTCAGATCCCGAAGGGGAATGCCTACACTATTATTTTTAGTGCCATTGCACAAGTCCAAATCTGTAGACCTGGGCTCTGAAACTCACTGCCATGTGTGTGGGCTTTTTTAATTTGTTTTTATTTTGCGGTGTAAACCTACCCTTTGAAGTGGCTTGTGCCCCAAGTCATGCCACCAAGAAGCAATGCCTGAGTTTGGGGGATCACAGGGAATGCATCTGTGTCTGCTCTCTGTGTGTGTTTGTAAGGGGTGGCCAGGGGAGATGGGAGTATACATGGGAGAAGGCTGCTTGTACACCCCCAACCCCCCAGAGCCTCTGTGCCAAGGCCAGGCACAATCTGACCCTCATTTCTGCAGCATCGTACTCCAAAACTTCTGTGCTGAGAGAAAAGTTTGTATCTGGTAACTTTAAATCTCTGAGAATCATTAACTGAAATAGCTGTAAAGAGAGATGAAATTCAACCATCCCCAGCGCTCCAGGTACTCTTCCTGATATTAATACAGTAATCCAATACTGTACAAAAAATCTCATTTCCATTTGATGAAGGTTTTACTTTTTAATAACAAAAATACCCTGTAGTGTCTTCTTAAAGCTTCTCATTGCCCTGATGGTGCTTAACATGCGGAGGAAATGGTTTGAAAAGTAAATTACAGTTTAAAAAATGGCAATTTCTCTTCCCTCTGCATAACCTGGGAACTGGTCTGGCTGTCAATAAAATGTTCAACCTCTTAACAGGCAAGTATCAAAACAGCCGAACCCTGCAACTGCACAGGCACCAGTGAGATCAACAGTGCTAGTACAATGGGGCAGCCACTGCCCAAGAGTTCACGTTCGCCATCGTCAGTCAAAATGCTGATGCAATATTGCAGCTGATACAACCTATCCAGTTAGCATGGGAGTTACATGCCCCATGCAAGCTCTGGCTGTTGATTTTCACTCAGCTACAGATTTACAGGGCAAACTTAAATATTTTTGCTTTAAAGAATGAAAATCCACAGACCCACTTATAACATTCTAAATCCCTCTAAAAGTCCTTTTAATAAATACGCTGTCTTCTCTTTGCCCAGATAATTACCTTACCTTCTCCAAGAGACTCCAATTTAATTTGACTTTTTCCTCATGTATAATTTCTGTTCAATCCTGTAGGCATTTATTCTTCCCATTGCTTCTCCCAGACTGATTTCATACACTAACTCTGTTTAAATCACCTTTATTCGTGAATTTCCAGCCCCCAACACCCACCTATGTTGAAAACAAAAGTGCAGGAGGGAACAATTTCATTTTTCACTGTTTAGGCAACAATTAATATATGCCAGCTTCATTTCCTGTTGAACATACTTCACCCAGATCTGTCCATAGGAGGCTGGGGCAGAGTCCCTTCTCCAAGAAGATATTGAAGTCTGGTTTTTCTTTTGGTTATTTTAGTAGACTGAATTCAGGTTTAAAAAAAAGTGCTAGGTTGACATCCCTTAAGGCTGAACCCCTGTGTTTATCCATACAACAGCAATAGCCAGGGGATAGGAGTGTACCCGTAGTGCAAGAGTAGATTTGCTCTGTGATAGAGCCCTAGACTTCATGGTCATCAGCTTTCAGGCCTCTCAGACTACCCAGTCATCATGACTGGGAACAGAACTCAAAGCCTTCTCATCTGAAAACAGAGGACTTTACCAACGGGGAACTCTCCATTACATATACTAATGTTGGGGACTAGAGTCCCAATCCAGCAAAACATTTAAGCATCTGGTCAGCTTTAAGTACATTGGTAGTCCCATTGAAGTCAAGGTGGCTGTATGTAGCCACTCCATAGACATGTCTATTTTTCCCCCAGTACGCTCCTTTCATTGGGCATCAACATCGCTGAGGTGAGTAAACTGCTGTGCAGGTCATATAATAACTTGGGATTCCCTTACATCAAGGAAATCACATAGAGCTGGTTAAACCAGTTTGCAGCTACTTTATATTGACAGACTAATGCAAAATGGCTCCAGCAAGGACCTAGCCCAATACTGCATTTCAGAAAGTTTGACCCTTTTTTAAATCTTGATTTTCTTACTCCCCTACTGTTTCAACATGCAGAAGTGTCCCTGTAACCTTGCTCATTCCTCTGCATTTCTCAGAGTCCGTATTTGTTCTCCTGTTGCCTATTTAAAATGGATAAGAGGAACTTCTTTGTTGCACAACCACGTAGACACACAGAACAGAAATCTCCCTCTTATTTCAGTTTTCAGTGTCAGCTGTGGCACAAAGTCATCACTCCTTGTCATGACACATTTAAGGAAGCAGCCTGATTCTGCGAACATTGAAAACGGAAGGAAAGCACAAAATTGCCCCTGTGCTTGCTGACTATATAAATGGTTCAGAGTCATTTTTAGGTGGCTGACTGGGCACACACTCTGTCTGCCTGAAAGGGAATCTTTTGAAACATCCCAAACCTAGGCATAAACTAATGAAAAGGCAGAGTAGTCATGTGAACAAATAATGTGCAAACTGCTGTCAGTTCTCCTGCCTGTAAAACCACAACCACATATTTAAAAGTAGAGCTGAAAGAAAACAATTATTTACAAGTACTTACGCAGAGGCTTATTGGATAAATTATTCACTGAAAGTACAAATCCTAGCCTTGCTAGAGCAAAGGATGAGGCACCAAAGTTGACTCCAAGCCACTCACCATCACCCCAATCCTGGTGCTGGCTAGGGACTGAACTGGCTCTTAGCGCCAGTTATAGCAGCCTGAAGATTAATCTAGGCCTTAGGGGGGCTGGGAGAGGATGGCACTGGCCCTTTAAGAGGGAGCAGGGCCAGTGCACCCGTGCCTCATCAGCTCACTCCAACTGGGCTTAAAAGAGGACACCTGAGGCCTGGTGGAAGAAAACCCAGTAAGAGAAAGATGCAATGAAATGAGGGGAAGCCTTGATGAATCAGGCCTGAGTGCTATCCAAGAAATGGGTAGAGAAAGCAGATGGGGTTCTCTCTCTGCTGGCTCCATAGGAATAGGGAGGGGAGGCAGTAGAAACCTACTGGGATAAATCTGGTGAGGGGCTGACCCCGTGAGTCAGAAATAGCAGCAGTAGGAGTCAGGCAGGAGATAAGAGCTGTCAGAGGCCTCACGTTTGGGACCTGGGAGAAGAATGAAGGCCTGTGGCCATATCCTTGTCCCGTTGAAGTCAATAGCAAAACTCCCATTGATCCCCGTGGAGTCAGGATTTGTCCCCTTGTCTATAGGAACTAGATGAATCCACAAATGATCACAAGAACTACTTGTTAAAATTGTAACGTGGATAAGGAAATCCTGCTAGGTTTCCATTAAAAGTTTGAAGGGGGGGGGGGGAAGAAAACCCTATTTTATATATATATCTATACACCCCATTCCATTAAAAGTTTGAAAGGGACTCGGGGGAGGGGGGAGAAAACACTATTATCTTTTTTGTAAACCTCTCTAACCTCCACCATTCTGCCCTTCAAGTGTCCCAATAGGACACTAAATGACAATCATCTAGCATGACTCATCCCTTATTGATAACATCCACATATGTTTATGGGAGATAAGGTCTCTTTAACCTAGATTTCAGAATCAGTTGTAGGCTGAGTGCATAGAAGGAACAGGAAGCATTCTCTAGATTTTTGTTGCTGCTTTCATTGCTTGGAGGGACATGTCTTTTTAATGTCAAAACTATATGTAATTTGGCTAACTTGTTCTGTGAGGCTGAAGTTAATTCATTTCTCCCTTATTTGTCTAATATTTTGTTAGCACCACAGATGCTGCCCCAGAATCTTGCTTACCACTGACTTTCCACAGATCCTGAGACAAACAAGCTTATGTGTAAACATGCCCATTTACAGGGGTAGACTGTTAAGAAATTAGACAATGCAGTCTGCACAGATCTAGTATTTGTTCCAATCTTGCTTTTCTAAAACACCTCCTTGAATGTTGCAACCATTGCCTGATGAGTATGTGAAATATGCTGCCTGCCTAGGTTTGCGTGATGAGATATGCATGCATGTAATTTCTTTTGAAACTGACATTCTTGGCTACATTCTACATTGTAACTCCACTGATATCAGTGGATTGTGTCAATGATGAATTCAACCCATTTAAAAAAAGAGTAGCATACAAAGATTCCATCAGTTCTAACATCATCCCAAGAATTAGTATAATCACTTGGTTTTGTTTCCTATGGAAACAGGTTGGACCTGAGAGAGCCTACAAGTCTGCACACTACACTTCTAATTGCCATCACAATAATCACCACCCTGTATAATTTCTGGTATAGCTTGTTTGTGGGAAGGGACAAAATTAATCTCATTTCAATTATCCCAGTGAAGTTAGAGGCAAAATTCCCGTTGACTTCAGTGGAAGAATAAACAGGTCCAAGATTCAAAAAAAAAATTTGACTGTTCATTATTTAAGTAATTGAAAAGAGGATTTTCTGTTTAATACACCTTGTTCTGGTCATCACTAGGAGACTACATGGATAAACATGCAGCAACCACATATTTATTACGCAAAGCAAACTGCAATACATCTCTAACAAGTACTACTACTCATTGATAGGAACTGCTCTTTACCTAGTCAAATGTTCTGATAAATGTATCTGCAATTAAAGTGTAATCTACCATGCAGACTAGCTTCTGATTCAGTGCCTGAGTTTGTATTCTTCTTAGCTGTAAGGTACGTTATAGGGTAACCTATGACTCAAGTGTAATGCTAGCAGAGAGAGCAAAGCTTATGACAATTAGTGGAGGTAAAAATATAGGAGCACCAATGCAGTTCTAAAACATACCTATTTTTCCAGGGATTACTCTATTGGCTATTAAAGGCATGAGTCAAAATGTTCTAACTTGGCTGCCCAAAGCTAGGTACTGAAATCAGTGGTGATTTTTTCAGAGGTGTGATGAACTGTAGCTTCCACTGCAGTCATAGCAATAGTGCAGTAAGTATCTCCCTAACATAAAATCTGTGTATACAATTAAGTTAGGCTTTGATCCTGCAAACACTTGTGCACATGCTAAAGTTTAAGCACCTCCCACCGATGTCACTACTCAAATGCTTCAAAGTTAAGCAAGTTATATATACATGGCAAGGGTGGTCAATCTAATTATTCCATATGAGTTTTATGGCTAGTATGTCATAAGGATGTAAAGCAGTATGATGAAAAGCTTATCAGTTCAAGAAATAATGGGGGAAAAAATCCTCAGGAATGCTTATTATGTGTAGTATGGGCAATGGGAAAAGCAGCGTGGCTTTACCAGCAAACTGATTCTCAGTGATAAACCTTCATAATTAAAGACCCTGTCTCTGGGGGTATTTGTCTACACTACTATTCAACAGTGTCAAACACAAGAGCTTAAAATTACATGGAAAACTGAACTCCGCTGTCATCTTTGCCAAACAAAAGAAAAAAGTAATATCTGGCGATATTTCATGTAAACCTTCTTTGAAAATACCTGCATTTAAAAAGTTGACTGAGCTAAACTTTCCTGTTTTGGAACACCAATAATAATACATTGGCATTATAAAACCATAACAGTGTACTGACTTATAGTTTGTTATAATGAATAACAACTGTCCCTGATCTAGAAAACACTTATGCATGTGCATAACTTTTTGTACAAAAGTAATCCCATTGAACTGAGTGTGTGTTTACAATAGCAAGGCCTATTTAGTTGTATAATTATGGCTGATGGCTACCCTGTATAATAAATATTTGAATGAAAGATTTGAGTAGCACTAAGTAACGAACAGCTACTAATCCATTAGCTGTGCAGGTACAGTATCCTCTGCAGTCAGTAATAATTTTTCACACATCTATAAACATTAGAGGTGGGGGGGACCCTGGACCTATTTCTCATTTACCCTAAGGCTGTTTTACATTATGGCCCTTCTACATTGCCAGAGTTGTGTAAAGGGCCCCAGTGTATCATGCGCTTCTCTTTAATTCTGGGTGATGGAGGTAGTGGATTCACCCACCACTGCAAGGAGATTACTGCCCTGTGGATTACCTTCTTGGTGTGATCCTCACAATGGGGTGGGGGTCCTGGTCAATTTTAGACTGATATGATACCTTGTATAAATTAGAAGTATAGGTCTACATATTTTTCTCTGCTTTTGTTTGCTTGATATCATTGCAATCACAAAAATGCACATTCTTTGTAGAGAGCTGAAACCAATCTTAAGAGTCTGTAAAAATGTTGCAGATAGTCCCAGTGGCTAAACATGCTGCAAAACTGGGGAAACCGGAGTTGGATCTAAAATACATGTGTAGTGAAAATAAAACAATAAGTATCACATTTTTAGGGAATGTCTTACTCCCCACTTGTCTGTCAGTTTCTGAGATGAACCTGAGGCATGATGGATGCAGAAGAGTCACACAGGTTACAATTACTCTTAAACCGGATCTCCTACATAGGCCAAAGGAATGGCTTGCATACTCAATGCCTAGTCGTCTTGTTACTCAGGGAAAACCCCTATTGATGCCAATGGGAATTATATTTGAATAAGAACTACACCATTAGTCCCTGAAAGACTAAATATTAATATAAAATAAATAAGTATAGCCAAGGCCACTGAAGAATTTACTCCAATGTAATTGAGAGCCAAATTTGACCCTACATTCCCTTAACCTACAACAAACAAAGGACACTGTCCAAATATTTCTAATATCTCTTAAGGTCCTTCACCATTTTTATATCCGGGATGGCTACCTGATAATTGTCAAAAATAAAAAGAAAGAGAGAACCCAGCAATCAATGACAGGCAATTGATCTTTGCTGCATGCCAGTCCTCTGCAAATGAGAGAACAAATGCACTTCAAACAACTGAACAAGCCAATCAACCTTTCTCCTCTCTCATGATTATGACAAGTACAGCAAGTGCACATTTAAACTGCTTAAAATAGTTCTTCCTATAATTAGTTTTACTACAAATAGCAGTTATTTTTCTCAAACCTGAATACTTAAGAGGGAGCATCTGAAGTAAACCGCCATCAATTTAAAAAAAAAATAAAACTTTTTAATATAGACATGAATGGTCCTCTAGATCTGGCCTAATCTAATCTTGGGAGTAACTTGGATTTTTTTTTATACCAAGCGAATTCCACCTACACCTCATTCTTATGGACTTCTGATAAGGAAAAGATCCAGCCTGCTACATATTTAAATATAAAATTAGTCCTAGAGCTGGTGATGGGAAGCTGTGAAATAGACAGCAATGGTAACAGAATCTGCATCGCAATCAGTTTTGTAATACTATAATTAACCTACTTGTGGAAGTATGTGTAATTATGCAGTGAAGTCTGACACCAGCTGAGTTTAAGCAAGGTATGTTATGGTGTATTATTAACTATTACCTCATGTCAGCCCATCAGTGCCCTGAGTCTGATCTCTGTTACCCTGTTTTTTTCTACTTGGGTAGCTCCATTGACTCTCCTAGGGGAGGGATAGCTTAGTGGTTTGAGCATTGGTTTGCTAAATCCAGGGTTATAAATTCAATCCTTAAGAGGGCCATTTAAAGATTTGGGGCAAAAATCTGTCTGGGGATTGGTCCTGCTTTGAGCAGGGGGTTGGACTAGATGACCTCTTGAGGTCCCTTCCACCCCTGATATTCAATTCTATGATGCTTCTGATTTACACTCATATAAATGAGATCAGAATCAGATCTAATATTTCTGATGTTAGAACATACCAAATGTGTGTACCTTGCTATGAGCTTTTGTTTTTAAAAAATGGGGCATTTCATTTCCACAGATATTGTTGGAAGACCTTAGTATGATAAGCAATTTGGAATGGAAGGAAAATTCTGTTGAATGTGTTTGTATTGTAGATCCAGTTGTGTTCATTTTAAAGCCATGATTTGAAACTAGAGTGTGCCACAAGATGACTTTATGGCTGACTTAGAACAACGCTTCCTTAGCTCTCGTTCCCTAATGCCCCTACTCTATTTGCGCTACATTGGTGACATCTTCATCATCTGGACTCATGAAAAAGAAGCCCTCGAGGAATTCCACCGTGATTTTAACAATTTCCATCCCACCATCAACCTCAGCCTAGACCAAT
The DNA here is from genome assembly GCF_020497125.1 of Mauremys mutica. Lineage (NCBI taxonomy): Eukaryota > Metazoa > Chordata > Testudines > Geoemydidae > Mauremys > Mauremys mutica. Next base: position 100,780,248 of record NC_059079.1, on the reverse strand, counting down.
CCACACAAGCGGTCCATTTCCTAGACACTACTGTGCTAATAAACGATGGTCACATAAATACCACCCTATACCGGAAACCCACTGACCGCTATACTTACTTACATGCCTCCAGCTTCCATCCCGGACACACCACACGATCCATTGTCTACAGCCAAGCTCTAAGATACAACCGTATTTGCTCCAATCCCTCAGACAGAGATAAACACCTACAAGATCTCTATCAAGCATTCTTAAACCTACAATACCCACCTGCTGAAGTGAAAAAACAGATTGACAGAGCCAGAAGAGTACCCAGAAGCCATCTACTACAGGACAGGCCTAAAAAAGAAAATAACAGAACACCACTAGCCATCACCTACAGCCCCCAACTAAAACCTCTCCAGCGCATCATCAAAGATTTACAACCTATCCTTAAAGATGATCCCTCACTCTCACAGATCTTGGGAGACAGGCCAGTCCTCGCTTATAGACAACCTCCCAACCTGAAGCAAATACTCACCAGCAACCGCACACCATACAACATAAACACTAACCCAGGAACCTATCCTTGCAACAAAGCCCGATGCCAGCTCTGTCCACATATCCATTCAAGTGACACCATCATAGAACCTAATCACATCAGACACGCCATCAGGGGCTCGTACACCTGCACATCTACCGACGTGATATATGCCATCATGTGCCAGCAATGCCCCTCTGCCATGTACATTGGCCAAACCGGACAGTCTCTACGCAAAAGAATAAATGGACACAATCATAACACAATCATAACACAATCATAACATTAAAAAACCAGTGGGAGAACACTTCAACCTCTCTAACCACTCAGTGACAGACTTGAAGGTGGCAATTTTGCAACAAAAAAACTTCAAAAACAGACTCCAAAGAGAGACTGCTGAACTCGAATTAATATGCAAACTAGATACAATTAACTGTGGCCTAAACAGAGACTGGGAATGGTTGGGTCATTACACTAATTGAATCTATTTCCCTATGTTAAGTTCTCCTCAGACCTTCTATGGGCCATCTTTTTTATCACTTCAAAAAGTTTTTTTTCCTCCTGCTGTTGATAGCTCATCTCAATTGATTAGACTCTTCCTGTTGGTATGCATACTTCCACCTTTTCATGTTCTCTGTATGTATAAATATCTCCTGTCTGTGTGTTCCATTCTATGCATCCGAAGAAGTGAGCTGTAACTCACGAAAGCTCATGCTAAAATAAATTTGTTAGTCTTTAAGGTGCCACAAGTACTCCTGTTCTTTTTGCGGATACAGACTAACACGGCTGCTACTCTGAAACCACAAGATGATGATATTTCCCGATGACAGAATAACTCGTGGAGGAAGGAAGTCAGTGCAATCTGTCACAATGACAGGGAAATGGCATATTCACATTATAACTGTGAACTATATGGTGATGTGGACAGTGGCACTGACAATATACAAAGCAAGGGAAATTCTTAGTGTTGGCTGCACTGGATAGAACAATGACTAGGGTGAGGCTGGGAAAATATTAGAATTATAACTAATAAGTAGCATAGAATCCATCATAAGGTATCGCCCTCCAGAAACCTGAGCAGTACTTCTGAACAACCTAAAAAAGCCACTTCTCACTACAAGACACCCAGTGCATATTGGAACAGGACGAGCTGAGGTGGGGATGTTATTCAGTGCTGTGTGAATACCGATAGATGCCATTCAAATGACCCATAAATCACATGTTGAGTCTTAGTGTGTTTGTTGAAGGAGCTCCCAAACTCCGTGGATGTAATGAAAAGGATCAATTATAGTCAAAGAAAGTTATGTCACTGTTGCCTAAGCAGAGCCGGCTCAATGTGATAACTTCTGCTCTTTGAAAACATACCACTTCAAAAGTTCACTACAGAAAACCAGCCCTCAAATCACACACTTATGCTTCACATCTGCCTAACCTGCTGGAGCTGGGGTGGCTCAGAGTTGAAGACATTACATCACTGTACAAAGACCTTTAGATGGCATTATAGCTATTTCAAAGGGAAAGGCGGAGAATTAATTTCTTTCCTTTCCTGAGGACGACCCTGCCAGAAGCAGAAAGGTGCTTCTGAACTAAATATAGCGCAGAACGAAATGTTTTATATTCGTAATCTCTCTCCCCCTCCCTCCACTTTGTGCACCGTGTTTTTACTCTTGACATTTCTAATTCTTCTTATGGGGACTGGCAATGCTCTTTTTTACACACACACACACACACGCGCGCGTTCTCTGAAAGGTGCTTTCAATTTAAAGCTTTTCTGAGATCAGCTCTATTTTTTGGTGAAACTGCCACTAGTCTTTTTCCGACTGTTATTCGGGTTGTTTTCTCTCATTTTCCCCCTCTCTCCATCTTTGTTTTGAGCTTACCAAACAACATTTTATTTACCCTTCTATTGTCATGTCTAAAATCACTGGGCAAAACCCATCGTAACTGGCAAAGCGATATCCATTATTGAACCTCTGTGTCATGGGGACCCACTTCACTTAAGGCGATTCGCCCCTCAGATACACTGCCTCCATCCCAGAACAGTTACAGTGTAGAAGGATAGTGTCCATTTCTGTTGGTGCTCAATAAGGGTGTGACAAACAGAGGCTGTAGCTAGGCTATGTTGAATTAACACATCCTGGTCCTTCAAAATTCATCCTGTCCTGCAGGAAAGCACCCTCTTTTATAAAAAGTACTCAGTTATTTAATGGAATTAATCCTGGAGGACAAGGCATCACCCTCTTCTATTTAAAGCTTCTATCTTTGCTTCCTCTGTCCCATCACACGTGTAGAGGCATGCATTTGCCAATGAATACGTCATTAGATTTTCCCAAGTCACACGGGGCGGGGGGGAGGGGCAAATCTTGCTTGTTTATTTACATGAGTTGTGTCCTTTGGTTTACGTGAGACTGTATGGTGAGCATGATTTAACTAGGAGTACGGCTTTATGCGGCGTATAAGCAAAATGAACTCAGGGTGAGAATTTTTTTCAATACACTTATTTTTATTTGTCTTTAATTGAATTTTTTGAAATACAACTATAGATGGCCATCCAGTACTCTAGATGCTTATCCTGTTACATGAACATCACAACATAAACAAAGTACTTCTGGTAGCTATATCCGCCCTGGCCACATCAGCTCGAACAGCCTCAGTGAAGAGATTGGGGAGGGAGGGGAAGGCGCAAAAGAAATAAGATGAAATCCTCAACTTGAGAGACACAAGAGATTTCCCAAAATTCTGGACTGTACCAAAGAGACATCTCATTTTTTTCCCCATTTTGTAACAATTCTGCATGAATGGTCTGTCTTTTTTGTTGTTAAATCTGATCTCCTGGCCTCTTTCATCACTAACTGGAGGGATCGCAGATCAGCTTTCTTCAGTGAATTACGCTGTTACGCTTGACATTGTGAAACGAAAGACATCTCCCCGGATTCCCAAAGGTGAGAGTATTGACATTCTGTTTTCATCATGCAGTACAATGTGCATCTTCAAAGACAGACATGTGCTGCTTCTTTTTAAAAGATATTGTACGTCTGAAACACTCTCTGGGGATTGTTACAAAGCTCAGCTTCCAGAATTGTATACAATAAGAAGCGTGATCCTGGCCAACGAACAAACATGAAACACAACAAAGATAGTAAGTCTGATTGGACAGAAATGCACTTAAACTTAATGGAGTTATGCTGATTTACGCAAGGTGATGCTCTGGCCCAGCGTTGTTTGTTATATTTTTATTGACCTCTTGTTAGCCTGATGTCTAAGGAAATTATGTGATATTTAAACACTTCCTCCCCATGGTAGATGGACATGAAAGGCCTGAAGAGCAGGAGCAACCCCACTGCAGTAAATGCATGACTCAGCATGAATGCTAAATCAGGCCCTGCAGGGGAAAAACGTCTCACACAAAGTTGTTGGAAAAAGAAGATGCCACATGGTATGTTATGTGCGAAAAGACAGGACAGAGCAAAGCAACTTCTGCTCAGTCTTATGCCTCTGGATGGGAGAGGTGGCATTTCTAGTATGAATGTCTCAAGCTAGTTTGTTCCTTCCGCATGTCACGGTGCATTGCCCCGTGGGTAGGTTCCTGCAGCCTTATGAGAGAGTTTGGAACAAAATAGATAAAGAAAAGTAAATACTGTAGAACGCTATCTGATGAATGGAGCACAGTGGGAAAGACATATATTATATTTCTGATAAAGACTGTAAGAATTCTGACATTATGATTAAAAAAAATCAAATCCCATTATTATCTTAAAACGATCAGCTCCTGGTTCCCTACACATGATATCGTATTTTAGAGTGACATGATTCTGAAAGGGACTCAGTGATGAGAGATGTTTTATGGAATCTGAGAGAGAGAACATATTACACAAGAGAGGAGGCAAATGAAATAAATAAATAAATATTGCTATTCTTTCTTGTAAATGTAAAGCTTATTAACTGCTTTATGATCAAAGTCAGATACAGCTTCCAGGCACTGAATTACCTTTTCAGCTACTTTCAACCTTTAGCAAACAACCATAAAGATTTCATTGTGGTAGTAATGCAAACTTTGGCCACCTGACCCCATATTTGAGTCATGCGTTATTACAACATGTAGTAGTATTAAATGTTAACAGCCAGCTAACACATCTAATAACTCTAACTGTGTAAAATAGTCTCCAGATGGCTGTGTGTGTTTTCCAGAATGGGTTTGAGTTATCTTATTGGCCAAATAAGATCAATACGGCTTGCTGAATCGGGTGCTGAATCGGCTTATACTGTATCTAAATCAATTACACAAATAAACTTGAGGATTAATTGATTTTATTTAAATTAAGTAGATTTAAAAAAAAACTTATTTGAAGACACAACACAGCTGTGGCTGTATCTTCGTGGTGTTGGCAATGTTTAGTAAACAACTCCAGTCTTGGGTTTGTCAGGAGGAAAGGCAGTCTTTAATTTACTGTATAATCACTCAGATCAGTCTGCATCTGCTCAGGTTTTTGGAAATGTTTTAGTTCACCGTGAGTATGCTCTGAAGCTTAACATAAGCATTTCATTGTTCATATTACGTTATCTCATCTGAATAGTGACTCCCATGCTAGTAACTTGATTCTTGTCCTTACAGTTAAATCACTGTCTCCATTGGCAATACCATCATTCTCCTACTTCTTCAGTGTCCTGGGTCTTGCCCACTTACTCAGCGTCTAACTTAATTCCATATTTGGAGTTGGGAAGGAATTTTCCTCCGGATCAGGTTGGCAGAGACCCTGGTTTGTGGGTTGTTTTTTTTTTTGCCTTCCTCTGCAGCATGGGGTATGGGTAAAACTTGCAGGTTTAAACTAGTGTAAATTGTGGATTCTCTGTAACTTGAGTCTATAAAACCATGATTTGAGGATTTCAGTAACTCAGACAGAGGTTAGGGGTTTATTACAGCAGTGGGTGGGTGAGGTTCTGTGGCCTTCAATGTGCAGGAAGCCAGACTAGATGATCATGATGGTCCCTTCTGACCTTAAACTCCATGAATCTATAATCACTTCAGTGATTAAACCTGCATCCTCACTGCAAAGTGTGGGTGACTTACCAGCCCAAGCGAAACCAGAATCTGGCCTCTAATCCACACTGCCAGTCAGGCCAGACTGAAATCGCCACTAAACTCAGATGAGAGGTTTGTGTGTGAACAGGAGATGGGTAAGAAGCAAAGCCCAGATACCAGTAGGAGCTAACTCTCTGCAGTGAAATCCTACCCTAAATGTTTTCAGGAATGTTCCCATACATCAAAGCAATGTGAATTCCTGCGAGAAATTCCACACGGACTTCTGTGGGTTTGGAGTAGGATGCTGCTGTACAGTGTAGACATCCCTACCTCGTGTGTGACCTCTTAGTCGTGTCCCCACAAAACTCCTGGAGCCCCAACCCTAGAGGGTTAGCACGAAAGAACTTCTGAAGAAAAAACGGTCTTTGATACTTGGGCTTTTTCTCTCCCTACCTTCAGAGTGCCTGTTGTTTCCTCCGTGTGGAAAATGTAGGGGAGATATTCATATGAGCCTATGTTTGAATCAGCACTTCAAAGGCCGGCCCAATGCTTATCCTGCAGGTACCTCATCGACCCACTAGCTATGTGATCACTTCCAATTTAGCCCAACATTAGCAGCACTGTCAGGCTTTTTCAAATCTGCACACACAGCTTTGTCCTGCCCTGAAAGTCTCTTGGGCATCCATAAAGAGCTTGAGTGGGTTGGTGCTTCAGCTGTTCTGATGAATTGCTGAGCCAGTGCATCTTAACTGTGGTCGAATAGATGCATTTGCCACACAATGCTTTTGCCCACCTTCATATGTTTTCAGTGTTTAAGAACAAGATTGGGAGCCAGGGATAAGCAAATCTGAGCAGCATGCACAACATGATACTGTATTGTGGGTTCCTTTTGTAGGTTTCATATTAGCCACCACAAAAAAAAGGGGGGGGTCTGGGATGAAAGTAATTGGGATCAGGGATCAAAGGAGTAAGGATCACATTGAACAACTGGCATGCGTAGGCACGTTGACTTCTGTGTGATCTTTTTGAAAGCTCTTCCTATGTGTTACAGCCTAAATGTAGCTGTACCACCAGTAACATCTGCCTTATTTCCAATTACGTGCATCGTTATTCAGCTGGTACACACAGCAAAACTTACAGGATCTTGGATAGTGTTTTCTCCTCTCAGACCATGTATGAGTTATCCACTTCCCCTTCCTCTATGACACTGTGGGTGTGAAACAGCCTTTTAGAGGAAGGAGTTCCTAAGGGAAAACCTTTGCTTTTGCTAGAGGTCACATATTAGTGGATGCTTTTGGACACTGAAACTGCCTGAAAACTCTTGCTCTGCTGTTAGTGCTTTTCTGACACATTTCCAATATTGCCTAGGGGTCAGTTCTGAAGGCTGCTGGCTTCTCTCTTTAACCCCTGCCCAATTTGAGAATTTAGTGTGTTGTGTCTTTGCCATCTTTTGTAGTGGTTGGTCTGAAACATGCTCACCTGTAACACATTGTTGTATATATCGTATTGTAAAAGCACCTTGCTGGTTTGGGGCCTATGGGGGTAGAGGATGCTCACCAGACTGCTTATCACCTGGCAGGATCAAGTCCCTGATGCTCCCATACTTCTAGAGAGATCTTTGGTATCATCTACAGATAATGGAATGCTCTAGCATACGGCTTAATGGGATCAGACAGCTTAAATCACAGTAAGGTGACGATGAATATGTTTGGAATAATAAATGACTCTTGAACCGCAAGATGCATCTAGCATGAGTCATGGGATGGACTACTGCTCTCTCTATTTATACTTTCAGTTCATTCTGTTATCTTTAACAACAAAATGTTTGGAAATATGTCAAGATCTGATTTTAAGAAATCAATCTGCTTTCTTTTATTTAAACTTTCACCTTTCTTCTCATCTGACTCCCTATCTGACCAGTAAAATAATAATCATAAATAACAATTATTTAAACATAGAGGGTACATGAAATTTGAAATGAAAAAGAGGAAAAACAAAGAAAGGGAATTCACAAGGAAAACCATGGTGAAAATGGTATAAGATGGCAAAGCTGAGCTCTTTAAAGACTATGTAAATGTTACAGGAAGTGAGGGACTGCAGTGAATTTGCCACTGTCGATACCCATTGCATATTTTTATTTTACTGCAAATATTAATGTTATGATAATATAGTGACACAGCCTTTAACCTCAAAATTAACTTTCCAAATCTGTAGCTTTATGTAAATTCATATGAATCTATCTTGTTAAATTTCACATTTCCATATCGGCAATAATGTTGTCATTTCCTTAGTTTTAGGTTAGATATCCATTTGTTTTCTTGCCATCTGTTCTACTTTAAAAACGCACCTCAGCTATGTTATATCTTCATTGAATGGATGGTGGGTTGGCACAGTAATGCACCAGCCACTGACTCCCTGGTTTGATCTGGCAACGCTGTTGCACAGCGAGGTAATTGTAGCTAGAGGAATAGTCAAAAAAGGGACAGAACCCCCAATAAATAATCACAGGGCTGGTCTTCACTAGGGTGGGGGGGGATCGATCTAAGATACGCAACTTCAGCTACGTGAATAGCGTAGCTGAAGTCGAAGTATCTTAGATCGATTTACCTCTCGTACTCATGGCGCGGGATCGACGTCCGCGGCTCCCCCTGTCGACTCCGCTACTGCCGTTCGCGCTGGTGGAGTTCCAGAGTCGACAGGAGCGCTTTCGGGGATCGATATATCACGTCTAGATGAGACGCGATATATCAATCCCCGAGAAATCGATCACTACCCGCCGATATGGCGGGTAGTCTAGACGTACCCACAGAGGACAAGATCTTGATCTCACCTGAATAAGGGCAGCAGGAAGTCCCACAAAACCTTAGAGATGTTGTTTAGCATTTCAAATAACACTGTCTTTTAAAACAGAAAAATGGCCATACTGGTCAGACCAATGATCCCTCTAGCCCAGTGTCCCGTCTTCTGGCACTGGCCAGTGCCAGATGCTTCTGTGGGAATGAACAGAACAGGACAATTATCAAGTGATCCATCCGATCGTCCAGTCCCAGCTTCTGGCAGTCAGAGGTTTAGGGACACCCAAAGCATGGGGTTGCATTCCTCACCATCTTTGGCTAATAGCCATTGATGGACCTATCCTCCATGAACTTATCTAATTCTTTGAACCCAGTTATACTTTTGGATAAAAAGGTGTAAATAAAATATATTGGGCCAGTTTCTTGGCCCCAGCTGCTTTGCTTCAGGTGCACCAAGGAGCTGGAAAGTTGCCCTCAGCTGAGCTGCCCTCTGTTAGCTGAGAATTCCCCTGAAAAACAGGAATCCTTGAGTAGTGTAGAGACAGTATAGCCGACTCTATGCTGTCTGCTCCTCAATGGGTGAAAAATGACCATAGGAGGTAGGGTAGAACACATGATTTTCCACCTGATTCTCAGCCAGTGCAGGGTCATAATGGGAATTCTGTAGCAGGGTAACATGGAACAGCCCCTTAGCCTGTTTTATGTACACTGGCTCAAGTCTGTGGGAGTTAAAAGGTGGCTTAAAGCACCCTGATCACTCCAGCTGTGCTGAGAACTGAGGATCTGGCTTGCTATTCTTAAGATTAAGATTTATGCCCAACTCTATAGCATCATAAATGTACACAGTGTGCATTATACATGTTCAATTCTTTCTTTATTTTTTTTCTGGTGAAATACATGTTTGGAAAGTCAAAGTGAATTATTATTTTCAGAATTGGAATCAGAGCTTAAAAAATAATGCCTCCCTGACTGTAATATAACAGCAGACTCATAACACAGCAGTGACAGGAGGCAGTCCCTGGAGCCTGGCTTTTTGTTCATTGCAGTAAAACTCTTAGTATTGCCAATGGCAGAGGCAATAAAATATTGAAGATACAGTATCAGCAAATCTGAGAAATGAAAATACCCAGCAAAAGAAGAGAGGGTTTAAAATATGTTTGCTCTTTTCCCTGTGCTTTGAAGTTCAAGTCTGCTTTGACACAGTTCTTTCTGGGTAACAGCATTTACATTTTGCAAAAAGACTATTCCTGACCCATATTTTATTTTTCAGGCAGGAGCAATTTGGAAATGGTAATTGTTATTGGAACAGCAGGGGTCAATACTGAAGGTGTTTAATTTCTGATTTCTGTCATTTCTGCAGTGATTGAGGATTGAAGGCTGCTGGAACGTGCATATGTCTTTTCTATGCAATTTGCAGTGGATATTGTCTTTGTAGCATTCATTAAAATGTAACACTTCTAGGTAACCATTAGAGCTGGCTGAAAATTTTTGAATGGAATGTTGATTTATTGAAATTGAATCATTCTGTGGGAATCTGTTCATTTTTTGATGAAATCCAGTCTGGGGAAAAAACTGAAATGAAGTGCTTTGGAAGGTTTTGATTTTTCACTTTGAAACCACTTTTCATTTAGAATTTTATTTTATATTATAACTAAAATACAGTCGAATTCAAAATGAAACATTTTGAGTTTATCTAAATGATGTTTCTCTTGATGGAACCAAAGGCTGGGTTTGTTTTGTGTTTTTTTGAAAATTTCATTTCACAGGAAATTCAATATTTTATTGGTGTTCTTTCTGATTCAGCTTGAATGAACACAGAGTTTGAAATCATAGAATTTCCTGCGAAATAGAAATTCTTGTGCTCACACATTTCTAGTAATGTCAGGGGGGAGGGGCTGTAACGGGCAGTTTGACCTAGTGGTTGAAGCCAGGGGGGTGGCGTCTGTTGGCAGTCACACCAAAGGTCAAAGCCAGAGTTGGAAGCCAGAAGTCACATCCAGGGTCCAGCTGGAGTCAGTAACTGGAGTAGGGTGAGGAAGCAGGAACCAGGCAAAAGAGGAAGAACTAAGAACAAAGAACCAGGTGGGGTAATAGAAGCAAGGAGCAGCAATTAGGTGAAGAGGCAAGAACGTGATTTGAGGGGTCTGGGTCACTGCAGCCTAGTAATTAGCTGCTCAGAAAAGGTGTGGGACAGGAACAGAGAACTTTATAACTGTTGGTGTCCAATCAACAGTCTGCTGCTAGTGAGGTGGCCCTGCTGAGTCAGCAAGTGTAGCCTGTGGTGGCGGGGCATTAGCAGCTTTTCCCCCATCTGACCCTGCAGTGTGGTGGTACAGAGGACAAGGGTCTCACGCGACAGGACTGGGTTTGAAACCAGTGGTGCCTGATGTGTAATCACCTTGCTTGTATCACCAGAATCCTGCTACAAGAGCTATTTTGTCTTTGTATGATACATTTTGCTAACTGCTCAGCTTTTCCTCCGTGTCTAGAGCTCCAGATATTGGGTGAAATGCTGACCTTACTGAAGTTACTGAGGCCAGGGTTACACTATTTTTATGAAAAATCACAAAATAGCATAAAAATCCAAAATCTTACCCATGCCAATAATTTATTTTAAAGATATTGATTTCAGGATGTTTATTTTTCATCATTGCTAAGAAGTCCTATAAAATTAGTACAAAATTATAACCTTCCTATGGTTTTCTTGATCTAGTCTACATAACTTATTAGATAATTATCTTTCTCTATAGAATACTATAGGACAGTTAAAAAAAACCCAGAGGATCTGATTCACTATTAAAATCTGTTGGTTTTTATAATAATTTGATAGGACCTTATTCAATGTTTATACATCTTATTGGTTATATTCACATAGAATTTAATAGGACTTATCCATTGGCATAATAAATAGCAAGGGCTGGGATTTACAGAAGTGTCTAGGAGAATTTAAGTACCCACAACCCACTGGAGCTCAATAGAAGGTGTATGCCTGACTCCTTTGGGTCCTTTGAAACTCCCAGTCATAGTCTCCAGAATGTGTTTCTTCTCTTCTGAACCAGTACCAGATAGAAATGGGTTTTAGTCACAAAGTTTGGGTGCAGACTTGGATCCAAATCTGAATGTCCCAGATGTTCAGGTTCATTTTTATGAGACGGACCCAAGTTACGCAGTTGAGATCTAGATCCATCCTTCCGCCAACTCTGGGGTGTTTGCATGTACAGTTCCAGTTGTGGCATGTCCTTAGTACTGAGCAATTTGAAAATGAGGGAATCTGTGAGGCAGATAAAGAAGAAAACTCTTCCTCCAGCGTCCCATGAATCAATCTTGGAAGTTGAGCTAGACAAATTTACACTGGAAATAAGATGTACGTTTTGAACAGTGAGAATAATTAACCATTAGAACAGGAACAGTTGTGATGGATTCTCCATCACTGGTACTTTTAAAATTAATATTGGATGTTTATATGCTGTAGTTCAGAGGATTTATTTTGGGGAAGTCTGTGGACTGTGTTATGCAGGAGGACAGACTAGATGATCACAGTGGTCCCTTCTGGCCTTAGAATCTCTGAATCCCATCTAGTCTAGGATCCTGCTATAATCAGTATTAAAACCATTGACATTTTATATGGTTTTGTTTTTACATGTCTCCTGTGCCTGCATACTGTTAAGCTTCCAAAAAAAGCTCATATTCATTGGGAGGGGCAAAAAACCCTCCAAAACCCAGCTTGATCCAGCAAGCTCAGCTCTCAAAGGCAATGTCTTCCTACAGCTACAATATTCCCACAAAGGTTTAGGGATTGCACATTTTGTAATGATTTGTCCAATACTCAAAAGTGCTTCATTACTTTTTTGGTGCCTCATTGAGATATTTATCACTGACCTCCTACAGCTGATACATTTTCACATTGCAAAGGTAGTTTTTCTAGGGCAGGGTTTTGATTTCTGAAGCTTACACTGCTCTTGCTGAAACTTCTTGCTAATATGCTAACTTTTCAATGGAATAGCTTGTGAATAAAATTGATAGTGGCTCTGAAAAGCATCCAGAGCTATGTTTCTCGGCATTGGATGTAATTCAGGTATTGTGTATTTAGCAGAATATTTTTAAAGGAATTCTGAATGTATTGCATAAGAAAGATATCAGTTTGAGAACCCAGGAGGCTGAAGTCCTATATTTACACTGGGACAGGTCCATCACAGGCAAGGACACTTCTGGATGGTTACTCAATAATGACCCAGTCCTGGAAGGATGCTGAGCACCCTTAAATCCCATTGACTTTAAAGTGAGTTAAGGGTGAGCAGCATTGTTACAGTAACCAACTGTACGCTCACTACTCTTCTGAGAGTGGACCCAATCACTTGGTCCCACATGCTTCCAAGCCAACTGGCTCTGGGTAGAACCTAGTCACTGTCTGTAGCTCTGGAACTCCAAAGACACATTCAGGCGCAGACATCTTGTCTGATGCCCTTTCTTGGGATGTGGGACACCACAGTTCAGACTCCCTAGACCCTGGAACCAGTGCCTCTGAACTGCTAAGCTCTCGTGCTTCCTCAGAGCTTCTCCAAGGCTGGGGCCACTCTGGATTTCCTCATTTAACCCCATCAGAGACAAGGAACACTGGCTTAGCAAAGGAGTTTCTTAACCACATTGATGTCACTCTTAAAATACTTGAGTTAAAGACCTCTAAAAGTAACAAAAGTCCTGAGACATCCCCCACCACACCCCCAGTTTGAGCTCATCCCTCTTAGGAGTCTGAGGTTTATCAGAGTTTCAGGCTGGGCAGAGTCCATCCTGCCCTCTCTCTCCTGCAAGTCCTTTTTACATGAGAAGATCAGCCCCCTGCAAACAGCAGAACCCTGCTCTTGAACAGGCCTCTTTCTCTGTGCCATGTGCTCAGATAGAGAAGCTCTGGATCCACCAGGCCTGTTTGCCTCTCCAACTTCCCCACCTGCAGCCCCTGTGTACAAAGACCATTGGTCCATGGGGGTGGACCAGTCACTGAGAGTCATTCAGAGCTCCAGATTGTGCTCACAAGGAGCTTTCAATGAGGTATCAAATACCTTTCCTGGGCAGGGCAGCTGTCTGGAACACAGTTACAAAAGGCTGCCCTTTTGCAAGATTTGTGCAGACTCAATGCCAATATTTCAAAAACAACACAACACAGAGTTCATCGTTTGGTACTGTCATGTCCCACTCTGCCACAAGCACTTCTTGGAGGCATTCTGCATCTTCCAGATTTGGGCCCTTTTACCCCAATTAATCAAAACCACATGCTCAAATGTAAGCCCATGCTTAAAGAAGAGCATATATTTAAATATTCTGCTGAACTGGGGACTCACTAAGTAAATGTGTTTCCTCTGAATAAGTATGGAAACATATCCCAGCAAGATGTTTGGTGTTGGCCCTTCATGGGGAGGGATAGCTCAGTGGTTTAAGCATTGGCCTGCTAAACCCAGGGTTGTCAGTTCAGTCCTTAAGGAGGCCATTTGGGGCAAAAATCTGTCTGGGACTTGGTCCTGCTTTGAGGTCCCTTCCAACCCTGATATTCTATGATAAAACCAAGATCTTCAGAGAAGGGCAACTACAATGATTAGGGGTTTGGAACAGGTCCCATATGAGGAGAAATTAAAGAGGCTAGGACTTTTCAGCTTGGAAAAGAGGAGACTAAGGGGGGATATGATAGTGGTATATAAAATCATGAGTGGTGTGGAGAAAGTGAATAAGGAAAAGTTATTTACTTGTTCCCATAATATAAGAACTAGGGGCCACCAAATGAAATTAATGGGCAGCAGGTTTAAAACAAATAAAAGGAAGTTCTTCTTCACACAGCGCACAGTCAACCTGTGGAACTCCTTGCCTGAGGAGGTTGTGAAGGCTAGGACTATAACAGGGTTTAAAAGAGAACTAGATAAATTCATGGAGGTTCAGTCCAGTAATGGCTATTAGCCAAGATGGGTAAGGAATGGTGTCCCTAGCCTCTGTTTGTCGGAGGGTGGAGATGGATGGCAGGAGAGAGATCACTTGATCATTACCTGTAGGTTCACTCCCTCTGGGGCACCTGGCATTGGTCACTGTCAGTAGACAGGATACTGGACTGGATGGACCTTTGGTCTGACCCAGTATGGCCATTCTTATGTTCTTATCTTCACCCCTTTTGACCATTAAAGATCTGATATCACTTTTCATAACAAGTAAGGATGTTAATGCCAAGTGCCTGGCAAAATCCCAATTCAGATAATGAATTACCTGAAAATTCTCTGTCCCTGATCCAGCTGAATACAGTACAATTTGTCCCAAGTTTGTGTTTTGTACAGGGTTATATTGCTCCTAAGTAGTAGTCTTGTTTTTATTAGTTACACAGCTGCAGGATGTCCATAGTACATGAAATGATATTTATCTATCCCAACCCATGCCTCCCTCAAACATGTGTCATGGGTTTTTAATTAATGTTTGCAAAGCGTTTTGAGATCTCAGCTGAAAAGCACAAGGTAGAGGTGCAAAATTGTATTAAGTCGTAGGATTTTATTATCATTAGTTTAATCAAGGATTTCTAAAAAAGATCAATTTATGGCAGCTGCAATGGTGCTGGGTTCCCACATTCACTAATATGACGGGGCAGGAGACCATTACAGTGCGGCTGTCTGTTTTTGTGGGGCACAAGAGGGTGCTAGCACTGCCCACTACAATGAGCACCTCAAACAGGGGATTGTCCACACCGTTTGCCCCCGTCCTTCCCTGGAGGCTACACCTTGACATGGTGGGAAGTTTAGCATGTTCCAATGACCCCAAGAGCTATGCCGGTGAGAGTTTTAACTCCTGGTAAGGCCACCCAAACTGGATATGTCAGAAGGTAAGGACCAGAGTAAAAGCAGCCCACTGGTTCTCTGGTTTGGGGGATTGAGTGATAGGCCAACAACCTATCCTCGTAAAGAAGTGAAGTTAGAAATGCAACAAGACAGCTATTCCAGAAAACAACACAATAGACAGAGATGATGGAGCTTTGATTGTGCCCTAAGTGAAGTCTGATGGTCCAGGAAGGATTCAGATCCAGAGGTCTCCTGTGCTCTAGCTGGTTCCAGTGGCCCAGAACCAGGGGAGCAGCAAGGTACATCTTTTCAAAAGCTTTAGTGAGAGCTACATTAGTAAAGACGGCTCCCTGCCCATGACCTGACAGGAACGGGTGGGGAGAAGGCAGGGTCATTGCTCCACTTCTGCCATCATTGATCAGCAAAGCTGCCCATCTTGGTGGGGAGCACATACTTCACCCTTCTACAAAGCTTTGCAAATGGGGTGCTGCCTGTGAACAGCTCTGGGAGGCAATGTACATTCTTGAGGCATGGCATCTTCCCAGTACTTAGCCTTCTGCTGAGACAGTGTGGCTCTACACCACAACATGGAACGGTAATTAACTCTTACTATGTGGCCCACAGGGTTAGAGTAGTCAGTGTCTTCTCCACTCCAGCAAAATCAACTCCTACTCCAGCCAAAATTCCTTGTTCCTGCATCTCCCGCCATATGTTTAAAGACGGACATTATAGATCATGTTTCCTTAATTTCTCCTTCATACGCAGCCTCTGTATGTCTGTGCTTGCTCATTCCTTCAAATGATCGCACAATGACTTTATAAGTCCACATAGAAATATATGGTCAATCCATTGCATATGCAAGACCTTGGTGAACTAGTCACAGTGATCAATTTATTCATTGCATTTATCCATTCACTTTCTGCCCTAAGTTGTGTATGACCAGATCACCTCTTCCACAGTGTTGTTCATCTTGCAAAATTACATGTGATCAAAATGTGATAAAAATTCTGCCTATGGATTGCTCCCTAGCTATTTGCTTTGAATTTTTTTTTATTTTGATTCCATAGGTCAGATGATATATTTTTGTTCTCTGATGATCAGAGTGCAAGTACTAGAACTATTTGTGTGTATGTCTGAATTCTCATGAATAGGAATGAAAAATGTTAGCTTTCCACAATGTATTTGAATGTCTTAGGGAGCAGTCCTGCCAGTAAACTTGTTCATTAGAGTATTTCTAGAAAAGAGACCCCTAAATTCCAATTAATGTGTGTGGTTACTATTTGTAGTACTCATTCAATCATGTACAGTTTTGCAGCCTATGAAGTTCTTTTTCCATAATATTCATTTTCCTACCTTGAGGAAGATTTGAATGTATCAGAGACAAGATCTTGGATGAACTACAGTTTGGGTAAAGTAATTTTCCCTCCAATTTGTAGCAATTCCACTAGAGTGTATTTATACAAAGGAGCAAGATGATGAATAAAATATTTTAAAAAATCAAAAAGGTCTGAGAGAAACAAACTCTTAGAACAAATATGTTATTTGACCTGGACCAAGCAACAATTCTGCAAACAGAAGACTCAGATCTTGTAATTGCACCTCCATTTTTACTCATTCCTTATGCAGGCCATTGACTTACATTTTGCCAGAGTAAAGATTTAAGTATAATGCAATGGGCCAAATCCGGAGGAGACGGTTCTAGTAGCAGTAATATTTAACTGAGATTTGGATAATTCAGGGGACCTCAGTGGAGATGTTAATATGGGTCAGCTTGGCAAGAAGGAGATATATGGTGCAGCTTTTAAATATAATTAAAGTGAAATCCAAAAGGAGGAGGTGTTATGGGGAAATATGGCTGCAGACTTTTCAGAAAAGCATATTTTGGAAGAATGCAGGAAGTGTTGCATAAAATCAGATTAGAAAAAGCAATGGAGGGAAAGGATGCAGAAGAGAAATGGGAAGTGTTCAAAGCTAAATTAATTTGTGCCCAAGAGTAATAGTGGCCATCTGGCAATACATACAGAATCTGTACACTGGGAGAAGGGAAACAACTGTTTGGATGCAAAAAGAAAGTGCAAAAATCAAAAGTGAGGAATAACTATATACAGGATAAGGACAATCAGAGGGGCTCTGGGAAGGTGACAATAAAATGAAGTACAGTAAAGCTGAATGAAGTATGAAGAAGAAAGGAAAGAGTTGTACTAAGACGAGGTTAATATGACACTTGGAAGCACGTGCAGCGTGAGAGCTCATTGGGAGAGAGCACGGCCTCTAAAGAACAGCACAGGTCATTTGTTTCATTTAAACATCAGACATTGCCAAACATAAGGGCCAAATCACCACCTCCTTTGGTAAAATATGAGAGAGGGAGAAAATTCCCTATGAGGAGGCAGGGTTTGGTTCCCCAGCCTCACTGACATGGAAATGAGCTGTGATTCTGACCAAGAGGATCCCTATGAACCTGCATAGATTTTGGGGGATTGGCAAGGGGCCAGTTGAAAACATTTTATTGCAACCGTTTTCCAACAGAAAATGCTGGTTTGACAAAACCGATCCTTTCTTAAATCACTTTTTGAATGGAAAGTTTCATTTCAAAACTACTCTTTTGTTTAGCAATTCACTTTTTTGTATAAAAATATTAAAGAAATTTTAAAATGGTAGAAATCAATATGAAGTATTTTGAATGTATCAAAATGAAATGTTTTGATTGACCCAAAATAAAAAAAAATCTGAATTTAATTTCACAAACAATTTAAAAATGTTGGCATTTTGTCCCAGTTTGGGATGAAAATATTCAATATCTTTTTTTTCCATGATGGAAAATCCATTTCTAACTAACTCTAGAGGCCAGTGCTATCCATGCTTAGGGCCTGCGACTCCATGCCAACTCCATCCTCTCGGCAGCCCCTGTCTTCTACTCCCTGAAGATTCCAAGACTGTGGACTGCCCCAAGGAGTCCTAAAAATGAGAGAGTGCCTCAGAGGTAGTTGGTTCCCTTCCCCAAAGGAGAGGGACATCCATGCCTTGGGTCATAATATGGCACTCTTTAATTAGCTTTGTAGGAAGGATGGTAAACCAAAACAGGGCAAGCAGCATGAAAAACATGAAAGGAAATTAGCATCCTCTGAAGACAAAAAATTGGCATGCCTCAAGCATCAGCTGAGATCAATCTAGAATTGTGAAGAAAATGACAAAAGACGTGTGCATGAGCTAAGAGAAGAGATGGAAATGCTACTTCCATAAGATGGAACATAGTGGAACATCTCTAGGTAAAACAAAACCGTGAAAATACCAGTTTTTGCAGGCAAAGTGAAAACTGGCAGTTCCCCAAAGCCCTAGTGAGGAGACATCCTGTTACTAGAAATTAATGAAGTATCTTTGAAATATCCTGTGCAATGCTTGCCAGCTTGAAAATTCTGTTAGTAGGTCTAAGTCTTAGACATCTTGTAGAGTCATTTTTCAGCACCAGATCTTCAGGTAGGTCGGAAATACACAAGGTGCAATCAAATGGCTTAGACTTCCTTTACAATGGCCAGCCTGATCCTAGTCCTGCTTTCTTTGTTTATCATTCCCTCTGCACCGTCAGAGTTCTGTGTATGCCACCTCTTTTACTAAAGCCTGTAAGGACATAAGAATTTGAAGACATAGCCCAAGATCAACATGGTATAGGGGTGCTCTGATCTTTTCACTGACCATGCCCTTTCCCCCTAACTATGGCCGCTGCAGGAAAGGTTGTATAAACCCCTTCATCAGCCATTCACCACTGCAGTGTCACCCTTGCTGTATGGTGATTCGACCTGGACAGTGTAGGAAAGTTTACTGTCAAAACCCTGTGGCAGTGCAGTGCAAAGCATCTGCATTATCCTGAGGATCTGGCCCTTAGGATGTAAGGGATTGATTTGATGGGACTTAAGCACATGCTTCATTTTAAGCACTGGCATAAAAGTGGTTTGTTGAATAGAGATGGACTTCACCCTATTCTTAAAGGTAAGTAGGTGCTTCATTTCTTCCTGAATTGAGGCCTAAGACAACATAACGAAATTTTGACTTTAATCTCTTTATCTATTCGTAATGGTTTGCAAGGCTACAGCATTACAGTGGGAAAGAGAGCATCAATAAAATAACTGAGATGTAAGCACACATTTTTAAAAACAGAGAGGATATAATCTCAGGACTGGTCTACACACGAAACTTATATTGGCATAGCTACTTCTCTCAGGGGTGTGGAAAAATCCACACTTCTGAGAGACACGGCTGCATGGACCTAACCGCCAGAGTAGACAGCACTAGGTCAATGGAAGAATCCTTCTGTCGACCTAGCTACCACCTTTTGGGAAGGTCGATTACCTACAGGCAATAGGAGAAATCTGTTACCATAGTGAGTGTCTACATTGAAGCATTACAGTGGCGCAGCTGAATGGCTGCAGCTGAGCCACTGTAGTATTTTAAACATAGGTGTAGCTTCAGGAAATGTCTCACACAACAAAAGAGCTACACAGTGCTCACCACCATAAACTGAAGTTAAAAAGAACTTCAAAGGAATCTAGGTACATAGTCAGAACCACCAAGAGATGTATAGAAATACCATTACCAATACTAGCAAGAGACACTATTAGAAGTCCTTATAAAAAGGAGTTGGGTTTGTCATTTGAGGAAGAGGTGTTATGGAGTAAATCAGTAAGTCTAAGAAAGGGATCGGATTTGCCTCTTTCCATTTTAAAATTCAGAATGTATCATGAATTGCTTTCTCATGAACTTGTAAGTAAAGTGAATACATGTTTTCTTGTTCTTTATTTTAACTTAAACATATAGCTGGTATTGAATCCCTTGTTTTAAAAAAAATCAACATCATTTATTTGTGTACCAGAATGTATTTTGGTCAAATGCTATATCCCCCCTTTACACGGGACATAGAGAAATACTCCTTTGTTGACATGAAAGAATGGCTTTCCTTTTTTTTACATGAAGAATTTGTGCAAAATCTGATTATCATATAAATTGCTTTCAAAATAAAAGTGGGTTAAAAGAAATAGCTGCTTTTCAGACTAGCCCCTTTGCTCTTTGTGTCTTGTTAAATGAATCCATCACTCTGACTCTTCCCTACTGCTCTTCTAATTTAAGATGACCCCTTGCTTCTGGACCAAGTTCATGCTGGTGGATAACAGACTGTGCTAGCCTTGATAAAGTTATTACAATATTGCTCACTGATGGCAGCAGTTGAAGAAACTACACTAAAGTGAAACACAAGTGGTATAAACACTTGGTAAGATCATTGAAGTGAATGGGACTGCTCTTGAATACAGTGGTTGCAGGCCTGGGTATACAGAGAATAATGAAAAATGAATTTGATCTACTATATTGCTAAATGAGAGGACCCGTCTTTCAGATGGAATAATATTGTATCAGATTATACAGCCAATGGTGATTACTATTCATGAATAGGTTTGTAAGATGTCATATCCAGTTGTTCCAGAGAATGGATAATTCATAGAACTGGTAAGGTAATATATTGTCTTTCATACTAGTTCAAAATGGGTCCATACCGGTAACAATTAAAAGTATTTACTGTAATTTCCCTCTGTACTCATTAATATGGGTTTTTGAACATTTAAAGAATGTATGAAGCACTATAGCAGGCCTACGTGCTTACACTTAGTCGCCTATAATAGTATGATTAGAACCGTTGGTTATATGATTTGTCACATTTATTGAATTGATGTCATTTCAGCTGCTTTTGATGTTTCAATTATTTGAAATTAATTCTGTGTGTATTTGAAGTAAGGGTTGAGTCAAGGTCACAAGTAACTTTAAATAAATCTCTAGGCAACGGGTGGCTGCAATGAAGAGATTGTTAGACTCTTTGCTCGTATTGATGGAAACCCTTGGGAATCTCTGCTTAACTTTCATTTGTATTCTGGCCAGTATCATTTATGTCAGAAGTAAAAGAGCTGAACAGTTTGATTTGAATGTTGACTAATGGAGAGTACGAAGAGCTCTGAGAAACAGCTGAAAAAAATTCAGCTGCAAAAATGCAGCAAAAGTTTACTGTAATTTTTTTAGTGTCCTGTTGCCACATTTTATTTAATCTTTTCTCTTTCTCGGGGCATCTCTTGGTGTATGTGGATAGTTCCCCTTAACTTTTAATGGACCAAATGTTCAGCCTTTGGTGTCTAAAGTTATAAGAACATAAGAATGGCCAAACTGGCTAAGACCAAAGGTCCATCTAGTCCAGTATCCTGTCTTCCGACAGTGGCCAATGCCAGGTACCCCCAGAGGGAATGAACAGACAAGGTAATCATCAAGTGATACATCCCCTGTCACCCATTCCCAGCTTCAGGCAAACAGAGGCGAGGGACACCATCCCCTAAGTTAGGCCCCTAAATCCATTTCAGGCACTTTCCCCTACTGCCTCTCTTAGTAACTTTTGCAATATCTCTATTACCAAAATGACCATTAATTCAGCAGAGGTAAGTACGTTAACGCTGAGCTCACAGAGCTTCAATAATTTCCAAAAAGCCATGACTGGATTTTAGAGTCTCCACAAAGTGGTTGCTCAATGCTCTTCCAAGAGAGGCAAGTTTCTTACAACAAAATTCTGCAACTTCTAAAGTTGGCTTAATTGTTTTCTAGGTTTCTTATTGGAAGGGGATTAAGTTACAATGAACTAAGATCGCTTTACTCCTGAATGAAAGCATCCACATGGGGTGGCGTGAAAATGCGTTCACTTATGTACGTCGACTCTGATTTAGCTTTCTTGAGTGTTCCTGGGTAGACATGCCCTTAGAGAGTAAGTTTGTGTGTGTGGTGGTGTGTGCGGGGGGGAGGCAACAAGTCTTAGTCTATGTTGTGTGCAGTGCTAAGCACATTTTCAGCATTCAACTAATATATAACAAATAATAGAACAGTTGTAATAGCAGCAATAGGAGGCCTTTTGACTCTGCACCCTCTCACATACCCGGCAATAATGACTATTCCAATGTTGTGCACCCGGATTTTAAATTCAGATCATGTGAAATATGAAATAGACAAATCTTCATTTAACTCTGAGATCAATAAGGCTTAAGAAAAAGAGAGTAGAGTATTTTGTAATAGTCAAAAATATGGCTGCCTTAATTCTCATGCAAGTGTAATTATTACAATAACAAAATACAGATCAATATTAATTGAAACATTCAGAAGTTGCAGGATTTTGTGGTAGATGGCATGCTTGGCAAGTGCCACATACTGGCCTTCCAGTTTGCCACATTCCACCAACACTGCGATATGCTACAAGCCGGCAGTGGTGACCCTCAAACATATAAAATACTTCTCACTCCACTGAAATATATGCCATAGACCACAGATTTCTCCAACTCTTTCCCCCATGTCTTTCACAAGCAATTTTTCCATTCTATTGTATCCTTTACACATGGGGATCTGAAATAATTAAGTTCAATGGATAATATTGTCAATAATTTATTGGCTTCAGGTGAAAACTACATTTACCGAGAGCATAATCTGTTTTTTAATTTCTGGATACAAGTTCTCCAGCAAGATCCAAATGCCATCTCTGAGTGCTAGATACTGATTGATCTTGAATTTTTGACCTAGGTAAAAGAAGTGTGTAAAATACATGTGGATAGAGAACTTCCTATTTACATTATAATTGGAAAGGCTCATCGTGCCTTCTGAAGTATATACTCAATACATTGTCACCACATCTTCATTTTTCATGCAGTAGATTAGGAGAAAAAATGGCCATAAATAGTGAAACCACTCACTTGTTCATTCTAGGCTGAGTATTTTTCTGAAGATCTGGCAATATTTTCTGCTGATACGCAAATAAAAATGGCTGGCTTTAGGTTTGAGTCATTTTCCCAGCGAGCAGATTTGAAAAGTTATGAATAGGTTGAACTATCTATCACTTTGAAGAGGATTTATAACTGGTGATTCGGTCTTGGTAATTGTTATGGTTTTCATGCAGGCTGTTCTTCATCTGTGAAGATTTGATATTCAAATTGTTTCACCTGTTGGTTCGTGAAGATGAAAGCCAACTACTGGATGGCAGAAAATTAAAGTAATTGTGTTGGGGAAAAAAATCAAAGGACATAAGGCTCTGGAGATCTGACCTTTTTTCCCAGTAGAGAAAGTCGGTCTAAAGTGAATGACTGCTGTCTGTCTCTCAGATGTGTCTAGGTCTGAGAGGAGAGTATATCCCTGGTCAAATAAGTTCTATGTGTGATTTAAAATGCAATATTGGGTCTATATTTCAAGTAATCTGTGTAATCATATGGAGTCGATGCCCTTGTAACTATGACATACAACTCTCTGTCTGTGGGATATTTTGTATGTGACATTGTGTGCTTAGCAACAGGCAGATCTTCAGGGAAGTTCAGACTAGTCCGGCCAACTGTGTGCAGTATCTCCCCCTGAGATATATTCTTTCATACACCTCCCCCCCTATTTAGCACTATCTGACAATACAACCGCCTCCCTAAGGATAAAGCCATGGGGAAAGGCTGGTAAAGATGCTCTGGCTCTGTACACTGCCTGGCTGGTGGTCTGATGGGGAACATGAAAGACCTGCCATAAATATTGTGCAGATTCACTCTTGATAGGGCTGCCCAGAGCGAGGCATGTGGGGCACTTTGCCCCAGGCCCTGCAGGGGCCCCTACAAGAATATAGTATTCTATAGTATTGCAACTTTTTCTTATGGAAGGGGCCCCTGTAATTGTTTTGCCCCAGGCCCCCTGAATCCTCTGGGTAGCCCTGCTCTTGATAGGGCACAGCTCCCTACGGCTCAGTAAAGATCCCAACGCCACCCAGCATCCCTACGTTTACACTAGTCTCTGGGAACAGGATTGACTGGATTTCTCCCAGGTGCTTAGTTAGCAAATCTATCCCCATTCTAAACAGATCAACTCCAGGAGAGAGCTGACGAAAACCTCTTGTTAACCAATTAAATCCGTTCCAACATTGGAGGAGGGGGTGGGATGAAGAGGAGAAGGGGGTGGCTGGTGTCCTCTTTTAGGGCACTGCCTGGCTTGGAAGAGACCCTGATCTTCTTTCTCTGAGACTAGCACCGCTGCATGACCTAACTAATCACGGAGCTAGAGCAGCGATTGCATTCTGCGTGTAGGAAGACTTTCACCCCGGGTTTGTGAATGCAGCATAACTTCTAAAAGGATGTCGGTTTCTTTTGGACTAACTGAGGTTTCCCAGTAACAAGGAGCGGGCTTGGAGGGCGTTGAAAGGAGCCAGAGCAGAGGACAGGGGAGACGGGGGAGGTTTCCTTTGTGGCGAGGCATTGTTAATGAGAGACGCCTGGGACTCTGGAAGCGGAGCGGGGAGTCCGATTCCCTTTAGGGGGACCTTGATCTGGGTCGTTCCAGGCCAGGGCAGGTTCGCGAGGCGAGACTGAAGTTGTAGCAGATGCTTCCCTGGTGGGACCAAGGCGGGGAGGGAGCTTTTGGCGACAGTCGGGCGGGAGACGTACAGAGCCTCTCTCTGCCTGGCCCCCACCTGCTTGAATTAGCCCATGGGGCGCAGATGGGCTAGCAAACTTGCCGCGAAGGCTCCAGACGTGGGGAGGGAAGCCTGGCTATAAAGGCGTGCAGGAGATCGCCAGGGCTTGACCGGTGGGATCCTGAGCCAGTCCCCGCTCCCTGCTGCCCCAAGCCGGGGAGAGGGGGGATCCCGCCGCGTTGGGCTGGAGGTTCACTTTTCCACCGCGCATTATAGAGCATCAGGGGTGCGTGTGTGTGCTTGTGGGGGCGGGGGGGGATACAGGACGGGATCTGCTACCTCACTACCGGAGCAGCGGGCAAAAGAAAGCACCGGCCAGTCTGGCCCCAGGATCTTCCTCCAGTCAATGCATCCCTAATGTTCCCTGGGAAATTTCCCACCGCCCAGCGCCGGGGATGCTGCTCCGTCTCGGGAGCTCAGCTGACTCTTGCAGCACCGGGGACAGAGCAGCGGAGCCCGCCGGCTCCCCGCACAGCCGCTCCTGCCACTAACTAACCAGCGGCTCCCAGATCAGGTCCCAATTTCAGCACCATAGACAGCGCTTCACCGGCGGGACGGGCAACCATGCGGCTTCCTGGGACTGCAAACGCCTAGAGGGCAACGGACCGGGGCCCCTTTCGCTCCATGTAAGCTCCTGATTCTCTCCTGTGTAGGGGATCCGCGGCGGATGGTGGTTTTTAAGTAGGTGAAACTAAACTTGCCTCCTCCGATTATTCGCTCTGGCCCAAATCCCTGGCTCCCAGTTACGCCCAGAGAAGTATTTTGTGGATTGAAACTCTGCAAGGAAGCCCTGCGTGTAAATCGGGGGTGTTGGATTTCTGGCGATGTTAAAATGTCTGGGTGTCAGGTTAATTAGATATGTAGCATTGCTGCAACTCAATTGTAAATAGTCATTCAGTCCGTCATCGCTGGGCTTACCACGAGCGGCATGTTTTAGATCTGTCCCCCTGTCTCAGGTCTGTCCCCATGTCTCTGGGTTGAGCTCCATGGCTTTTCCATGTATGCTATGGGAAAGGGGACGCACCAAATGCCTGCTCTGCTTAATTGCGAGTAGCCCTGCTGGAGCTGGGCAGGCCTGGGGTGTCTAAAGATTGGGCTCCTTGCCTTTTTTTTTTCGAGATTTTAAATAACTGTTAAGTAACGTTGCCAGTTAAAGTAGGTTCAGTCCGTAAAACAAGAATCAAGGCTCTGTCTGAACAGAGCTGGAGACTTCGGGTCTGGAAGTAGGTAGAGTGGAATTGCTTGTGGTTGTAATCCAGGGTTATGCTGCCACCTGCTGGAGGGGAACTGGCCGCTGTTTTCAATAGTAAAATTTGTGAATGAACATGTATTCATATGGCATATTAGGGTTATGAGCTAAAGCTAATTCTGAGTGTTCTTCTACAGACGGGATAAATTGGACTCAGAAAATTATGTTCCGAGACCAGGATTAGGGTTACACAACCATTAATTTTGAGAACTATTATTTTACTCAACATTCAAAACACATGTTGGGCAAACACATTGTTTAACTGAGGCTAAAGAGAGAATAGAGAGGGAATAATGATTTGTACTTTACAATACAGAAAACTTTCACACGAGCCTGTCAAAATATAGACAATATAAGAGTAACTGAGGTTCCAAATAGCATATTGGTACAAATACCCATCACATATTTTAGGAATCATTTCAATATGTATTTCCTTTAGTCATCCTTAGAGTTCTATATGTAAAAAACAGAACAGTAGATATAAGGATCAAAGAAAATGAAAAAGAAATGAATGCAGGGAGGAATCAATTCCATTATTTTTAATTATCTTTTACTCTAAAAATAATGTGTCTAGCTTTGGGTAGGATTGGATTATAAATATTTGAGGGTTAGCTATATTAATTGAAACCGGTGGGTTCCTTAAAAGTATAATTTATCCCCCCACACTTTCTAATTCAGTACTATGCCTTTAAGCCTTGATTCTGCTAAGAAATACGTTGTCTCCCCTTTTCCCCTTTTCTTTTAAATAAATTAAACATATAAAATTCTGCAGACAAATATTTTGGCAAAGAGCTTTTTTTTCCTGTCTTCTTTTCATTGCAGTCATTTCTTTATTGATTCACATCTGTAGAGTCTCATTTCCTTAATTTTTGTTCATAGTTGCAATGTTTTGAGTAGTAACATTTTAGTTTGTGTTTTTAATAGAACACAATAGTGCATCAGTTGTATAGAGACAGAGGGTGAACATTTTAAATAGGCCTATGGGAGTTTTAATGGGATTGTAGTGCCTATTTTTCCTGAATCCCTCTGAAAATAGCTGAAATCATTGCAGGAAAAGAGAGATAGTGAGTAAGGGGCTGATCCTGCAGTTCTTCACTCCCATTACATCCCCAACTTGAATTTCATTTTTGCCTAAACGAGGATTACAGGATGAGGCCCCAGAGCATAAAAGGTGCTTTTGAAAATGTCACCCAAGAAACAGACTCCTAAATTGCATTTTCAAAAATTATTTGGGCACTTAGTCAAAGATCTTTAAAGGTATTTAGGTGCCTAATTCCCACTGATATTTGGAGTTAGGAGCATGAATTACCTTTGAGGATCTGGGCTGTAGGATCTTGTCTCATTGAAAGTTAATGGGAATTAGGTACCAAGGATCTTTTGAAAATCCTATTAGTGTCTTTGGCATCTTCACACAACTAAATAGCTTTAAAAATCTTCCCCTAAGTCATTTTTGAAAATGGAACACAGGATCCTGAAAATTTTGTTCCAAATGTAAATTCCAGATGCCACTCCTATCTTTGCAGGTGTATTCCCATGGTGCGACAATGGGGGAGCTGAACGTGTGTGTCCATACACAAGGTACAGAATGGCATGGGCACGAGCTCTGTACGAGCCCCATGTGTAGCGACAGAAAGGAAGTGGGTGAGAGGCAGGACATTGGCTGGAGTAGGCTACAGCATTAGGAACCACAGGTGCTCTGTGGGAGGGAATTCTTCTTAGCCCTTCACTCCCAGCACCCAGCCCAGCTAACCCAGTCCAACTGCTGGGTAGAGGACTTTAGCCTAAGCAAGCATCCCTATGTCAACATATTGAGTGAACCCCCCTAGTGCTTTAGTGACAAATCCCACAAAGTGCTGTGTACCTCCTCCAAAATGCCAAGGGCTCTCAACTCCTAAGGACTTCTAGAGCCATTGTGGGTGGTCACCATCTTGCAGCAGCAGGCCTGAACCCAGGCAGAAATCCCCCTGGAGTCAGGATTTGGCCCAAGGTTTGCCTTTCCACAGAAGATTTCTTTCCAATGACATGGAATGTCAAAGCATGCATTCCTAGAAAAACACAATATTTTAATTGCAATCTCTGAGTTTGATCACTAGCTGTCTCAATAACATATGCAAATACAGTCATTTAAATGCAGAGCACCTTCAAACAAAAATGTTAAGATACCTGCAATCAAGTTACAATTACACTTTTTAAAGAGAACACATTACACAAGCTCAGTACGTATGATTAGTTTGAAAACTGTCTGCACAACTGGTGCAGAACAAGGCACCACACAGAATCATGTGACATGGGTATGGCTGAGTTTCCAAGATCTACGGTTATTAAATATATATCTTTGCATTGTCACTACTCCATCATAACTCAGTGCTCAGGTCAAACATCATAACTAGCTTTTAAAATGTAAAATGATAGCTGAGTTTTTCTTATGAAAATATTCAGAGATAAGGGAATAATTTTCTATTTGTCTCACTTTATGTAAAAAGATGATAAAGTGAGGCAGCTGAAATACTAATCTTCAGTGTTCATGAACAAGATTGAGGCCATAACTCATCAGAGGTGAAGGCTTCCATGAGTTATAGTGCCTTCACCATAAATGTCATTTGTTCTGCTCATCCTTCTCTACAGTATTTTAACATGCTTAATTTTTTATATTAGTTATGTTTTGGTGCGAAGTTTTATTTGAATAGTATTCTGCTTCTGCACTAATCCTTCTTACTGTTGATGTTAGAATGGAGTGGAAAACCAGTGTCTACTTTTAATCAGAGACACTGAGAAAAAGCAATGTTATTGTTCATCATTTTGGTGAATTACTTACATATATATTATATGTATGTAAGTAATTCTTGACCAAACCCTAACCTCCTTTCTCAGGCAAAACTACAAGAACTGGGCCCTTTGTATAGAGCCTTAGATTCACTTTGCCAGTGTCTGGGGTGAAAAGAAGAGGACAAGAAGGACTGTAGAGTGGCAGTTAGATAAGTTTATGAAGGATAGATCCATCAATGGCTATTAGTCAAGATGGTCAGGGACACAACCCTATGCTCTGAGTGTCCCTAAAGGTAATAAAGGTAATAATTGGAGATATACCAATCTCCTAGAACTGGAAGGGACCTTGAAAGGTCATTGAGTCCAGCCCCCCTGCCTTCACTAGCAGGACCAATTTTTGCCCCAGATCCCTAAGTGGCCTCCTCAAGGATTGAACTCACAACCCTGGGTTTAGCAGGCTAATGCTCAAAACACTGAGCTCTCCCTCCCCCCAATCTCTGAATGCTAGAAGCTGGGTCTGGATGACAAGGGTTGGATCACTTGTTAAAGTGCCTTGTTCTGTTCACTCCCTCTGAAGCAACTGGCACCGGCCACTGTTGGAAGACAGGATAATGGGCTAGATGGACCATTGCTCTGACCCATATGGCCATTCTTATGTTCTTGCTTTCTTTCTACCCACAGAATAACCACACCTCTACCCCGATATAACGCTGTCCTCGGGAGCCAAAAAATCTTACCGTGTCATAGGTGAAACCGCGTTATATCAAACTTGCTTTGATCTGCCGGAGTGCGCAGCCCTGGCCCTCCGGAGTACTGCTTTACCACGTTATATACAAATTCATGTTACATTGGGTCGCGTTATATCAGGGTAGAGATTTAATTGTTCTCATTTGTGGATTGGGAAATGACATTAGGACCGATTGTTTGTTTTGTTTTTTTAGAAAGAGTAACAAAAAAAAAAGCCCACAGAACAATAATAATTAAAAGAATATATAGGCCATTGTTTTTTAAAAATATAGGAGAATAGATAATGGGCCAGCTCCTGCTAATACTGCTTCTAGCATTCCAAACCTCTGCCCTGCTTCCAACAGTACCATTTAAAAATGAAACATTTTCATGGCAGAAAATTTGTTTTTCTTTTTTTCCAAATGTGAAACTATTCCACTCCAAACAAACAATTGCAGAGGATCCACATGCTGGGTGGGCAATATTCAGCCCTAGATCACTGACTAGCATGAAGGATGAATAGTGTGTTGCCAACAGAGCATCACCACTTGTTTCATCTGCTTGTTACATCTTGGGTAACATTTTCAAAAGAGCTTAGGTGACTTAGGAGCCTAACTTTTTGGCACTTATTCAGTAATTTGCATTATCCAGCATGTATCCTAAACCATTTTAAATACAAGGTCTTATAACAACAGAACATTTTCAACATTATTTTCAGGTTACCTCAGATTAAAAATGGCTGAGAGGATAATCAAGCTTCCTTCCTGTCTTTGTGCAGGTTGGGAAACAGCAACTCTAAAAACATGCATCGAAGGCACACAACCCTTCGGGAGAAAGGCCGGAGACAGGCTATCCGAGGCCCAGCCTACATGTTTAACGAGAAGGGCACCAGCCTGACCATGGAGGAAGAACGCTTCCTGGATTCTGCGGAATATGGCAACATCCCAGTGGTGCGGAAAATGCTGGAGGAGTCCAAAACCTTGAACTTTAATTGTGTTGATTACATGGGACAAAACGCCTTGCAGCTAGCGGTGGGGAATGAGCATTTGGAAGTGACTGAACTCCTTCTGAAAAAGGAGAATCTGGCTCGAGTTGGAGATGCACTGCTGTTGGCCATCAGTAAGGGATACGTGCGCATTGTGGAAGCAATATTGAACCATCCAGCCTTTGCACAAGGGCAGCGTCTAACACTAAGCCCCCTTGAGCAGGAACTACGTGATGATGATTTTTATGCTTATGATGAAGATGGAACTCGGTTTTCTCATGACATCACCCCCATAATACTCGCTGCTCATTGCCAAGAGTATGAAATTGTTCATATCTTGCTTCTGAAAGGGGCACGGATAGAAAGGCCCCATGACTACTTCTGCAAGTGCAATGAATGTGCCGAGAAGCAGAGGAAAGATTCCTTCAGTCACTCTCGATCAAGAATGAATGCCTACAAAGGATTAGCAAGTGCCGCTTATTTGTCTCTTTCTAGTGAAGACCCCGTTCTTACTGCTTTAGAACTAAGCAATGAATTGGCAAGACTAGCCAACATTGAAACTGAATTTAAGGTAATTCAACCTAAAAGGTTTTCCTTCAGCTAAGTGTGCTAATAGTGGCATATATTTTACATATGAAAGAGTGTTGGTCAGAAAATCAGGGTTCAGAAAGAACATCCTGAAAATTCAAAGCAAGGAATCCAATTCTAGGTCAGCCTCAGATTAAGGGAAATCTTGGTCTGAGTTTAGATTCAATTAGAGCGTCCATCAGAAATGTGAAATATGATGCATGCTTTTCAGGAGAAAAAAATGCTTCTAGTTGTCCTACCATTATGAGAAAAAACTCAGATTGAGATTTTTTTTTCCATTTCTAGAAGTGACTCCACTAGAATCTAATAAGTGCTATTTTACTCTGAACGCCAGGCATTAAAGTTCAAGTATTTACATATTGGATGATTTACTATGTTAGAGAGGACAACTGGAAAATGATTCACCCCTCCTCTCTTCACCAACACCATGTTGTATGTAAAAAAGTGAGGGCAAAGCATCCATTTTAAGTCCCTACTGAAATGCCATTTTCTTCTAAATTCCTACATATTGGCATAGAGCTGGGCAAATCTTTTTCAGTAAAAAGTAAATTTGGTGTAATAAGTATATTAAACAAGTTTGGGGAACTAAAACTATTTGTGAATTTGGGTCAAATTTGGCCAATATTTTCAGTGAATTTTTTTTCAGAAATGCTAAAAAGTTTCATTTAAACATTTTTGTTTGGAAATGACATTTTAGAAACACAATTTCATTTAGGAAATGGCAGTTTGGAACAAAGTTTGAAACCTTTTGTTCAACCCAAACAAACCATTTTTGGTTATTCATTTGGGTGGTGGTGGGGAAATAAAAGAAAAATCAGTTTTGGGTAAAAAAAAAAAAAATCCCCTCCAGAGTTTTCAAACCAAAAAAGTGAATTATTAACTCATCTCTAATTTTGATACGAGACGGAGAGAGATGGCAAAACGTCATGCCTTGTATTCTTCTCAGTAGCCCATTTCAACTCTTTACCTGCCCGTTTGCTGTTTTCTCTTGTATAGGCATTAAGATATAGGTGAAAGGGCACAGGAGTTCTCAGTATTGGTGTGGCAGAAAATATCATTCAGAGCATTTAAAATGTGTTAACTACATTTGACTGGTAACATACTACTTCTGAAATTCATAACTCTCTGTTTTTGAAAGCTAAGTTGAGGTCATCTTCACCTTTTTAACATATTGTAAGAAAACCCCCAGCTATCCAGAACTTGTACATTGCATACCATCGCCACTCAGAATTTCATGGTGTCAGAACAATGGAAAGGTGGATTTTCCTACCCCAAAAGCAAAGGCTCCTAAGTCCTGTGTTGAAGGACAATCTGTTTGGGAATCTGATCTAGATTGCTGCCCGACAAATTAGAAGTGGATAGCCCAGTGGTTAGGGTGTTACTTCAGGACTTGGGAGACCCAGCTTCAATTGCCTGCTCTGCTACATCCTTCCTGTGTGACTTTAGGCAAGTCACTTAGCCTCTCTGTGCCTCAGTTCCCCTCTGTAAAATGGGAACTTCCCCACCTTGCTGAGATGTTGTGAGAATAAATACATTTAAAGAGTGAGGTGCTCAGTTAACTACAGTGATGGGTGCCAGGTAAGTATCTTAGGTATATATACAGGTTGGTTTATCAGATTAAGAATCCATTATACCTACTCTGATTCAAATTACAAAGGTGGCACATCAAGTACTTTTTGCTCTTCAGATATTGCACTCTTCAGTTTAAATCTTGAGATCTTCTTCTCTAGATGAAGAGTAATCATAGCTGAGGTGGGGGGAAGAGGAACACAAGGAGGTAATTCTGAAAATTTCCTCTAAGACTATTCTATTTTGCTGCATTGTAAACTTCTTAACTCTCTCCTGCAAGTTACTCAACATCACCATTATGACAATGAGATTGCTAATGTCCTATGACATTGGCAAAATTTTGCTAAATCAGTAGTGTGGTTCAAGAATTTGCAGTCTTCCAGGCTAAAATTAATTGGTCATAAAAACTCAATTTCTATGGCCCACTCACCAGTTCATGAAAGTTTTCTGGCTAATGTGCAGCTACAACTCTGGTCAGTAACATAAATGCAATAAAAGTCTAGGTTGTCAGTAAATTGGGGTAGGATGCCAGTGAGGAATCCATTTTTTTTTAATTTGAAAAACCATTCAAGTGTTGAAGTATCGTTTTCAGAATTCCTCACCAGACAGTCTCTGAATTAGAAGTGACAAGAACTGTATATCTTTTCAAGAGTTGCCTTCTAAATTAACTAGAAACATTATTATACTGGCAAGATGATTGATCCCCTTTGGAAATAAAATTAAGAGCCAGATCCTGCAAACTTTTACCCATGCAAATAAGGAATTGCAGGATCGAATTCCAACACAGTGTTAAAATGTAAAAAGGGAGATTTTCTTGCAACACTTCGTGGAAGTAGTCCATACATAAGCAGTCCCATTAATTTCAGTGAGACTACCTTCATGAGGAACAACTGCAGGATCAAACCCACAGTTAGTAGTATTAGCATCTCATTAATGTTCCAGATCCCATCCAGTAGAAAATGGCATGCTATTCCATTTAAGGGGCATCAGCGGCTTTCAGCATTACATGGCTGTCAGCTCTGATAAATCTCTCTATGCTTAACTGTAAATATATTTTTACCAGAACCTGGTTCTTGCTCTAGACCAGATCTACCATGTAAAGGAATCCTCCTGAAGTTACCAACAAAGAGGAGATAATATACGATGGGGTTGGATACTTTAGAAACATCTGAGATTATGAGAGAGCCATAGACAGACAAGGATAAGGTGTTATGAAACTTTCCATCATCTCCACTCATGTTTGTTTGTGATGGGTTTCCCATTCCTGTCTCTTTGTGGAAGGTCCTCTGTATCACATGGAAAGATCTAGAAAACATTACTCATAGTTTATTTCACATTTCCACAATCTTTTAATTTAGCCTCTAGAGTCAGTGACATGCAAAGTTTCAAGGACTTCAAACATATTTATAATGTAGGAATCTATACATTTTCTCATTTCTCAGTTTTATCACCTTAACCTTATAGATGGGACACAGAATTAGGTACTAATACAGCTAATTTAAAATCTGTACAGAAGGCAGCATTTGGGATTTGTGAAAGAAGGTAAACCAAGCCCCACTTTCCATGGGTGACATTTTGTGAGATTTTGTTCATAGACAGAAGAAATTTTTAATTGCTGATTTTTTTAAAAGTCCCGGTAAGACTTGTATAATGATAGCAAATCTGCAAAATGTAATGAAATCAGGCAAGTTTTAATAACATTTCTCAATCTGGAAAATAAAAAGAGAAAGGAATTGTTACTCAATTTTTGCCTTTTGTTGCCTATATCTGTACTTACTAACAATCTAAAATCCAAAATCATTATCCTCTGGACTCTTATATTCATACAACCTCAGTAGCACACTGTCTTGCGGAACATACTTGACAGTAGAGGGGAACACTACCCTCAGCTGAAGTGCATGATTTAACTTTTAAAGATGGCGGCAGGCAGATACTCAGCAGTGAGATTATTTTCCCTTCTTTTGAAGAAATTCACAGCATAAGGGGATAATAAATATGTGCCTATTTTTAGCTCTTGTCACTACTCCAAGTGAATTTTATACAATAATGGTATTCAGCATGTCAGATTAGCCCCACACAGAAGTTACATTTCTGGGGTGCGTAAACGCTTAGATTTGTTAAATTTGATGCACAAGTGAAAGTTGAAATCGTTTTTAGACACATTAATTTCTGATAGTGAGTAAAAATTGGTGAAGTTCAGTTGCTCTGGTTATGAGAGGCCAAATAAATTAGGGGTGGCAAATGAGGAGGCACTCATTTCAACATAGCTGGGTGAGAATTTATTATCCATTCCCATTTACCACAATGGGAGCTGCATGGCTAACTCTCCGCCTAAAGCCAGGGCCACCCAAGGGGGGGGGGGACAAGTGGGGCAATTTGCCCCAGGCCCTGGGCCCCGCAGGGGCCCCCATGAAAGTTTTTCAGGGCCCCTGGAGTGGGGTCCTTCACTTGCTCTGGGGGCCCTGGAAAACTCTCATGGGGCCTAGGGACCTGGAGCTTCTTCCGCTCTGGGTCTTCGGCGGCAATTCGGAGGCGGGGGGTCCTTCTGCTCCGGGACCCTCCGCCGAAGTGCCCTGAAGACCCGCGGCGGGGGGTCCTTCCGCCACGGGACCCGCTGCCAAAGTGCCGGTCTTCGGCGGCAATTCGGCAGCCCCCCACTGCTGAAGACCCCAGGCCCCCTGAATCCTCTCGGCGGCCCTGCCTAAAGCACTGCCAAACTGACCTTAAATTACTTTACACAGTGGGACACAGACAATAGACCCAACTGCAATGTGGCAGATTCACACTGTAGAGCAACATCTACTCTTTGGTCCCAGAGAGCCTACACATGTTTGATGGGACAAGCTCAGTCTCTGGTAGCTAAGGGTGAAGTTATCTCATTCATTGCATTTTACATACCTTCAATTGTCACTATAAACTCCCCCATTGAACTCTATGGTTTTTTTAGTTTGGTTCACTAGCAAGGTCAGGATAGTCTGTCATGTTGCTTCCTAGATATTAAGTAAAGGTATCAGAATGAAGATTTGCAGGAGGCAGACTGAAACTGACAGAGCAAGGAATAGTAATATACATACTGGCCCAGATATTCACATGATGTAAATCAATGGAAGTTTATCAATTCACACCAGCTGAGGATCATGGCCACTAATTAGAATGAATGCAAATGGGATGGACCAGCATTGCTTCAGATGATATGGGAAGCAAGAGTCTGCCTTGCAAGGTTTATTGATGAATAAGGCCTGAAAAAAAGACATGTGAGGGATAGCAATATTAATGGTATTGGACTGATTTTGTATTTCATGACCTTCCTTAGACTTATGCAGCTCCCATGCCTTGCAAATAAAGAGCTCCCTTATTAATGTTAAAGGAAAAGAAAGCTGTTTGAGATGCAGCTGCATGGTTCTGAAATGAAATTACTGAATTAAAAAAAAGCAAAATATATGCAATGAAAATGTTAAACTGGCTGTTTGTGCTGAAAATTCTCTTGCCTGCCTCTGTCAGGCTCACATTGTAGTTCCATTAAAGGACTTGGTGACTAGCCTGGAAAGGAAAAAATCATTACAAATGTGGCTTTTTGAAAGTTTATGAAAGGTAGAAGTAGAGGTCTGAGTCACAGGGAGTGCTCGAGGGGCATTTATGCATGGGTTATATGCAGATTTGACAGGGGCGGGGGGGAATATCACTCCTTCCAAGCAAAAGCTCTGTGAGAAAAGTGTTCATGTTTACCTGCTTTAACAAGCTAAAGCACATACCCTTCTGGTCTGATTCTGGGAGTAATTTAACTGACATCAGTGGGGCTGATTCTGCATTGCCACGTGGCCACTTTATGTAAAGGCAGCAGCTCTCCCACTGGGTTTTACCTCTACTGTAGGGGCTTCCTCTGACAATGGAGTGCTGGTGTAGCCAGTTCTATATTGCCCTACTCTCATGGCTCCCAGGTGAGGTGTGTGTGGCTAGAGCACTTGTGCTCCCTCTCCTCTGCTGACACAATGGGTTTTTGTGGGGCCAAGCATGTCTAAAAGCAGCCCTGAGACTGCTCTAATTTATGTCAGGTGCTGGGTAAATTCAGAGTTAGCTTCAAATATGGTAAGGGCTAACCAATGGCTGATGCTTCCCTGGAGCCCTGCTGGTACATGGAACCTCATGATGCCTCTTTTATCAAGTTACTTTTTAAGAGCTGAACATCCCTCTAAGCAAAACACAATCATTATCTTATTTTAAAACATTGACTAACTACTCATAAATGAGAATCCTAAACAAAGAAAGGGGTTATAAATTATGTATCAAACTTTAAGTGGTTTATAATATATTGCTGAATGAAGCCCTAAGATATCAAGAATTGCAAGAGCAAATCATTAAGAACAGCAAGTTACAACCTGCAGAATAATACTGTATAATGAAATTCCACCCTAGAATTTAGACACATTGCAGCTTAATACGTTATCAAGCAGACCAAATTTTAATGTATTTAATTTGCATGGGTTTATATTATTTTGTATTAAGAACACAATTGATAAAGTTAAATAGTAATCACATATATCCACAGTCTGGTACCACTACTTACTCCTGTTGAGAAATACTTGACTGCAATAGTATTCCCATTTAAATGAAGGGTGGCAGCATCTGGCCTTTAGTCAGAATAAGAACAAATCTGCGCTCACCTACACGCTGAATCCTGCTTCTCTTACACATGCAAGTAGGGATGTTAAAGTCACTTCTAGCAAGAATAAAGTTTGCAGTGTTTGTCCCACCCTGTGGATACAAGTCAATAGGAGTTGCACTCATGTACCTGAAAGCAGGATGTATCTAGTGAAAACCCTTTTAAATGTCACCTTCATATAATGCAATATGTAAATTTCTTCACAAGTACCATCTGCAAACAACCAGGTGACTCATTTCTTAAATTGGAAAGTGGAATTTCCCAGAGCAGAGTCAGTATAAAAATTGGCTACACGCTCATTGATCTCTTTAGATGATTATATGTTTAGCAAACATTTTGATGGCAATGTCCTTGTGGATAGCTTTGACATAAATATCAGACTCAATTTAATGCCACTGTAGACAAGTTGTGAAAATGGTGAGAGAAATGTAGCACAAACTGGCCTTTATCTAACTGTTTACTCTCTCTTCTCCCCTGGAATTACCCTCTCCCTCTTTTCTTCTACTGAGATCCCATATTAGAGGCAGGTCTCTTTTAGGACACTGCATTCTCCCTAAATAGCATTCAAGCTGCATGCTTCAGAATCACTAAATGTCCTTTGTGATAAAGACAGCATCATCCAAATCATTCCATATAGCCATCTAAGCAAATTAAATTACAGGGTGGCAAAGGAGGATATGAAAAGATCTCACCAATCAGAAGTGTTATAATAAGCTCTCCGTTCACATTGATTAAAATGTTACTGCAGATATGATCAAAGCCACCACCTGGAACACACATGGTGTATGGGCCTTGTTTATTAATCCTGCCAGCGTTGTCAATTCCTCTACTTCAGTTAACACAGGAACATATTTTTCTTTCACTCATCCTCCACTGGCTTCCATTGCTGCTCTACCTGTTGCCCTGTATATTTACAGATCTTTGAAAAATCAGAAAGACCCAAACCCACAATCTAACTTTGCACCTGCTGTTTTGGGCCTGGGACAGAGTCTTGTGAGTTCAAACGTTTGCAGATGGCTGACTACCTGCTTAGTGGGCTCCAATGACATTTGCAACAGC
The DNA here is from genome assembly GCF_020497125.1 of Mauremys mutica. NCBI lineage: Eukaryota > Metazoa > Chordata > Testudines > Geoemydidae > Mauremys > Mauremys mutica. Next base: position 100,742,024 of record NC_059079.1, on the reverse strand, counting down.
AAATCAAGTAATTGGACAGTCAGGGCCATATCCACAACAGGTGTAAGTCAGTGCTAATGTCAGTGGAGCCACACCAATTTGCACCAGCTGGCCCCTAAATGTTTAAAGTCACAATTAAATGCTCCTACAGATGTCTCCTGCTATCAAATGGGGAGTGCAAAATTCCAACTGCAAATAGTACAGGAAGTTTTCCTATATTGTCTAGCTTAATAATTTTCCACTAAAAATTCTATTCCCATAGTTTTTCTAATCTGGTGCATAATGTTTAACTTCTAAAATGTAATTGAAGTAAAGTTTTTAAGGGAAGTGACATTCTAAACTCCCCCAGAATTGCTTGGATTTACTGTACACAAAGATTTTGCACTCTGATGCGGCTACTATGTCACTAATGCTGTGATCCTAAAGTCAGTCTTCCTGTGACCAGACAAGTAGCTATTGCAATGCTTACATGCCCTCCTGTGCCCAGCATAGATGGTGTAACCAGGGAAAAGTAAGATAACTAGGGAAATCTCTGGCTGCCATGTGGGCTCTTTGGGGCCATTAACAATTGGCATATATCAGAGCAGTCTTCTGGTTGCTCTAAGTAATGCTGGTTGGACTAGCTCAGCATGTAGTGGGCCAAGGTTGTTCCACAAAAGGCTCCTTTGCAAACTCGCTTCTGAGATCATGCTGTGTGTTTCTCAGCTGTAGCTGAAGATCTGGACCTGGCAGCCCGGTGATCCCATTAAATGATATACTTGGCATGGATTGCTCTGTACTTTGTCCAGCTCTTTTTATTGTGATTTAAATGTAAGAGGCAATTATAGCAGTTCTCTTGGCTGACTCACCATCACTATGTGGGCCCACAGCATACAATTTGTGATTTATAAGCACAGAAGGAAGGCTCCTGATCTCGAAAAGTGTAAGTGGAAAGAGCGTGGGAGTATCAGTAATTTGCCCTCGCCAGATTATTGAGCCACTTCTCTCCAGATTCCATGCTTGCCTCTGGCCCTTACATTTCCTTATGGTTATGAAGATGACTTTAAAAAAATCTCTTTTACACAGTGCCATATTATTGCTATTATCTTCTTATAGCAGAAAAATGATTGATTGCAATGGACTGACACAGCTTACAGAGGATGCTTTTGAAATGAGTGAGATGGGGAAGATCTTTAACATGTGGCTTCAGTAGTTTTAAAGTTCATTTAGAGCTTGTGAAAGGTCCCAGGGTGCTAACCCTGTGAGATGAATTTTGCTGTTTACTCACAAAATAGTTACAGCTTGGATAGTGGCAATGAAAAGTGCTCTCTTGTAACTCCACTACTTTTACTTGCGTTCCTCAGCTCGGCTCTAGAGGCAACACCTGTTGGGGAAAGATGTCTCAGTTCAATTCCCATGCTCAGCCAGTCCTCGCGAATGGCACAACGGTGTCTGTTAGTGTCAGCTGCGACACTAGTATGACAGGCATTCTGTGGTATCTGCCAAATAGCAACTGGATTGACATTACCACTTTGGAGGAAAGATAGCCCAGTGGTTAAGGATGATACCTTTGGACGTGGGATGCCTGCATTTAATTCCCCCACCCTGACATAGCCTTCCCATATGCCCTTGGGCTAGTCACTTAGTTTCTGTGTCTGAGTTTCTCATCTGTAGAATTGGGATAATAGCACTCTCTATTGTGAGGATAAATACATTACATTCTCTGAGGTACTCAGATACCATTGTAATACAGGTCTGTGATGGAGCAGAGAAACAACCGCTTGGCACAGCAGGGGTTAAAGAAAAGCTTTGTGTTCAGCTAGCCCTGCCCCATTGTACCTGAAGCCAATGCCAAGCCTGGAGGCGGGGAAAAGAAGGGAGCCTGGCTCAGTTGGGAGCTGACTGGTGAGGAGACAGGAGCTCTCTGTTTGCCTGCCTGAAGGGACGGATCAGTGACCTGCCAGCCATCATAGGCACTGGAGGCAAGTAAGCCTTCCCCTGTGAAGGGGAGTCTGCAGATAAGCCCCAACTGCGGGGAAACTGGACTAGTGGGGCCACACCCAAACTAAAGGACTTTAGTAGAAAGTGGTCCAGGGAAACTGGTCTTGACCTCACCCTGCCAGGAGGGACACTCATCTCCCCTGTTTAGGGGTTGAACTACAAAGGGCCCTGGGCTGGGACCTGGTGGAGAGGGAGGACCCCGGTCCCCCTACCATTCCCTCTGAATAATGATCTAGCCACTAGACCACCTGGCCACCCAAGGCCCTATCACAAGGCCATATATCTGCCTTAGAGGGATTGATAAAATTAAATTTCACATAATCTTCTAAAGAGTTTAACTATTCAAATAGAAAACACTGAATAGTTTTTGTTTATAAACTTGTGAGAAAGTTGCTGAGGAAATAATAAATGTAAAAAAAACCAAAAACAAACCCCAAGCAAAAAGTCAAATGATCTGAATTGTTTGTAAAAAAAAAAAAAATCATTGATTGCAAAAGCTGAGCTCCGTAGCCATGAGTGGGAGTTATTTTGATATGAACAATAGAGGCTACGCTCGGAGGAAAAAAATCAATAGAACTGAGCTACACAAACAGAATCAAATATAAATGCAGGACTGTTTCTGTGAGGATGTGAGGGGGGGAAGGAATACTACCAAACTAATAATGAATAGTGATAAGACCACAGCATGGCATTTAAAAGATTGAGAGAGCTTTTTTTGTTAAGGGAGAGATTTTTGTCTCTGGCGATATTGCTGCATTGGAGATGGTATCATTATAACCCATTCATCTGCTTGCTACCATGCTGAATGAAATTACACTTTGTAAAGATAATCATGGGGATTCATGGGCTGAAATCTGCTACCTCTCTGTTGCCATGGAGGGAATGTTGCAGAACTACTACAGTGGGTGGCATGGAAGCACACAAGTCACCCAAGGGTGCTCTGCAGCTCTTTGCATGGTGGAGAGAGAAATTTGAGGGTGGCTCTCTCCATGGGATTGTGCATGAGCAGGCAGTTCGAGGAAGAGGCAGGGCTGATGAGTCAGCTACAGGCTCTAGTTACAGATATGTTCCACCTGTATAGAAGTTCTGCACCCTGCCTGTAGGTTTAGGGAGGAGGATTCCATACCAGCTCAGATGAGAGCTGGTGTGAGTATACGTACATGAAATGGGAATCACACCCCTACCTCCTAGTGCAGACATAGCCTTAGTTACTTGAGCATAGCCTATAGCATGGGCAGAGCAGTTGCAATTTGTCAAGCCAACCTTCGCACTGGTCCCAGGTTGCAAAAGTGGCTGCCTAAAATAGTTGCTCACTTGGCATTTTTGCATGCAGGATCTATGGTTGAGATTGTCCAAGACAGCTGGGGGATTTAGCTACTAACTTCAGTGACTTCTGGTTAAATTTCCTACTCATCTTTGACTACCTGAGCTCACATACAGGTGGGGTCTTATCCAACTTCCATAAAAGTGAATGTAAAGTCTCGCACTGGTTTTATTAGCCATTGGGTTGGGACCTACTGTGAAATTCTCTTCCTGTTTGCCACTATGTTTTATGGACTAATCATAGACAAAGATTAAAAGTGAACTAGCCATGGGAGCAAGGAAACAGCAGCAGTATTAAAAATTAAAGCCCCTGTTGCTTTCTATAACAGTACATGTTAAGCAAGCAGCACCAGTCTGGATTAAAATTTGATTGGATTTGTGGATATTTTTCCCTTACAGATAATCTGAACAAAGAGTATTTATAACCTGTAGATAAATATGTAGGGGTCTGTTCTCCACTCCTGTGGCACAAAAAAATGGAGAACAGAACCCCTGAGAGAAATATAGAACTTGTAAGATTCCTGGAGGTACTTAATTAAATCACAGTGTGCTTCAGGAGCATTTCACGTGGCAGGTAGAGGGCTAAAAAAGCTGAGTATTGTTTTCTCAACAGGCCAGAGCATGAAAAATAACTGTAAGTATAGAATTCAATTATCAGTACATCTGGGAACTTTTTAATTATACCATAAAGCAGTTTTAGAAAGAGAACTTAATTAGTTTTGAATATAAAATATTAAGGGTTATATTGTTACCTGGACTATGTATGCGGACAAGTGAGTCAGAGGGAATAAGAAAACCCCTCATCCCTCCCTTATACTGCTAGGTCTCTGGGGAGGCTGAAGTAATATGCATTTGCCTATTCCCTCCCTGAAACAGTTGGGTCGGAAGGGGCAATGTATGGGCATAGTCTTGGTTCTACCCTCCCCCAGTCTCTTCCTCGCCCCCTACATACATACCCTGCCTAGAGCAGCGAGGCCAGCATGGAGTGAGAGGTATAGGGAGTAATTTCTTGATGGTATTGGCCAGCAGTAAACTATTACCCTTGCAAGCAAACTGAGCTGAGAGGAAACTTTGGCTCCCTAATTCCTTCCCTGGGATGCTCCCAGAAAGGAGCACCTGGGAGCACTGCTTCTTATTATAGCTTGCTTCCTTGTGACCCTAAACAATTAAAGCTTTTACTCTGCTCCTTCCCTCGGAAACTGCACAATAGTAGAGTCCAATATATTACCAAACAGAGCTGAGCCAATGGCAGGAAATGGTTTCTGCAAATGTTCATTTGGATTTGGCAATCAGGGGCGGCTCTAGGAATTCTGCAGCCCCAAGCAGGGCAGCGCGCCGCGGGGCGCGCTCTGGCGGTCGCCGGTCCCGCCGCTCCAGGGGACCTCCTGCAGACGTGCCTGCGGGACGTCCACTGGAGCCGCCTGCCGCCCTCCCGACAAAATGCCGCCCCAAGCGCGCGCTTGGCGCGCTGGGGTCTGGAGCCGGCCCTGTTGGCAATGAATCTAGGTTGGATTGTATCTGAGATCCTTCCATTCAACAAAAATGCTGAATATTTTGTGTACTGTTCAGAAACATATTTCACAATTTTTCATTCAGTAATTGACTCACTGTATACTGGTTTTACGATCTTCAGCCAGCTCTGAAGCTGGTGAAAAGATATTTGGCAAATCAAGTATTTGATGGATACCACTTGAAACCTCAGAGGATAATGGGCCCAATTGTCAGCGAGTGTAAATGTCCTGTATATTTTCCAACATCTATTTATCCCAGCTTTGAGGATCTGGCCCATTAGATTTGGTGAATACTTTGGGATCTATGTGCCGATGTAATTGTTATATAGAGTACCGCAGTGTGTGCTTTGGACTGTCCTGTTCCAAAATCCATTCACCATGTTCACATTCAAACTCAATATTTCTGTGCTTTATCAGATATGTAAAAAATGGCAGGCTATTAATGAGTCACTCTTTAACACATCAAGCACCTTTTCAAAGCCCAGTTTAATTGTTTTAGACAGTGTCAGACGAGTAGTGTCTGAAATTGTATTGTGCTCCTGTACAACAGAGTAATTAGCATTTTTTCATCCCTAGAGTTAATGTTGAACTGAATTAATACACAGAGCACATGAGAGAACAGAACCTGACCTTGCTTGTTCAAGGGGCTATTTCTGCTGTAGCCCTCACATCTCTCCTTATTTCTCTCAAATCTAACCCACTCATGTCTAGTGTCTCCATTTCCCTCACCTACTTCTTGTGTCCAGTTCAGAGAGCAGGATTCTGAGCTTTATCCCAAATTAGTGCCTGATAGCACCACTTTTGTGGAGTGAGGAGAAGCTGCTCTTTTTTAGGCACTACGTGCTAATTAGTCTGTTGGACATTAAGTCTCCACTCTCCACCAGCAGAATCACCCACGTGTGGGGCAAAAAGAGGCCCTAAAACATATAAATCCACCATTAGTGCATGACAGAACCTCTACATGGCCATGCAATTATCTAGATCCCGCTCCGCTAATCCAAAGTCAAAACTACTTGTCATTCTTAAACCTGGTTCCCATCCCATGTTGTGATGAATCCCCGATGAAGAACAAAGCTTGTGCACCGCATCCTTTTTGTCTGCATGGTTAGAACGTAAATAGAATGGTAGAACAGTAATGAGAGCATATGCACAGAGGTCTTGTATTGTGGTGGGAACTGTAGAAACTGGTGATTAAGGTGCAATAATAGTTTGCATTTCAATCTTCCATTTTGGATCTGATGCTTTCCTGGTTTGGCCTTTGCACAAGAGTGTGGGGGGGCTCTTCATTTGCTTGCTTGCGCGTTTGCTGCTTGTTTTTTAGTGTTTTGCCCAAACCTAGTCATTCACTTTTTAAAACAAAGGGATTTCCTCTTCACTGCTTGGCAGCTTGTGCAATCCTTTAGACCTGTGCAAAGCGGGTTTTAAATGCTGCCAGATTAGAGACATAGACTTTGAGACATAGGCTACATCTACACTTGGAACTAGGGTTCTGCTTGCCAGCTCAAGTGGAACTAGTGCTAGTTCTAGCCACAGTAGAATGGGCAGTGGAGAGCGGTGGCATGGGGTAGCTGTCCCAAGAACATGCCCATGGGGTACGGGGCAGCTAGCTTGTGCTGCTGCCTGTAGCCCTGCAGCACCACTTCTATTTTTAGAGCAATGAGAGCTAGTGTGGTTATGTCTACTCAAGCTAGGAAACACATTCCTAGCTCCAAGCACAGCTGTAGTCTTAGTTGTGCCGCCTCTCAAGCCCAAGTGTCAGTGACTACCCAAGGTGTTATACTGGGAGAGCTGAGCCCAAGGAAAGTGGAAAATATTAACAAAACTCCTCCCAATATTCTTGGAATGATTTTAGCACTGAAATGACTTGAGGTGGAAATCACAAATTGGCATGGAAGCAGCCCTTATGGAGAGAAATGCCTTTGAGCGTTCTGGTGAAATTTGCATTTGATATGACTTTTCAAGAACAGGCTGCACAGATGCCATGTTTCTCACAGAGACTGGTACACAGATAATGACCGTTGTGTTGCATTTGCACTGATGGCTAACTTAGCTGAGCAGTGAAAGATTTTTCTGAAGGTGAAAGCAGAAAAAGATTATTCACATGGAAAGTTTTCCACATCCAGGATCTGTAAGTCCTTTCTGGCCTTAAAATCGTTGCATCTATGCATTAATTAATATTTGTAGAGAACACTGAAAATTCAGAAGTATGCTATGCATTTGGGGCACTAATGTTGTCTTTTTAGTGCCTGTTCTGTGGCTAAATCACTTTCCCCCATATCAGTCTGGCATATTTCACAAGTAAAATATTTTTAAAATGTTGCTTAAGAAAAGTTTCCCCTCAAGCCCTTCAGGATGTCTTAGAAGTGAAGCCAAACTTCTGGAACATGCAACTGGGTTGAAAAATGTGTTTTATACATCAGAATGTGAAGGTATCATCACTCTCATGCATATCAGGAATGTTATTATCCAGCCCAAATTACCCATGTTCAGGTGTGTTGGGAAGACTGGCATAAATGCAAGGTGTGATAGTGGAATATCATAACTCAGCCACCTATCGCTCATGTCTGCACTAGGAAAACTAGAAATTGTAATTCACAAAATGTGCAGATGCACCATTGGTACCAGTGGTGGGAGCTGTGGAGAAGGGAATCATGCATATTTGCCACTATATCATCTAGTCCTGATCTGAGGAAAGTCAAATGACATTGCGGTAAAAACTCATGACTAGAACAGGTCAAAAATTTGCTGACGGAGCTTTCTTCTCTTAGAAAATGCTGTTTTGTTGAACTCAAAACTTTCAGTGGAAACATTTCAATTTCTACAACATTTTTGTTTAGGGATAAAAACATTGGAATGGAACATTTTGAGTTTTCATTTTGAAATGGCTCATTTTGAAATTTATATTTATATAAAAAAGGTCAGTCAGAACAAAATGTTTTGATTATCAAACCAGAAGTTTTCAATTGACCCAAAATGAGGGTTTTTTTCCCCAAAAAATTTCATTTCATGGGAAATTTTGAAATATTTTGTTTTTATTTTAGTTTGGAATGAAGACCAAATTTGAAACACTGAAATTTCAGTTCTGTGGGAAATTCCAAAGTTTTAAACAGCTCTGCTCCTGAGACTTACAACTTCCACAGATGTTACCATCAGTGGAGAGTTTTGGGTGCCAATATTTTTAGTGTAGAAGCAGCCTTTTGGTCATGGGATGTTTGTTAACTTCACAACTCATCTGGCAGTTTTTCTGTTTATACCCAATGGTCAGACAGTCAGAATTTCATCTGTGGTACTTATTATTATTTGTCATTTGCATCATGGTAGTGCATAAAACAGAGATCAGGACCCCTTTGGATTGGTACCATACATGACCAAAAGATGGTTTGATTCCCTTTACAATCCAAGTATGTGCTCAGACAACAGGTGGATACAACTAACAAGTGGGTGAGCACAAAATAACAGTGAGATCATTATTATTAGCATAACCAGCAGCAGTCTTGGCAGGCCAGTTGCTTAGCCATTGTTGACGTCTTTGTAGGTGTCAGATGACGGTGAGTTTGAAGGAGGCATGGGCATAGACAATTTGGGGCTATGCCTCCCCCAAAATGTAGGGATTGCATTAATGAATAAAGGAAACACTGAATATGGAACAGGAGCTCGTTTGGCTCATTTTATTAAAAGTGGGCAAATTTAGTCGTGGTACAAAACTATTCATTAAAGCAATACTCAACAGCTATTGTTTCATTACTTTTTAACTCTAACTCCCTACTCTCCAAAATAAATAAAATAACGTATGCCTGTGGGAGGAGTTTGAAGGAGAACAATGGCACTTTATGGATTTTTTTCCCCCATGCATAAGAGTAAGTGCAAAAGATTGTCGTTGACTGGTTGGGAATTGATCTGCTTGGAGGGCCATTATATTTACTGCTACACCATCAATGCCTTAAAAGATAAACTCAGACCTTCATATTTCAAACACCTGTTTGTTAAAAGTTACAAAACCAATTATCTGAAATATTGTAATAGATTTTGAAGACGCATACAGGATGGAAATGTGTTTGTGTGCAGAAGGGTGCTCTCATACATAGTGATCTCACAAAGTCCATACAGATTTGTTAACACTGAGTCTATTTCAATTTTTAAATTTCTTTTATTTGGGGAAATGTTTGCACAATAGTTTCGTAATGTCAAGGCATAAAGGGCAACAATTTTATTATGCAACATAACTTACCAACCCTGAACCATCATTTTCAGGTAAGAGATTTGGCTAGGGAATACTTCACACAAGGTTTTTTGGCACTGTTTGCCAGGTCCTCTAACAGAGGCAGTTCATTCTAATGTTTCAAACATGGGTCATGGTTTTATCCCTGCTCATTGTGACACTGTGGACAATTCATTTTAATTCTCTGGGCCTGAGTTTCCCTATACCCAAAATGTGGATGACAAACAGATGTTTTTAAAATTAACTTTGAAATAGGAAAAAAAAAATACTCAGAAATTCAGAGTAAAATCCTGGCTCCCATGAAGTCAATGGCAAAACACCCACTGATCTCTGTGAAGCCAGGATTTCACCCTCAGTCTTTTAAAGAGCCATTTGGGAGGCGGAGGAGATTGGACTGGACTGTGTTTTTGTTTGATTTTGTTGTTTTGGTTTTTGTGGGGTAATTTATTGATTAAGTCTGATGGTGCCCACAGCTTGATAGGTGCCTCTCTGGAAGTAACTGAATTTCTTACAAATAAGCTGTCATGTTTTTGTTGAACACATATATCACAGCAAACGAATCAGTTCAATTAGACTTCAAACACTGCCACAAGGTATAGCTCTTGATTAATGCAAGGAGCTTGAGGAGAATAGATTTAATGGCAAGGAACCATTTATTGGAAATGTATTGCCATTCACATGTAAATTGATCAGGAATACAGGCTCTTTTGTTCAGACCCAAATGTATGGATTCAGTTCTTAATTTAGAGTGTAATTACACTGGTCTGTGACAGACACAGGTATAATCCCCGAGGCTTGCTCTCCTTAACCTCTCCTCTGTATGAGACCACAGCCAGAGACCAATTTCGTTGTGTCTCTAAAAGGGGAAGAGAATTGGGCAAATTCTGTTGATCCCCCTTGGAGCCATGCTAGGGTGGAAGCAGAGCGGTAGCGGCTTAGCAGAGGTTCCCAAGCCATTCTGCCCGTGCAGGGCAGGAAGAGCTTGCTGCCAGTTGCTGGCAGGAGTCTGAGGGATGGGGAGAGGCTGGGAGTTTGCCCACGCGTCCTTGAAGCTTCAGAGCACTGCGCAGCTGGGCAGTTTACACGCCCCCTGCCTAGCACTCCAGGCAAAAAGAGTGACTTTTATTCCAGTAACAGTGCAGCTACAGAAGTGCTCAGTCATGAGCATTGACAGGGCTCAGGCCTTTTTTAACTTGCTTCTATGGCATGATGAGCCCTGTTTGTGCTAGTGATTGCACCATTACTACCACGGATGGAATGTGGGTCCTTTCACTAGTGCAGTTAAGGTGTGTGGTGGGGAGTGGCTAGTTCTGCATTCTGCTGGGTAACTGTGCTGGGAGCAGGGAAAGGACACACTCATCATTTTCTTCCCTTCTTGGACAGTAGAAGCCAGAGTTTATCTTTGCCATAGAACTTTGAACAAGCCCTTATCAGACCTGGGTTACCACAGACATTCATCTCAATGAATTTTCTTTAAAGCACTTTAGTGGCATACAATTAGGTGCTAATATAATTGCCCCTCTGTTTCCTTGGCAATAAACCGATACTCGAGAGTGGATAAAGTAGACAGGCAAAGGCCAAGTCATTTCTCAGAATGAGGGAATCAAATTATTGCTGAGGAAAACAGAGAGGAAATGGTGTTGTTGCTACTAGAATGGCAGCTTAATGCAATATTGATGTGCTTTATTTTTAATTATTAACACTAGTCTTGGTTGACCACTGATACCAGCGTTGGCAGTGGGAGTCACTTGAAATAGTAAGAAACTGATAATGCTACCCCAATTACTTTCTTATGGTCCTGTATTCTGAGTGGCAAGGAGGTCTACTGGAATTAAAAATGAGTATAATTGGAAATATTATTCTAGACAGAACATTAATAGTAGTTCAGCAGACAGAGGGGAGAAAGGAAACAGGTATATCTACCCTAGTTACTGGAGGAAATTAATATTGTATTACTGAATGTAAACAAAATAACTTAATGAGTTGGAGGGTCTGAAGTTCAAGCTAAAAGTGGATGCAGATGGGAAATCATTTGCAGTATTCATAATTATGCTGTTTGTTGTTGTTGTAGACAATTCTAATGAACCCATTCCCCTGGCATCTGGGCAGACTATGCCCTTGATTGTGGATGAATGTCGGTAGCATACAATCCATTTTTTATTACTACAAAAATGGGTCTTCAGTACTTTAAATTCTTTGTAATAATTAAGACCTTGGTTTCTGGAATGTAATTTGCAATTTCCTGGGATGTAATTTGCTGGAGATAATTTTACACCAGTGCAGTATGGAAATGACTCAAAATCATGGCCAAGTGTGTCATTTCATCACTCTGAGCCTCAGGAGTTGGACTCATTTCAGAGCAGAAACATGTAATTCATCTTTTTTTTCATATTTCATATTTTCATATATATATATATATATATGAATGATAAGCTGTCTCTACCTATTCAGCAGTTAGGGCCAGATTGTGTAGTACTCAGTGCCCACAATTTCAGGACAGCTTTTTGAATGAGCTGAACTGCTATTTAGGACTTAATATAAGGGGGAGATTTTCAAAAGTTAAGCACTTGTGTAAGTGATTGCAGGACTGAGGTCTTATTTGGGGGTCTAAATGGGAGCTGAACTCTTCTGAAAATCTTGTCTGGTCTATATGCTATGAGAAGTAATGCTACATTAACTGCAATGCACTGATTTCCCAATTTTATATATTTCTACTTTTCTATTAGTTGATTTTCTTCCATGGTTCCTTCCACCGACAGCTAGACACAGCTAGGGCTTGACATGCACAATTCTTCCAATATTATAAAAATATAGAGGTTCTTTTCTAAATTATGTGGTACCATCTGTTGTAAAACAGATACATTTAAGCATCCATTTTGGGCAAATTCTGTCCTCCATTATATCTATTTAAATCTGAAATTACTCTGTTGAAGGCCAGGTGTAATTGTTATTATTGGAGACAGTGGTTACTCCAGGTTTACAATGTTGTAAATGAAACAAGATTGGATCAAGTAGTTTCAGTTATTAGCTATTTCCTGTTTGCTATTCAGATACTTGGTATGGGCCAGATGGTGCTACCTTTACCTATGTAGAGTAGTACTTTACTCCATGAAGAGACCTATTGGCTTTAATGGTGCTACTCAAGTAGTAACTTACATGCCCAAGAGTAAGAGTAACAGCATCTAGCCATAGGCCTAAAGCATACTTCATCTGGTGGTCTCCAAACACATTACAAAGGTGTGTTATCCCGGTTTCACATCTGGCAAAAGCAAGGCACAGACGTATGAAGGGCTTATCCAAAGATTACAAAGTGAGGAAGTGTCAACTGGGAATCTTTTCTCACTCCTGGATCTCTATACGTATCAGACAACGTTGTTGTCTGCTCACAATAAGACATGGTTATTTGTTGTTAATGTTGTGGGTCATGAATAAAAATCTGAGCATGAGTTTCTGAATCTGCACTTTCGTCAGTCTCTACCCAGCCTCGTAAGAGGTGGCCTGATTCACAGCAGGAGCTAGAAGACCAAAGAGAAGTGGGAATCTGCCAAGGGGAACGGTTTTGAGGAAAGGTGATATTTATGTGTTCGCCACTTCCTAGTTAGTTCTGCAACTTTTGCCCAACGGAGTTCACGTTTTTGGTTGGTTGGTGAGTGGGAGGGTGAAAGGGTGGCAAATGGAAAGGACTGTGATTGGTAGTATGATACTTTAGTGCTGAACAAGTCAGCCTCTCACAAGACCAATATCTCTTCCTCTTCCCTTCCAAGGCTTGTGCAAACTGAAAAAAATCATAGGAATGTTCCGTCATATTGAGCATCTTATTACTACACACACAGAAGCGATGAAGACTATTAAAACTTAAATAATTAAATGTCTGAGAAAACAGATTGTCAGTGAAAATCAAGAACTGAAAACCTAGCATTATACCAATTATTGCCATTCTAAAGCCAAAAGAGTAAAGTTTTGGGGAGTAACAGTTACCTTACCTAATATGGTAACGAATTCTAGCATCTTGGTTACGTCTTCACTGCCCAAAAAGTTTTTAGAATGAGATTGCTAACTCGTAAAATCCTGTGGGAAACACAGGGCACAGATAGTTTCTACTTCTATGTAGCTAGTCAAAGTCAACCCAAGGTCAGGGTATGGTGTTGACCTTGACCAGCTACACTGAGGTAAAAAACTATCTGTGCGCCTCATGTGGGATTTTACAGTAAGATAGCTAATTCAAGAGAGTTATCTTGCTGTGAAAACACACCTTCTTGACAGTAAAGACTTAGCCTAAGATTTGAAAATCAGGCTAAATTTAGGAAGGGTCTCTGTTGATTTCTATCTGGATACAGTTTGGGGCTCGGACTCTGAGAGGTCAGAGCCAAGACCTGATCTTTAATGATGATAATTAATTCTTAGCTCTTATATAGCCTTCTTCATCCATAGACTTCAAAGTGGCAAAGTAGCATTAAACATGTAAGATTTTTATTTCTGTTCTGTGATCAAACTGAGAATGCCTTATCTAGTTTAGTTTATGAGAAGTATAAACTTTGATGTGTTAAGTAAACAACTTCTTTTCATTTAAATCCATTTTCTTTCTGTTTTATGAGAGAAAATCTTTAACTCTCATATTAGGAAATTCTCCCATTGTGTGGGCGTTTCAGGCAGATTGCCCCAAAGGAGAAAAGAACCATGCAGCCTTGGAGAATAGGTGCTAAAGGGTAAACAGTTTATGGGAATTAAACCACCTACTCGTCTTAGGTAAAAGGCATGAACAGAATTATGCAAAAAGCATGGCAGATAACACACTAGGGGAAATGCCATGGAGGGAGACCCTAGAGCAGATGTGAAATGCAGGATGATTGGGTTGTAGGAGCATGCATACACACAGAGCAAACATTTTGGATCTAATCTTTTTTTAGCAGACTCTTCTCCCCACCTCCCACAGATTTACTGCACATTCTTCTGTAGCTTGCAAACAACGCAGAGATGCATCTTAAAAGACAGATGGGTTGATTGATACACAAAACCTCAGTAAACCACAATGCTGCATTGTATTCCTGTCATTGTGTAAGGCACGTGGGATATAAAATGAATTATTGTTACACAAATAGGGCCCATTAACATAAAATTAATGGATCCTCTAATGGAAAGTGGGTTTGTTCCTTTTAAAATAATAGAATCCCTCAATGGAATGCACTCTTACTAGGAGTAATGCAAATATTTGAAACTAATGTCAAGGAGTTGGCAGTGTTGTTCTGCATGATGATGAGCTTCTTTTTGCCTGGGGCATTAATGAATCGTTAGGCCTTTTTCACCAGGTGAATTAGCAAAATATTCTTTTGAAAGACATTAGTCTGTATTTAGTAAAGTGAAGCAGTTGACAAGACATGAGGAGAAAGACTCCCTCTTTCACTGAATATATATATTTTCTTGCACGTCACATGCCAAAGAATTCATCTAATACCTCTCTGAAGTCTATTCTGTTTAAGTGTGACAGCCAGGGACTCTATATTTTATCTGCTGGAAACAGGTGTTTCAGCATAAACATTCAAATGAGCTTGAGGAAATCGGCAAGAAGCAGGGAAAAACATTTTAATTAGTCTAAGAATCAAAAGCATGTGGCTTAGTTGTGAGGTGAGATTGAAAACCAGCTGAAATTATAAGAAGGTGAAATAAATTAACAAACAAGTACCATCCTATACTGAGAAGCTACCTTGCCAAGCTTGGGATTTTAAATATTCCAATTTAAAAACTATTGTCAAGAAATATAATTTCTGTTCCAAATGTGAATATTTCACTACTCACATGGAATCAGAGTGTAGCATTAGTTATACACTGTGTTGCAGAGTGTCAGCACACATTCATACAGTTTATGCACTAAACAATGGTAGGTATTAGATAAACATAATGAAACAAATACATTAAAAGCATGTTCTGAGAGTCAGGGTGACAGATAACGTAGTGCACAACAATGCACTGAGGGGATATTTTTGCCTCAGGTACAATGGAAATCCTCTGTTCTCTTCAAGTGTCAAGGGATCCCTAGGTCCCATCATCACGGCAAAATCATTTAGCTTGCTGATCAGCCATGCTGGCCAATGCAAGCTAGTGTGAGGAGGGAAAAACTTAACTTGCTTTTTTTTTTCAGGAATGGTTTTGTTATCTGAATCTCTGTTCATGATCAGAACTCAAAATGGGCATTTTCCCAGTGCAGAGGAGAACCTAGTGTGCACAAAGAACACAGAGGGATCCTAATTTAGGTTTAGAAGCCTCCCATCAGTAAGTGTCACAAAATTAAAAGTTATCTACTTGAGAAACATCAAAGGCTGAGCTGACCCTGCTGGCATTTATACCTGTCATTCTATGGAACCTGAAGCTTTGGTTACTAAGTCTAGGCCCGTTCTTAGTAGTTTAAAAAAAAATTAAATGGCCAAATTATTGTGGGTTTTTTTCCTGCTTTCACTGTTAGTTCTTAACTCTCCACTCTATCCACTGTGATGCTTCCGACAATCCATTAAGTCAATGGAACAAGGCTGAGTCTAGCTTATTCAGCAATAATCAACAAATTAAAAAGTGGCTTCTATTCATATCTAGTAATTACTTTTCATAATGATTTTTACTGTGCATTCAGTATTGTGAATCTACAATCAGCTTATTGTATGACTGGGTACATATTAAGTGCAAATACATCAGACTCAACATTCAGATTTACACATGCCATGTTATATTTGTATAATTGAGATGCGGTGCGACTATTAAAATTCACTCTCATTGCCAGGTTTGTAGAGAATGCTGTGAAAGTGCAGTTTCAAAACAGTTAAATTTTAATGGGGCCACTAACAATGCCATAGAGAAGCCTTAAAACCTTATGGACACGTCACCTGCAAATTAACTTGTCTTTTAATTCTTGTGGCACAGAAAAGAAAAAGCTAAATGTTAATTAAACTAAAACTATGTTCAAAAATATTAAGATTCTCAGTTATATACATAAAATAAAAGATTTTAAAGACTGAAATGTCATAGACTGACTGCAAGTGCAATGGAATACTTGGTTTCTCAGAGGTCTAACATGCTGTGTATGTACCGTATATACTACAGTATATAAGCAGGAAGTGAATACCAAGAAAGTACACTTGCACCTTTAATTTGTTTGCTTTGTGGGGTTAAAAAGCACTAATCAAAATAATGTCACGTGATTTAGTACATGCTTTTTCTGCCATTAAATGGGAAAGTTGCTTACTGTTTCTCTATAAGGGCATTGGCAAGGCACTAGACCCAGCTTAAAAGGTCTGACTAGGCAGTTTAGGTCCAGAATTTAGATATTGTTTCAAAAAGAAGAAAAGTTTTGTAAAATAAGCTGCTAATAGACACGTGACTAGAAAAGTGATTTTTAAAAAAATGAGTAAAACCCTTTTTTTTAAATGAGGAATAAAATGCAGAGAGCTGAAGCCACACATTAGGATCTGGATCTTGAGTACCATTGTGGGATGTTTGGATCTGAGTGTTGCTTCAACCCTACATTTAAATTAAAGATTTACTTGTATGTGCACAATGTAGACACCGCAGTCCTGTTTTAGTGCATGGGAACCTCACTAATGTTCATGGTCCGAATGAAGTGCATTTAATAAACAGTAAAAATGTTGAAAAATAAATTAATTTTTAAAAAATGCTTTCAGACAACATGGTATTTGTATCAAAGGTAGGGAAATTAGTGTTTGTTGTCTTTTAATAGCCTCAAGAATTTTGGGTACCAAAGTTATGGGACTGGATACTGGAATTACTGGGTGAAACTCTATGATCTCTGTTATACAAGTTGTGACACTAGATGACCATAATGACCTAAAAATCTATGACCCTATATGCTAGGTCTCTGAAATGGGCCTTAAATCTCATTTGAAATGCCCCAGGGATGAATCTGATCCATTGTGTTTGAGGAAGTCATTAGTGAAAATTATTGCCAGGAAATTGTGTGAAATATAAAGACTCTAAGAATGCTGCTTTATTTCTCTAAAACGATAAAAAATATTAGGTTCCCTAAAATAATATGCAGCACTTATAGAGCACACTTTACAAAGAGGGTTAAATATCATTATCCTCATTTTACAGGTTGGAAAACTGAGGCACAGAGAGATTAAGTTGCCTTGTCCAAGGCCATACAGTGAGTCAGGAGCAGGACCAGGAATAGAATCTTTGTTTTCTGACTCCCAACTTTGTACCCTATTCAGTGGGCCACATTGCCGCTCGATACAGGATATACTGCAAATGAAAGAAAATATGCAAGACTTGTACATAGGTAGAGTCTGAGGAAGAGAAAATTCACCCAAAGGATTCAAACGCTGCTTTGCTGGGGGAATCCCTGTCTGCATTATACTGTATGTGCAGTGGTCAAAGTAGATTGAACCAAGATGGGAGCTCTCACCACTCAGATCAAGGAGGAATGGGAGAGGTTTTAACAGAAGAGTGGAAACTATGGTTCTTACCCAGCTCAAGCAGCATATAGTCACCCACATTGTCTGCCTTGTATGTGGGAGAAGGAGGAAAGGAAGGGGCTGTGGCAGGTACATGATGTAGGTTCTGATAGGTCCAGATGACACTGTGTGTGTGGGTGTGTATATATATATATAATAATTCTCTTTGTGTTTGTCAATGGATAGCTTGTAGACATGACAGATTTTTTTTCTAGAGAAAATTGTATATTTTCAGAGAAACATCACTAATGAAATATTATGATTCTGAAATGCCACTGTGGTGCTTCATGGGAGTGTTTCGTTTGGGTGCCTCATGTTCCCATTTTCCTCTAATAGGACATTCTCTTTGGTTGGACTACATCTCCTGTGATGCATTACAGTCTACCCCCTTGGTAAGGGCAGGTGGGGCACCAGGGCAGTTGTATGGCTGTGATGGATCTGAGGAGATGAAGTCCAGTTGGGGAGTTTAGTCCATGGAGAAGCAGGAGGGCATAAAACGCAGTTTTCATGGAATATTTCTGACCAGCCCTACTATTCATGTCATAGGGAGCCACTTTAAGCTCTCCAACGATGCTAGGCCCAGTCTCTTCATGGTGCAGTCGAAGCTATTAATAGGTTAACATTTGCCAACTATTCCCATTGGCTTACCATGGATACATTTAGAAATAAACTGATATTCTCAGTTACCACTGTGTGCTAGTTGCTAGCAAATGTTGATTTGTTGGTGTAAACCACTGTATTTTTGTTCCTGGGTGGTAGAATTACTTTGGGAAGTTCAGACCTTCCATATTCAATGCATAAATGGCTCATTGAGACCCTAAAAAAACCCAAACCTTTAAAACACAAACCCAGATACGAGGTTTTTAAAGGTTTAACCAAATACGGGGGTATTTGGGTCCCCGGCTGAATTCTAATACACAGTCCACTCCGTCTGCTGTTCTCTGGGATCCTCTGTATGAAAACCACTGCATACATAGAGACTGCATTATCAGCTTTGTCCTCTTGCTACTGCAGTGTATGAGTTGTCTACTGATTTTTTCCTCTTATTTTTCAAAAAGATTCTCCTCCAGAAAGTATTTCTCCTCTGTGTATTGCGACATTCCACACCACACAGAATGAGCAGTTTCCATGCTTTCTGCTGCTCCATTTGCTCCATGTTGTTCAAGGACTCTGGATGGGAACAGAGACACGTTTTTAAAATGTCAAATATTTGTATGAGAACAGCTTGTTTATTATAGCATGCTCATCAGGGGGTGAAAAAGTGACGATATGGATCATCAAAGAAGATGCTGGAGGCATCTGTTACAAAGCCTAAAAACATGCCATGATGCACAACTGGGCAGTGAAATGTTAAAATGAACACTGACCTTTTTTAGAAATATGTCCAGTGAATTATAAATAAACACCTGAAATTCCTAATGTCACTGATTTGTTGTCACTTGGGATGGGGGGCAGAAAGACCCCCAAGACAACCTGATGTGCTACTCTGAAAACTAGCAGACAAAAATAAATGCATAATTTTGAATCTGAATTAGCAGGAGTCGTACACTAGGTCTGTCATCTGGAAATAAAAGAAATACACGCAAATTTATTCAGAAATAGTGACAACTCTGCAAACAGATGACAGAAACCTACAGAAGTCACTGCGAGGGGGTTTGTCATTCTTGAGCGTCACATGGCTAATTCCCAGCATGTTGATTTGTCTCCAATATGATTTATTCTGAATACATTAAAGCATGACTATACTGTGAGTAATGCTGGTAGCCCATTTACTGAACTGCTTCCCTCGTGTACTCTCCCTCCCACATACCCAATGGTTTCCTTCTTTCCTAAGCATATGGCAAGCCGTTGACAATATAAATAACCAGAAGGAAATCCAATTTGGCCAGCATGTATGAACTAGCATATTTCATTGTGAGACTGCTTGGTAAATATTTATAAGTACCTTGAGTATTTGAAATGATGGTTTCTTTGAAAGATGGCCCTGAAATCTAGGGCATAATCCTACCTTTTTGCTTTCTCTATATATATGTTTGTTTTTCACTTCTGGGATTTTCTGTTCATTGTTACAGAATTTGGTCTTTGTTTTACCTGTCTTTAGTTGATTCTTCTGGCTGTGGAATATTACCACCAGTCTGTGGATGCTGTACTCTTCCAATTTCAATTAACTTTTAGTAGGCAGATACATACATTACCAGTAACAGCATGAAATATGAAAATCTTTGCAGAATACCATTATAATGTAGCCTAAAATCCCTGCTATTTTTTCTAGAAGAATCTGTACTTTCATTTGGTTCTGAAATAAACATATCGTTATGCAGCCAAAAGTAAATTCATTTGTGAAATTTGCTTTTCATGGTCATGGTGACTTAGTGGATATAGTGGAGGGTTAATAGAGCAATTCACTGTATGCATAGAAATAATCTTGGAATTATTTGTGGTTATTATAAGTAGTAATAGGCTATGGTGCTTTCCTGGCTCATTAATTATTCTGAAGCAGTTAATAAGAATTTAGTTAAATGTCCTAAATGATGGCATGTTGAATGGTGTGTTGCTCATGAGAACACACCTTGCTTATGTATTTGCATGCCATTTTCTAAACTGTAGGCCTGGGCATGATTCCTAACACTGTCCTTGGATAAACAGAATCTCTATAACAAAATTATAGAGAAGAGTTGTAAATACAGCTTAATTTACATACACCGTGTGTGCACAAAACAAGCTGCAGAAAAGGAGAATGGGAAACCAAAGGTGATTAGAGCAATAAATAATTAGGCCAGGTGTAAAAACTAACCAACACAGCTTGAATCTGGGATAGCAAATACTTTCAGTACTTCCAAAAGATCTATTGGCCAAAAGAGTCACTTGCAGCAATTATTATTCGGTGACTAATCTCCAACAACAAATAAGGTTGAGAAAATGTAAGCTGTCTGTTGACAGAACTAGAGGCAAAACTCATCACAGAATGTAGATATCCTGCATTTCTGGAGTCAGTACAGTTCCATTAGATACTGGTGTAACCCAGTTCCCGATTCAGGAAAGAAGATTGACTCATCAAAGCCCTTAGGCATATGTTTAAGTCCAATTGAAATCAGTAGGACTTAAGCACTTACTTAAGTGCTTTCCTGCACTGGGGCCTGAGAGCTATTCAGAATTCAGAGAGTAATTTCATGTATTGTAAATGAGGTTCCTCATTCCTGCAAGTTGCTGAGCGCTCCCATGCCGTGCTGAGCACCTGCGACTTCCATGGAAGCCTGTGGGAAATGGAGGGTGCTCAGCTCCTCACAGGGCAGCTCATAACATTGCAGGATGAAGGATAAGTTTCCTAACCTGCAGTCCAAGATATTACTGGGAAAATGTTAGCAGCTGACAAGTAAACATTCCTGAGAGGAAGCATCACCTTTAAAAACTGTTTCCTATGATGGCCCTTCACTTGTTTTTTAAAATGAAGCTTGTGATGGAGGAGAAGGAGAGGGGCATTTAATTTACTAAATAGGATGGCTTGGCTGCTCTTGCGTTACACTGTTTTGTTTTGTTTTTTAACTTTAACTGCGACTGCATCCCCTTGAACTGAACAGCTCCTTTCTGAGGAAGCTTGGGTGGTTTTGAACAGATGTAGAGACATGACAGAGTTCATTTAGTACATAATCAACAGATAATAAGAGGGTACTTAGCAAAATAGCAGTGAATGGCAAGTGCCATCAGCCTTTTCAAAACAGGAAAATTAGACATTTTTATCTCCACATGCACAACAGGGTCAGGAGAAGCAGGAAAAGACTAATTTAGAAGCCTTTTATTAGGTTCTAGGGTTTTAAAAAAATGTTGTTGTAAGATTCTAAAAAACAGATCTCTCGTTATGCATGGTACCTGTCTATGGAAGATAATATACTTCTCTATAGGGGTTATATGAGGTTTTATACTTCTAAGCATGTGCGTATTTCCCTAGAGCCCAATTCTGCAGAGCTCTCAATTTCTGTCTTCACCAAGAGTTAGTGCATTCAGTCCCTTGCAGGATTAAACCTCAGGTATTCTGTGAGTAATATATTTGTACTGGTAAATACTTCCATCCATTTCACCAGCCTCATAGCCCTAAAATGCCTATAATATTCTATTTCTAGGGAGCATTTATGGGTGAAAGGCTCAGACTATTGCCGTCAGCAAGACACACAATGTATCCAGCACAATGAAGTTGATGGTATAGCTGAACAGGGTTAGCCTGCTTTGGTTCCCTCCATTATGAAAAGTCCTCTCTGCTTCCCTTTCACATTTCTCCTTTGATCACTGGCTCCACATGTCATTTACTGTTGCTCTAAGCCTGAGTCCTCCAGTCCCTGGAGAAGCATAGTGCTATCTCCCATGCTTCTGCAGACTGCAACTGTCTCAAACTGCTCCACAAGCCACTTTGCTCTGTCTGGCCATGTGGTACAGCAGATATTAGACATTCCCAGACACATGGGAAACATGCAGTTTATACAGTATTGACATGTACGGAGAGCATAAACTTGTATCCAGGCTAACAGTACAGTTAATATACCCACTGCACTGCTTACCATCTTTCCATCTCCTCGCCCTTAAAATTGCCTCTGGTTAAGTATTCTGTGTACCGATACAAATACAGTGAGTGAGTATCTCTAAAGCAATTGACCGCAAACCCTGATTAGATCCTGATGGAAACAAGCAGTTTGGATTGCCCTGTGTTATAGTCCTCTGTGCTTATTAAAGAAACACGGATTATGGATAGCCAACAGAGTTATGCAAAAAGGCCTTCAACAAGGCCTCACCATACTTCATGCTGCAGCCTAAATACAACCAATAGCTCATCCTGCCATCTAGACACCCCTTTTCATTTTGAAGGTCACTCTCAGTCGATTGTCATAAAGAAACTCAACAGGTGTGCTCGTAATTGTGCTCTATTTGGACAATTCCCAACCCTCAAACTCTATATTAATACCTGTAGAAGGCTGTCCATATGGCACTAGGTTGCTGTCCTGCCTGCATGATTGCTGGTTGGCTAGAGGGTTGGTTGTTTGGGGGTTTTGTCTTACAGAGTCTATGTTTAGCTTTCATTGCTTCTTTCCACTTAAAAAAGGGCAAAATAGCTTTGAACATAAAATTCATCCATGCTGTCTCCAGGAATGTGCCCTAGTCATTCAGCAGAGCACAAAACATTTCTACGAGGCTACATGGCTACTGAGTTTGCCTGCAGGAGCAAAGTCACACAAGTTAGATTACTTGCCTCTTTGTGTAGTATGTGTTCTCGCCTTACACATCTGAAGAGGAAAAGGTACTTTGAGCTGACACACATTCTAGCTGGTCTGATGACGTGGAAATGGTGATGAAAATTGCTTAAAATGAACCTACCAAGAGTGATGTTTGAGAATCTTGCAAGTAGTTTATAAATAGAGAACCTCATGAAAGCTTTGCAAAGTTCTCACTCTCTTTCTTTTTAAGTGCCAGGCTAAGTAAGTGTCTGCATGACCCGGAGCAGTTCGGCATTTCATTCCCAACTCACTTCTATTTTCATATCTTCCTATTTTAACAATTTCTGCAATTCAGTGTAGGATCAGACTCATGTTTAGAAACCTACAAGTTTCCTAATGCTTGAAATCTGTCTTGTTGTAACAAAGACTAAAGCATGGGACTAAATTCTGAAGAGACCAAGGGGGATAATTCTGCTTAAATCTCAGTGGGATCAGGAAACCTCCCATAAAGAACAACCTGTCTTGAATTCAGATCTCAGCATATATCCTGCTTCTTCATTTGACAAAATCCTGCATATGATTCCTGTCATAGGTGCCGACTCCATGGGTGCTCCGGGTCTCAAGCACACACTGGAAAAAAAAATAGGGTGCTGAGAACCCACAGGGCCAGATTAATTTTTTGTGGGCCCCGGCACTCGGACTATGGCCTCGTCCCTCGCTCCGCCCCAAGGCCCTGCCCCCGCTCGGTCTCTTTCCCCCTCCCTCCAAGACCCTGTCTGCCACTCCAGCCTGAAGCCCCACCCCCACTCAGCTTCTTCCCTCTGAGACTCCATCCACCACTTGCACAGGGGGAGGGGATGGAGAGGAGCACCCACCAGCAAAAACAAATGTCAGTGCCTATGATTTCTGTTCATGTTCATCTCTTCCCCCACAACATTAACACAGTATTAAGATGTACACCTCCAGTGGCTCAGATTGTGCAGTATTCTACTGTAACTTTTTAAAGCCTCCATTATACATGATGTTGCAGCAGCTCCAGTGAGAGATCTGCTGTGGGGAAAAGAGAAAGGGGCCTATACCCACCTCTGTCATTAACTCCTTATGTGACTCTGGGCAAGTCTCTTCATGTCTCTGGGCCAGAGTTACAAAGCTATTTAGACACCTAAGGATGTACTCTAGATTTAGAAAAATGCCTAAGAGCATGTCTACACTGTAATATAAGCCCATGTTTAGTAGAACTTGAGTTCACAGACTCTGGGTGCATTAACCTAGAGTTTGAGCATCTACAAACATTTGTAAGTCCAGGTCCGAAATTGTTGAACCCTGAGTCCAGACCTGGAGCTCCCGCATCTACACTGCCTTATGTGGACCTGAGTCCAGCCACCCATATCCCAGGCTTCCTAGCTCCTCCCAAAATATGGCCACGCTATTGTTTGTTTGCAGTGTGGGAAAATTTGACTGTCCACCAAACTTAGGGTGACCAGACGTCCCGATTTTATCGGGACTGTCCCGATATTTGCTTGTTTGTCCCGCGTCCCGACCGATGTTCGGTCGGGACACTGGACAAACAAGCAATTTTGCCCTCCGCTCCGGTGCATAGACGGAGCCCGGAGGGGCTTTCACCCCCCACTTCCCCCGACCATCCCCCTCCTTCCCCCATTGGATCCCTCCCCAACTCCCCGCCCTGGCCCCGCCTCTTCCCCAAGCACGCAGCATTCCTCCTCCCTCCCAGGTTTGCACACGGGCCATGGCCGGGGCTGGGAGCGCAGCACGGAGGCTGTTCCAGCCCTGCAGCCTGCAGGGCAGCGCAGAGCAGGCAGGGCCTGGGTGGGGGGGCGGAGACACGTGTGGGGCAGACACGCTCCTGCCAGGAGGGGCCGGGCCTGGCTGCCTGGTTCGCCCCCTGCCCGGGGGGGGGTGGGTCCCCGAGTTCCCTGCAGCCGGAGCGGGGCTGCCCGGGGCGAGTGTCCCAGGCGGGGCAGAGTGGAGCAGCCTCTGCTGTGGGGCTGGTGCAATGAAGCCCGGGAGCGGCTGGGCTGGGAGCTGCAAGAGGGGTCCGGAGCGTGGCTCGGCTGCACAGCTCGGGGCCCAGGAGCGAGGGGATGGGGGAGCTGGGAGTGTATTGGGGGTCAGAGCTGAGAGTTGGGTGGAGACGGGGCTGTGCCACTGCCGCCTGGTGGCGGGGGGCGCTCTGGCTTTTTTTTTTTTTTTTTTGCTCCGTCCGTCCCCCGCCCCCCCCGCGCGTCCCGATATTTCATGTTTGTCATCTGGTCACCCTAACCAAACTGGACTGTCCAGAGAACAAAGAGAGCTGACCTGTGGGACTGTGAAATACTTCTGGCAGACTCTCACACTGAGTCCATCTGCAATAAGGTTTGAACTCATGGTCCCGGTTTGACTCACTCTCAGACCCTCCACCCTCCTGGGACTCTGGGTCCAAGACGTGGTTTGGCGTGATGTGTGTAGACAGAAGGTGAAGTAGGCTTGAGCCCGAGTTCTAACCCTGGGTTTACATAGCAGTGTAGACATACCCTAAGAGGTGAGACACTTCTGTACATTCAACATTAGGTGTCTGTGTGAATCTTTAGGCACCTAAATGCTTTTGTAAATCTGTCCTTCAGTCCCTTTGTTTATTCCCCATTAAAGTGGATATAACAACATCTAGTTCACAGGTTGATGCACTACTTAACTAATAGCAGCAAAGAATCCTGTAGCACCTTATAGACTAACAGACGTTTTGCAGCATGAGCTTTCATGGGTGAATACCCACTTCGTTGGATGCAAGGGTACTGATACTTAACTAGTGTTTGTACAGTGCTTTGAGATCTTATGCTCAGAGATGTTATGGCACTGCAACATGTTGTTATGTTTGAATGTTAGAGACAATAATTTAGAAAATTCAGGAATACACCACCAAGCGACTTTTAGCATTTCATCAAAGACAGGTTTAACTATCTTAGTTTTAGGTTGATTGCTTAATTAGGTGAGCAACTGAATTGAATTAATTCATCAAAACTAATTTGAAAAGATCTCTCCAGGCTGTAAGAGCTTGTGTCTATTATTTGTATTTGTTGCTTTGCGTCTATGCATGATTTTGTTATTGTGTTAACAGCAGCCTTAATCTTGTTTGATTTTAATTGCATTTGGTCAGTTTCAATGGTGGTCGTTTCTTTTTTCTTCTCCCACCATGTGTAAATCAATCACTGCTTGATTTAGAATAAGGGCTTTCAGTGAAATGATTCTTACCAATTTAACTGCATTTCACCACTATCCTCACAAGCACAGCCTAAATCTGGCTGTGAGGTGAAATGGTTCCAGAAACTCAACACGAGTTCCTATGAAGCTATGTTTCCTGGAGTAGTATTTTAACAAACATGTTAGAACATAAGAATGGCCATACTGGATCAGATCAAAGGTCCATCTAGCCCACTATCCTGTCTTCTGACAGTGGCCAATGCCAGGTGCCCCAGAGGAAATGAACAGAACAGACATTCATCAAGTGATCCATCCCTGTCGCCCATTCCCAGCTTCTGGCAAACAGAGGCTGCGGACACCATCTCTGCACATCCTGGCTAATAGCCATTGATGGACCTATGCTCCATTAATTTATCTAGTTCTTTTTTGAACCCTGTGATAGCCTTGGCCGTCACAACATCCTCTTGCAAGGAGTTCCACAGGTTGACTGTGCATTGTTAAAAAATACTTCCTTTTGTTTGTTTTAAACTTGCTGCCTATTAATTTCATTTGGTGGCCCCTAGTTCTTATGTTATGAGAAGGAATAAATAACACTTCCTTATTTACTTTCTCCACACCAGTCATGATTTTATATCATATCCTCCCTTTGTCTCTTTTCCATACTGAAAAGTCCCAGTCTTATTAATCTCTCCTCATACAGAAGCTGTTCTGTAGCCCTAATAATTTTTGTTGCCCTTTTCTGAACCTTTTCCAATTCCAATATATCTTTTTTGAGATGGAGTGATCACATCTGCATGCAGTATCCAAGATGTGGGCATACCATGGATTTATACAGAGGCAATGTGATATTTTCTGTCTTATTATCTATCCCTTTCTTAATGATTCCCAACATTCTGTTCATTTTTTGAACTGCCGCTGCACATTGAATGGATGTTTTCAGAGAACTATCCACAATGACTCCAAGATCTCTTTCTTGAGTTGTAACAGCTAATTTAGACCCCATAATTTTATAAGTATAGTTGGGATTATGTTTTCCAATGTACCTTGCTTTGCATTTATCAACATTGAATTTCATCTGCCATTTTGTTGCCCAGTCACCCAGTTTTGTGAGATCCCTTTGTTGCTCTTCGCAGTCTGCTTTGGACTTAGCTATCTTGAATAGTTTTGTATCATCTGCAAATTTTGCCACCTCACTATTTACCCCTGTTCCCAGATCATTTCTGAATATGTTGAATAATGTCCCAGTACAGACCCCTGGGGGACACCACTATTTACCTCTCTCCATTCTTAAAACTGACCATTTATTCCTACCTTTTGTTTCCTATCTTTTAACCAGTTACCGATCCGTGAGAGGACCTTCTCTCTTATCCCATGACTGCTTACTTTGCTTAAAACCTTTTGATGAGGAACCTTGTCAAAGGTTTTCTGAAAATCTAAGTACACTATATCCACTGGATCCCCCTTCTCCACATGCTTTTTGTGACCCCCTCAAAGAATTCTTGTAGATTGGTGAGGCATCATTTCCCTTTACAAAAAACATGTTGACTCTTCCCCAACAAATTAGCTTCATCTGTGTCTCTGACAATTTTGTTAATTACTATAGTTTCAACCAGTTTACCTGGTACTGAAGTCAAGCTTGCTGGCCTTTTAATGGCCAGGATCACCTCTGGAGCCCTTTTTAAAAATTGGTGTCACATTAGCTATCCTCCAGTCATTTGGGACTGAAGCTATTTAAATGATAGGTTACAAACCACAGTTAGTAGTCCTGCAATTTCACATTTGGGTTCCGTCAGAATGCTTGAGGGACTATCATCTGGTCCTGGTGACTTATTACTATTTAGTTTATCAATTTGTTCCAGAATCTCCTCTAATGACACCTCAATCTGGGACAATTCCTCAGATTTGTCACTTAAAAAGAATGGCTCAGGTTTGGGAATATCCCTCACATCCTCAGCAGTGAAGACAGATGCAAAGAATTCATTTAGTTTCTCCACAATGGCCTTATCGTCCTTGAGTTCTCCTTTAGCATCTCAATTGTCCAGTGGCCCCACTGGCTGGTTAGCAGGCTTCCTGCTTCTGGTGTACTTAATTTTTTTTGCTATTACGTTTGAGTCTTTAGCTAGCTGTTTTTCAAATTCTTCTTTGGCCTTCCTAATTATATTTTACACTTAATTTGCCAGAGTTTATGCTCCTTTCTATTTTCCTCTAGGATTTAACTTCCACTTTTTAAAGGGTGCCTTTTCCCCTCTCACTGCTTCTTGTACTTTGTTTCGCCATGGTGGCACTTTTTGGTTGTCTGTTTTTTAATTTGGGGTTATACATATACATATTGCATTGAAGGCTCTCTTGGGACTGATTATATTTTAGTACCCAGAAATCTGGTTGAAATGGAATTAAGAATCTCCTCTGTACTTTGTGGAGAAATAACTTAAGAAATTTAATTAAAGAACACAAAAGAGGGGGCAGTTTTTGTTGTCGTTCAACTGAATTACATCGAATTCACTGAAGACATTTGTGTCTTAACACATTTTGGTGTGAGTATATGTAAATAAATCATGTGGGCTGGACATCCCTAAGACCAGTTTTGCAAACAGATCTATCAGTTTAATAAAATATTTTCAAACAGCATTTACTTTTAATCAGTTTAGAAATTGTACAAACCGTGGAGCCACGGGAGAAACACTTTTTGCTCTCCTGCGGATCTGACGTGGGCTAGAGGGAAGGAAACACATTATACGTGGAATTTTACCAAAGCAAAGTATTGTTTGTGTTAGCTTAAAACCAAGGGTGAAAATCAAAACTCCCCTTCAGGACAGTAGAGTTGTCATAGAATCATCGAATATCAGGGTTGGAAGGGCCCTCAGGAGGTCATCTAGTCCAATCCCAAAAATGAACTCCAGAAGCCATTTGCTTAAAGCAAAGTGGTGCTCTAGGTGAGGCTTGAACTCACAACGTCAGCATTGCTCCATGTCGCGCAGCTCTATAAGTACTGGGCGCTAACCCATTGTGCTACTGGAGACAACTTAGAGCCTACAAAAAAGGGAGGGGTATCAAAATGTGGGGGCAAATTCGTGAAACCTGATTGTCTGTGTCATTCATATTGCCCATATCACCATAGTACCTGACCTACATGAACGGAGTTTTGCCCTGTTGCCATAAAAAGCAACATTAACTGATGGAGATGGTGCTAGTTTATTCTGGAGGAAATCCACTAATACTTGTAAAAATGTAAATATGCCCCAACGCAAAGCTGGCAGCTTCAGCCTCCAGCCAGCAAAAGGTTTTACATGGATAAATCCTGAAGTTCAGCCTGAACTGGCTGTTTGTTTCTTTTAAAAACATGTGTTTTCAGGTCACAACGATAAATGACTTTTGTTTCTCTTTGTTTCCTTAGAATGATTACAGGAAGTTATCTATGCAATGCAAGGATTTTGTTGTGGGTGTACTGGATCTCTGCAGGGATACAGAAGAAGTGGAGGCTATTCTGAATGGAGATGTGAACATAAAAGTGTGGCCTGAGCATCACCGCCCAAGCCTGAGCAGAATTAAACTTGCCATTAAATATGAGGTCAAAAAGGTAAGATCTTTCCTTTAGTTGGTAAAACACCCATTGCTTTCAGCAGGACCAGGGTTAACCCTTGGAATTTAGCCTTTCTATGACTTCATTTGCAGGGTGATTGCACATTTTAATATGGAAAATGTTACCATTAAACTGTTACTTATTACGGACATGGTGGTGCTTGTACAATGTTAGAAGGAAGGTTGGATGGCTTAAGGGACTGGTAAAATTGTATAGAGGCCTCTCATCTCTAGAGTAGGTTACACAAGTACGAATGTGGAAAAGTTTGGTAGTGGTCTCAAGTCACTGCCATTGCAATATGCAGCGTTGTTGTAGCTGTATGAGTGCCAGGATATTAGAGAGACAAGGTGGTGAAGTAATATCTTTTATTGGGCCATTTTATGTTGGTGAGAGAGATAAGATCTGAAGAAGAATTCTGTGTGAGCTTGAAAGCTTGTCTCACGGAAGAGTAGCTGGGGTTCAATTCAACCCCCAGATTGCAAATGCAACTAACAAATGTCAGGAGCACACTCTCAGTCTAAGGGATACATCTACACAGCAAAAAAAAAACAAAAACAAAAACACAAAACTCCCAGCAGTGAGTCTGAGAGCCTAGGTCAACTGACAGGGACTCTTGGGGCTCAGACTGCAGAGCTAAAAGTAGCAGTATAGACATGTAAAAGCGGCAAAGAGTCCTGTGGCACCTTATAGGCTAACAGACGTATTGGAGCATGAGCTTTCGTGGGTGAATGCCCACTTCGTCAGAAAAAAGTATCTTTGTTGAATTCCATGATAGTCTGTTTTGGGCACACTGAAATGTTCCCACAGAAGGCATGTTTCAGTGTTTGCAAAATGTTCCCCGAGATCCCCAGCTAACAGGTTGCCCAAGAGCCTGGGAGCCCCAGGAGCTATGGAGCTTGGGTGACCAAGCTCCCCTCCATCCTGCCAGGTAGGCAGGTAATGGGATTTCTCATAGAAGATCTCCCTCAACAAAAAATGGAAACCCCAATACCCTACCCCTGCTATTGCTCACAGCTAGGAGCAGCTGAGTGAAATCAATAACTGTCTGACCAGTTTCATAGCTGCTATTCAGCTGTAGGGAAACTAACAAGAATTATGTCAATTTCAGTCAGCTTCCTGGATTCCAAGCACCCCACCAGTCCACATGGTGGGCTACTGGAGAACCTGGACTTCCCCAATCAGGGCTGGGGGGCCCAAGTTTCCCAGACAGATGGACTGCCAAGGTCTTGAGAAGCCTGGTAGCCTGGGCTCCTCAGCAACCTCCCTGGTGGGTTTTGCCAATTCCCTGGAAAGCTACTGGGGAGTTTGGGAGTCAAGGATCTCAGGGCTTCTGGGGACATGGGCAAGCTGTCAGAAACCTGCTTGGTTTCCATCAAAATGTCACTGAAATCAACACTTTCCCATTGAACATTTCTATGTCAAGAAATCGGCATTCTCTGATGGAAAAAAATGTTCTATAGGAAAATTTCTGAACCGCGCTACCCTGACACAAGGAACTGGCAGACTAATGGGCAGGTAATAATGCAAATCTGAAGGGGTGTACACATTGTGAAAGAGGTGTATTTTGACAATGATCTGAAGGTGTTGGTTCTCTCTTACACATGGTCCTAAATGACATATTCCCACATACTAAAATTGGCATTCTTGACAGTCTACATATTCCATTTTCCAGCAATGATGCAACAGCGCTGAGATCAGCAATCCTGTAAACGCCATTTTAATCAAGAATCCGGCCATGGTTTTCATGAGACTGTCTCCACTTGTGCTTGTGCAGTACCTACTGCCAGTGGAGTTGTAAATGTACCCATAATTCCATAGTCATCCTCAAGGTTCACCATCCAGGAAATGACTGAGAACCATGAATGGTATAATATGGAGAAGTTTGTATATGTACTCTTTGGATAAAGTGAGAGCCCTCGAGATTGACATCCTCTCTCTGTCACATTTCATGAGCAGTAAAAAAACGAAATGAAGCAACTAAGGGTTTCCCTAACTCTGCTCCTGTTCAAGACAATGTTCCCTTTGAAGTCATAAGCAAAACTCTTACAGGCTTCAGTGCAAGCAGTTAGGCCGACACAGAATGCTTTTGAAAATCCCTCTCTAATACCACTGAGAGAATGAGTGCTGACATGGCAGTAAATAAATTTAACTCATGCAAAATTATTTTCTGTTTTTTGACTGAATATCCAGAAGTTAGATTTCAGCATTTCCTAAGAGGCCTTATCAGGCTAAAATACTCCTGTGTCACTTAACTTCAAGAAAGAGATCTTGACGTCATTGTGGATAGTTCTCTGAAAACATCCCATTTAATGTGCAGCAGCAGTCAGAAAAGCGAACAGAATGTTGGGAATTATTAAGAAAGAGATAGATAATAAGACAAAAAATATCATATGGCCTCTATATAAATCCATGGCATGCTCACATCTTGAATACTGCATGCAGTTGTGGTCATGTCATTTCAAAAAAGATATATTGGAATTGGAAAAGGTTTGGAGTAGGGCAACAAAAATGATTGGGGAATGGAACAGCTTCTGTATGAGGCGAGATTAATAAAACTGGGACTTTTCAGCTTGGAAAAGAGACGAATAAAGGGGGATATAATAGAGGTCTATAAAATCATGACTGGTGTGGAGAAAGTAAATAAGGAAGTGTTATTTACTCCTTCTCATAACACAAGAACTAGGGGCCACCAAATGAAATTAATAGGCAGCATGTTTAAACAAACAATAAAAGTTTTTTTCACACAACAGTCAGTCTGTGGAACTCTTTGCCAGAGGATGTTGTGAAGGCCAAGACTATAACAGGATTCTAAAAAGAACTAGATAAGTTCATGGAGGATAGGTCCATCAATGGCTATTAGCTAGGATGGGCAGGGATGGTGTCTCTAGCCTCTGTTTGCCAGAAGCTGAGAATGTGCAACAGGGGATGGATCATTTGATGATTATCTGTTCTGTTCATTCCCTCTGGGGCACTTGGCATTGGCCACTGTCAGAAGACAGGATACTGGGCTAGATGGGCCTTTGGTCTGACCCGGTATGGCTGTTCTTATAACCCTGGCTTCTTGGAGCTGTTGTTGTTCCTTTCTGATATATTAGCCAAATTCATTCAAGAGTTATTAAGTGTTTTATTGATCCCAGCAAACTCTTTTCGAAATAGACACTGCATTAATCCCATCTGCTCTGTGGTGAAGCAGAGAGTGTAAGAGTTAGCTATGTCTCTCTACTACCTCTGCTTCATTAATGTATAGAAAAATAAATCAATATTTAAAAAAATTCTAGGACCTCTTCTTCAACTTTTCCGAAAGTAAGTGCCAACGTTCAATCACTCATTTGATCAGGTCACATTTTTAAAGGTAACTTCGTCTGCATTGATGTTACAGTGAGAGAACTTAATTAGTGGAACAGATAGGGATGTATGAAAGGGGATCATCAAAGCTGGTCTTCTGAGTGTAAGGAATATATTTTTAAAGCAGCAAAAGAGAGAAGGAAGTGGTTTAGTTTTAGAAAAATATTTAAAACATTCTGCTTTATGGAAGCATGCTCTGAATGGAAAATTTGGTTCTGGCAAATACTGGGTCTGGGAGGTGCAGATTAATGATTTCAACAATGTGCTTTGATGGAAATTGGGCTCCGATAACTGGGCTTAAAGAGTTGTTCCAAATTTTCCAGCTAACATCTGCTATCTCCTTCCACCACCACCTGCTTACTTCTGCCTCTCAACAACATTGCTGTGTTAGCCAGAGAAGGTCTCTTCCTGTTATGGAAGCAGTTAATTAAAGAGAAACTTAACTCTTAATTTAAATGCTTTCATAAGGGGACAAATGGTGTGGAGCTAGTTTTGTATGACAGAAAGGAGCTGGACAAATTATTCTTCCCAGGATGGTGCAGCTATGCACTGTCCCATACTTGGAGCTTAGTATCAAGACTTCAGCCATCCCCAGTTGAACACCCTTAAACAAATTGGGCCAAATTCTGTGTCTTGAACAGGTGCCAGCTCATTGACTTCTGTGGGCTTATACGGTTGTAAGTCAGAACAGAATTTGCCCTTGTGTCCTTTTAGAAGGCTAACTAGTCTGAAATACTCTTGTACTGTATCATCAAAGAATGATCCCTAGAAGACTAATAAGATAATAGCTATAGTGAAGCTTTTGAGAACGCCAGACACTTTTGCTGAGCACATCAAGTCCTCTGCACTGCTTTCTTTCATTCTCTGTTTCTTCTCACAAGTACTGTACTCGTCTGCTAGGTACAGAGAACTTTGAAACTGTGTGTTGGACAAGATGTAGCTGAATGCTGTGTCAATCATTGCACTGCCTTCAGTATACCTGTTCCTTCAGCTCTTTAGCCAGCTCATTTTCAGAGGCTCATCTCCAGTGAGTGTATTGTTTCACAATGCATGCCCACAGCTTCCCTATTGACTTGCCAGTTCTGCAGCATCAGATGAATAAAAAAAAAAGTGTTCTGATTTGTTGTATGCAGTTGAGATAAACTACATATTTTCTCCTTCTGTTACAAAATATATTCTGCAAAACTGATCATCCCTTTTGGAGCAGAATAACCCTTTGGGCATCATTTATTATAACTACTAGATCAATTAAATAACATATGAATACTGCCTTCAGTAAATCTTGAGTTGGTTCTCTGTGTAGCATTTCGCAGTCTGTTCCTTTCTATATTTCTCTCTCCATATTTCTATTGTGTATATTCTGATATTGGCCCTAGGCAGGCTAGAAAGCAGCGGATCCTGGACTCAATTAATAAAGAATTAAAGAAGGGTAATATAATGGATGCCAGTCATTAAGGGTTTATGGAAAGTAGATCTTGTTAGACTAACTTGATATGTTTTTTTGTTGTTGATGAGATTGCAAGTTTTGTTGATAAAAGTAATAGTGTTAGCATAATATTCTAAGACTTCTGTAAGGCGTTTGACTTGGTACTGCACAACATTGTGATTAAAAAAAGTAAAACAATTCAGTTAACATGGCACACATTAAATGGAAGAAAAGATGGCTAACTGACAGGTCTCAAAATGTAATTGTAAACAGGGAATCATCACTGAGCTGGTGTGTTTCCAGTGGAGTCCCGCAGGGATTAATATTTGACCGTATACTATTTAACATTCTTATCAGTGATCTGGAAGAAAACATAAAATCGTCACTTATAAAGTTCTCAGGTGGCACACAAATTGGGGGTGTGGTAAATAATAAACAGAACAGGCCATTGATAGAGAGGGATCTGGCTCACTCTTAAGCTGCGTATAAGCAAACAATATGTGTTAGTATGGCTAAATACATCAGGGAACAAATAATGTAGGCCATATTTACAGGATGAGGGACTCTATCCTGGGAAGCAGTGCCTGAAAAAGATTTGGGGTCACGGTGGACAATCAGCTGGACATAAGCTCCCAGTGTGACGCTGTGGACAAAGGAGGGACTAATGGATGCATAAACAGAGGAATCGTGCGTAGCAGCAGAGAGGTTGTTTTACCTCTGTATTTGCTGCTGGAATACTCTGCAGTTCTGGAGTCCACAATTCAAAGGATGTCGAAAAATTTTGAGAGGGTTCAAAAAAGAGCCATGAGAATGATTAGAAAACCTGCCTTATAGTGATAGATTGAGCTCATTGAGTCTATTTAGCTTAACAAAGAGAAGGTTAAGGGGCAACTTGATTCCAGTCTATAAGTACCTACATGGAGAACAAATATTTAATAATGGGCTCTTTCGTTATTGGCCGTGACTTATGGTAGCAGGTTGATATTTATCATACACTGTATTGCTAAATAGATGAACAATCTCTATACAAAAATGTAGTGATGAAAATACACCAGTAATGACTTCTTTCAGTGGAAAGAGATTTTGAGGTATAAAGGCATTTGAGGTGTGTGTGTGTGTGTGTGTGTGTGTGTGTGTGTGTGAAAACTTTCACCTTGAAACTTACTTCCAATTTAGGGAAATCATATATAGTGTGCATGGTTTGGTTTTTTTTTTTTTTAAGGATGGATTCTGGATCTTGTTACTCTGATTTACATCAGTGTAACAACACCATCAAAATCAGTGCAATTACAGAATATTTATATAGGTGAAATTGAGATCGGCATCTGGCCCTCAAAATGTAAAAGACAGCTCTATGAAGGAATGCTGCTCGACCTCCATCCCACACCTGAAGCACCAAAATCACTAACCCACAAATGGGGAAATCTAGCCATCAGGCTGATTTATGTATGACAGTCCTCCCTGCCTCTGGCAAATTCAAGGTGAAAATGTCTTCTGAGTTATGGCTGATTGAGCTCTACCTGTACTGCAATCCTGCAGCAGTGGAACCAGAAATGGACTATGCTGCTGCTCAAGTCTGCAGCTTTTGACTGCACCCTGGGACTGAGATACCCCGGTATGTACTTGGGTAAAGGGAAATCACTGCTCTCAAGGTGCAAAATGATATTTCAGCAATATTAGGCTGTCTGAGTGGCACTGCTGCTGGCAAATTCAGTGTTCACATCCCCTACCCATGCCAGCAGCTACCTGGGCATTCTATCAGCTATAACAGAACTGTCCTTCCCAACTCCCACTTGGCTTTCTGCTTCCAACATTCTGGGCCAAATCGTTCACCGGGAATTCCTGTGAAATCCCATTCATTGTTGCCATTTTTAGACCAAATGTTATTTTGGGTACATTATATAGGATTGTCAGCTGATATAAATCAATGTAGCTCCATTATTTTAATAAAGCTGCACTGACTTACTCTAATTGAGAATCTGTCCCATTATTATTAGTAGCCTGAAATTTTCTCTGTTGGTTTTTTGCCTTCTTCAGCCCACGAAGATATATGTGGTAGAGAGAAGTAAAGATATTCTGACATAAGTGCACTTAGGACAGAGCCTGAAATATTCTATATTGTGTTGTTTCAGTGGATGACAAGAAGGATCTTAGTAACTAAGTCACCCATCTAGGGGCTAGTGATTGACTGCTGTAATTAAAGTATATATGAAATATTATAGTTTTTCATCAAGTTGCCGTTTCAATGTTCACTCATATTTGGATTCAAAGTTTTAATGAGTATTTGATATTCTATCTCCTTCTACCATTCTGCTTCTCGATTCATGTCTTCCTATTAGCGATCTAACTGCCCACGGTAGGCTTTCCTTAATGGAAGTTCTTAGCACATAATTTATATTGCCAATCTTTGTTTAGTGGGCCTGATTTTAGTTTTTCAGCTGATGCCTCTGCCAATATTTTGTTATCTTATCCTTTCCACAATCTGAGAGAGAGATGGCAAGGGACCCCGGGCTAAGGCAGGATTAGCCGATGTGGTTAAGGGTCTGCGCCAGGCCTTTAGACATATTTCTTCAATCTTCCCCCTTTTATTCTTTTCCACTCATTAACGCTATTACTTCATAGCCCCTCTTACAATGCAGCCACCAACCCAGAACAATGAGCTATTAAAAATGTGCACGTATTCCTTAATTTTTCACAGCTGCTAAATGATCAGTCCCCTTGCCGGCCATCAGACAGTACACCACAAGATGTGAAAGGGAAGGAAATAATACTGTTTTGAAATGGAGGCTAAGAAGCAACATTTTACTCTTGTCCACCTGGCTACTGCAAAAGAAGCAGCCACTGTTCAATGAGGTCACCAAATCAAACACTTCTCTGAGAGTTTTAAAAGCAGCTCTGTCATCTTTCCTCCTTCCCCTGGATGAGGGATATTATAAAGAAACATTAATCCTACACACACAGTTTAAAGCTCAGTATCTTCTTAATCTTCAGTTTTCTTTCCTGTTGTGCTCCCTAATAAGCTGTAACCAGAAACAGGGCCATGTTTTTGGTACCTCTGTTTTCTAAGACCAGTTCAAGGGCCTTATCCACAGTCCATTGACATCAATGGGAATCTTTCTGTTGAGTTCAGTGAGCTTTGGTTCAGGCTGTAAATCAATTTTTCTTTTATATTTGTTTGTTGATAATTTGCACAAAGAGCCTCTATTAACTTCACTCATTTATTATCCCAATAAGCAATTCATGGTTCAATTGAAAGCAGGCAGTTTTATTGATCAGTATCTTGGGGGTTTTCTTAGTACTTTCAGACACAAGTTCTGGAAAGCATCAGAAGTGCCTAACTTAATGTTTTTAAAGTGTTTCTCTTTTATTTAAATGAAAAGAGAGTCAACTACTTCAGTAACATTGGCAAGAAAACATGACAGTTGAACTTTCTGCAGTATAATGAAATGCCCAATATAGACGGTAATCATAGAATTAAAAGCTCTGTTCCATACATACTTTACAGCCAGAAGGAAGATAAAATTACACCACTTACTGAAGCTGATTGCTGTAAACAGATCTTTAAAACGCTACCTGAGACCATAATTCTTTTCAAACTCTGCCTATCCCAGAGGAACTAACTCAAGTGTCCCAATGCCTGTCACACATTTATAATTGTACACTCTTCATCCAAAGTTCCCAGAGTCACCCTGACTCTTCAAATTATTTAGCTGGTTGTACATTTTGTCACCTCATTTGTCCTTTCCTGAGAACGGTTCTGAAAGTTACAATCCCAATATTTTGTCAAGTAGTGAAATAATCAAGCTGCTGGAGTAGAGAGAACATCATGCAAAAACCTAGGTGTTGCATAAGTGCTGGAAACCTTCCAAGAAGGTTTGACACCTTTGACTGGTGTGTCAAAAGACTGTCATCGTGATATTAATTAGCACAAGGCTGGGACTGGACGACGGGGGATGGCTCACTCGATAAATTGCCCTGTTCTGTTCATTTCCTCTGAAATATCTGGCACTGGCCACTGTCAGAAGACAGGATACTGGGCTAGATGGACCATTGCTCTGACCTAGTATGGCCATTCTTATTTTCTTAGACTACGATTAGTGTTTGTATGCACAGTGGGAAAATAAGCCCTTTCCTCTCTAGCAGTGGAGAACTCCACTGCAAAGGAACTGGTGTAGTTCTGCTGTACAGGACGTTGGATGGATGGGTACAGGAAGGGCAAGCAGTGCAGGGCATATGTATTCTCTGCATCATGCAGAGATTCTCTATATGGTGTCTCTGGAGAGGCTAGACAAGGGGAGAGGCTGGGGGAGCCATCACTGTGGCTCTGTGTGAATGAATCTGTCATCCATTTTAAAGGAACAGAATCTCTTTAATTGGAATTCAATGCCATTCTCTGCAGAGGAGATAGAATGTTAAGGCTCCTGGAGTGTAAACACACAGTAATAGCTTGGTATTTGTATTTATGTTGTGTTTGTTGGGGGAGAGGGTGTTTGGTTTGGGTTGTTGTGTGTGTTTTTTAATGTAATGGGAAACCATTTATGGGGCCATAATAATGTGAAGTCTGATATTTTCATAATATTTCCATGGTCAGAAGCTGGAAAGTGGCACCAGGATACCAGCTCTCATGGTTACCGAAGTCATCTTTGCAAGTTAAGAAAAAACCATGAAAAACAAATACAATTAAAAATAAACACAAATGCATGACAGAGACATAGATCTAGTCCCACCTTCCATACAGCCCTACCTGTGAAAGCTCCTCGGGACCAATTTTTTTCTACAGATCCAAACATACTGTAAGTGTACAATAAATAAAGAGAAGCAATTAGCTAGAA
Organism: Mauremys mutica; assembly: GCF_020497125.1. Taxonomy (NCBI): domain Eukaryota; kingdom Metazoa; phylum Chordata; order Testudines; family Geoemydidae; genus Mauremys; species Mauremys mutica. The sequence goes on along the minus strand of NC_059079.1, from coordinate 100,702,977 downwards.
ATAGCACAGAAACAGACTGTCTTGAATCATTTCAATCCCACAGTTCTGATCCCAGTCACCAAAGATGTACCAAGTTATCCCATGGACAGATGTATTTCTAAATGGGAGCAAACGTTCATAGGGGTGGAGGGACACAGGCAGGGAAGATTTTTATTTCCTTTATGCCAGTTCAGACATCCTTGCTTAGGACATGTCCTCTTCCCCAGGAATTAATGCTGAACTTGCTCAGAATGGTAGCCAACCTGTAGATGACTTCCAGTGAAGGAATGCGCATTGCTTCTTGATATATCACTGGAATACCATTTTACTTATTAATCAATCCCCCTCCTTTAGCGATCTATGCAGTATCTTTCAATTATCTCTTCTGACCTCATTGTCACGTTATCCTTTAATACTGGTAGGGAACTCATAGGCCAACATTTTTTCCTACAGGTCTAAAGCCAGTGTCTCTCGTGGGAGCTGACATTCATCCTCCTTGTTTCCAGATGCCGGGCACATCATCACCCGATTGCCTTTAATTGCAGATGTTGAGTGCCCAGCTCCAGTTTCCCAGCTGGCAGTAGAGTTCCTGGCTGTCACAAAGCCAGACCACCTCCCTGTGTCACAGGATTTAATTTAATTAACAGCAAGACATACAAATTGGATTTGGGAAAAAATTAATAAGAATTAAACAGAACACCAGATGGCTGCGCAAATTCTATTTAATACAGAGATGGTACAGGAACTTTTCCTCATAATTGCATTATTAATAATTAACATTTGGAAGATGCTCCAAACAGAATGCTGGCTGCTGCATTAAATTATAATTTTTCACTGCATTGGTCACGGAGCTCAGGTACTCAAGGGCGTATGAAGCCCAACTCTCAGGAACTGCTGAGATAATCTGAGGCCCTGATTTATTTATATGGAGGATGCAATTTTATTTTGTATGATGTCTTTCACACAAATTGCTTCACAGAGTTAAATAACGAGAGAGTTAAAGCATTGTAGCCCAGGGAGAGAAAAATGAAGAGGCCTAATGATCAAAACATATGTTCAAAGGGGAGTTTTGAAATGGAGAGTCAGGGAGATGGGGCATTGCTGGAAGTCTGCTCCAGATGGTAGAGGCAGCAGAGCACAGAAAACTCACATTAGGTGTGGCCAGGTTAAGTGAAGGGAGGATAGGGAGCAGTAAAGTGACACAGAGAGAAAGACAAAGTCCATCTTTGTGGGAGGTTGGAACAAGACTATGCAAAGTTTTAGAATCATGGAGGCCAATGACTTACATCCATAGGACATGTTAGAACATTCTAGGCCAAATTCTGCTCAGAGTTATACCGATGTCAGTCCAGACTAACTCCAGTGATGTCAATGAAGTTACTTCAGATTTACACCAGTGATAACTTTCAGTTAAAGTTCAGAAAACGAGTCCTCAAAGGACAGGAAATGCAATGTTATCTTTGAAAGTTCAATTTAAATTCTGGAGTTGTTGGACTCATGACCTCCCCTCTGATTGAACAGATGTGGTGCATCATGGGAATTATGTGATCACAGTGTATCATGGGAGATGTAGTCTAGCTGGGAAGCCTGAGCCATAGAAGAGAAGGCAGCATAAAGCAGCTGACCTACAACTCCCATGAGGCATCTCAGGGGTACTCGGTGTTGAATCAAGATGAAACAAAATGCTTTGATTCTCTTCATCAAAACAAAATGAAACATTTCTATTTGTGAATGTCAAAACAGTTGTAAACTGAAATCTTTCTGTACTGTCCATTCTGTGAAAAATTTCTGTATTTGAACTTTTTGTACTCTTTCAGAGCAAAAATAAATTTAAAAATATCAGAATTTCCCGAGGGGCAGAAATTCTGATTTCTCAACCAGCTCTACTGTGCGTAAGCACCAACCTGAACTGAAACCACAAAGAAAAGAATTTATTAAAAACACCAGATCTCACAGAATCTATGCTGCAGGACTGAATGAAAACCTTCAAACGTTTTTATAGAGTTGTCCTTCTGCCCTTTTCAGCTTCTCTGTTTTGCACAAAAAGGGCCAAAAAGTATTTTTCCCTGTTTGTTTTCATAAATATCAGAGATATGAATTAAAGTTATCCCAAGGTTAGCTGGAGGTCTCGATGACATCTCAGAGATGTCTGTTAGATGCTCTCTCCTTAGTCATTGTCAAGCTCAGTATATAGTGGTCAAATGTAACTCTTCTAATTTCTTTTAACTCAATCCCTAAAGCATCTTGATCATTTTTTCAACTCTCAATGTTCTCTATTTTGTGTACATCTTCCTACAGTATGAATGGAGGTATTCCAGGTGTGCTCTCACCATAGCTGAACAAGGTATTTAGGCTGCTAACTTCCATTGAAGATTCTGGGCCTGAGTTCCTTTTTCCGAGATATGCATTCAAAATCACATTGCCAGTTTGGTGCTAAATCACATTGCCAACACATGTGGATATATTTTTGCTGTGTCCTAGCATCTCTAGGTCTCTTTCAGTATTACTGCTCCCCCATTGAATATCTGTGGTTCTGATTATTTTCCCCCTCCCAGGTGCATTAGCTTGGATTTTTTTCACATTTGAATCTCATTTTATTTCCTCTCCGTACATTCAACCTCTCTAGACATCGATTAATTATTTCTCTGTCGTCACTGGTGGTTTATAACACTTCCCAATTTACTGTAATCTGCACATTTAATTAATTTCATTGGCAAAGTACCATACAGTCTTAAACTGTCGGTGGGGAGAGGGCAGAATCAAAACCCTTATATGAGGCAAGAGACAAAATACAAAGTATCTTTATTAAAATTAAAATGATTTTGTTAAAAGAGCAATTAATATGTTCTGCTATAAATCTGACCCTGGATGCTCCCAATTTTGGCTTCATCTATCTTTCAAGAAGCAGTAGACCTGCTCCTGTGCGTTTTCTTTTTTCGGGGCGGTGGGAGACAAGGGGGGAGTGTGATCTTAGAATGAGGTAAGTAGAAAACCTCAAGAAAAAATATGTTCCATCATTTAAGGTTTTTATGAGAAGATTTTCTAGTAGGTTTGGTGCTATACAGGTATCACCAAGATATTTTCTTTTTAGCTCTAGTGAGAGTCAAAGCTGGGACTTTCAGTTTTCTAGCTTGTTTTTAGATGATTAATAAGGATTTATTCATGCATTCACAAAAAGGGGAAAACAGATATTAGCAATACAACTTCCAACAAACACACATCCCATCTGAATACAAAACCCCTGTTTTCTGTAAAGCAGAACCAACCACCTTATCCAACAGGCTGCAGAAAAATGATTAGCAAAAAAGATTACAGATTAGGAAATAAGCCATCAGAGGCAGCCCATGCCCTGCCCTCAATGCAGGAGAAATGTTCAGAAACTGGCAAAAATATTAATTAAAATTTGCATTCACTGCACTGACTACAGTGTTCATGTAAGCTTGGCATATCTGGTTTGCATTTCAAGAATATTAGGCTTAATTTAGTTTTCTAATGTGAATAAAAATCCCAGGCAAATAATTTATTCCCACATCCATTACTAAAACGGTTATTAAAATTATGTTTTTCATATGGTGCTTTAGTGCACATACCTGATGAAATATAATAGAATCGCATTTGAAATGGTCCTGGCAGTTTTATCTAGTCCATCATTTTTTCTTTCTATTTTACTAATTGGAGTTTTCTTCTTTTTAAAAAATATTAAACAAGGCAGCTGTTTTGTACATATTTTACTTTTGCTGCCTGGCTACATCACTGCTTCTAATTCACACTGCCTATTTTAAAAGACGATCCCCACACCTTATCTTGAATTCTGCAACGCATTGAGGATATTTGGTTCTCCAATGGCAATTATGCGCGCATGTGGCTTTCGAATACTGACCTCCACTCCATTAGTCCTCCTGTTGCTCTTTCAAGGCAAGATCCTGATCCCATTAGTGGAAATTACAAAACACATTGCTGAATAAAGAATCAGACCCAACATCCTCCTGGCCTACTATGAGAGAGATGATTAAGTCTTAAGGATGAGATTAGAGTGACCAGATGTGTTGATTTTCTAGGGCAGGGATAGGCAACCTATGGCACGTGTGCCGAAGGCGGCACGCGAGCTGATTTTCAGTGGCACTCACCCTGCCTGGGTCCTGGCCACCGGTCTGGGGGGCTCTGCATTTTAATTTAATTTTAAATGAAGCTTCTTAAACATTTTAAAAACCTTATTTACTTTACATCAACAATAGTTTAGTTATAGATTATAGACATAGAAAGAGACCTTCTAAAAACGTTAAAATGAATTACTGGCACGCGAAACCTTAAATTAGAGTGAATAAATGAAGACTCGGCACATCACTTCTGAAAGGTTGCCGACCTCTGTTCTAGGGAGAGTCACAATTTTTGGGTCTTTTTCTTAATTGCCTCCTATTACCCCCCGCCCCCCGTCCCAATTTTTCACACTTGCTCTCTCGTCACCCTAGGTGAGATCCAGATCTAGATCCAAATCAAAACTATAATAACTCCTCACTTAAAGTCGTCCTGGTTAACATTTCATTGTTACGTTGCTGATCAATTAGAGAACATGCTCATTTAAAGTTGCACAATGCTCCCTTATAACTTTGTTTGGCAGCTGCCTGCTTTGTCCACTGCTGCAGAAAGAGTAGATTGTTGCAGCTGGCTGGTGGGAGCTTGGAACCAGGGTGGCCTGGCAGCCCCCCATCAGCTCCCAGCTCCCCTAAGTTCCCTGTGCAGCAACCGCCCAGCAGGCTATCAAGTGCTGGCAGTTCAGCTGTCTCTCCCCGCACTGCCGTGTCCTGCTCCTGCCCTCTGCCTTGGAGCTGCTCCTGGGAGCCTCCTGCTTGTTGTGTCCCCCCCTCCCCTGCTCCTGCCACCCACTTACCCCTTCTCCATATACAGCAGGGTGGGTATACGACAGGGCTCAGGACAGAGGGAGCTTGCTGGCCGAAGCTGCTGTCTCAACTTCCTGATCTACTTAAAAAGGCAGTATACTTAGAGTGGTGTCAGTGTACTTCAAGGGGCAATGCGCATCTCTCTCTCACACACCCTGTGTGTGTCGCTGTCTGCCATGCTGTGTGTGAGGCTACATTAACAGCCATGTGTTAACCCTTGAGGGCTCAGCTGAATGCTAGTTCATCATTTAGCAGTAAGGCATTCCCTGGGAAATATCCCACCCGCCTCCACCCTCTAACTTCACCACCTCAACCAAGCTTCACAATCATCATTGCTGTGCATAGTATTACATTATTTTTTTAAAACTTATTGTGTGTGTGTGTGAGAGAAAAATATATAGTTTTTTGTCTGATGAAAAAAAAATCCCTGGAACCTAGCCCCCCCATTTACATTAATTCTTATGGGGAAATTGGATTCGCATAACATCGTTTTGCTTAAAATCTCATTTTTCAGGAACATAACTACAATGTTAAGCGAGGAGTCAGTGTACTCTAAAGTTTGGGTTGTTCAAATCCAGGGTTTGTTTGCAGATCACAATAGTGATAGGAACAAGCCAACAAGTATGGATTCAGATCTGGACCTCTCTAAAGTTTGGGAATATTTGGATCAAGGGGTTTGGTCTTGGATCATTTTTACCTGCTCTGTCATGAAAGCTGCCTAGCTTATTAGCATGTGGATGATAAAAAAGCCTGTGGATAGTTTTACAAAAGGGGTAAAATGGCTTTTTAAAATCTTAAGACTTAAAGTTTGGTTCTACCCTGAAAGGTAATTCTGAAACTGGCATCATGGGGTTCATGTTCCTTGCATCTCAATGATTCTAGGTACAATATGCTGAGTTTACAATTAAAATACTCCCCGCCCCCCCAGTCACCAACTACCAGTTTACAAACCCTCAGCCTGGGGTGCATTTGGCAATCTAGAGATGAGGATTTCTACAGGTAAGACTGGACTTTAATGTATTGGTTTCTGTCTAATCCAAATAGAGAAAATGATCTGTAAAATTCTGCTGTCATTTATATCTGTGATCCAACTACCGTGAATGAAGCAGTGGGGATGAAAATCTGAGCAGAATTTGGCCCTGTTGATTTCAATGACACTACTCAACATGTATAAAATTACTCACATGCCTAGGAATTTGCAGGATCAGAACCTCAGCTAACAGATACAAATCTGAATATAAGTAAAGAGTGGGTTTGTTTGTGTAAAATCACAACAAGCAAATGCTGAGGTCAACTGAAAAGTAAATAATAATATAACAAAAATAATGTGCAGATTTCTAGTGCTGACAAGCCATGATTGGAGACAGTGCTTTGGGTTGCTTTTTTAAAACTACTTAAAAACGTGGAGCTGCAGTTTGCATGAAGTGAAGATGATATGGACCGGAGTGCAGCAGTTTGACAAGAATTGAACTGCAGGTGTCTGGATGTGGTGGTTATTAGTCATACTTTGTCTAGCATCTTCCATCCTAGAATATTGAAGCATTTAAAGACTATTAATTAAGATAATGACCCTATATGGTAGGTATGTATCAGTATATACATGTTACAGATGAGGAAACAGATGCACAGAAATGTTAAGACAACTTGTTTAGGTCTTGCAACCAGTCAATGGCAAAATGGGAAGAGAAACCAGGGATGAAATTCTGGGTCCACTGAAGTAAATGGGAGTTTGCCATTGACTTTAGTGCCACCAGGATTTCACTGCAGAAATCTTGCCTAATGAGTATTTGGCAGTAGAGCAGGGGGAACAAACATTAAAAAGGTGCCCCCTTGGCTCTTCCTCTGGCCACGCCCCTTGGCTCCTCCGGCTGCTCCGCACCACCCCCCTGGCTGGCTGCTCTGGCCACGCCGCGCCACTCCCATGGCTCCTTCGGCCATGCCATGCCACCCCCGCAGCCCCCCCCCCATGACTCCTCCAGCCATGCCGCCCCTCCCCATGGCTCCTCCAGCTGTTCTGCCTCCCCTTGCTTGCAGGAGCCCAGCGCCGGCCCAGCAGGCCAAGCTTCAAAGTGGATCATGCTCCCCACCCACTGGTGCCATGGTAACCCCTAACTAAGGTGCAGTTTTGGAAAATGTGCTGAGGGGAAGCGGCTGCTTCCCCTGCACCCCCTCTAGCTACACTACTGACTACATAATGGAAACTAGTTTGCTCCTAGGTTGGGTTTTCTAAGGGAGTTAAATGCTCAAATCCTAAATGTGATCCTAAATGCCAGTCTTGATTATTATGCTCATTTGTCTAATGAAAAGAGGGATATTCATCAAATGCATATCCAGCTCCTAAATTACTGGGAAAGGCTCAATTTTAATCCCATTCAGTTTTAAGGGAAGGACATCAAACCTTTGAAACCAAACAGAGTGAGGCATACATGATGGATCAGTTGCACCACAATACACCAGGGCTAACTGTGGCCCTTTCACAAACTTATCGTTAGTTTCAAATTATTAAAGCATCTGCCATAGAATTTCTTGAGGGCAATGTTAGAAAGAACTATGCAAAGATCTGAATATCTTTGTAAATCATACAAAATTGCCAGGAAACTTTTCTATCTAAGTTTTGGACTTAACATTTACGTAGCATTCATATTTTCAAGGCACTTTAGAGATAGAGGCCAGACAGTAACTGGCCTTCATGTTCATAAATGTGCTAGAAGAGAGCACAAGGAACTTTCCTTCCTTTGCAAGCCCCAGCCAAGGGCCAGGCACAATTGCAGTCTCAGCTCCTTGGGAAATACAAACACTGACATCTCCACATAAACCCAAGGACTCATGTGACCCCCAGGGGCGGCTCTAGCCATTTCGCCGCCCCAAGCACGGCGGCACGCCGCAGGAGGGCGCTCTGCCGGTCCCACGGCTCCGGTGGACCTCTCGCAGATGTGCCTGCAGATGCTTCACCGGAGCTGTGGGACCAGCGGACCATCCACAGGGACACCTGCGGGAGGTCCACCGGAGCCGCCTGCCGCCCTCCTGGCGACCGGCAGAGCGCCCCCCGTGGCATGCCGCCCGAAGCACGCGCTTGGCGTGCTGGGGCCTGGAGCCGCCCCTGGTGACCCCATAGGAGATGAGAGGAAGTGGGGTCATGGCTGTACTTATCTGTACAGGACAGTGTGCTGGGGAAAGCAGGTAGCATACTCCTCGTGTGCTTTTCTGGGCTTTCCCTGCTGCTGCATCAGTGTCCAGGGAGGACATGGTAGGAGTGAGAATAACTCCCATGGGTTCAGGGAGTTTATGCCCTAATCCTGGACAGTGCGCCAGTTCAACATGGATAAATACAGAGATGAAAACCACTTGGTGCGTACATATTTTCCTTTATTGTTTAAAGGCACAATCTGGCAGTCACTCACTGGAGTGCTCATCAGAGGAGTCCCATCATCTTCAATGGAGTCTTTGGCATTCTAGGCACTGTTCCTCTGAGTGAGGGTTTCAGGAGTTAGTGCTAGGTGTTTAAAACGAGTTAGTCAAAGTTAATGGTAGGTTTAGAGAAGCAATAAGTTAACTGAACAGATACATGCTTCATAGTGAAAACATAAGGGTTGCTCTAGAGAAATATGACTTGCACCTGAGCCTTGTAGTATCTTTGGACATTACACATTTTTTCCGATAAACAACTTGAAAATCTATCTAGGCAGCTTCCTTTCTAATTAGCTGATTAAACATCCCATTTCTAATCTGAATAACATATTTTATATATTGAATTCTGCCAGCATTTGTTGGAAGGTTTATAGCTAAGGGGGGTTTTAGGAGAAGTGACAGGAATGTTTGCATCAAAGAACTACTAAAGTCACAAGTTTGGGATTTTACTTTTGGCGTAAATTTTTCAAAGAGATTTAACATCTTATCGATGAGTGTTTGAATTCTTTTTGCCTTCAGTTGTTGACTATTTAGAGCTAAAGTGCCATTAGCAAAGCAAAATAATCCAGTCTGAGTGGATAATCCCTTCGCACATAATGGTAGATACGTTATAAGGGAAGTAGCATTTCTTTGAGGTTCTCTTTCTCTGTATGAGCGATTCCATTAGTTTGTAGTTGATTTCTGTTTTTACCTGAATCATCATAAAATTACTCAGTTCTCAATGACATATTCATGGCTTTTATGCTTCTCATATAAAACAGATGGCTTTTTAACTTATATACGTATTATATGAATATTGGTTTATGTGCTTCTGAATTTCCTAGACATAGTGAATCCTCTCATCTTGACACTTCTCATTTATTACATATAATGTGTGCCAGGGTAACGATGATATTCCTTTGGCAAAGACCATCTTTTTGTTCTGGATTTGTGCAGTACCTAGGCCAATAGGGCCCTAGTCCATCACTGTAGTTCCTAGGCACTACCACAATTCACCTAATACATAATAAAGCATCAGGAACAAGTGGAACCCTGGGTCCAGCTATCCCCTTTGTCTCAGATAATTGGTACTAAATAAAAATGAAGGTGTCTATATATTTAAAATCTCCTCAAACTGCAAGAACAATGCAGCTTATTAGGCAGTTACAGACACATGACTTTATTATATACGATCCATGACAATACAGAGAATTTTTAACTAGTCTGTTGGGGGGGAGGGATAGCTCAGTGGTTTGAGCATTGGCCTGCTAAATCCAGGATTGTGAGTTCAATCCTTGAGGAGGCCACTTAGGGATCTGGGGCAAAAATTGGTCCTGCTAGTGAAGGCAGGGGTTCTGGACTCAATGACCTTTCAAGGTCCCTTCCAGTTCTAGGAGATTGGTATATCTCCAATTATTACCTAAACCCGTTGTCCCTTATTGTGAGAACTGTGGAATACTTGTCCACCTACAATACATGCACGATGAGCAAGGGTAAATGGCTGTCATGCATCAAATTATATAGCAGTTTGGGAAAGCTACTCTCCAGGATGGTATATCTGATGGTCCTGATTAATTCTGTGAGGAAAATGATCCCTTTGGCTCAATTCAGTTCCCACTGAAGTCAATGGGGACTGACTATTTCAATGGGAATTGGAGGAGACCCTTCGTCTGAGCTGCCCTGGCAGGTAACAACAGCACAAAGGGCTAGGGGGCCCTCAGTTCTGCAGTCCACTTCATTCTGTGGAACTCAAGGCTGTGGCTTTGGGGCCTTGATGCCTGTGTTTGATCTGACGTTCTCACTGGAGGCTGGTGTCTGGGATTATATGTATTGTCAGGTGGTGCCCACTGGATAGACATGATTTATTTTAAATCATGTAACCATCCTGAGCTATGGCAATGATGGATGTGGAATAAGGACCAAAGGATGCCTCCTAACAGGCGCTGGTGTGATGGGGAGCAGGAAGAGGATTGCTGCAGCCATTTCTAAACTATGTAGCTGTTCAAAGGCGTAGGACCAGTTAGCTTTGCAGTTAGTATAAATAAGTGTGGCTCCATTGGCTTGAATGGAGAAAGGCTGATTTACAAAGCTCTGAGGAGAACCACAATGGCTGGTGCCATTAAATAGGTCTAGCTACCATTTACACCCAGTCCAGCTCTGCATGTGTGTCAGGAGCTTGCGTCATAGTCCTATCTTTCCTGATCCACACCGCCCCCCGGTGCCCCTCACCCCCACCACACACACTTAGTGCTCCTTACAACGTTAATGACATCTCACTCCCCTGCACAGCTCCACCCTTGTAGCCAAACTGTGGTTTCCCTTTGCACATTTGCATTATGGGAAGGTAGGGGTTTTTTATACCCCTTCTTCTGTCTAGTACATCAGCACAGCAGCAGCCACAACTTATTCCTAATAGTCTGCAGTGCTTAATTAGGCAAATTGGAGTTGATGGGAGTTCTGCTTGATAAAACTCTGCAGAACTTAGCCCTCTAGAATTAAATGTAATACATCACAATTCCTCATTTGCTACAACTTCAGTACCATAAAAACACATTTCTTTTGGTCTGTTTTGAACTCTGTTATTTTCTGTGCCCAGGATACTATAGAAGCCTTTAGTGTCATCTTTTAATTTAGTGTCAGTGTTGATCCCCAGAAAGGAAAGTTAAATACATCTGTAATGTAAGCGTTTGATGAGAATCTAAGATCAATTTATGACATTTTGATCAACATAGAGGGAAAGTTAGCATTAGCCGAGGGTCACTGAGAATGTCATTAATATCTGATGGAGCAAACATAATGAAAAATTGTAGCGTCCTATCAGAAAATGAGCGCTTGAATTAATTCTAATCAGCTATCTTCCTTCTCTGATTTATTCTTCCCTCCTTTTAATATTAGTCAGAAAAAGATGAATGTCATGAGGGCTTTATGGCACATTGCCAATCTAAATTGTGTAGGAGAAAATAAATCGTTCCACTAAAACCAGTTTTTATGGCAATTTCTTCTCATTTTCCACATTTTTTCATTTTTCATTGTACCTGGTTCCAGAAACAGGGAAACAATAAATAGATTAAAATGTCTGCTCATTTCTTTGGGATGGTAACTAGCATGCAGAGCCGCTGACAGCAATTCCGGGCCCCAGGGCAGAACAGTCAGTGGGCCCCCATGCACACACAAGCCACGCCCACAGTCCACCTGACATTTGGGCGTTGCTGCGCCCGCGCTGGCTGGTGCCCAGTGAGCTGCCAGCTGCGCTGCTGCACTCACTCTTCCGGCATGGCCAGGGCTTCCACATACCCGCCTGGTAGGGTTGCCATCTGTCTAATTGCACAAACCCAAAGACCCTTACCCTGCCCCACCCCGCCCCTTCCCTGAGGCCACACCCCTGTCCTGCCCCTTCTCTGAAGCCCCACCCCCTGCTCACTCCACCCCCATCGCTTGCTCTCCCTCACCCTCGTGCACTTTCACCAGGCTGGGGCAGGGGGTTGGGTACAGGAGGGGATGCAGGATCTGGGAGGAAGTTTGGGTGTGGGAAGGGGTGCGGGCTCTGGGAGGGAGTTTGGGGCTGGTTGGGAGTGGGTGGGGGTGCAGGGGGTGGGGTCTGGGGGGGAGTTTGGCTGCAGGAGTGGGTGAGGGGTTCAGGCTGTGGGAGGGAGTTTGGGTGCAGGAGGGGGTGCAGGGTTCAGGCTCTCAGAGGGAGTTTGGGTGCAGGAGGGGGGTGCAGGGTTCAGGCTCTCAGAGGGAGTTTGGGTGCGGGGTCTAGGCTGAAGCAGGGGTTGTGGTGCAGGAGGTGAGTCAGGGGGTTGGCACTTACCTTGGGTGCTTCCCAAGGGGTTGCGTTCTTGAAAAGGGCAATGGATACTGAAACGATGTATACCGGGGAATTTTCCCCCATAAGAAATAGTGGAATAAAGGGGGTGTGCATTCACAACTTCACCACACTTGCCTATAACACACTGTTGCCAACTTTCATGCAGTAAATAAGCGCCCTGACTTTCACAATAAGCCAAAAATCAAGCTAATCCCATTTCAAAACAAGGCCAAAACAAGCCAATCGCTAAGAACCCCAACACTTTGTGACTAGATCCCCTCCCGCCCTGCACTCTGGGACTGTGGTGGGCATGACTCTCTCTCCCCCACCTGGCCCTGCTTGCCAGGAGCTGATAAAAAAAAAGAAGCGACAAGCTACAAGCCAAACAAGCAACAAGCTACCAACCAAAAACTAGCCAACAAGCAACTCGCAAGCCAATTAAGCCAAAAACAAGCCCAATTTCTGCATTTTTTTTCATGAGTCTGGCATGTCTGCTATGACAATGCTCTTTTCACCCAAACAGTGTACCTTTCTACAATGACAGGTTATACAGTACACATTTTATACATAAAACATTGAATAAAATAAGGTAGAACCCTACTAACACCATTCAAACACACAGAACATTTTAACACAGTAAATATAGGACAGTAATACAGTATAAAACAGTGTCAATTACACTAAACTTAGGTGGGGGTGGCGGCTGGGTTTTCTTCGGCTGCCTTTTCCGTGGCTGGATTTTTGGTTGCAGAAGTCTTAAAAGAGGATTTTTTTGATATCTGCTCTACTGCATGACTCTTTGAATGATAGAGTTCCCTGTAGCCACTGCATCATTGAGAGCCCTGGAGACTTTGGCAGACAGTTCATGGAAAAGATGCCCCTCTGTATGATTTCCGTCATCTCATTCAGCAATCCAAAGAAACGGGAGAGATTCTTTGTCATCAGACTCCTGGCTTCCTGCCCTACGTCATCGTCATCATCGCCCTTGCTTTCTTTGGATATCCATGGTTGGTCCAGCTCAATCAGTTCCTCATTTTTCAGTTGCTCAGTGTCAGACTCCAACAACTCCTGTATATCATCCTCCTCTACCTCCTCCACGCAGACATCCTTCACTACCTTGACAATTTCTTGCTCAAGAGCAGGAACGGCATCAAATCCCATGGAGCTGTGGTCAGCATCTGGCCATGCACAGCACTAAACACCATTCATACATTGCGAAGTGACTGCTTCCCATGATGCATCAATGTTTTCCACACCATTCAAGGTGTTTAGGACTTCCAAAACTCCTTTACACTGTGCTTTCTTCACCTGCCGTCTCCTAAATCAGCATGGAGAACTTTCTCCATAGGTAATAAGCCTTGAACATGGCCAGTGGGCTCAAGAACAGTACTGTACTGTACCATAGGTGAACATGTTCAAATTCACACCAGTCCCGATCCATGCAAAAGACAGATATGCAGATCACCAACGTAAATTGGAACACGTTCCCCTTTGATGAGCGTCAACGGATAAAGGGGAGATGTATACTGGGGACTCCCTATAATTCATAGTCAGATGGCCATAGTCACCAATTAAGCTCAAATTTGAAATGCTCACAATGAACAGCTGACCAATTATTTATAGACCAAGAATTTTTTGTTTTAGTTATTTTTGCAACTTTGGATGAATATATGGATTAAAGAAAATTGTAAACTCTCCCAGGGAAAATTTGTGTACAGAAAAAGGCAAAATTTGTTTTGTCAAATAAATTATTCACTATGAACTGTTTGCTCAGCTCAACTCAGCAGTATTCGTAAATCCAATTTTTCACAAAGATAGGCCCAAAAGCATGTCTTTTAACTGAAAAGCATATATTAAAGTGCTGTTATTTGCTGAACAAAAATCACCGTTTCACAGTAATCCTAATTAGCATGTTATTGTATTTCAATCTGTACTAGCAATAAAGAAACAATTAAAAACACATTTTAACCAAGTGTAACTTTCCATTATATAAACAGATATAAATATGATTTCTCCCCCCATGTGCTAGTTATCACAAAGATAGTTAATATGAAAACACTGGTTAGATTTTCTGTCCTTTTCATTTTTTGTGTCATTTTACTATAAATCCATTCAAATCCAGACTTTTTTCTTTATTCCCAATTTTGGAAAGACTGGAGAAATATTCAATATTTTTAATCTTCTCTTATTCAGTACCATTCGAAGCCCACAAATGGACAACTCCTTCCTCACTAACAAAATTAACTACAATAATAACATATTTCCTTTTATCTTTTCTTTTAATTATCCTTATCTTTACTCATAATGAAACATAATTAAAAAGTAGTCACATTATACATTTTGTAAATTGAATCACTCTGTGGGAAGATGGGAACTAAAGACTCTTAATCTTCTATAATATAATGAGTCCATGAGACCCAATGGTGCTATAATTCTTCCATTAGGAAACTGGCCTTTGGATTGTCAGCTACTAGCATGTTCTTTTCTATGGTGCAGAAAGAATGAAGAAGAATCTCAGCTTTGGGATAAGAAATATGTACTGTGTGTACATGAGCAGTCTTGTGTATTTTGTATCTCATTTACTGTTTTGCAGATCCGTGAGTAATGCTCTTCCATTTATTTTAAAGATAATCTCAGATAAAGAGTTTACACTTGCTAATTACAAGGACCAGCCTAACATTTTGTATTATGCTGAAGCAACAGAATCATGCAAATGGAGGGGAGGAACCTTCTTATTGGGTCTATGGGTAGTCAGTGTAAATGAAGCGAGTTAACGTTAGTGCTGAATAACAAATTCTACTTAGCTACAAAACTTTTTTATCATCTAGGTCACAGACCATAGCAATGTTTCATAGCTCCTCTTTACTGAAGCATCAATCCCATCTCAGTTCACTTTTGAAGCTCAAATTGAATATCAAATTGATATTCTCAAATGTATGATTTCTCCCCCTTGCCCCCACAAGGAGACATTAATGCTGGTTTAACGTAAAAACAAATATGTAGTTAATTTTGTTTTGTACAAAAAAATTTGCCCTATACGTTGGCCTTTGACAAAGGTTTGATTAAATATAAGTTTTACTTCACCTCATTGTTTGCTACATGGAAAATGAAATCTGAACAGTGGCTCTGAAATTGCTAATGGCCCTTTTTCTTGAATAAAAACTGGTTTTCTTGCTAGCGCCATGGTTACCAGAACTGATGTATTCATTATGGCCCCAGTTTAGCAGAACACTTAAGCACATGCAAAAGTCGGTCCCTATTCATCAAAGCATTTAAGCATGTGCTTAAGATGTTTGCTGAATAGGGATGGACGTAAGCCTATGAATGGAGTTAAGTGATTGTTGAATTGGGGCCTGTATGCCCTAATTCTAGAGCGGTTACTTCATATCCTAGTGGCTTTAATGTAGAATCTGCATAAAAAATGAGTGAAGTCCTCAGGATTTGTCCCTTCTTCTTCTTATTATTATTAATGGGGATGGTGGTGATGATTATAAAGAGGAAGGGATGCACAGTCCACAGAGTTGTGCTCAAGTTGCAGTCCTCCCGGGAGCTAAGGTTCAAATTCCACACCTGACATTAGCTCTCTTTTGGCACTGGCCACTGTCCGAGACAGGATGCTAGATTAATGGGCCATTGGTCTGATCAGGTATGGCAATGTCTGTCCCTACAAGAGAAACAGAAGATGAGGGTTGAACAAATGTTGCCAGTGAGCACATATTTAGAGAGACTAATTTGCAATTTTCTGAACAATTATACTAAGAGCTATGGCTGATTACAAAAAACGAAACATGCTTGGCTCTGCTGGGCTGCAGAACGTACTACAACCAGCTGTCTATCTCCATGCTGCACTCTGTGTTTGAGGCACAGCAGTTTGCTTTCTGAAATCTCATGCTCCTTGGAAATGCTACAAATACCCTTATTTTTGAATTTTTCTTTTTTGTTTACAGTTTGTTGCTCATCCCAACTGTCAGCAGCAACTGCTCACCATGTGGTATGAAAATCTCTCAGGCTTACGTCAGCAATCTATAGCTGTGAAATTCTTGGCTGTTTTTGGGGTCTCGGTAGGCCTTCCTTTCCTCGCCATAGCATACTGGATCGCTCCCTGCAGCAAGGTACAGACTGGTTAAGGTGCATGTTGTTTATGGTTATTTATATTCAATGCTTGGAATGATGTCAAAAGTCTTTCTGAACTAAGATCACAAACAATGTTGTCCTCTGAGATTTGCCATGGCTGAGAACAAGCTCATTGCCAATGCAGCAAGTGAGAGTGTTTTGAAATTAATCTTCAAAAGTAATAAAGAAGGGGGTGGAGGAAATGGAAAATCTGATCAAACAAGCGAGAAGGAAAGAATGGAAATAGGAAAAAAAATGGGAACTGGTGAAAGAATTTGACTGGAATACAGAAGGAGAAGAAAAAAGAGCAGAAAGGGTGAATAACTTGGGGAAAATGTTTCTTGTCTCTTTGCTCATCCTAACATATGCTCCTATCACTTTCCATTTTTAACCTGTTTTTCTGTCCTTCCTCCTCTCTGCTAGGATGCTTGTGTGTGTGTGTGTATTACTGTTTCTTTCTCCCATTTTTCTTTTTAGTTAGCGGTGTCATGGGATACCATAAAAATGAATTAGCATTCCATGACAACCAGAGGTGGATTGTTGACTGTCAAGTAGAAGAGTAGATTAAGTCACTCTACCTAATAGCATAATATGGCCCAGTCTCCAAAACTTGGGAGGGGGAAGATGAGGAAACATGAAAAGTTGTTCTGTATCTGTTATAGACATCCAGGGATTGACAGTATTAAATGCTGCTGAAAGTTCTATTAAGAAGAGCTAGAGGGGAAATACCTGAGTCAGCCATCGGTTGGTCATTAAGTCTGAACAATTGCCTGCAGTGCCAGTTCTGTGGTGGCGCTTCTATCCTGAGAGAAAATGCTCAGACAAGGGGAAATAAATGTACATAGGGTTGAGCAATAAATAGCTTTTTAACTACTTTGGGTGGGGAAAGAAGAACATTTTTTACTGAACAACAGTTGGCCACATCCACTGTATTTCTAGGAGAGGGCTTGTCAAACCTACTTAAAAGTAATAGAAGTGACAGCTTGTTGATTCAGTCCTCAAAACATTTGATACCATTTCTTTTAAATGCCTGTAAGGAATTCTTTCTACGTTTGCCAAGTCCAAAAGATTACAGATCCATTGATGGGTATTAAGACAAGACTATAATTTTCAAAAGACCAATCTTCTAGAAAATGCAGGGCTTCTAAAATAGATGAGACTATGTGTGATGTTTGATACTCAGCATCCTTCAAAATAACCACGGACTAGTTTCTATTTCTCAAGCTAATTGAGAATGTGAACACTTTTTCATCAAATTTCATCACATTTCATCAAAACCACATTTTTATCAATGCTGGCTGTTAATATGACACCAATAATAAGTTCCATTATGAAACAACTTGGGATGCTGACTACAAGAGTTAGTCCTGACCAACAATGAGGGTAGCTTCTAATACACCAGTTCTTAAAATGTGTCTGCCAAATCTTGCAGTCTTTAGTTGGAGCCAAATTTCACGCTACAGGGTAATCAGAGCAACTCTGCTGCTAGCGTATCGAAGAACAGAACTTGCCTCTAAATGAAAACTTCTGTTGCACTCAGCTGTACAGATCAGTTGGCATTAAAAGCAATATGGTCTCTGGCTCTTTTAGTCATTTACCTCTGAAAGAGGAGCAGATTATTGACTTTATCCCAAACTTTACAGACAATATCCCATTCCAGGATGGTATGTTAACAGGCCAAATACAGGAGTCAGACAAGTCCGCCTTGACATGAGTTTGTGAGCTGCTAATGGTTTGGAGCAGGGGTTCTCAGACTTTTGTACTGGTGACCCCTTTCACACAGGAGGCCTCTGATTGCGACCCCCCTTATGCATTAAAAACACTTTTTTTATAAATTGCTGGAGGCAAAGCAGGGTTTGGGGTGGAGGGTGACAGCTCACAACCCCCCATGTATTAATCTCGTGTCCCCTGAGGGGTCCTGACCCCCAGTTTGAGGACCCCTGGTTTGGAGGCTGCCATTGTGTGCTGTGAAATCTAAGCTTTACAAAACAATTTAAGTCTCTAGCCCTTATGGTTAAGAACAAGTGTAAACTAATGCTGGAATATCTACTCTGAGAGGTGTGAACTGACCCATGCATCTAGATGAGATGTTAATTCTTAAACCTAATGATAATTCCTTTGGCAACATTATTAACTATTTCACTGCTACAAAGGAAGCAAAAGAGAAGAGGGAGGATGGAATTCTGAAGATCTGCCCAATCCACTGGTAGTGGTACCTAATTTTGGTGCTCTGAGCAGGTAGACGTTGGGATGTGTGTGGATCTTAAAGGAACACCACTGCTACATTTTCCAGGCTGACCAAAGCTGGTATATAATTCAAACACTTTTGAATGCTACACTCGCTAATTTCCAAAGTTCTCTCGGTGGCTTTCATACATTTGTGCATTCCAAATTAAGAGCCAGACCTGCAGCTGCTCTAGCTCCATCATTGCTCCAGCAATGGAACTCTTTTAATTTATACCAGCTGAGCATCTAACCCCAACTTTTTCTTCCAGTTCCCTTTTTTCACACCTACCCCTTTTAAAAACATTCTTAATATTAAAAAAAAATCTATGCGCTTTTCCTTCAGCTGTGTGTTTCTTTATATTGTTCCCCTCCTCTTTGACTCAATTATTTCCTATTTTAGAATCTTTCATTTCCCTTCTATTTATTTGATATTGTCTATTTTGTATTTGTTTTCTCTCTTTGATATGTCTCCTAGCTTTATTCCTTTTCCAAATACATGTAATGGATGTTCAGGCCTGAAACAAGCCATTCTTTTGAAATGACTCTTTGCGATTTGTATGCTGTGATTGTTGCTGTCCTCTTTGCCAGTAACAATCAAACACAAGCCCAGATTCCAGGAAGCATTCCTGTTTGATGAAAAGCAATGTTTGGAATTAATAAGGTAATGGGGCCAGTAGTACAAACAAGTAGGTCATGCACCCAGAATTTAACTAGATTGTGCCTTATATATGATTGTCATAAGGCACTGAGTTATTTGAAGAATTAATGTTTCATCAGTTTCCTACAAAAGATTCCACTCAACACTTTCAGCTCCTGCAACACTCAGATAAAAAATGAGATTTCTTTGAAGATATGAAAAACTGCACTTCAAGAAAAAAACCCCACTAAGCTTCCTTCAGTAATGCAGTGGATAACTGTTTTAAGGGTACATTGGCAGAAGGGAGCACCTAATAATTCATAGGCAGTTTATAGTCCATTGGAGCTCTCTCTTCCCCCTTTTAATTCAGAATAGAACTGGGAACATATACATTAAAAATGAGTTTTCTTAAGAAGTTCCAGGCAATGATCAATATGCCCATAGTCGCCTTCAGGCCGTTCTTATTTGTAATTGCCTTGGCCTGACTGGTGTTTATATGGAAAATTATATTCTATGCCAGGTATAGTTCCCGTCTTATCCTATGGCCCCCTCTACACTAACAGCAATTTTCAAAAATTTCCCACGGCTACTAACACCAGCAATGGTGTTAAAAACTTTGGAAGTCCTGGTGTAAACAGTCTGCCAGTCTTTGTGTGCAACTATCTAACAAGGCTGGGCTTAAAATGGCATTGGAGCCAGGTGCACTGTCTATACTAGGGCTCATAATGGTGGCACTGAATCAATATTAGAAGTGATGGGAAATTTTTGAAGCATTTCCTATGTATAGAAGGGTCTGTCTCTGCGGGATTACTGCCAGCTCCTAGCTTGTCATATTGAACTGTTCACCTCCAATTTTAGCCACTTCTTCACCTGCATACTTGCCTATGCATCTGCTCATACAAGTCCTGATTCCAGGAAGCATCCCTATTTAGGACTGTAGCTAAGCACAAGCTTAACTTTTAGTATGTGTTTACAGGCTACCTTGAAAGAAAGAGAGCACTTAAGCATGTGAGTGAGTCTTTCCTGAATTGGGGTCGTGGTTAGGTGATTCATTCTTTCACTCACCAGACTCCCATTTTTCAAAGATTTTTCCTAAAAGGTTCTTGGTAGTGATGCATGTCAGCCCTGAAAGAGGCATCCACGAAGTCTCTAGAGAACCACACGTCTATGCTCCAAAGGGTAGTGCATCACATCTCTATTCATCTTACTTTCTGTCCCGTTTTTTCTCTGTAAAATCAGATGGAAGAGAAGTAGCAGAACAACAAGAAAGATCAAGATTGAAACAATAAATCCTCCTAAATTGCAGCCCATGCTATTTCAAACAGAATCAGGTTCCCTCCAGCATTCATTGTTGTGAAGTGAAGGGGTCGATAAAAAATGAATTGTAAGTGGGGCAGGGAGCAATGATACTTCTCTTGTTTGAAACCTCAAAACAAATCTTTTCTGTCTTGTTTTGAGTTTTGGAGCAAGGTTTCTGTGGGTTCTACATCATACAAATGTGTTCTTCCTCACTTAGTCTTAAAACTGACCGAGTTTAACATTTAAGCACCGAATGCATTTCTTCAGATCTGAAATCAGACAAGAAAGATCAAGACCTGGAGAGCTACAGATTCTAAGCCAGGGGTTCTCAAACTGGGGGTCGGGACCCCGCGGGGGTCATGAGGTCATTACGTGGGGGGTCGTGAGCTGTCAAACTCCACCCCAAACTCCGCTTGCCACCATTTGTTTGGGGGGGGGGGTTGCACTCAGAGTTTTGCGATGTCAAAGGGGTCACCAGTAAAAAAAGTTTGAGACCCATTGTTCGAGGGCCAATGTTGCAAACCAGTAAATAGACTCATGACACTGATCAGCTTCAGTGACAGCTCTCTGAACAGAAATGAATGCTGAAATATGGATGCACACAATTTATTGCATCAAACTGCATTTATTCATAAATGGATCAGAGACCATGGGGCTTTCTTCAGAGAAAGTGTCAACACATATTCCAACATAGAGTGAAAACCCTTACTCACATGACTAAGGCCCACTGAAGTCAATGGAACTGTGTGTGAATTAAGGTGGGTCACATGGGTAAGAGTTTGCACAATTGGGTCCATAGGCTGTACCTATTCTAGGATATTTTTGTCCAACTCTTCTGCCATTTCTACCAGCAATTCAGCTCTCTCAGTGGTAGCAATATGGTGGGAGTGGTAGCATAGAAAGGATTTCATGCAGCCACCAGCTATTTAAGAATCATATGAGTACTAAACCGTCATAAAGCATGCGTACATGACACAGTCTTTAAAACAGCAGTGGCTGATGCTTTCTTATATTAACACACCCACTGTTCCTGGCAATGGGGAGCTGAACCAGTGGTAGCAACGATCGGACACTTTTGCAAAATCTCCCAGCTTAGACAAAGCTATCATTTGCTGTGGCAACTCAGAACTCAGTTTGATAAAGCACGAAGCCAATGTTTAAGCATTTCTAATTGACCTCAGAGGGATGTAAGCAGGAACTTAAATGCCCGGCTGCAGTAGGGCTGAGATAAGGATCACATTTTTCTATTCACACATTTGGAAAACTCTTTCAGGAATTTGCTCTGACCTACATTTTTCAACATGTTAACCAGCTTTGGCAATCTTTTAAAAGATATATTTGCAGTTTTAGAAATTCAGACACTAGAAAGACATAAGAAATTGAACAGAACTATTTTTTGTTAAAGCTAAAGAATCTTGGCATAGTTGTTTTCTGGGTTTTAAACTATTTACTGTTTCATATTGAGTGGATAGTCAGACTCTACAGAAACAGTCAATGAACTAGAGTAAAGCAGTATATAGATTTAACCACTGAAACCCCGTTTCAAAGACTAGGGAGGGGGCTCTTTCTTGAGGAATTGATTGCTTAGGAAGAGGGGAGGAAAGTGAGGGGAATTTAGTGTCTAAACCCTTCCTACATCTCTTCTCTGTTTAAGGATCAAACATTAGATACAAAGGAAGGTTGTGAAAATAATCCTTCATTTCCAACACACAGGGAGAAAGCATTTGTGGAATGGGTGTCTCTTCATGAGGGCATTGGTCCAAGAGCAAATAATCACCCGGCGAGCACTGACATATTCTTTCGGGGGTAATATATTCAGGGGAAATTCTTAAAGAGATAAGGGTTATCTAATTAGACAACTAGGCAACGGCGTTTCTCAATAAGGATGAGAGAAATTTTAGTTACTCTGAAAAGAACGTGATTTAGATCAGTGCTTACATCACTTCTGCATTTATTGTATTAAAATAGGTCATTGTGGTGTATTGAGAAACTCAGTAACTGCTGTAATAATTACAGTAGACAATTAGCATACTGATGCATATTAAGAGCCTTATCAAAGAACTTTTTATAGAAAATTTTGTGTCAGACAAGTTAATGAGAAATCTACTAGATAATCAGCTAGCACAGAAATTTATTATACTAACACAGGGCCTGATTTATACCAGTTTAGACTGTGGTGAGGGAGAGGAGAATTAGGTCCAGATTAGTCTGATACACTGTGTTTTCATATCTCTATATCTATTTAAAAATACACACAGACGTATATAAAATATATATCCTTGTTCCTTTCTGCCTTAGAGTGAACAGGACAATTTAGATATCATGCACACATCTGTGGGTAGTAAAAGAGAAATGAAACATTGTAAGACCTATAGTTAGCCTAAATGAACAGTTAGCCTAATTCATAATGCCCCGCACATGATCTGGAAGCAGCAAAGAACAAACTTACTATAGACTTGAATACATGAAGAGTAGCTCAGTCCTGGAGTTTTCAGCAAACTTCCAAAGAATAAATACTCTCATCTGTTATAGAGAAAAACACTCGAAAACATGGGAACTAGACCAGGAAAATAATAATAATAATTAATAATTAATAATAAAACCTTTGTCTTGTACACATTTCGTTTTCAGCTGGGACGGATCCTCCGAAGCCCTTTCATGAAGTTTGTGGCACATGCAGTTTCTTTTACAATCTTCCTCGGACTGTTAGTAGTGAATGCCTCAGACCGGTTTGAAGGAGTGAAAAATCTTCCCAATGAGACCATCACGGATCATCCCAAACAAATATTTAGAGTAAAAACTACTCAGTTCTCATGGACAGAATTGCTAATCATGAAGTGGGTTTTAGGTAAGTAAAAATTGTATCATCTTTTAATCCTCCAGTGGAGTCCAGGATATCATGATAGGAAATAACTGAAGAACTGTCAGTGGTGATCTGCCAAAGAAAAATACTCAGAAACAAATGTGGATCCTAGTGAAGTCAGTGGCACAATAGCATTGACTTCAATAGGGTCAGGGGACAGCTCTGTCTTGGTCACAGCTGCTGAATGCACTGAGCAACATCTGGCAGATGCATACTTTATTCTAGTAATGTTGAATGCCTCAGGCAAAGCCTGCTCTGTTGGTTTAATTGGGACATCTCTTTCAACCCATAGGGAAAAAGATAATTTTTATAGAAAATGCTTGTTCTCTAAAAAACAGTAGAGAAACTTGTAGAGTAATTTCTATAGAACTTTACTATAGTTTAAATTCTGCAAAATTACACACAACTTTTTCAAGAGAGGAATGGCAACGTAGCAAATGAATGAGAGTCTGGCAATCAAATGGTTTAAAAGAAAAACAAATGATGAGTGAAGCACTGGAATAGGTTCTATCTGAAATGATTAAAGAGCAACGCAGATCCATTTGGATGAATATTGCCAAGCATTAAGTTAAGCACGTAATGTCCATGGGGAGTGTTTTTGTTTTGTTTTTCTCCTTCCTCGGAAGCATCAGAGGTGGCCAGGGCTGAAGATGGGACATTGGACAGGATGAGCCAGTGCTCTGAAGTGACACTGAATGTTCCCTCTCTTTCGTGTGCTTAGCTGTCTGGTTCTTCCTCAAAATGCTTAGGGTCTAACTGATCACGATATGTGGGGTTGGGAAGGAATTTTTCCCCAGGCCAGATTGGTAATGATCTGCTTTGCTGGGGGGAAGGAGGGGTTGTCTTCCTTTATAGCATTGGATGCAGGTCACTGGTTGGGATTATCTGGGTATATCTCACCTTATCAATTCCCTGCCATTGCAGAGGCCTCAGGCACTGGTGCACCTCGGTCCCTCCTATTCTCTGCCTGTGGTCTGGTCTCCTGTGGGAACCTCCCTACTCATGGGGTTCCAGAGTGCAGGCTTCAGCCCAAGCCCGAACATCTACAGTACAATTTTACAGCCCCACAGCCCAAACCCCACGTGCCCAAGTCAGCTGACACAAGCCAGCCGCGAGTGTTTTATTGCAGTGTTGACATATCCTAGTACTTTGGTCTAATTTTGGATATTGGGTTTAGTGTGTAGCTGCTCAGCAGTATTGGTGGCCTGTGATGCACAGGCAGTCGGACTAAATGATCTGATAGTCCCTTCTGGCCTGAAACTCTGACTTTGAATAGAGCCATAAATTAAACTACTGATGAGTTTCAGATATGTTCGCAGTGGTGTTCGAAGTCCTGCAAATGGAGAAGATATTGATCTACTCGCTTACTGCCTACTTACCACTTGCAAGCCCCATTATCCTGGACCACCAGTCTCAATAGGCTTACCTTATTGATTCTGACTTCACAGTAACTATTTTCCTCAACATATTGGTCTGAAGTGAGAGAAGAATCAAGGCTAAATAGCTCCCTAGTTCCATGCCTGTGGTTGGAATTACACCAGTGTAAGAGCAGAATCAGGCCCCTTATATCTCTTGGCTTTCTGGCCTGGTCACAAATTTATTATTCTCTGGCTTTGCAGTAAGCCGAATTACCTACAGGATATTGGATAGAGAAGAAGAATAGCTGGTATACTGGACAGAATAATGTATAACTGATTTATTTTTAAAGCGATATTAAAAGAGTTTGGAGGAGATTATTAGCTTCTGGCCAGGGCATTCTTTTTATAGGTTGCAGGTATCTGACTTCTTGCGGTAGGAAGAAGAAAACATTAACTGAAAGCAAATTATTTCTGTTTTCTGGGAGAAGGAAAGCTGGTTCTTTGTAGAAACTTCTGAGGTAAAATGAGATTTTCTGATTACATCTCTATTTTCTCAGAATAACTCCCCACATCCCAGCACCAGCGTGCGCTGTATTCTCTGGATGGGGAACCTACCATTTCACTCGTATTCTATTCACATTGTTTCAGTGAAAACAAGAGGCTATAACCAAATTACCCTTATCCTGCACCTCACAACGTGATTGTCCTTAAAAGAGTGCAATTGGTTGGAAACTAGGTGGGTTCAGAAGCAGATGTGGGACTCTAATTGTTATTAAGAGTTTTCTGGTGGTGGCAGTTAGAGAGCTTTACTGGGTTACTTGCCTTTAGCACCATGCACTTTCTGACTGCTCTGGTTCTGGTCACAGCAGGCAGGTTTTTCATTTAACCATATCGTCAGATTCTGTAACATTCCATACCCATCTATCATACTCATATTCACATATCCCATTTGTTGTTGGGCTTGTTTTTTGGAAACATTGGAAAGAACCTGTGATGGTGACCATCTTTTCTAGCAGCTCCTCTCTATAGCTTCAACAAGCGACCTACCACATAGTGACAGTATGTAGCAAAGCAGAGCATGGTGAGTGAGGGAACACATTGCACTACACTGAAAGGTGCAATCCCAACACTTCACCACAGACTTGAGTCAAAGCCCACAGAAGAAAATAGAAAAGCTCTCAGGAGGTTTTGTCTTCAGTGGATTTGGGATCAGTCAGGCTAACACAACTTTTATTAATGTAATTTGCTATGCTAAATATTTATTTCTCTCCTACGTTGCACTGAACTCATTGCCTCAGCCCATTTTCATGGCAATGAGTCATTTTTTCTTAAAAAGTTAAAATAATAGTTCACATGCATTAACACTGCTTCAGGCCCACAAATCCTAGTTCCAGCAGTTACCCTTAAACCTTGTTTGTTTTCGGTTAGCTCAATATTTGCATCTAAAATGACCACAGGTGATAACTTGGATTCTATAAATGTTGAGGTGGAATTATTTAGCTAGCTCAGCCATTTTCTTAAGTGATTAGCTTACATTCAAGAGGGACTACCACAGTATAATTAGGGCTGGTTGCGCATTTTCTCTCAAAATTTTTCTTTCTACAAAATTGGATTTTCAACTAAATGAAAATGTTTGCAGAGTGTTTGATTTCCTAGACATTTTTCAAAAGGCTCAAATCCTGAAATTTCATGGCCGAAACAAATAAGAATTTTTCAATGTTCAGCAGTTTTCAACTGATTGTTTTTCAATGTTTCCTGAAAGCTTTCATTTATTTATTTTTTGGGGTCTGAACATATTCTATTTATTGGCTGGCAAAAACTGGAATATCTTCAAGTGGTCTTTTTTCAATAAGAAGTTGAAATTTTCCACTGGACTTTTTTTTAAAATTTTCCCTGGGGGAAAAACATTTTCTGACTAGCTCTAATAATAATAATATTAACCAAAATTCAGTTACAGGGACATGTTTCTATGGCTTCCACTGTTTTAGTTGTATCCAGTGTCTCTGGCTCACTACCCATCAAAATACTGCTACCTACCAGTACGGTCTGGTTTAATTATTAATTTGATTAAAACTGGGAGCTAGATTCTTAGATGGTGTAAATCGGCATCAGTCCATCAATGGAGCTAAACAGATTTACACTAGATCAAAATCTAGCTCAATACATGTTCAAAATAACGTATCAGACTTTTGCCTCTTCCATGCAAAGTTCCACTAGTATTTGTGCTTTTAAGCCTCAAGAAAGAAAGTTTCGTCCTTGGTGTGAACACTGTTTTCTTTAGTGATCTGTCTTTCTCAATCACTGATTCTTAAGTCCTTGGGAGAAATTGCTGTTCTAAATGCCAGCCTTATTTTAACTTGATCTAAAGTATCTTCAAGGGTTTCACATATCGAGAGGGAGTGAGCATTGTGGTACTTGTGGTACTTATGGTACTTGTGGTACTTAATTATAGTCAGAAAATAAGTCATCCAGCCGGCTGTTAGATGGAAATCTGAGAGTAATGAGAGCTGTACTTCAAGGATGGAGTGTCTGGAGAGCTGGTGAACTGCCTTATCTCTTTATGTGAAATTATTATGGATAAAGATCCCACACATAAGCATACACAGAAACACCTCCCAAAAGAGAGACAAGTGCATATGGCTGCTGAGGTATATTAATTCCAACACCTGTGTGCCAGATAAACACATCTGGAAATGTAGGGCATTACAGAGTCCCCATTCCGCAGTTACTGTACCCATAGCGAGCTGTGGAGGTAGCCACCAGGAATGAAGTTCACCCTACAAGTAAGAGGCATGATTCTCTTTCTCACTACTCTGCTTTTAACTCATATCCTCCATGTTTCTGTTTTTGTTTTCCTTCCTCCTTCATCCTATGACAGTGATGATGAATGCTGATGACGCATAACTTGTTTCTACTTCAGCCAGTCATTTTCAGGTAATTAGTTCCTGGTCCCTTGGCCTTAATTCTTTTTGGGAAAATTGGCTGGTTGAGTTATCTGGCTTCCATCCAGTAAAATAATGAGAAGTGTTAAAAGTGTCATTATCCCATGACAACATGACACTGTTAACTATTGCACAGTGGCCAGGACACTGTATGGCCTGCGGAGAAATCTTGCTGGAGATACAAAATCCACAGAAGATTTTGACTTAAGTGTACATGTGTTGAGAGCAAAATAATCCATAGTAAAATTCAGGTTAGAGTTGGACAAAGATGAGAATTCTGCCTTATGTTCCCAACTATACACACCGAGGGTGATAATTTACAATAGATCCATCCCCTAGTTACTGTCTAAACATGACCAGTTAAAAGGAGGGAGAGAGAATCGTGTTTTAGGCAGGTTAGCGGTTCATCTGTGCAAAATTCTGCTCTCAAATACACACAAAGAGCTTGATTCTCCATGGCCCTGCAACTTGTATAGTCATTTGCCCCAGTGCAAACTGGGTGTAGAACATTATTAGATTAGAATCATAGTGTTTGGCACCTACGTTGCCCAGTGCATTTCAGCTGTGCTTGTCCTACCAGTGTAAATCTCCCTTTGACATCAATGGGAGCTCCAGACGTGCAGAGTAAACACACTCCCAGAGCTGAGAAATACAGTAACTCCTCACTTAACAGTGTAGTTATGTTCCTGAAAAATGCAACTTTAAGTGAAGCGATGTTAAGCGAATCCAATTTCCACATAAGAATTAATGGAAATGGGGGGGGTTAGGTTCCAGGGAATTATTATTTTTTTTTTCCCAGACAAAAGGCATGTATACATTTTAAACCATTTTAAATAAGCAATTTAATACAGGTATAAGTTTTAAACAATTCTAAAGAAGCAATTTAATACTACAGTCATCACTGCTGAGTATGAAGCTTGGTTGAGGTGGTGGAGTCAGAGAGTGGAAGAGGATGGATTGTCCGGCTGCTCCTCTTGCTGTTCTTGCAAGCACCAGGCACTGACTTTGCCGGGGGCAGGGGGCTCAACTGTCAGCCCATCCACTCCACCCTTTTCCCCCAAGCTCCCACCTTTGACCTGACTCTCCCCCCCCACCATCTCCCCTTTTACTTCGCACGCTGCGTCCTCGCTCCTCCCCCGTGCCTCCCCTCCCTTCTGAATGCTGCAAGCCAGCTGACTGCTGCTGGCAGGAGGGAGGGGGGAGGCATGCTGAATCCTCGCTCCTCCCCCTCCCTGCTGCCCGGGGCAATCAGCGGGCTTGTGGCATTTAGGAGGCAGGAGGCAGGGGGGAGGAGTGAGGCCTCCTCACCTCTTGGCCGGGACAATCAGCTGTTTTGCGGTGTTCGGGAGGGAGGGGGAGCCTACGCGCCAAGTTCTCGCTCCTCCCCGCTCCCTCCTGCCTCCTAAACTCTGCAAGCCAGCTGATTACCACAGGCAGGAGGTGGCGGGAGGAGAGGAAGGTGCTGATCCGTGGGGTCTGCCAGCGGGCGGGAGGCACTGTGTGTGGGGGGGGGGCATAGGGAGGCTGCCAGCTGTGGAGAAAGCAGGCAGCCAAACAACGTAAGAGCGGAGCATTGCACAACTTTAAATGGGCAATTGATCAGCAACGTAACAATGAAACAACATTAACCGGGTCGACTTTAAGTGAGGAGTTACTGTACTGTGATTATCTGAGAGGAGGATTGTGCCCTTTCTGTACATGCAACTCCATTAGTTTCATTGAGGTTTCATGGGTGTAAGTTGGGGCAGAGTTTTTCCCTGTGCCTTTCACTTACACAAACTTCAGACAACCCCAAAGCCAGCACAGTTATGACAAAAGGAATAAAATGCCATCAATTTCTGAGAGCCGCTAATGGTCTAGTCCTTCCCATTCTCATCTTGGTCATCTTGTTTTTATTGCATCCTGCCATTTTCCATGCCATGAATCTGCTAGCTGCTTTTATTAATCTACAGTGCTTTTATCTAAAGCAAAGGTTTTGGTGAACCTGTCTGAATTTATCATTACGCTCTTCTGCTCTCTTGCATAGACTTTCTGCAACTTAGTTATATAGAATGATCCTCAACCAGCAATGATTGATGTAAAACATGGGTCGATAATGTGATACCTTTATGTAGTCATGAGTCTAATTGTACTCATCCTACTTAATTTTGCACATTTCTTTCTTCATTAAGTATTCCTACTGCGAAATCCCTGTGGTTTATCATAATTTAACTAACCTAGACTAGAAACTAATTATGATGGGGTAGTTAATATTCAAACTGGGAGCAATTTACATGGAAAGATAACCCGCAAATAAATATTTCCTGAAGTGTTTTAGTGGACAAATATAAATCCACAAAATGAACTAGCCTACGGGTTAGTATTCACCAATTACTGGGATTTTTTTCAGGTATAAATGCATTTCTTTAATATTTCATCCTGACTGTGGCTCAGATCCTGAGAACCTTATTCAGAGCCCAATTCTTTCCATGAGACTATTTGCTATTAACTGCAACTGCACATGAGTAAGGGCCGCAGAATCAGGACCCTGGATTTTGCTCAGTCAAGCTTCCATTGACTTCATCTGGAGATCTGCCTGAGTGAAAAGGCTAGGTCATGCCTTTTGAATCCATGTGAGGAGGGTTCCCTACATATGTGGATCTCCCCTGGTCTCTGCAAAGGGCACTCCATGGGTCTGAACATGGGAGGGAGAGAGTAGGCAATGGGTGGGCCAAAGGACTACACATTGTCCTCTCTTGCGGCCTGGAGAGGTTTCTCCAAGACTTTATTAAAAGTCAGAAGTTATATTACAGTTGGCAACTCCTCCTCAGCAGTGGTCAAATCTAGGGGAGTCCCTTACAGTGCAATTCAGCTCAGAGCCAGAACCAAGTGGGGCCAGAGCTACTGCAGACACAGGGCCTCGATGCTGAGGAACTTGCACCTGACCATGGATCCTTGAGATCTTGAGATCCCTACAGATCTCCAGGTAGTTGTATGGTCTATGGGCCATGCCATCTCTTTCTTCTGGAACAAAGCCTGTCCCCTGATACAAGAATGTGGGGGGAACTCCTCCAGAGGGAATCCAACATATTTCCTTCCCCCTGCATGGGTATTAACCCTACAGAGGACAAGCTGCATCTCCGTAAGGCCCTAAGGATTTGACAAGTAACACGAAAAACCATCAAAGAAAAAGAGCATCAACCACTGAGTAACCAGTCTGCTAATGACACATGCCAGAAGACTCTTGGGTACGCTGGCTGTGTCTGACTCATAACAGCAATGCTAATTACTGTCTTTTGTTTTATCAAAATGAAGCTGGTGGCTGAAAGAGGAAGACTGATAGCTTTGGCTGAAGCCTGGTATAGTTCTAAATTTCCCCAAGCAGCTGAGATACTATAACTGAGTAATGACTAGCTGGGTTGCATTGCTGGTGAACTTCCTCCTATCATATGAAGTGGTTCGGGAAAAAATTAAAATTCTTCTTAGTGTGTTAAATGTACTTTGTAAATAATCTGAATAGAGAGTCCAGAACCAAGACCCAGGATTCTGAGCCCCTCCAGGCCTGAATTTTGTTATGGGGTTGTCAGAGGATCTGAATTGTGCTGTTGGCTGTTGGGGAAACTCTTTATTAGACCTGGTCCTAACAGATAAAAATGAACTGATCACCAAACTATAAAATTAATGGTAGCTTAGTTACAAGTGATCATGATTAACCCTAACCCAGGATGGCCTGCGGATGGTCAATGTAAACAAACTGTCTTGCGGCCCGCCAGCAGATTATCGTGATGAGCCACTCGTTTATACATATCTACATGGGGAACAAATATTTATGAATGGACTCTTCAGTCTAGTAGTGAAAGGTGTAACACAATCCAATGGCTGGAAGTTGCAGCTAGATAAATTCAGACTGGAAATAAGGTGTACGTTTTTGACAGTGGGGATAATTAACCACTGGAACAATTTACCCAGGGTTGTGGTGGAATCTCCATCACTGATGCTTTTTAAATCAAGATGC
This sequence comes from Mauremys mutica, assembly GCF_020497125.1. Taxonomy (NCBI): domain Eukaryota; kingdom Metazoa; phylum Chordata; order Testudines; family Geoemydidae; genus Mauremys; species Mauremys mutica. Next base: position 100,671,473 of record NC_059079.1, on the reverse strand, counting down.
TCTTCTAAAAGATCTGCTCTAGGAATTATTTTGGGGAAGTTCTATGACCAGTGTTATTCAGGAGGTCAGACTACTAAATGATCACATTGGTCCCTTCTGGCATCGCAATCCATAAATTTCTAAAATGAGCTGACTCCCTCCCCTCCACCCATGTCTTCCCCACAAACCCCTCAAAAAAAAAGGTGAAATGAACAACTCAGGCCCATCTCTAATTCAGAAGTTCTACATAGCACTAAGTTTGTTATCAAACTACTCCAATTCCATCTGAAGATCAAAGCAAAGACTTGTGAATTATGGATCAAAATGTAATGTGGATGAGCATTCCAACATGTAGAAGTTTATCTAAACTTCAAAATTTAACAAGAAGTTTCATGGAGAATGGACTTCCTCATGAGATATCTAGCACTTACTGTTACTGGTCACACTAGAATTAACTTTCCTCATATTATTATGACAGGTTCTGCTTCCCTTCCCAACTGGGAACTTGCAGAAAGCTACAACAATGTGTTTTCCCTCCCTTTTTGTGTGATGATGAAGGGCAGGAGGGAAATTCAAAGGAAACTTCCAGAAGGTTGGGTTTGTGTTCATTTTAGGAATGGAGACAGGTCTGGGAATTCAGAACTTTTCTCAAACAGTTGGATGAGACTTAATTCCATTAGACTACAGTGAGAGGGATTTTCTAAAGTTCTCAGTGCTCTCCTGAATCTGCTCCCACTGAAATCAGTGGGTGTTTTATCATTGCCTTCAACAGGAGCCACGTTAGGTCAGTATTGAGAACTTTGGACAATGCAACCCTATATGGACATGGAAGCCTTTTGGGTACCAGGCTGTACCTCCTTCAATGTTGGCATTTTTAAAGAACAAGCTTAAGAAAATATGCTCTAAACTGGTTACTCTAAGAAAATTCATTCCATTTGGGAGTTGGGGAATTATTAGCCCAAGAGTTCATTCCATTTCCAACTGCAACTGTTCTAAAGCCAGTAAAGAATGCACCTTGTAGATTTATTGTCTAAATATCCCATGTAAATATGTCTTTCCCTCAGGTATGATATGGTCAGAATGCAAAGAAATCTGGGAAGAGGGTCCACGCGAATATGTCATGCATCTTTGGAACCTGCTGGATTTTGGGATGCTATCTATCTTTGTGGCATCATTCACAGCAAGATTCATGGCTTTTCTCAAAGCAACTGAAGCACAACACTATGTAGACCAGTACGTCCAGGATGACGACCTCAGTAATGTCACCCTTCCCCCTGAGATTGCTTACTTTACTTATGGTAAGATGATTTTGAGGATTTAATCCTTCCTGTTCTTTCAGGCTAGTGTGTGTAGCAGTGCAAAATTAGAAGCTTGCTTCTTTTTTTACATTCATTAAGTTTTTCCAAATTAAAGCTGATTCTTCTTCTCAGATCTATCCATTCCAGCCAGATCAGTAAACAGCTAACATAAGCTAAAGAGGAACAGAGATCTAAGCTCCTCTCAGTCTCTGAACGTGTGCTGAGACCAGACTCAATCGTATCGTATGTTGACAAAATAACCCCGAGCAACTAATAATCATGAAACCAGAAGGGAATAAAATATAATTTAAATTACATATAAAGGAATCTGCTCTATTTTTCAAATATAAGAAGCACTCTGTGCTAATGAATGTGTGAGCTGGCAGCTTTATGGTCTTATCATTTGGCAGGTGGAACTCCAATTGAAGTCATGGAAATTCTACGTATAAAAAGCTGCAAGGACTGGGCTTTTAGTATAAAAAAAGGAACCACCTATTTGTAACAGTTTGTATGAAAAAAAGCTTCCCATTTACTTTGAGTTGTTGTTGCCATGCCTGCATATGTCTTTGATCTTATTCTGGATAGGCTAATATATTTTAGATCACTCCCATCAGTGGGTGATTAGGCATGGAACATCAGACTAGTAATATTGCATGCCTCCATTTAACGACTTTAGGTTACATATTCCCCTCCTAAGAAAAAAGAGCAGAGGAGGAACCAAGAAAGTGCATTCAGACGAAGATAAAATTAACAAAATAGTGTGCAAGAGTTTCCTTTGCTTTCATTCCTCAGTGACAATTTATGAGAACAGGCCAATATTTCCACATCTGAGAAACAATCTCTTGTCATATCGCATATGGAGGGTAACCTATGATCCCCTCAGTTGAACATTGCATTTCTGCACATATGAAGAGCAAAAACAAGTATGGGAGCAAATTTTGCTCAGACTTGTATCCAATAAAACCTTATGAATGATTTGTTGCCCAGAAAAGGAGCTAAATCCTTAGCAAATATTATCCATAACAGTGTTTGACCAGCTGTAATAGAAATATGCATGCAAAAATAAAATTTTTCTTTAACTTCTAATACATAGGTTTTAAATATTTGAGGGGCAATCATCAAAGGCACAAAGAGGAATTATTAGCCCAACTCTTATTGACTTTCAATAGGAGTTGACCATCTAAATTGTGCTTTGGGTGAAATCCTAGCCCCACGGAAGTCAGTGTACATTTTACCATTGATTTCATGGGGTCAGGATACCACTTTTAGTGCTTTGGAAAATCTTTACCTTGGAGTCTTCTTTTTTCTAAATAATAATGAGAATGGGAACAGCTGTTATATGCAGTTGACAAAATATTTCCTAGGATTCAAATGGTCCTTCCAAAGATTTGAAAAGTGAATTAAAACTTTGCCCTTAGGTTAGGGGTTGGATACACAGCATGGGGTCAAGCCCCCACATTCCTACCAAATTTAGAATTATCTGCCTAAAAATAACCCAAATCACTGATGGAAAAATGGATCAGATCCTCAGCTGGTGTCAATCAGAATAGCTTGCTCCATTGAAGTCAGTGGAGCAATGCTAATTTACAACAGCGAAAAGTTCTAGCCCTGTGTGCACAGTCATAATATTTACAAATAATTGCATTTTCAAACACAATATTTGGAGATAAGCTTCTCGCTCAATCACCGGACAAAATTTGATGACGCCTGAAATTGTTACATTCTGTTTTTCTTCTTTCTGGTTTGCTGCTGGGATATTGTAAAAAAGTCTTTTGTTATATGGTGAGGAGCTCCATCTTGTGGAAGCATTTTCTCATTTACAAACCTTTTGTCATTTTTACCCTTAGGAAGAACCTATAGAAAAAAAGTCAGGGCTGAGGGAGGGGGAGGAATTTTCCAGTTAATAATCTTTGGCTGATATTTAATCCAAATGTATTTTCTCACTGTGCTTGAAGAAGGATCTTTTTATATTTTATATATACACACATACATACCAGGGAGATTTCTATATAGTTCATCCATCACCAGATTATTATTTACCCAGGGCTTTTAGGAAGAGCTTTACAGAAAACTGTGATTTTTCCAGGCTACGTGTTCTCAGTTTTCACCACGTAATATGAGCATAAATTTATCAAAAACTTTAATCAACAAAATTTTAAATTATAATATGTGATAATCAAAAGCTTGTTACTACCTGAAGTTATATTTTAAAGTTTATTACAAAAACTTTCATGGCTTATATTTTTATAATACACACACAATTATTGTACATTTTTAAAAGTAATTGTAAGAATCAAGTGATTAGTCAGAATGTATCGAGCTGTTGTGTTTGATGATAGAGGTTGCATGCAAAATAAGTGTTAGTTGCTTTGTGGTAAATTGCAGTGTGAAGTCTATGTGTTGCTTTTCTTACAATTTTTTATTAGGCAGTCTTGTAAAATGAAGTGAAATAGCCTGTGCATAAACAATTCAATTATTATGTATGTACAATTAAATGTAAGTGTGTCTTTTTTATGTTCAGCTACTGTTTTGATCCTCAAGTGTTCAGGTCATATGCCTTACTTAAGGAGTTTGATACAGAAGTATTTATTATCACCTGAACATTTTTTTTGGGGGGGGAATCTAATTTGTACATTTATTTATTTTGCCTGGAGGGATAAACAAACTTGGATGATTTGCTTCTTACTTGGTTGTTGTTAAATATATGACTATCTAACTTTGAAAAAGAACAGAACCTCAGAAAACCACTTGCTTCTGCTTTTCAATGGAAACTAATGGTGTTAAATTATTTTCTAAATCTATTATCTCAAGTAAACACTAGAGAAATAAAGCTCATTGGGGTTTTTTCTCCAACATCAGAACTGTTTGCTGCAGTGTGATTAGATAATATATATTTTCCTTTCAATGTCTTTTAAAAAACTACAGGTGAAATCTTGGTCCCATTGAAATCAATGACAAAAATTCCCATTGACTTCAATGGGGCCGGTATTTTGCCTTACTAATTCTTGGTTCTAGAGTAATATATTTGTATTAAAAGTTAGTTATTTTTATTTCTGAACAATGGTTAATAAGGTAACAATTGGTTGTAAACTGATATAGAACAAACTATAAACTAATCTGAAAACATCCCCCCCACCCACACCCTTAATATTGACTAAATATAAACAGGCTATTAAAAGGGAAGTGTAGCCAGCCTTCTGCTTTATGTTCAGAACCAAACTTCACAGATATGCTGAAGGGAATACTCTGCTTCTTTTCATTTCAATTGGGTTCCTGCAAATAATACTCAGCTTTATTCCTGTGTCTTTAAATATGGCACATGTTTTAGTTCTGGGTCAAATGCCTTATATTCAATTATGAGTCTCAGTTCATGCAAAAGAACCCTTTGATACTCATATTCAAAAACAGGTAGATTAGACAACTGATTTGTATGCATATAGTATCAGCAAGGAACTTGTTAAAAAAATGGCTTGTCGGATTTTTTTAATTAAAAAAGTTAACACAATATAGATATATTAAAAGGTTTGGTCATTTGATTGGCTTTATCTGAACAAATCCAAACCTCTTTGGTCTAATCTCATGAGGACAGGTTTTGCCATGAGCTGTTTAGTCCTTGAAGGTTATGTTACATTTTGTGTATTTATATGGTGCTGTTAATTCAATAATTAAAAGCTGGAAATTTTCCCGTCAGTGTGATTCTGATCCACAATGACAAAACTCCCACTGACATCAGTTGGAGCAGGAGACGATGATGCATTGGATTGGGAGTCAGGGAATCTGGGTGCTAATTTCCAGTTCTGTCCCTGACTCTCTGTGAGCCTTGGGTAAATCACAGCAAACTTCCTGTGCCTCGGTTTCTCTAGCTGAAAAATGTGGCTAATCATTCCTATCCATCTTGGTAAAGCCCTGTGAGACCTGCAGATTCCTAGTAGATTCCTACACTTTTCCTTCCAGTCCTGGCCAGAACTGAGACCCAGGACCCTATTTTATGGGTCATTTATATTTCTAACATTTTCTGTTACTAATACCTTATATCTGTGTATTGTTTCAGCCAGGAACAAGTGGCTTCCCTCAGACCCTCAGATCATATCAGAAGGACTATATGCAATAGCTGTGGTACTCAGCTTCTCCCGCATCGCTTACATTCTTCCAGCCAATGAAAGCTTTGGCCCTCTTCAGATCTCTTTGGGAAGGACTGTGAAAGATATCTTCAAATTCATGGTCATCTTCATCATGGTGTTTGTTGCCTTCATGATTGGAATGTTCAACCTTTACTCTTACTACCTTGGTGCAAAATATAACCCAGCATTTACAACGTGAGTACCTAGGAACAGGAGGCTATATAGATTATACTTCTAGACCTAGTAGTATCCCTTACTGGGCTGCCTCATATGTAACCTGCATGCCTTCTGCGACTCGCGTCATTTGCACTATATGGCTGCATTGTTTAATTATTCCAAGTGGTGAAGAGGGCTCTAACGGCATGAATCCATTAGAGCCAATGAAAAGTGCTTGCCTAAAACCTTGTAATGTTTAATAAGCAGAAAGGACCCTCCATCCAAGCCCTCTTTTTTTCTTTCCCCCTAAATCCAATCCTCTCTGACCCACCCAGTCACTCAGTTCCTCCCCTCTTCCCCAGGATGCTTTTCCTTTACATTTTATCTCCCTCAGTGCACTACAAGGCCTGTTTTGGCTCTCAAAGTCCCTTTAACTTCACCATATATTTATGGTAGGGTCCCACTGAGTCTGGCAGTCTCTGCTAAGCCAGTTACTGCTGAGCTTGCAGGCTTTAAAATTTCCCTGGGTCAGAGGTGACCCAGAATATATTGCAGACTTCTGACATTCTTGACTCGATTACTGTTTGCCTGGGAGTGCTGCATCTTAGGCTACTGCTTCAATTGAATGGGGAGGTTCAGACTTTGGCTGGATAACCAGTAGTACAGCCTCCAGTTTTGATGTCATATCCCAGGTCTCTTTCAAAGAGCGTGCAGTCTGCAAAAAAGGAAACCCAGTAACTCAGAATCTGTTATTTCTAGGGTAAAACACAAGCAGGAACATGGTTTTTCGAGGTGAGTGGAAAGAGCAGAGGAAATTTTCATAACATTATCTTGACAGCAGTGAAAAAGAAATCCCTTTGTATTTTTACCTTTAAGAAGAGCGGTCAATACAGCAGGCCGTGGTGCGTTTGTGATCAGCACCGAAGGGATTAAACACCTAATTATCATCCAAAAGCTATTTCTGCCAAAGTGTATGGAAAATGATGAAGCAGTAAAATTGCACACGTTTTGCATCTGTAATTTCACACCCGCATGTGGCTGCTATGCAAGGCAACATGTATGGAAAGAACCACCTGTCTAACAAGTGCTATTGATGCATTTCCAAAAAAGCAATAAATAAATAACAGGGGGGAATATAAGACAGGGAGTTCCACATTCCCTAAATCAAGTGCATTTCTCAATAGAGAACACCGTGAAGACATGCATAATATCCTGCTAGCATATGGGCAAGATACAAGGAAAGATGCAGACTAGGTTGCTCATGATCTCCCTCTAGTGCCCATCTAATAAATCAACAACCTTGAAAAGCTGGAGGTTGTCTGCATTTTGTAATTGTTTGCTGTATATACTGTGTTACAGCTGCTTGAATGTTGCAACAAATCATTCCTCAAATAATGTACTTGAGTGGCTCTACAGTATGTGCAATGGCTGAATAATAGGACTGCAAGTGAGAAGTGGTTCCTCAAAATATGTCTGACTTTATTCAGGCTAAGCTATAATGTTTGATATCACACCTGTCTTTTGGAGACTAGATATGTGGTAACCAATTAGTAGTCGTATATGCCAGAATCTAATAACTGTGGGATACATAGTCCCATCATCATCAAAAATAGCAGGAAGGGAAACAGTGTTTGGAAAACACCATAGGAGTGAACTCACTGAGTTTCTAACTAATGCCCCTGTGGTAGAGTTTGGGGCCTCTTGCCATGCCCAACCCCACACATACTGGGGTGCAAGGAGAGGTGGCCTCTCCACACCTCTCTCCGGGCACTCACATCATCAGCATGGATCCCACAGGAGTTGTGCTGCTATTAGCTTCCCTAGCTATATACCCTCGAGGCAGAAAGCACAGAGTGGGAGTTGGTTTCAACTAGGGTTAATTCCCAGGTGCGCTTCCACTCGGAGTTGGCCACGTTATTCCCCAGGTCTGCTCTGACAGGCCCCCAAAGCCATGCGATGAAATGCTTACTTAAGCAGGTGTTTTGCCATTGACTTCAGCGGGGACAGGATTTCATCCATAAGAACATACATAAGAACGGCCATACTGGGTCAATCCAAAGGTCCATGTAGCCCAGTATCCTGTCTTCTGACAGTGGCCAATGCAAGGTGCCCCAGAAGGAGTGAACAGAACAGGTAATCATCAAGTGATCCATCCCTGTTGCCTATTCCCCAATTCTGGCAAACAGAGGCTAGGGACATCATCCCTGCTCATCCTGGCTAATAGCCACTAATGGACCTATCCTCCATGAATTTATCTAGTTCTTTTTTTAACCCTATTATAGACTTGGCCTTCACAACATCCTCTGGCAAGGAGTTCCACAGGTCATTGTGTGAAAAAAATACTTCCTTTTGTTTGTTTTAAACCTGCTGCCTATTAATTTCATTTGGTGGCCCTAGTTCTTGTTATGAAAAGGAGTAAATAACACTTCCTTATTTACTTTCTCCACCCCAGTCATGATTGTATAGACCTTGATCATATCCCACCTTTGTCGTCTCTTTTCCAAGCTGAAAAGTCCCAGTCTTATTAATCTCTCTTCATACAGCAGCTGTTCCAAATTGGCTCCCAAGGAGGAGAAGCAGTTTATCACAGTTGTCCCATTGCTTCCCTCAGAAAAGTCCTGAGGCCATTCCACCCCTGCTTGTGCTCCCATCTGTGATGCAAGACAGAGGAGAGTCGGAGGAATGCAATATAATGTTCTCCCCTTGTAGGTCTAACCTAATGATGCCACTTTAAGACAACCCCTGCAGTGACATTTAGTTGAGTAAATGTTTAAGTAAGTTGATACTGAAACACTAACCTAAGTCAAAGTAAACAGGACCTGGCATTTTGATGTGTTATTCATATACTATACTGTATTACGTAATGGATGGAGGGATGCCGCTGTTAGCCCCAATGTGAGGACCTTCCCAACTTAGTTTCTGTCTCGTATGAACTACAGATTCTTTCCAACATATAGGATCCAGCTGTATTACTGCACTATGTAGCATAACATATGCTTTATAAAGCAGAGTTTAAACTTTCTAATCAAAGAAAATATGCCTCCTAGGGTTCTTCTGTTGCCTCAGGATACATTTTAATGAAGGGATTTCCAGGGCTGGCTGCAAATACATTTCTCTGTTTCTAATAACAAGGTAAAAGAAAACTGAGTATGTAAAAGAAAACTGAGGAGACATGTTAATCATACAAATAGAAGACGATGCCCTTGAAATACAAGAGTTAATCAGTGGCTGAGTCAATATCTCCCCTGACTGCCTGGTGGAATAACAACCACCAGTTATGGTTCTCCATTGGTGCATGTTTCCAAAATAGTTGGCTAATTAATTTTAGGCCATCAGTGATGCAATATCATTGTGTAGCATTGCTATTTGCTGACAAGCTTAACTAACCATGAGGTTCTCATTATAAACCTTGCAGCATGTATTGTCACTTGAATGATGAACAAGCCTTGATTGAAATGGTGATTATTCCCTAGAGTAAAAATTACTTCCAGTAGTAAAGATTGCAGGATCAAGTTGTAACAAGGGAGCGTGGGTGATTGGGACATACCTGCCCAAAGGGGAAATAAAATAGTTTTCTTCTTTAAGTCTAGATCCTCTGGAGATTCCAAATACTCATCTATCTGCCCGGTAACGAGTTGGTATTGTTAGTAAACACCTATCAGAAGAACCCAAATAAGCCGTGTAAGAATTTGGAAGAGAAGTCAAAACTCAAATTAGGGTGTAAAAGTACCAAGTTACTAATTTAGGATAGCAGATTCATTACCAGCAGAGTAGAGGTGTGTGCTGTCTGAACATCTGATAATGCCACTGGAAGAAGTGCGTTGGCACTTTGAAAGTAACTGAGGACACTTACCGGTACGGGCGGGGCGGCTCCGGCCCCCAGAAGGGGCAGGGCCTCGGGCGGAAGGGGTGGGGCCGGGGTTCAGCATCCGCCAGCCAGCCCTGTCCCACGCTGCCTGGGACTCCCATATTGATTTAAAGGGTCTGGAGCCCCGGGCCCTTTTAAATCGCTGGCCCCAGGGCAGCTGCTCCTCCGCCCGTCGGTGGCCGGGTGGGGAAGGGGCAGGGGTTAAAGAGCTGCAGGGTCCTTTGCCGCAGCAGCGCTATAACGTTGCTGTGCCCTTCCCCCCACCCCAGCGGCAGGGGTGCAGCAATGTTAAAGCGCTGCCACAGCAAAGGACCATCCTTAAAGCTCTGCCGCGGCAGCACTTTAATGTCCCTGCCACTTTTGTCTCTCCTGTCGGTGGCTCTGCCAGTACAGACCCTACCAGCAGGGTCGCCAATGGGGGTGGGGAGAAGGAGGAGTGAAGGATGGTCCTTTGCTACAGCAGCTCTTTGAGAATCCTTAAAGCGCTGCCGCAGCAAAAGATTGTCCTTGTTGCTACCCCTTCCTCCCCCGTGTCGGCAGCCCTGGAGAGGCAAAAGGGGCAGGGACATTACAGCGCTTTAATGTGGGCTGGGTGTGGGCCGGTGCGAGTTCTTACCGGTATGGAGTACTGGCCCGTACCGGCTCACTTTCACCCCTGCCTGGATCCTACAACCTGATCCATTCAGAGAGACTGTCCCCATGGAATCCCCCTGGTGCTCTGCCCAGGCTAAAACGTACCCCTGAGCAGGTCAGATTGCAGGGTCAGGGATTCTGTTATCTTGCTCAGCAAATTTCAGTTAGCACTGTTAGGAAAATTCACATTGGCGAATATTCCTCCAACTTTGTTCCTAATGCTGTTCAGTTAGTAAGAGTAGATTTCCAGGCTCCCGTATTGCTGTTTCAGATTATTTTAATACCCTGGAGTGTGAAATATGTGATTAGTAAGGGAGATGTGCAGTCTTTTTTAAATAATGCATATACCGTACAGCTCAGGGATTAACATTCATCTTAGACCATTCTCAGACACTTTCACAAAGCTGGAAATCTTATGGTGTTTAGTCATAAACATATGTTGTTAATTTATACATATCAAGAATACGTTAGCATATGGGCCACTGTGTATCATGTAGACTTTTCCTTCAATATTTTACTGAGCTGTCAGTGAGTTCTGCTGCAGAATATGGTGGGTATTCACAAATGGCACTAACTGACTCATAAAGAAAAGGAGCAACAAATTATTGCAGCTGGGCAACTACTTTAAACAGCTTCTGTGAAAATTCACCTGGGAAAAAAAAAAAAAAAGTTTTTTCTTTTGCTGTGTTCATTACCCTTGTGTGGTTGTTGTGCAAATATTTCTTCAAATACATTTACTGGTAGGAATGTTTGTGAAAATAGAGGCTTTTAAGTGACTATAATAGAAAATTTACAGAAAGCAGATTTTGAACTTGAAAATGCAATTGCTTGCACTGGAAACTGATTCTAAGGGATATGTTCACCCAGTCACGAAATAGAAAAAGAACCACATGGTCTGCAGCTCAAATCAAAACTAACCTATTTCTCTGTCTTTTTGTTCTCTGTTTGCATGGGGCCCAGCACAACGGGATCCTAGTCCGTGACTATGGCTCCTAGGCACTGCTATAATAGTAATAGTAATTCAATGGGAGTTGGATTGTGGTCCCTACATAGGCTGAATATTGGATATCCACAATGAATTGCTTAACAGATCAAGAACTATTCAGTGATATTACTCAATGAATGATGCACACACTTGAGAAAATTATAAGCTTCTCATGGGCAACTTGTAAGCATCAAAAAGAAATTAAATTTGTCAAAAAAAGGACTATGAATTATTTGCTTAGCTCTACTAATTATTGTGGTTAGTGAATATCCAGAGTGACTTCAGTACTTGCTGCCTTGTGTGGTACTGCACCTTTCAAATCACATGTTCAGTTTTGTGGTCTTGTACTCTAAAGAACAGTGCACTCTAAACCACTGACTACATCAGTGGTTTATGAATCAGAGGTAGCATACAAAGGGTGCTATTGTCTCTGAAATGTGCATATTCCTTTTGCAGAAGGAACAAAATCTATGCTACTCCTGCTTAATTTTCGACTGCTAAATACAGAGTCTGTTTAGCTAACTGTATAACTGCAAAATATATTTTTAAACGCTTAATTTTTTCCCTTTTCAGACTTTTCATTGCAGTTTCTACAGATCATAGTTATGTTTATCTGTTCATTTTTTATGTTGTATACAGAACACAGTTGTTGAAACAGTCCATAATTGAGATCATGCTATATAAACAAAATTGAAATGGAAGCAGGACTGATTGCATTCATACTGCGTTCTGCATCACAAATCAGGCTGAAGCCTAGGGTTTTGTCTTCCCTGCACCTCCTAAAGAGAAATTCAATTCATTCAGTTCATTGTTTCATCATTACTTGGAGACTTTTCTTTTCATTTCCCTTCATTAAAATGCTACATTTTATAGAATATTGACTGTATTTCATGTTGGAGGAGCTAAGCACTTCCTACTCACGGAGAAGAGCTCAGTCTGAAAGGATGCCTTGAGCTTTCTTAACCAGGAGAGGAATACTGCAAGAGAGATTTATATGAAATCATGGTCTGGCGGGGAACCCCTCTGATGGAAAGAACAATAATGCTTAATCAAAGTCAGCATGCAACTAATCTCACATATTCTATGGATTCTAGTCTCTCCTTGATGCAAAAGCATAAAATTCCAGTTAGCTTTCATGGGAATAATGTGTGCACGGAGGGGAAAATAACCCCTGTGCATTGAAGTATATATTGAAACACATTAAAACAGGGGAAATAATATAGTGAAGTATCGTCGTTACAGCAAAAAACAGGAAACCAGCTCTCTCTAGGTTTCAGATTCTGCTTCAGGCCATGACTCACCACGTAAATTTGAGTAAATCACTAGATTTCTCTGTTCTTTGGTTTGCCCATCTGTAAGGAGGACAAAAGACCTTCTCCCTCACAGGGGTGGGGATCTTGGACTTTGTTAGTTACTGTCAGTGAAGCATGTTCAGAGCACTGATCAAAGGCAGTATAGAAAGTCAGAGTATTATTGTGTTTTACTTTAGATATTGATTAGAACTCTTCTTTAAATAGTCTCTCCATTGCTTCTTTTAACACTTTCAGTTACTGAAAGGAAAAAACTTGTGTTTCAACCCATGTATCAAAGACAAAAAACAGAGTTGGATCTTAACTACAGTATAATTAAAACGTTAAAATACCATCCTATTTTAAACACCTACATCACAGTAGCTGAGTGCATCAGATTCCTCATGTATTTATCCTGTGAGGTAGGGGAGCATCTATTTTATAGAGAGGAACTGAGGCACAAAATGACTGAGGGCCAGATTTTCAAAGTGTAGGTGCCTGAAGATGCAGGCAGACACCTAGTGGGATTTTCAAAAGTGGCTAAACAGATTAGGCTTCTAACTCCCATCGATTTCAATAGGTTCGGATTTAAAACAGTAAAATCAGTGGATGTTAGGAGCCCAACTGCTTAGGCACTTTTGAAAATCCCAGTGGGCATCAATCTGAGTCTTTAGGCACCTAAATACCTTTGAAAATCTGGCCCCAAGTGCATTTCCCAGGGTCACACAAGAAGTCTGTGGCAGAGCAGAGAAATAAACGAGAGTCTCCCAATTGTCAGGCTAGCACCATAACCACTGGATCCTTTTTACTCTCATTTTCATTAAGCAATTTCTTGCAGCCTAGTACTTTTTGGGGACAGTTGTGCCGCTAGGTTACAGAAGTCAGGGGTGCTTCTTCCAGGCTTTGTAAATAGAAAGACTCCCGTCAGTATTACTCATGAGTTCGAAAATGTTTTTATCATGACAAGTGAGCTAGACATTAACCCAGAAGCACAGAGAGCCTTGGTGCAGTGTGACGGGAATGGTGTTTCCAGAGCTGTGCCACACTCAGTGCTTTTGCTTGGAAGGAGGTTGTAAGAACTCTCTTAAGTTTAGTGCCACCTATATTTGCGCGTGCGCACACACAGAGACACACACACCATCCGTCAGCTTCCACTCCGTTATTACTAGCTCAGCCAAGGGGATCAACTGCACTAATGATTTGCCCTATGTTGGATCTGCTTCTTTCAGCCCTGAATCTCTCCCAAGATGTAGGCCCCGTAACAAGAGGGCTTTAGAACATACAGCGTGAAGGAAAGAATGAAAGAATCCATGACAAATGAAAACATAAACCTGGACCCAAAACCCTGGATCTAAACACACCTGAACTTCAGTGATATTCAGAATCTGGGGCCCCACTTCCCTTTTCCAGTGACTTGCTGTCAATATTTTAACTACGGGCACTGATAAAAATAACGTTCAACTTATGCTATGCTGAGGCCGAGGAACTATACAATTAGGCAGCATCCTGGAAGGGAGTGAACATGACAGAGGCGTTATTGCAGTCTTTTCTTAAATGTAATGATGGATTAATAAGGACCTCTTGGGAACCTCTCACATCCCTCTCCAGCATGTCACTGCTCCTTTCTCTACAACAGGGAAAATTACCCCCCCTTTCTTATATCAGAGGGGTAGCCGTGTTAGTCTGGTTCTGTAAAAGCAGCAAAGAATCCTGTGGCACCTTATAGACTAACAGACGTTTTGCAGCATGAGCTTTCGTGGGTGAATACCCACTTCTTCGGATGCAAGTGGTGGAAATTTCCTGGGGCAGGTATATATAAGCAAGCAAGAAGCAAGCTAGAGATAACGAGGTTAGATCAATCAGGGAGGATGAGGCCCTGTTCTAGCAGTTGAAGTGTGAAAACCAAGGGAGGAGAAACTGGTTCTGTAATTGGCAAGCCATTCACAGTCTTTGTTTAGTCCTGAGCTGATGGTGTCAAATTTGCAGATGAACTGGAGCTCAGCAGTTTCTCTTTGAAGTCTGGTCCTAAAGTTTTTTTGCTGTAGGATGGCCACCTTAAGATCTGCTATTGTGTGGCCAGGGAGGTTGAAGTGTTCTCCTACAGGTTTTTGTATATTGCCATTCCTAATGTCTGATTTGTGTCCATTTATCCTTTTCCTTAGAGATTGTCCAGTTTGGCCGATGTACATAGCAGAGGGGCATTGCTGGCATATGATGGCATATATTACATTGGTGGAAGTGCAGGTGAATGAACCGGTGATGTTGTGGCTGATCTGGTTTGGTCCTGTGATGGTGTTGCTGGTGTAGATATGTGGGCAGAGTTGGCATCGAGGTTTGTTGCATGGATTGGTTCCTGAGCTAGAGTTACTATGGTGCGGTGTGCAGTTGCTGGTGAGACTATGCTTCAGGTTGGCAGGTTGTCTGTGGGCGAAGACTGGTCTGCCACCCAAGGCCTTGAAAGTGTGGGATCATTGTCCAGGATGGGTTGTAGATCCCTGATGATGCGTTGTAGGGGTTTTAGCTGGGGACTGTATGTGATGGCCAGTGGAGTCCTGTTGGTTTCTTTCTTGGGTTTGTCTTCCAGTAGGAGGCTTCTGGGTACACGTCTGGCTCTATTGATCTGTTTCCTTATTTCCTCGTGTGGGTACTGTAGTCTTGAGAATGCTTGGTGGAGATTTTCTAGGTGTTGGTCTCTGTCTGCGGGGTTAGAGCAGATACGGTTGTACCTCAGTGCTTGGCTGTAGACAATGGATCTTGTGGTGTGTCCGGGATGGAAGCTGGAGGCATGAAGGTAGGCATAGCGGTCGGTAGGTTTTCGGTATAGGGTGGTGTTGATGTGACCATCACTTATTTGCACCGTGGTGTCTAGGAAGTGGACCTCCCGTGTAGATTGGTCCAGGCTGAGGTTGATGGAGGGGTGGAAGCTGTTGAAATCATGGTGGAATTTTTCCAGAGTCTCCTTCCCATGGGTCCAGATGATGAAGATGTCATCGATGTAGCGTAGGTAGAGAAGGGGCGTGAGTGGATGGGAGCTGAGGAAGCGTTGTTCCAGGTCGGCCATAAAAATATTGGCATATTGTGAGGCCATACGGGTGCCCATAGCAGTGCCACTGATCTGGAGATATATATTGTCAGCAAATTTGAAATAGTTGTGTGTGAGGATAAAGCCACAGAGCTCAGCAACCAGTTGTGCTGTGGCATCATCAGGGATACTGTTCCTGACAGCTTGTATTCCATCAGCGTGTGGGATGTTGGTGTAGAGAGCCTCTACATCCATGGTGGCCAGGATGGTGTTTTCTGGAAGGTCACCAATGCATTGTAGTTTCCTCAGGAAATCAGTGGTGTCACGGAGATAGCTGGGAGTGCTGGTAGCATAGGGTCTGAGTAGAGAGTCTACATATCCAGACAGTCCTTCAGTGAGAGTTCCAATGCCCGAGATGATGGGGCGTCCAGGATTTCCGGGTTTGTGAATCTTGGGTAGTAGAAAGAATAACCCTGGTCGGGGCTCTAAGGGTATGTTGATTAGTTCTGGTGTTAGTGTAGGGAGTGTCCTGAGTAGATGGTGCAGTTTCTTAGTGTATTCCTCAGTGGGATCTGAGGGAAGTAGCCTGTAAAATTTAGTATTGGAGAGTTGTCTGGCGGCCTCCTTTTGGTAGTCAGACCTGTTCATGATGACAACAGCACCTCCTTTATCAGCCTCTTTGATTATAATGTCAGGATGGTTTCTGAGGCTGTGGATGGCATTGCGTTCTGCACGACTTAGGTTGTGAGGCAAGCGATGTTGTTTTTCCACAATTTCTGCCTGTGCACGTCGGCGGAAGCATTCAATGTATAGGTCCAGACTGTCATTTCGACCCTCAGGAGGAGTCCATGTGGAGTTCTTCTTCTTGTACTGTTGGTGGGAGGGTAACTGTGTATCCGTGCGCTGTTCAGTGTTGTCCTGAAAGAATTCTTTGAGTCGGAGACGGCAAAAGTAGGCTTCCAGATCACTGCAGAACTGTATCATGTTGGTGGGGGTGGCAGGGCAGAAAGAGAGTCCCCGAGATAGGACAGACTGTTCTTCTGGGCTGAGTGTGTGGTTGGATAGATTGACGATATTGCTGGGTGGGTTAGGGGTACCACGGTTGTGGCCCCATGTGGCAGGTAGGAGTTTAGACAGCTTACAGTCCTTTTTCCTTTGTAGAGAGGTGAAGTGAGTAATGTAGATCTCCTGTCTTATTTTAGTGAAGTCCGTTTGTATGGAAGTTTGGTTATTGATGAGTCTCCAGGTTGGAGAGCTCTTTTTTGATGTTTTCCTGTTTGCTGTATAGGATGCTGATCAGGTGGTTCCTCAGTTTCTTCGATAGAGTATGGCATAATCTCTCACTGTGGTCTGTGTAGTATGTAGATAGTAGTGGATTTTTTACCTTTAGTCCATTAGGTATGATGTCCATCCGTTTGCATTTGGAAAGGAAGATGATATCTGTCTGTATTTGTGCAAGTTTCTTCATGAGGTTGATGGATTTCCACTCCATACAGCTAAATGCAGTGCCTTGCATGGTGTCAAGTATCAGAGGGGTAGCCGTGTTAGTCTGGTTCTGTAAAAGCCCCTTTCTTCTCCCCCCCCCCCCCCGCATCTGAGCATTCCTGAACACGGGAAAGTTGGATCTGGATTGAAATCCAGTCTGAGGGACTCAGGCCTATCTCCACACTGAAACAGTGGATCCACATTTGGGATGCACCAGGCTTATTGTTTTCTCACATCAGAGACAAGACCTTGGATATTGATGTTTTGCTGCGGATGGTTATGGAGGATAATTAGGAAATGCACAAATGTTGTTAGGTCAATCTTTCACCATCTCAGGAAAGGAACGCTCTGTTTCTATAACTAATTTGCTAGAATTCTTCATGAATCTTTTGTACTGCCACATCCACATACAGCCAGTAATTAAGTTTTCGGAGAGAACATGGCAATGTTCCAGCACAGAGGTTAATGCTAAAGTTGTGGAAAAGGAGCAGAGTTGACACATTGTATTAAAAATTGCCTGCAGGGTAGAAAACAAGTGGAACCTTTCCAAATTAAAAAAGAAGTTTAATTGCAGGTTGCTGCAAGGATCAAAGTTGGTGGTTACAGTCTTTTATTAGTTGGATAAGTGACAGATGACAGGCTTCTAAGCCAGAGTATTAGGCTCTATAAATGCAATTTAACTGGAAAGTGCAATATTTAATGGAATAAGCATTGGCCGGATTCTATTATTTAAGTACTCTGTCATATGGATGGCAGTTACCATGGTAGATCAATGCAAAGAACAAAAATAGGAGTATTAAAACAAGAGGAAATGTCTGCCATATGGAAAAGTGCCATAGCTTGATAACTTGGAAAGATGTTCCAACTACTGTACTCAGAAATCATAAACTCTGTCCAACATGTGCCTGAAGTGAGAGAACCTCTGATAATTTCTAGGTTTCATTTAGTATAAATGAAAGGGGTGGATAATATATTGACAGGCAACATGAATTTTTGGCAGAAGACTAGGAAGGCATGTGCTTATTGAGGTTCTAATCCCATGTAACATCTCTTTGAAACTCATAGGTCCAATTCCTCTGTTTGTTTGTGCAGCACCACTGAAGCCAGTGGAGTTATTCCCACAAAGAACATCACCCGTAAAGTTAATAAATTCACTACTGCTGAACTCAAGTGGAAGGAGATCGTATAATGGGCTGTGATACCGATAATACTTAGATGTTGCAGCTGTACATAATGCAACTGACCAGTGGTCTTTGCTATACTTTAAATGATAGTAATTAATTCGTTTTCCTGCTATGCCAGGTGTAATTGACACTGAAGGTCATGTAAAAGCTTATTATTTTCTGAGGGGAATTTGTGGTGAGTCTATAATCTGCTTTATAAAGTGATTTCTCAGGGTTAAGCTGCGTAGAAATATAAAACATTTTGTCAGTCTCAATTGTAAAGGCCATAATGTTTTATAAAGGAGTGTATTCACTGAAAGTCAATGGATAGTTTGAATTGTTATCAGATGGGTACTGGTCAGTCCTGGTCATTTTGCCTTTGAATAAAGAGCCGAGCAGATTTCTTCAAAGGCAAAGTGTGGTTCCTGTACCAGGATCTCTCACTGTCCTCCCCTTTCCCCTTTGAGCCATTCATATTCCCTTCCATATTTTACTGCTTCACTCTGCTGAGTCACCTGACCTACCACCTTGACCCCACCTCTCCATGATCTTCCCCTTCCTTCCTAAAGGTATTCTTTAACCTTTCCCTTTCCTCTGGCTCCATCTCCTCCACTTTCAAACACGCCCTGGAAACCACTGGCTGGAAAAACTTTCTTGACCCTTTGCCTCCAAATTCCCTTCCACCCACAATACCTCCCAACAGATTCTCTCTTTGAACTCTAGAAGTCCAGCCAGTAGGGGGATGGAACCAAGGCTCTGCCCATTCTCTGCCATGGTCCAGCCACTCCCTGTTCCCTAACCGTTCCCTTCCCACCTGCTTCAGCGAGGACATACATGGATGAGTTGAGCATCTCTACTTAGGCCGGCAGCTAGGTCTGAAGTTCCAGTCAGCCCTTGTAGGGATTCTTACTACCCCTCCAGGGTAGGGTGACCAGACAGCAAATGTGAAAAATCGGGACAGAGGTTGGTGGTGGGGGAATAGGGCCCTATATAAGAAAAAGACCCCAAAATCAGGACTGTCCCTATAAAATCAAGACATCTGGTCACCCTACTCCAGGGGTACAGAGTTCAAGTTACAATCTAGCTCACAGTTAATGAAGTTGGGAAAAAGCAGATGGGGCAGATACAGAGGTGGTGGTGTTTTATGATTTGTTGGGATGTCACATATTGTTATCAGTTCAGGAAATATGACTTGGCAGTCCACAGGGTGATTCATCATGGCCTGCACTGATTGCACAGAGACATCATATTTACTCTGGCCAAGTGCCGTTTTTATTATTAACATCTTGTCTTGCCAATCTGGAGATGACCGTGTGAAATAATTGTTTGTTTTGTTTTTAGGGTAGAAGAAAGTTTTAAAACCTTATTCTGGTCAATATTTGGCTTGTCTGAAGTGATATCAGTGGTGCTGAAGTATGATCATAAGTTCATTGAGAATATTGGATATGTACTCTATGGAGTTTATAATGTTACCATGGTGGTGGTGCTGCTCAATATGTTAATAGCCATGATCAACAACTCCTATCAGGAAATTGAGGTAAGATAAACAATTTCATTACAGAATATATGTATACTTTTAATTTACTGTTATATGTTATAAAAACAAGGAAATTGCAGGATGTACTTATATAAGATGTCATAGTGTGACAGAAGCCGTTTATCTTAAAATTCTATGGTGACTGAAAAGTCTCTATCCCAGAATTACACCTAAGCAAATACGGAGTCTCATACCAGAGACTCCGTATTGAAAAAGGGAATCATTTAGACAACAAATTTATCTTCCTTTGTTTGTAGAATATCTCTGAGCAGATCACAATTTCCTTAGATTTATTCATTATTTGAAAGTAGTTCTTGATTTTTTTCAAACCCATGAACAGTTCTTTGTGAGCATTCACTATCTAGGTTAGATTCACAAAAATAGGTTAGATTAAATGGATTCCTCAAACTCAGGCATGGCAGCTTTGAAATTCATTCTCCATGAATATTTGTGCAAGTAAAACTCTGTTTCAAGAATGTTTGTAGGAAGCAAACACGAAAGGGCCACGAAGAGCAGAGGCTGACTCATTAGAGAATCTGAATGAATAGTTGCAGAAATGTATATCCAGGATTCAGTGAACTGTGCCCTGTATTGTTCATATTAGCAGGTTGGATTTGCTAAATACTTCGGAGAAAAAACTTTCTGCTAATATAAATAAAGCAGGGGAAGTTATTAATATTGGACGCTGTTGTCAGGGATGATTCACCTCTTTCTTGTCCCAGTTTCTTCAATGTCAAATTCCTACAGTTGGATTTGTATTAATTAGCTGTTCTGATCTAAACTCAGAACCCAGCTCTGCAAAAGGCCAGAGCTGAAAATATACCCCTGTGTCTTATGTCTGCTGCAATCAGGACGAACGTCAGCAAACCCTTACATAGTTCCTACCCAAGAAGCTTTCCCTGCATTCAGAAGGCACAGTCGTATTTCCCAAGAGATCCTTAACATTTAAGATCAAGCTTCTCAGTTAGTTTCTCTTCCTCTGAGATGAGACTTACTTTCAAAGGGCCTCAACCTCCTATTTTACTTGGCGGAAACTCTTCCCACCATTTTTGCAGAGCCATCTTACAGCTTCTAATTGCAGGAAGACATGCTCTCCAGCATCAATATTTCTAAGGTTGCTACTATCGAATAAAGAAAACAAAACAAAAGCCCCTCATGTAAAGCTATCTGTGCTGCACAGCAAAGTCAGAGCTCTAGGCTAAACATTTCATGGAAAGGATCTTCCAAAGTGCATGAACGCTGTTTTCATTTATTCAGTTTAGGCACACAAATACTTCAATGCACACATAGAAGCACTGGTTTGTGTGCACACGTATCCTTGCAAATGCGGTTTGCATGCATGCATAGCTGTTTATACACCCCTAAACTAAGCATGTGTAGTTTTGCACCCAACTTTTGAAGATTAGGTTCCATAGAGTCGGGAACAGTCATTACTAGTACGAGCCCAGGTAGATAAGGCAAACAACGCATACAACGCCCTGGGTATAAGTCTAGGACAGAGCTGTTTAGCTAAAAAGAATAACTTTATATCTAAGCAAGGTTCAAGCAGGGGCTCTTTCAGAAGGGAGTGATTATTAGGGAGCATGAGTAACTTTTTAGTTGACTCCGTATTGAAAAAGGGAAGAAATGAAATCATACATGACTATTACATTTGCTTGCTTTTTGTTAGACTATAACATTTGCATGGGGTTGTTAATATAAGTACTTGTATAGCCGGGGGAAAAAGAGCAGCTGTTTGTAGGCTAGGAATTACTAGGCCATATTAGTTTTGCATTTGGCTGAGAATACGAGTATAATGAAAGTTCAGCTATAGTAACTGGTGGGTGGTCTGGAAGAGTGTACCAATTTATTGGCATTGAACATTCTCTGTGTACAAACACCAGAATTAGTTTTAGTGTACCACTTATGGAGTATTTCAGAATATGATTGGAAATAGTGCGGGAGAGTCATAATCCGTATTTGTAATAGCTGGTAAAATGGGAATAATTTAAATTATATCAGTGCTGCCTTGTAGAATTCTGAGATCATCAAACTGTATTCGGTCATTGCAATGCACACCAGAGGTAGATATTTCCCCCTTGTTTTATCATAGGGATGATGTAGAATATTCTTCCTTTTCATTTCTCTAATGGGTAACAGGGTTCTCCATAGCAAGGAGTATAGCAGATATTCATCCAATAATTTATCCATCAAATAATGCTTAATGGGCTACAAAGCTCATCAAATGCCACAAAGATAAATTATTCAGGGCTAGATTGTGCCTTTAGGCACTGCCCGGAAAAAGGGATGGTGTTTAAACTGGGACACTCCAGGAGGCACTGTGATTCAGAGAACCAATTCCCTCCCTGCTTCCCCCTTGCTTAGGGCAGGGGGTGCTGGTCTATACCAGCAGGAAATGATTACACCTCCCTATGCCTGTTCAGATAGGCCATTCATTCCCTGCCACTCCCTGCACATCTGACCGGGCAGTGAGGAAGCAGGATGAACAGTGCCATCTACTTGTGCGCAGCTGAGCACAAGGGGCTGGTAGCTTGAATAAAACTGTAAACCTAAGGGGCGGTCCTAGCAGTGCTCGACTCCTCTTCTGGGATGTGTTGTCTAGTCTTCAACGACTATCAGCAACATTCGCTGAATAACATATTTGACAAGTGGGATTTGGCCAGCTCTACTTTTCATATTTGCACATTTAGCTTAGTACAAATGTCAACCCGTTTTCTCAGCTCAAATGCCTACCCCTTCTACCTGTGACAGAAGTTATCCTTGTTCCTGTGACACAAAATGCCTAAGATATTGGTTAAATGGCTTTGATAGCTCATAGGTCTGACCTATAACCAGGGCTTCTCACAACACCTCCTCAGGCCCTACCTTGCTGTTCAGGAGGACCTTCATTCCCAGCTGCCGTGATAGGATGTCCCATAATATCAATATAGTTGGTGGAATGCCTGGAACAAGTGATAGTCCAGGGAACTATGTCTTCCAGCAGACACCTAACCTGTTCCTGCCTGAATCCACAATAAAATCTCTTTTTAGCCTTCACAGATCACTGGCAAGAGAGACAGTGGAGGACAGGAAGTTGTTATCCTGTTGGCTGCTGGATAGTCCTTCTAGATGGGATAGTTATCAAAAAGTGATTAAAAATCATAATTTGTGGGGGCACTCAGCCTTCTCATGTCTAATCCAGCATCTTGATCAGCCTCTTATCTCTCAGCTAGACACAAAAGTATAAACATTTTAACCAATTAGTTCTACTGTGATTAGGTTTAAGTTTTGTTTTATGAGGTTCAAGTCCAGTCAATACTCCTGAGGGGATTCTGCAAGACTGTGCACCCACAGAAAACACCCCCGCAGATTTCCTGTGTTCCCCTGCAGAAAACTGCAGGGAACCCATGTGGGGGATGACCATGGGCACAGTTGGTTTTTTTGATGGTGGGGGGCGGGAATTGCCCCCCTCCAAACAGAGGTGAGGCCTGGGGGGCACACGAGGTTATGTGCCACTGCCCCCATCATTTCTGCAAGCGCAGAGCTGCCCAGCTGAAGGAGGCTGTGTCCGCTGACTCTGAATGCTGCCTCTTGGGTCCTAGTGCCAGTCGTGCTCCTCTTCTGTGTGTTGGGAGCCTTCCTGTTTTCTATTCTGTGCAACAGTGAGGGCCCGTGGTGGGGCTGGGTAAGGAGGGGTGGGGGAAATGAGGGAAGGGGGGTGAGGGGATGGGGGGAAGAGGCAGTGGGGAAGGAATGTGGGAGTGAAGGGAGGGGAATGGAGAAGAAAAGAGGATAGGGGAATCGTGGGGGGAAGCAGGAGCCCAGCATGCAGCATCCCCTCGGCAGGAGCTGGGGCTCCCCTGTTAAGTAGGCCCATCGAAGCCTCACCCTGACAAGCCCTACCCCCCCCCCACACCCAGACCCCCACTCCACTGATCCCCAACCAGCTGCACCTGGACCCCCACCCCATCAAGCCCCACTCCCCCAGCACTAGGACCCACATGGAGCCCCCCACACCCAGACCCCCCCCCCAGACACTGAGCCGCAACCACCTTCACCTGCATTCCCTGCATAGTTCCATTGCCCCTTCACCCAGAACACCCCAACAAGCCTCTGGTGCATCCAGATCTCCCACTGAGCCTCCTGCACCCAGATTGCCCCACACAGAAACCTCTCACCCCACACCTGGATCCCTACACCCTAAGCCCCTTCACACTTCGATCCTGTTGGGCTGAGCCTGCCCACCCCCAGCTGCACCTGGAGCAGTGGGACAGGGCCCCGGGGCATTTCTGAGGCAGGCCCAGCCCTTGCACTGTGTCAGGGTCCGGCCTAGCCTCACTGCCGAGTCCCTATACCACGGGAGGTGGGGGCTGCAGGGTGATCTCCCATCTCAATGCAGCCAGTGGCCCGTGCTCCCCACTGCCAGGCTGGAGCCACATTTATTTATTGACAAATAAAATTTGCAGAATTTTAAAATATTGTGCTCAGAATTTTAATTTTTTTGGCGCAGAATGCGCTCAGGAGTGAGTCGATAGGGGCTAAATGGGGCAAAGGGAGCACTGCTCCATTGAAGTCAGTGAAGTTGCATCTTCATAAGCGAGGGCAGAATTTAGCCCCAGGCCTCCATTTTGTAATATGCCCATTTCTGAAAGGCTGCCAAACACAGTGGCATCATCAGAGATGTGTCCCGATGAGCGAGTTGCATTATACATTTTACCATAGTACAGATGTGAGTACAGATTACTGGCAAACCTATTTTCTCATTGATGGTGCTGGCTTCTATATATACCACAATAAAAACAGCTGTAAAGCAGCTGCAGATCATCTTTTTTTCACGCAGTAAACAATCTTGAAATAAGGGTCAGACCATACAAGTACCGAGGAAAATCATAAATGCCACTCAGATCAATGAAGACTGCACTGACCTTACATTTATCTTCAGAAATGTTCTCGGTGTCTTGGCTCACCTTGACAATCTAATAATGGTGAATCATCTTAACTGAGACGTGAACTTGCTTCTGTGACATGTGCTGACTGACGGAGAGCCAAGATGTAGTGATGATGAATACAAATAGGACAAACAAGGAAATCAGCTGGTAATTTCTTCTAGTTTTCAATTACCAGAAGAGATAAGTGGCCCAAGCTGCTGTCCAGAATATTTTAGTGAATCAGATGATAACCGTTACCTAGTAGTTAAATATTGCTGTGATTAACTTGACACACAGTTTATTTTGAATGGAAATTACATACCCACTTCCTCGTGCTATGCATTGAAAATATATCCTTAGATAACTCTATTTATCAGCGAGGCCCCTATAGCAGACCATTTTTGTATGTATTTCTTTGCCATCTGAAGAAACAGGGCCATGTTCAGCGCAACAAATAAAAGGACTGGGGATATTTCACATCTCAGACTCTCTCTGCCTGTAGTGTCCCTGCAGAGATAGGGTGACTCTGCCCTGTGTGCAGCTAGGGGATTGCTTTCAGTCCCTCCTCTGCCTGTGCTGATGGGAGCATTATCCGTGACCTCACTCCTACCTCCAGGGTCTCAGCCTGCCACGTAGCCTGGCTGGCAGGTGTCAAACCGGAGTAGCGCTGTCACCCTGTGCAACAGGTTGCTACACGACTCACTCAAATTTGCCCCAGCTGCCCCTCCATCATTTGGGGAGGCCTGGAGCAAACCACCCTTCCCCCTGCCCCCCCGCTTGGGCAGCCCTGATTTAGGCTCCTTTATACTACAATATCATCACGTTTGTCAAAGCCACTCTTAAAGTCTGCAAAGAGCAGCCCCTCTGGGCTTGCCCAAGGCAAGGTCCTTTTCAGGTCACTTGCTGCAGAATTTGGGGGTGCCATTTGAACCTCAAGCACAGTGAGGTGCTAGAGGTCAAAAGCAAATCTAGCCACCGGATGCAACTGGTCCAAGAGGTCCAGCCACCGCCAACTTGCCCATGGCCTAGTCCCTGTGTCCGTGTGTGGCAATGATACCATTGAGGGAAGAAGTAACGGCCTTTAAACGCTGTTGCACTTTGTTGGTCATCTGTGCTCCCTATCGCAGTCCCATTTCGCTCTGATCTTCACCTGCTTTTTTCCCCACGAGGTTTTGTTCTCTCTCTCTCTCTCTCTCTGCCTATGTTTTTTTGCAGTCCCTTCTTAGGGGGCGTGTGAACTCATTAACTCTGGAGTTCAAGTTCAAACCCAGGATGTTTGACAGGTGGAGAAGGAAGGAAGAACAGGTGGTCCCATTCCTAATTGGCACCTCTAGTCACTTGTCCATTATCCAAGCTGGAAGGAATGTGACATTCCATTCAGCCGGCTGCAAGACTGACATTCTCTCTGCTGGTCTCTGATCAGCTGCTCTGTTTAAATCTTGCTCGCTGCAAGGTTGCTCGAGAGAGGTCTAGGAACTCGTGATGTTTGGAAACTGCACCTGGCTTAGCAGACAAAGCATAGGAAGCATGTTGGAAAGGGTAATTATTTAATCTTTATCCCTCCTGCGCCTCCACCAGACAGATAGGGACAGGCCCGTCTGGGCACTGGGCTCACCTGTCTCCTTCCTCCACACGAGGAACACCAACTTCTGAAAGGAGCTGGAAGAGGACTGATTATTGATGTCCCCACCCCAGCTACTCCTTCCCCACAGCAACAGCTGGAGGGACAGGGGATATGGCAGTGCCTTCCAGCCTCCCCCACTGCACTAACAGGTATCTTCCTGGGGCACTGGACCTACCCTGCCTTCTCCCACGTATGTTGCTCAGCAGCAGCCCAGAGGAGATTTTGCAGCTTCTTGACATCATCATTCACTCAGCTCTGAAATTGGACTCAGGATTTTTTTTTTCAGTATCGCCACTGCTTGCTGGACTCCTTTTCCTACCACTACAGTCCTTACCTGTCCCACCTGACTCCCCATGTTGAAATGCAAGGTAGTACACCCCAAAAATATGTAATTAAAGAGGGCGGTCCTACGTTCAGAACATGGTTTTGCATATTGTCTGTGTGCAGACTGAAAGCAGTTGGAAAAAGCGGTGCATACAAGTAAATACCCAGATTTCAATATAAAGAGGTTAAATGGATTTGGGAGCCATATATCTGCAAGACTTTTGTATCAGAAACACTCCTGTTGAGTGGCCTTCAGTGACAAGGTTCATACCCTTTCCAGCTAAGTCACCTTTATGCATCTGTCTGAGCGCCAATGCAATAATACTTCTCAATTCCTTTCAAAACGCTAATTCTGCAATTCATTTTTCCCTTCCCCGCCGCAGGAGGATGCAGATGTGGAGTGGAAATTTGCTCGTGCCAAGCTCTGGTTATCATACTTTGATGAAGGAAGGACTCTGCCTGCTCCTTTTAATCTAGTGCCAAGCCCTAAATCATTTTATTATCTCATAATGAGAATAAAAATGTGCCTCATAAAACTCTGCAAATCTAAGGCCAAAAACTGTGAAAATGATCTCGAGATGGGTATGCTGAATTCCAAGCTACGGGTATGTCATGTGCTTCTTTTCTTTTAACATCCTGAATGTAAATAAACTATCATGTCTTTCGTAGGCATCAAAGGAAGGAATTTTACTTAGTTCGCAGATGAGCAAGAAGAGCTGCTTAGCATTGTACTCTAATTTATTTATTATTGGTATTACAGTATTACCTGGTGTACAGTATTATGCTAACTCATTTATTATTTGTATTACAGTAGCACTGGAGACCCTAACCAAGGCAGTGGCCTCTTTGAGTTAGACACTGTGTAGACATCTAGTGAAAGACAGTCCCACCCCAAAGAACTTATGGTCTAAATAGACTGAACATAAGAACATAAGAACGGCCATACTGGGTCAGACCAAAGGTCCATCTAGCCCAGTATCTGTCTACCGACAGTGGCCAATGCCAAGTGCCCCAGAGGGAGTGAACCTAACAGGCAATGATCAAAGGGAAGGGGAACGGATGAAGTGACTTCCCCTAGGAAGTCACAAAGCAGGCTAATGGCAGAACTGGGGGCAGAAGAATGCAGGTCTCCTGACTCCTACTTCAGGTTCCTAGCCACAGGACCATGCTGCCTCTTGAAACTGTTCTTTATATATTGCCTAAATTCACTTTATTGTCATGTAAAAATCAACATTTAATATCACATCTGATTTTATCATTGGAAGCAGGGTCCCAACCAGGGAATATTAACTTTTCCCAGCAACTTGAAGCTGCAGTTACCAACCTCCCCACTTTCAGCTGCCTAATGACAATCATACACAGTAATAGATAGGCCCTGCCTCATCCGCCACCTGTTCATTCTTTTGAAAGAGATGTGTGCTTTGAGACAGCACAACTCCGCTGACTTTGGAATGGGCACATTTGTGAGAGGCAAGTTAGTTTTCCCTTAGTACCAATGAGCTTCTGCATGACAAAATATGAGACACACAGAGAAACGTTCCTAAAAAGCTGAATTGCTCCTGAAGAAATGTCAGTGTAATTGGGGAGAGCCTAATCCTGTGGAAATATATTATTTGCAGAAATGTCACTGGGACAAAACTGTTCTTAGCAAGCAGATTTAAAAAAAAAACCCCAAAACCCAGGCAAATCTATTCTCTTCCTTTGCAACACTTCTATTGGTTCAGAGTTTTTGAATAAAACTCCTAAAGCATTTCACCCAAGATTCAGCTGCAGCTGATTTGCCGTGACCATCAAACTCAGCAAAAATTAAAACGTGATGAGATGGCGTCGTTTAAACTGCACTGACCCTCATTTAACTTCCTCGGCTCAAGCTGGGTTTAAAACAAAAAACAACTTTGGGAACCGAGACCTAAAAAAGATGTGTTTTTTTTGTCTTTGGCTACAGTTGCTGCGCGTGACAGAGGCTGCAGTGCTGCTCTGAGGCAGCATTACCACAAGCTTCAGAGGGCTTGTTAATATTCAGGGGGCATATTCTAAGATACTTCAGTGCATGCTTTTAAATTTTCCTCTCAGTGTCACTGCACATTTTTAGGCCCTGTGAACTGAAAACTGTCAGCTGCTTCTGCCATTCACAGGACATAAGCTGAGGAGAAGGGAGGCTCTGTAGGGCACAGCCATAGAGCAGAAGAGAGGCAGTGAATCTGCCCTGATGGGACTAGAGAAATTCATTGCGTTGGCAAAATAGCAGAGGCAAATAAGAGGGAAGAAGCATAGAAATGAGCTGGGAGGGAAGGAGCCGAAGATTGAGATCAAAGGAATATGCAGAAAGGAGGAGAACAGGAAGAGCTATCAAAGATGAGGCTGACAATGGGTCAGAGAAAAGCCCAGCCCAAGAAAGGGGCCACAGTGGAGATAAGAGGAAGAGCTGAAGCAAGCCTAGTATAGACCAGGACATGGAAGAATGTAGGAGAGGAATGCAGAGGAGGGGTTTGCAGAGCTTGCCATTGTAATCTGCAATGTGTCCCTGTGGCTGATTGGAGTTAATTGATACTATCCATTGAGTCTGACGAGGAATTTTCTCTTCTCTTTATTCAAAAAGCTATTTTCAAAAGTCAGCCGCAATCACCAAGAAAATTAGAAGTAATTAAGAAAGCTCTGCCTCTCGCCTCTTAACACCTGCCTGTCTCAAGGTGGTGTGAGAGGGATACAGTTAAAACACCTTTTGTTTAGACAATATGAGATTGAATTTCTCATCCAATAATTCTTCCATTCATTTTGGCAATGAAATGAGCGGGTTGTCTCCCTCTGCACCCTCCTATAAACTAGCAGAGGCAATATAGCCTAGAAGATAGAGCTCTGGACTAGGTATCAGGAGACCTGCGTTCAATTTCTGTCTCTCCCCCAGGCTGCTGAACAGCCTTGGTCAAGTCACTTCACCTTTCGGTCCCTCTGTTTTCCTGTCTGTAAAATGGGGATGACCTACTTGTCTCCTCTGTGAAGCACTTTGAGATCTTCTGATGAAAAATGCTGTGAACGAGCTAGATATTCATTATATTATTAATTGGGGAATGGAAGTGCTGGTTTTCTTCTGCAGGATCTCCAGCCTGCTCACAGAATGCAACATTTTCTAGTGTTTGCATAAGTCAGTTTAGTCTGAGGCGGAGAGGTTGTTTGGGGAAAGAAGCTGTTACAGATTTAATGTCTCATTATGTTTTATAATTTCAGAAAGTTCGTTTTCAGTCAAGCGCTCGAAATTCAGAAAATTTTACTGTGAAGAACGCTTATAACAAGCCCACAAGATATCAGGTAATGACAGTCGAACAACAAGAGCAAGGGAAAAGATTTGTAAGCAAACAAGGCTTATTTGCAAGGATCAGATTTGTCAATATACAGTGAACTTCTCGATCCTGTGATGAGTCAAGCAATGACCTATGCCAAATCAAAGGACACAGTGGTTTATGGGACTGAGCCCAAACCTTTTAGTTTCACAGTTGCTTAAGGCAGCATGGCAGCTACAGAAATACATTTGACATTAACGTGATTGTCATGGTAATTAATTGCCAGTCACTGGTATTGAACTTAATACAAGAAAAGTTCACCCGACTTTCATCCTAGACTCATTGACAGTGTTTCATTTTGTCATGACACAATGTTGTCTCTTTAGATTTTACTTTAACTCCCTCATGTGCTTTCTTTGGAAATATTTTGTCCTGTTTAGCTGGATCTGCAATGTGATATGTTACAAAATTAATTATGAGAGCCGTGATGACAGCTTACTCTTCCCACACTGTGAAATTACCATTGTTGTAAAGTCCTGAGTAGAAATGGGTGAAATATTTTTTACAAATTGTTTATTTGCCAAAAAATGCAGTTTTGGGTCAACCAAAACTGTTAGTGAATTTAGGGTGAATATGGCCACTAGAAATTTGGAAAAAAGCTTTCAGAAAAATTGAAATGTTTCAACTTGACATTTATTAAATGAAACACATTGACTTTTCATTTCAAAATTGCAATTAGTTTTGAAATTTACCTAGATTTCACAAAAAAATAAAAAAATAAAAAAGAGGTTTTAAAAACCATTCGAAATGAAACTAAACCTTTCCTTTTGGGTCAAATGAAATGTTTTATTCACCCTGTCAGTTTTTATTTTGGTGAGAAAACTGAAAAATTGTCATTTTGGATTGACTCCCAACAATTTTATTTCTTTTTTTTAGAATTTTTCGGTTTAGACACCAAACCAAAAAATCAATTATTCACCAAGTTCCTGTCCTGAGAATTTATGCTTCTGGTAGACCTATTTTATGTGGAAATAGTGGGTTATGTATGTAGTAGCAAAATCTCCAACTAAGCAGGTACATGGTTAACATCTACCCACATCAAGTATTTGTAAATTGTTAACAGGGATAAGGAAAGGAATTGGTTAGTGGGATAAAAAGGTATAAATATGTGTAGTAAATACTAGATATTGGGTAACATTTTCAAAAGCTTTTAAAGGTATTCAGGGCCTAAAGATGTAGATAGATGCCTAATATGATGTTCAAAAGCAACTAGGTGCCTAACTCCCCTGGAGTTGAACATCCCATTAGGTATCTATCTACTTCTTTAGGCACCTAAAAACCTTTTAAAATATGGCCCTCTGTGACAGAGCCAGAAATTGACCCCAGATCTCCCGAGTCCCATTCCAGTGTCTTAACCACAAGACCATTTTTCACTCTCCTTTGCCCCAGCAAAATAAAGTCTATAGAAGGTACTTGAAAAACTGAAGGAACAAAGAGTATTTGAAAGTAGGGCCAATAAATACATAAAGAAGATTGATTTCTGCCTAGAAGGCAATAACTTATGAATGAAGGTCTGCTCCTGGAACCCTTTCTTAGATGAGTATTACACCATTGAAATCAATCAAACTATTTGGGTGAGCAAGGTCTGGAGGGTTGAAAATTATGATGACTTTCTTGACCAGTAACTATGTGGTTGAGAAGCCATTTTACTTACAGTAGCAAAGAACCCAGAAAGGGTAGTAGATGGCAATAGAGATGCAAAACCATAATACAATATTAGGGCAAAAATACACGGTAGCATTGCTGGAGATATTGCAAGGGATGTCTCCAAAGGCTGCAAAGTGATATCCACCCCTCAGATTCTTGATATAGAATTGTCACATTTGCATTACTTCTGTTCAGTATCCTTACAACAGTATATTCTCTGGTATAGTTGGCACCATGAAGATCTTGACCTTTGCCACCTGTAGCTACATGGCATCTAGAGTACTACTCATTGTAAATATAGACTGTACTGAAAATACTGTGGCTGGCCCAGGTAAATACTCTGTGATGGTAAATGTCAAGAAGATAATGGCATTCGTTATATGTTGATTCCTTGTTTTCCTGCAAGTTCCCTATTTTTGTCTCCTATTTTGAAAATTGTTTCTATTGGGATCTAGTATTTCCCCACTTTCCCCAGAATGTTCCTCAATTTATGTTTTCTCAGGTGGCAGCACGTCTTCCATCTGGATTGAACTACCTTGGCCATCTCCAGCATACAGTATGTGCACTGTGTCTCATATATATTCCCTTAACTGACCCACCTGGTTAGAGAGATTTCGTCTATAGAAAGACACAGTCCTAAACATTCCACATTCCATCACTAGATAACACGTATACAAGTAACTGGATCCTTTTTGTCATTCACCTGCCTTTATATTACTACAGTTCATGTCCAGTTACTTAATGATCAGGAGGAAGGGGTGGGATGGTTTTGGTTTTGGTTTGGTTTAGGGGGTTTTGTGCCTCAAAACCTTTGGGGAGATTGCCAGTGACGTTTAAAGCAACAGGATTTCTTCTTGTTCAGTGGGCAGATGGGCCTGAACCTAAGTTTTATGGGTAGGATGCTCCTGTGATTAGCATGCTAGCTAGGGTCTTGGGAGACTTGGGTAAAGTTCCCTGCTCTGTTACAGACTACTCCTGTGAGGTTAGGCAAATCGCTTACTCCCTTTGTCTCAGTTACCCATTCATAAAATGGGGATGATAGAACTTCTCTGCCTGTCAGGGATGATGTGAGGATCAGTATATTTTAAAAATTGTGAGGTGCTCAGATACTAAGATGGTGGGGGGGGGGGGGACATTTGAGTGCCTTAGGTAGATAGATGTTAAGTTGCTGTTGTTCCCCACCATTTTTTATTCAAAAATGACAAAACTGCTCCACAAAATGAGTGTCGTTCAGTCCCAATGGGAGTAGCCATTCGCACCATTACACAGAAGCCAGGTAACATGCCTCAGTCATTCATAGTATTGTAAGTAGAGAGAAGACCCTGAGAGCTTTCTTAGCCCTATCCTAGATTTTCTGTGGGAGCAGGAGCAAGATCCGGAAGGCAAGTCTAGTTCCTGCCTTTAAATGTATAGAGGCTCCCCAAGCACCCAAGTGAGTGTGGTTCTACTGCACCAAAGGAGAGGGCTGTGTATGCATGCATGCTGAGAAGATGCAGACAGAAAATTCAGCTTGGGAGAGGCTCCTTGCATGGCAGCAGGCAGGTGCAAGAGGGGATGGGACATGAGCAGTCCAAGGAAGTTAGAGATACTTGGGCTAGGGTATCTGCCATTGTTTGGATTCTCATTTCTTGTCCCTATGAAGAAGGGCAACAGAAGGTGGACTGTATCCTGAGGTGTCAGAGTCCTCTTCCCTGGTCCCTGTGCATCTGCCCGGTGACCCAGCTCAGTGACTGAAGTCAGGCACTGGGCACAGGCTGTGCTCCTCAGTGACTAATGGTCAACATCATTGTCCAGGCACAGTAACCCCCCTTCAAGTCTTTTCAGCTGTGTGGCTGTTTATAAGATTATAAATCTAAGGGTCAAACAAAGTGAACTCAGTAAATAAGAGATGTCATTGCCTCCTGTGATGAATCAATTAAGCGACTCCCAGGAGCAGGGACTGTGGTCATTTAAGATGAAGGTAGACGCGGATGGTCTTTTCCCTTTCTAGTGTCTGCATGCTCGAAAAAGGGATGTCAGTGCAGCTCTTCTTGAAGGCAGATGGAGAGTATCCCTCAGTTAGACAGGAAAAGATCCAAAAATCCTGGTTGGAGTTACATCATCATCAGAGCCAAATCCCAAAGGGAGTAGCTTCCTTGCAGATTGAGCATCACCTGCATTGATCGTTGGGTTGAAATTCCCCCCAAGAAACAAAGCATTTTGGGCTCAGTCATGCCATTTGGATGCTGCCTTATGGTGGGGAACATCAGCCTCCTGGTGGAGCAGAAGGGGGAACCCTGCGAGGGGGCCTGATAAGCTTCCACTATCCACTTTGCATGAGGAAATTCCTCCCAAGCAAGAATGCATACACTTCCATATTTGTTTTACACACTCAAATGTAGATTAATCATTCATCTGGGCACCCAAATGAGCTATTTAGGTGTCTAAACATAGATTTAGATGCCTAACTTTGGAGTCTTAAAAGGTAGTCCCCTGGGGTCCATCAACGCTGCAATAAAAGACCTGTGGCATGGCCATGGCTGGCCCAGTAAACTGGCTTGGGCTGCTGAGCTAAAAATTGCACTGTATGCAATTGGGCTTAGGCTGGAGCCTGAGCTCTGAGACCCTCCCCTCTTGTGGGGTCTCATGTCCTGAGTTCCAGCCCAACCCTGAATGACTACGCTGCAATTTTTAGCCCCGCAAGCCCACGTCAATTGACCTGGGCTTTGACACTTGGTGCCGTGGGGTTTTTGTTGCAGTGTGGACATACCCTGGGAGGTCAGTCCCTTTACTCCTTTTGTCAGGTTTGCTGCCCATCTTCAGATCTCTAATCTATCAACTCCCGACCCCCCCCCATACTGAAGAAGACTCCACAGGACTCCAGTTGTAGCCTAGTGTAAAGCATAAACTGCCTTAGGACTTCTTTTATACCTCTATGTATAAACAAAGCTTCAGCACTTTTGCAACAGCATCACATTGCAAGTTCATATCTGATTTGTTGTCTGCTCTCATTCCTATATGTGTCCGTACTTCTTTCTATCCAATAATCTTCCAGTTCATACAGCTACATGGAATTCTTTTTTGCTGTGTATATTAAATACGTGCCATTTTTCTAAGGTAATTCTTAATCATTTTAATCCTTTTTTCCATTCTGACTCTTTTCTCTATCCTTCATTGTGTTCCCTGTTTCCTAGTTCTCCTAGCCCCTGATCCAACACCCACAGGAGTCAGTGGGAGTCTTTCCATTGACTTCAGTAAATTTGGGATCAGGCACTTAGTTCAAAGTAATGAGTGAATTTGATAGTGTCATTAATAAGCAACTTATTTTTTCATCCAGATTTTTTCTTATGAATACTTTAAACAGCAACCTACATCCCCCAAACCTAAGCTTGATCCCATTTCTTAGTTTGATATTTAACCATTTGTAGTTACTTTGCATTTATGGGCTATCCTTTATCTGCCTTTCTTGTGGGATGCGTCTTAAATATTTGTTGTTCGACTATTATAACACAAAGTGCGTAAATATAAAGGTAAGATCCTGGCTCCACTGAAGTCAATAGGAAAACTCTGATTGATTCAGTGGAGCCAGGATTTCATCACTCTGTAGCTCACACTGTTCATAATAGATCTAGAATGGAAGACAACCAATATCATACCATTTAACCATTTTTATTCACTGTTTAGAAAATAATGAAGCGTCTTATTAAGCGATATGTCCTGAAGGCTCAGGTTGATCGAGAGAATGATGAAGTCAATGAAGGCAAGTGGCTTTTACAATTAATGCTGTTACAATCACTAAAGCTGAAATCAGGCATCTCCATTCAGTTCCAAACTGATATGTCAAATCATAAATCAGATGGGTGAGACTGTGTGGGACAGCTTCTGGACAGGCAGCACGCCTGGTGGGCATAGATTACTTCAAACCATCTTCGTGGCCTTGCAATTTTGGCCCTTTCTGTGGGCTGAAATGATCTCCACTATAATTTAGGTTGTCTAGGGAGCTTCTCTAAGTTACAGCAGACCTACCCTTGGAGTTGTCCAGACTCACCATAGTGGCATGGGGTGTGGACCCACCTCGTCTTTCCTCTCAGCCCTTGGCTAACCCCTACACTGGGGCTTGTGAAGGGACCTGTGTAAGGCAGCTTCCAACTGTCCTACCCAGTGCCTGCCCTAGACAAATTCTCCCCCAATTGGTTAAGAGGCTTCCCTAGGCCCCGTGCATCATCGTGATGGCATACGGGGGGTCAGAGCAGAGAAAAGAATCCTGCCCAATATCTCTGCTAAGCTTTCTATACCTTACATCACAAACAAATCTTTCATTTGCCTAGGGCACCTACAGCACCATTGCGCCATGCAGCCAACAGACCCATACTTCTTAATGGCACATTACACTGTACAGTCATATGGGCCTTAGAAAGCCCCTTTTAAAAGCGTTGTCCTGAGCTATCCCCTCTGCAGCTGGAAGGGATGGAATCCGTGTAGTTCCCCACTCAGTATATATGGAAAAGGGAATGCTGGCGAGGGAATGGTATCTCTGAAGTGTCATTATTCTGAATCCTAAAAAGCCGCTGTGTAGCTTGGGAATCTGTATGTGGTGGAGGAGTGGGCTTGGAAAGAACAAGAACTCTCCACATATTACTACTGTTAGCAGTATTCATGGAGTTCGTTTCATTAAGTCCGTGGGGGGAATTTTGTGTAACTGCTACTCTATGGAGGTTCCCACGCATTTAGTGCCAAGCCTATCGTTTGCATTCCCAAATGAACTCATTCTCCGGAATTAAAACACGTCGATGACTTGTTTAATTCAGTCTCATTTACAAGAACTTTTTTTTTTCATCGTAGGAGAACTTAAAGAGATTAAGCAAGATATTTCCAGTCTCCGCTACGAGCTTCTAGAAGAAAAGTCAGAAGCTACTGGAGAGTTAGCAAGACTAATACAGCAGCTGAGTGACAAGTTTGGGAAGAACTTAAATAAGGACATTTGATGGCGAACAAAGAGAAAGAGAACTAGTTTTTTAAACATTATCTGATATTTCAACCAGCATTTTAAGGGAGCAAAAACAGTGCAAGAGATGGGTACTGAGCCCTCAACTTTTGCCACCTAACAAATATTGGTAAGGGCCTTGTGCATTAGAATATGTTTTTGGGTGAAGCCAACAATCAGTTAATATCTTTATGATACAAAGGCTCAGCTCAGCTTTTGAATGTCAAATGGCAAGCCATAGCATCAGTGAAATTCACAAAGAATGTTGCTGAATGGTTTCACACTATGAATACATTTGGGGGGGAAAACCCACCTCAAGCTGGGGAATTAGTCAAAAAAAGGATTTGCTAGGAGTTATTTGCTCAGCCATAGTATAAAACAAGCCCATTGACATCAGAAATAAATGCACCATATCCAAAATATAATCATGCTTATCTTAGATACCCAAAGCAGCTTTTTAAAAAGGCAAACAGCCAAATCCTCAGATGGCTTGAATCAGCATAGTTCCATTGACGTCAATGGAGCCAAACTGATTTATATCAACTGGAGATCTGACCCATTACATCTAGGGCTTAGGTCTGGGTGAACCCTGCAAAAAAATACTCCACGAATATTCATTAAAACTTTTAAACAGATTCACCTTTACTTAGAGGTGTGCACTCCTTTTGTGCTTGCTTTCCATGGACACCCATGAAATTGAGTTAGAATAGCACTGAGGTTAATGGAAAGCAAATGTGAAAACGCATAGTAAAATATAGTGAATTGCCTTCCTATGAGGATTTATACTAGAAACATCATTTTAGGAGTTAACTCATTTAGTCAAGGAAGAATAACAATACGATGTCACTTGTGACCAATCACAATGAGGCAACTCAGCTCAGCTTTTGAATGTCAAATGGCAAGCCATAGCATCAGTGAAATTCACAAAGAATGTTGCTGAATGGTTTCACACTATGAATACATTTGGGGGGGAAAACCCACCTCAAGCTGGCTGAGGACATTCCATCAACAAAAAAGGGGAATTAGTCAAAAAAAGGATTTGCTATGAGTTATTTGCTCAGCCCTACTAAAGAAAAACAGGGAGAAGTTTGAAAAATTAAACCAATTTACAAGCTGCAGTGGTACAAAGTCCTCTGGTTGTACTCTTACAAGGGAAAAGTTCAGAGCATGATGCAGCTGAAAATTCAGCTGCTTGTTTATTTGGTGTTTTAAGCTGCTCCAAGCACACCTTATTACTTTGGAAACACTAACCTGTACTGTTTGTTTACAAGGTGCACCTAGAATATGACCATTACATTTAGATATCAGCTAAGAAAAATTAGCGGAATCAGAAGGTGACCTGTGATCAGTTCTTAAGTGCCAGATGAGAACACAGATAGCCTAGTAGAGTAATAGTTATATTTGTAAAAAACAAAAAGAAAAACAAAAAGAAAAAAGTGTACTGCAGGTAGACCTGTTTAGAGAAAAAAAATAATGTATTTTTACCTTTAATAAGATTATCTTGTATACTGTAATATTTTTACCTAAAAATGAGGGAAGGGGGGGAATAAAATTACCTCACAATATTTGTTGTACCTTGAGTGACATATTTGTCTGATGTTTTAAATACCCCCCACACAGACGTTTCAATGGCTTTTGACAATGTGTGAGCAGGACCAAAGTTACATACACTAACAGCCTACTGCTGAGGAGAGTTGAAAAGCATCATAGTATAATTATAGAACTAGAATTTCTGGAACTCTTCATAGTCTGCACTCTGAATAACTCTGTAAGGGGGATACGTAGTTTGAAATCACTGTGTTGAGATTCGTACATGAATGTGTGAACACCTACTGAGATAGTAAAACATAGATAACTTCAGTCACATCTATTTGTGCTACTGAATTTCTAGTTGGAAATAAAATGGGTAACATTATTTGGACTAAGGGTATGGCTACACTTACGGTTTGCAGCGCTGGTAGTTTGCAGCGCTGGTCATCCAGCTGTGTAGGAGCAGCGCTGGTGTGTGGCCACACTCACAGCTACCAGCGCTGGTGTGTGGCCACATTTGCAGTATTAGCAGCGCTGTTGGGAGTGCTGCATTATGGGCAGCTATCCCAGCATTCAAGTGCAACAACGTGCTTTTCAAAAGAGGGGGGTGGAGGGGGGTGTACTGTGACAGGGAGCGGGGAAGATAGAGAGTGGATTTTTGGAGCCAACACTGTGTGTTAGCTTCCTGGATTGGAAAAATCACAAAATGTTCATGAGCCCTTAGTCTTAACTCTTAATTGCAAACAGCCTGCCTCCAACACGGACTCCCCGCTGTTTCACTCACTCCCTGTGGTGTACTGTGACAGGGAGCGGGGAAGAGAGAGATTGGAAAAATCACAAAATGTTTGCGAACCCTGCATCCAACGCTGTTTCCCCTGCCTCTCATTTGATCGTTCACAGCCAGGTACAGATAGCTCCTGTTTGCTGTGATCAGTGTTTGTTTTTTTAGATTAGCAGTTCAACGGAGCTCCGATCGGCTCCGTTCTGTTTCATTCACTCTCCCTGCCTGCCTCTCATTTGATTGTTTACAGCCAGGTACAGATGATCACAGCAAACAGGAGCTCTGTTTGTTCGGAGCTCCGATCGGAGCTCGTTCACAACAAAACAAAGAGAGGCTGCATAACAAAACAAAGAGAGTAATTTATAAAAGCATTCTGGGATACACCTTATACCCTGGAGGCCAATCACAGCGCTGGTGTGTGGCCACACTTGATGACCAGCGCTGCAGCACCAGCGCTGGAATCCTTATTCCCCATGCCGAGTGAGGTGTACGGCCAGCGCTGCAGCCAGGGAGTTGCAGCGCTGGAAGTGCCCTGCAGGTGTGGCCACTTACTAATTGCAGCGCTGGTGGAGGCTTTCCAGTGCTGCAACTCGCCAGTGTAGCCATACCCTAAGTTTAGAGAAGAATTGGCTGAAAAGACAACTGATGCTATCTTCCTTGGACGTGACCTGTCACCTGACATGGTACAGTGTGCCAGTACACATTAGCATTTTCCACTGCTGTTATTCACTTTACAATCAGCTGCAATGCAATATTGTGATCAAATTCTCACCATGCGGTGTTCGCCAGGATGGCAACACATAATAGCACTGTATAACAGTTTTTCTTTTAATGTGTAAATACCCATGATTATTTTGAGCTACCTTCCTCTGCCTAAACCTATGAATATTGCTCATGTGAAGTGCTTGATTTTCCCTTTGAAAAGAGAAATGATTTAGCCAGACCGTGTTTATCTAGAAAAGGGTTTTCAAAAAGACTTTGAAATGATGGAATATAGTCATCTGTGATACTCCAAAATAATACCATCATATTGCATCGACCACTTCCAGTTACTGCCCTGTGCATTTCAGACAAAAATTGTGAATTGCAGGGGGTGCTGTCATGAAATCAGGTGCAAAATCACATGCCTGCTCATTTGCATTCAGACAGTAAGACGACTGCCACTCTATCATCTATAGTACATCTAAAATTGTGCAATTAGAGTCATAGTTATAGAATTTTAGGCCAGAAGAGACCACCACAGCATCTAGTCTGATTTGTATATCACAGGCCAGCACCACTGAGAGCTTGCACACTAAATCCAAGAGCTGAAATTACACCAAGGAATTGCAGCCCTTGGGAGACTAAATTCTAATTCTAATTCTGCATAGCTTGATCCAAAACCCAATGACAATAATGGGAGTGTTTCATTTGACTCTTGTGGGCTTTGGATCAGGCTTTAAGAGATGAAAATTGCAGTCAATGAACATTCTGACAAGGCCGATTAGTGCTGTAATATGAATAGCTTCTGCACAGAGGCTTTCATATTTCCATTCAGTTACCACCTGCTTTTCTAATATGTAAATGTAGCGCTGCAGGTCTATCATAACTAGGTAGTTAACTTATTGTTCTGCATGCAGTAATTTCCCATAAATGATCATAATACTACTGTAGATTTCAGGAGGAGAATAAAAGAAGGGTAAGGAAAGTTCTGTAAAAAGAAAAATATCCACAAGTCTTCATCCAGATTTGAAAATAAATTTGAGTTAGTTGTAATTGCTTCCCTTTTGTGTTCACTCTCGATGACTTATCAAGAGATTGAGAGCCACGCAGATGAATGCTCATGGAATGCAATTTTTAAGCTTGCATGCTTGAGATATTTTGTATGGGGGGAACAGCAAAGAGTCTTGTGGCACCTTATAGACTAACAGACGTTTTGGAGCATGAGCTTTCGTGGGTGAATACCCACTTCGTCGGGTGCATGTCCGGGGGGACATGTATGGGGGGAGACATCAGTTGACACAACCAAGTAACAAGTTTTTCAAAACCCCTGATTAGACTATTGGCTGAGAGGCAGCTGAAGAAGTCAGCCAAGGCTCAGGATGGAGCTTTTTTTAAAATTGATGAAAATGTTTAGTGGTTGGGGGTTTTGTCAGTTGTATAAAATGTTTCTGTATTGCCGAAACTTTTTACTTTTTTTTTTTATGAAGCAATTCAAAACTGAAACATCCTCTTTCAATTGAGCTGAAGAAAAAAATGTTTTTTTCGTTTAAATATGATTTGAATTGAATCAAAACAAGTTTCTGTTCTTTTCATTCAAAAACCAAACTTCTTGTCACAGATGGTTTTGCTGAAAAACATAGCAAAGGAGGCAAATGCCTGAAAACTGAAACATTAAGGTGAATGGAAGTGGGTGTGTATAAGGATCACTGTACATTTGTCTCAATCAGTTGGTGATGGACAGCAACGCCACCCCTTTTGGGCAGTGCTTCTTTACCAAAAACACTGAGCCTCTTTCTTGTGGTTTAGGTGGAGTTGGTTGAAAAACATGGTGAGAGGGGGAAACAATGTAAATGTTTGTGAAACTTTGTCTGCGCTTTGTCAAAACCTTACTGGCCAGCATCACCATTTGTCATAGATTAAACCCAGGGTCCCTGGACCACAGCAAGTGAATCCAATCCAGCTAATTAAAGAGGGTTGGGCTACACCTGGGCCTTTAAAGGGCTGCTAGTTGGCAGCTGGAGGAGGAAGGATTGAGACAGGCTGAGCCCTGGGGAAGAGAAGCCATACTGGATCAGAGCTAGCTCCTGTAACGGGTTGCTGGAGCAAGGGGCCAGGGGCTCAGGGAAGCAGCTCTGCAGATGCCACTCCAGGAAAGGAGCAGATCTGACAGAGGCTAGGAAGCTGCCTGGAGCAGAGGCCCAAGGACCGAGTTAAGACTGTTTCCTGTTTGTTTCATAACCTCGGTCAAGGAAATAAACCTTCTTGACTGAGAGTGGGTGTGGCAGCGCATGCTTTGGAGCCAGGGCGAAGTATGGCTCGATGACACCAGCACCGGCCTCGACACCATCACCAGGGATTTAGCAGAACTAGAAGAGCTATCACTGATATGGGTGGAGAATGTCTCCCTGAACAAGGTCCCTAGGGAATGGATCTACACAGGAGAACCACTTGGATATTCAGAGTCTCACCATTTGCTGAAGCCTCTGTAATTCTGACCCGACTAACACAAGAGAAGGACCTAGATGACATCACCATCTCCAGGTCTGTGTCCTGAGATGTGACTCTAACATTCCAGTGGCTCCATTTCTTTGCTCGCCTTCTTCCCCCACCCTTTTCTCTCTTCCTTTGGTTTTCTATTTAATAAGGGTCTGGCTTAGCCAACCGGGACAAATCTAACCTTGCATCATTTTGTTGTGACCAGAAAGGCAAGCTATAAACACTGGCTAGTGCTGGTAAAAGTTTGCCAGTGCTTAACTGGGTCTTGAGCGATACGCTTTGCCTGTCTGGGTTTTTTTTCTTCTTCCCAGCGACTAAATTGCAAGCATCAGAGAAACAAGCTGCCTATTCTTATCTCTCACTGTTGTTGTGTCTCTCCGCTCTGCCTCCCCCTCTCTCCCACCCCTATCATGTGCATTTGTCTGAAAAGAGAAGCTCGATTGTTTGTTTGTTTTTTAAATAGCTGTCACAACGGGGGGCTAGCTGCACCTCGACCTCCTTTCTGGTTGCTCTGAGTGCAGGCCTCTCAGTTCTTGGCCCTTTTGCCAGTACCCATCTTGGGGTGAGTCTTGAGAACCTCCCACCCCCCATAGATGGATCCTGGTGACACTACACTCTGTGTACCTACTATGTATCATTCTGCGGGTCTGACAGGGGTTGGGGACCTGCTTTTCCTCCCTTCAGGAGCCTGTGTCCAGGAGAGCTGGGTGAATAATGAATGTTTTGGTTCACTGGCAAATTTTGAGAAATTGGGAACAAAAAGGTTTCATTTTTGGATCAAACTGAAAACGACACTTTTGGAAATGTTTTAGTGAGTCAAACAGGCTGAACAATTCTGGGACAAACTTACATGTTTTGTTTCAGCCCAAAATATTTATAAAACAGCAGAAGCAGGCACCTCCATGATGACCTTTAACCTAGTGGTTAGCGCACTCCCTGGGACATGGCACGTCAATTCCCCCCTCTGCCTGATGTGGAAAAGAGAGCTGAACTTGGGTCTGTCACATTGCAGGATGCTGTCCTAGCCACCAGGCTATGGGATATTTGGGGATGGGACATTCTCAATCTCCCCTTGTGAAGCTGTTCCATTGTTTAGGTTCATTGGTGTGCAAGAATTGGAATGCGGGGCTCCCTTCTCCCAGAGGAGGAGTGCTCCTATTACCCGCTGGAGAATCAGTCTCACTAGCTCTCAGGCCCAATGACTATCTATTGTCATTCCTAGTAGCCCTTCAGAGTCATTCATGATGACAACAGTGGAATACAGCTGAGGAAATCACAAGTTATTTGCAGACATCCCCCAAGCAGAAAGAAAAGCTAAAGTCATCGCCTACTTTATCCTCTGAGAATCATTTTCTTAGCTCTGCTGCAAGAATAAGACAAACCTGGTTAAAAGCTATAAACTGGGCTAGTTCCGGTAAAAGCTTGCCAAGTCCCAGAGTGGCTAGCTGGGTCTTGAGTGATTGATTTTTTTTCCAGCAACTAAATTGCAAGCACCAGAGAGACAAGCTGCATGTTCTTATCTCTTACTGTTGTTGGGTCTCTCTGCTGCACCCCCCCCCCTTCTCCCCATAAGTGAGTAACAATAGGCACATCGGCATTTTTGTACTGGATCAGACCCCTGACCCATCTAACCTGGCCAGTGCTACACCAGAACACTGGACCGGTTCGTGGACAGGGCTGAGGTGGAACATACTGCAACACTGCTCCAGTACCATGTTGTAGTTAAGCCAGAATGCATGTAATAACCGCCCTCTGCTGTGCGCTTCCGGCCCCCTTAATCCTCACTTCTTCTCCTTTGCCCCACAGCTCACACACCTCTGCCCCAACCTAACCGTTGTCACTCCACATTCAACCAGCTGCCCTGCTTCCCACGGCTGCTCATGCTTCAGCCCCCGCTGACTGGAGCTGGTGCAGCAAGATCTCCAGTCTAGCAGAGTAACAGCAGACAAAACGAAAGTCACATCCACCAAGGGGCCTCGTTTGTTCTTTGCAAGATGCTACTGTAGGTTCCTAACTCTGTAGGTCTGCAGGCGAAACAAGCTGGAAATGAAATAGCAAGGCAAAATGAAAACCTTGAAGCATCACAGACTAGCTAATTACTGGATCACTGGTTGCTCAATTGATTCCTTTACACTTGTATACCTGCCAAGGAACAAAATAGCTTTAAAAAGGGGGCACAATCAGAAGGCCCGTTGTTTCTTTAAACTAATTGACTAATTGAAAAAAAAAGAGAGAGAGCAGTTTATGAGGAAAGCTGCAACAAACATCAGTGCTCTGTTCCATCTGAAACAAAGCACCTGT
The DNA here is from genome assembly GCF_020497125.1 of Mauremys mutica. NCBI lineage: Eukaryota > Metazoa > Chordata > Testudines > Geoemydidae > Mauremys > Mauremys mutica. The sequence goes on along the minus strand of NC_059079.1, from coordinate 100,627,324 downwards.
GTGAAGTTCATTTCAAGTTAAATAAGAGACTAAATTTAAAAAAGGCACAGGCCACTAGGGGGTGCTAAAGGATGAACTGAGCCTCTCTAATGGCTCAATGCTGTACCATTGATGTCAATGGGAGCTTTGGCTTCAGTTGCACAGGATCGGGCCCCAAAGTGAGAATGGTAAATATGGTCTTTATATTTTACTGTTATATCTTTAGTTTGAGGTGAATTTTGCCCTAGGACTTGGTACAGGAGCAACCTTGCCTGTGATTCTACCTAAAGCAGCATATCAGAGCAATAACAGCAGCGTGGGAGAGTGCCTGGAAGAATGCTGCACCCTGATTACAGCACAACCTCATGCAAAATTACCAGAGCCGGGCTTTATTTTAAATAATCTACTGGAGAAAGGCATCTTCAGAGAGCCAAAGAAGACTGGCTTAATTAAAAAACGTAAGAGATTATGGACAGCCCTGGGGCCTGAACAAAGGAAATCAGAAAGACAGACTATGAAGGAATTGACTGAGAGACAGACAGTGTTCATGGGATTTCATACTAATCAATAGATACTTGGTGAATTACAGGAGAGTTGCTGACAAGTTTACAGGGACAGTTCATACTGCCCACAGAGGTTAGAGATTCTCAACTAGAGGCAATCAACAGAGCACCGGGAGAGTCAAAGGAGCTATGCAGATGTATAGAGGTAGAGGATCAGACCCAGAAATCTTTGCTTTAGCTCACTTATGTTATTCAGTAAGAAGAGGAACTGGGAGACTGAGCTTTATTCAATGAAGAGCTGTATCAATACGGTGTGCAGGTTTGAGAGGCATTGAACTGTCAGATGCAATTAGACTCTGAATTACCTTTCTAGAAAGCAATTATGCATAGGAGACATGCAATGGCACTAACAAGCTGTTGGGCGTTTCACCCTTTCTCTCAGCTTGGCTCAGAATCACCTCCCTGAATACTCAGTAGCTGGGGAACAAAAGGCTCAAAGGGGTAGCCAAGGTCAGGAAATCTGCCCTGGATAAAGTCCCCATGTCTTTTAGAGGGAGACTGAAGGTTCTACAGTCTTTAATGCATGCTGGTGATTTTGTTATAGTCATAAAAGCATTTTGCCAGTGCTCTGGCTATAACACAGGAACAGCTGTGCTGGCAGCAACTCCACTGTGTGCAGGTCTCCATGCTCCTAGAATTGTTACCTCTCCCCCTTCCGGCCCATTTAGGAGTTTCATCCACATGTCATTACATCTTGTCATTGACCTAGATGTAGGTCAGAGACTGGCTCTGTACGACATATTTATACGGGGCTTAGCACAATTGACTGACGCCCCAGGAGCTGCTGTAATATAACAGACAAATAATGATAACACAATCCTCTATAAACACAATAAGACAAAATGGCCATAAAGACCCGTCTCCTGTCAAACTAAAATTAATTTCTCTCCCGTCCTCCTCTCCAGGTGTGTGTTTGTGTATGTGTAGATATACACTATATGTATTATTATATGTATTGTATATGTACACACACACAGACACACAAAATCCCCTAGGAAAGCTGAATATCTGCTAAGTGAGTGATACCTAAATATAAGTGTCATAGACGAGGCAGCACCTGACCTTGTAATCTAGCACGTGTTGTAGCACTTGCACTGCATCATGTGATGTAATGAACCTTCTCGGTGTTCTCAGTGACTGTGATGATATGGCATAATACCGTCCCTTATATGGTTTTACAGAGTTCCTGGCTGTGAGTAAACCAGGAAACCTCATCGGCTCATGACTGGACTCCACATGCAAGTGTGTAACTAGCTGTGCTCATTATTTGCATTATCCTAGCAGCTAGGGGCCCAAACTGAGATCAGGGCCCCATTGTACTAGCTGCTAGATATATGCATAATAAGATAGTCCCTGCCCCAAAGAGCTTAGAATTTTCCTTGAAAAGACACACAAAGGATGGGAGAAAGGAAATATTGTTATCCCCAATTTAGAGCTGGGGAACTCAGGCACAGAGAAATTCAGGGACGTGGCCAAAGTCTCAGAGGAAACTGGGATTGAACCCACATTTCTTGACGCCCAATCCAATGCCACAGCTCTAAGACAATCCATGGTCACTTTCTACAAGTCATCCACACGTTTTGGAGGTGTGATATCCAGGCCATATGTCCAGCATAGATACTAGAAGATCTTCAGAGGCCACAAGCATAAGTCAATTTGCATGTCAGGAACAGATACATAAATCTCTTTGACAGTTTAAAAAATGATGTCCCCATAGTGACACTGGGATAAAGCTTATGTATACTTTAATTAAAAAGTAAAGCCAACCAAGCAGGTGGGCGAGGGGACATGGTGGTGGATAATACCCAGAGGGAATAAAATAAATAGATTGGCTGTGGAGCTACAACTGCTTTAATAACAAACAACAGTGTATGTGCTTAAGTGTATTTAATAAAGTTACATGAGCCTTTGAGCAGACTTCATCAGTGGGATAAAGAAGGATCTGGGAGGTTTCAAATTGATAATGAATAAATAACAAGTCAGTTGATACTTTAGCTAATTAGTCTTTTTCTAATGATTAATTCTGTGGCTTTAAGGGCTTAACTGGTGCCTAGGAAATTGAAGAAGCCGCTGGCACTGGGGGTCGATTTCATCCTAAATGTCTATTGCCTTGACCTGGGCTGTACTCTGGCTACTTGGCACTTCTGCAGTGGTACAAAGGGACCAGCAGACTCAGCCCCTGGAAAATGTCCCCTGTGTTTGTGGGCTCCTAGGCCAAGCCCTCTACCAGCTGGCTGCATGGGGAGGCATGACTGGGCTTTTCCTGTGCCCTGGGTGTTGTCACACTCTGCTGGGGAACAGACCTGACCAGTGCCAGCTTAGGGCAAAGGTACCATCTGCTGATGCCTAGAGAGCCAGCTCCTGGGGTCACCTGATGACATCGGAATCTCAGCTTTCATTTTAGAATGCCCTCAAATGAGTGAAGAGATATTTGAAAACGTGAACCATGTGTCACTGATGCAGTAATAGCTGCCTGAGTTTGCAGACAGCCTGACACAAAAGCCCTGTCAACACCCCCCTCTGCAAAGGACTCTGCATGTGGCAAGAGAAGAAGAATGCAGCAGGCTCAGCTCACCCAGCCAAGCAGGTACCCTGGGTGCTGGGGTAAGTCCTGGGGGTGAAGTGGCTGCATCTGTTGAGAGGGGCCCTACTGCTGCTGCTGTTTGAGTAAAAGAAGGCCACTGTGGGAGGGGAGAGCTGCCACCCATGGCCACTCCAAGAGGGGTGGGGCTGTGGTGCAGTGCAGGCCCGTAGCAGGAGATCTCTGTTTTGTGGTGCATTTAGCAACCTCTAGTGCATTAATCTTCCTGTGTTCCTGATCAGGGCAGGGTAACCCCAGAATTGATTGGAGGAGCACATGGACCAAAGGAACCTTTGCACTCTCCTCGCTGAGTGGTCCCCAGTGCTCTCTGGCTGCAGCGGAGGAACTAGCCCTGTGACCTTAGCATACTGACTGCAGCGAACGCTCTGGAGCTTGGCCGCATGGGCTGCGAGTCAAAATGCTGGTTTTCTTCCATAACCATAAAACCCCATCAGCTGTAAGATATGTAATCACAGTGTGAAGTAGATAAATAAAGAGACTGTGAACTCCTCGGGGCAGAGCATGTCTTGTTGGTCTGTGTCTGAATAGTGCTTAACCCAATGAGGTCCTGATCCATGACTTCCCTCCGTGCTCACACTATACGAATTAATAATACTACAACGTAGAAGAATATTAAAGCTCACACAGTAAAGAAACTCATTTCAGTACATCTGATACTGAGAGCATCTGATGTTATTTAAGGGGAGAGAATTTTAAGTTGCCCTTATCTCAACTTGGAGGCTAACGCCCAGTGAAGTTACACTTTTCTTTATGATCTGTTTCACTTTCAGGTTGCCAGAGCTGCAAACGTAGGACTGGGACCAGGCAGGGAGAGGAGGTTGATTGTGTCCCTTCATAAAGTGAAAAACAAAACAAATTCTACTCATGTGTGTCCTTAAAAGCGACACAATTTGACTTTATGTGAAGTGTAGTTGTAGCCATGTCAGTCCCAGGATATTAACGAGACAAGGTGGGTGAGGGAATATCTTTTACTGGACCAACTTGTGTTGGTGAGAGAGACAAGCTTTCGAGCCACACAGAGCTCTTATTTGGGTCCTGAGGCTTGAAAGCTTGCCTCTCTCACCAACACAAGTTGGTCCAGTAAAAGATATTCCCTCACCCACCTTGTCACCACTTGACTTTGTCAATCAGATCTCAAGCCAGCCAAGAAAAAATGAGAACACTGCAAAAAATTATGCATAAAGCCACCCTAAGCTCCTGAAGCAGACAACTCAGCTGAGGATCTCAGCTATTTGCATTTTTCAGATCATTGAGTGAGCTCACTTTTTAGTGACTTTCACTTGGCATTTTATTTTTTAATCCTTGAGTGTTGCCACAGGCACATGTCACGGTTCCGAGAGCAATCAGAAATGAAGCATACTGAATGGATATGGGTATGACATTATTGAGACTGAGGGCGTCAATTTCCTTCCTGGGGGGTCACAGCATGTGCCAGTGGGTGGTACGCTCACCATGTGGCAATACTTGAGTCCTGAAAATAGTGTTACTGATGTCAGATAAAGGACAATGGTGATCGAATAGCAGATGCCTCATCTGGAGCAATAATCACTGCAGGATAGAGGGGCTCAATGGAAATAGACTTCAGCAACAACTAAATGGTCTTAATTTTGAGTGAGCCATCTAATGAGAGTAGCTGATTTACACAAAACAACAACAAAACCCCCTAAGTGTATGTTAAGCTAATTATGAAGATTTAATTGAAATCTATGAAGGTATTATGGAAACTAGAGGTTTTAACTGAAAAAATCCCTCTTTAATGAGTCCCTCCATGCCTATCTAGTTAGAAAATGGAGTGTGGGGGTCGGGGTGGGAAGGAGGTTTGGAAAAATCAACTTTTTGTTGAAAAATCAAAAATTGAAATTTTCATCCAAGAACCAAAACCTTTTGGCCAAAAAACAAAAATATTTGGCTGAAAATAAAAATGTTTGATTTGGAAATGCCATCACATTGCCTCCTGGGTGCTCTAGTTTGGCTGCCTCATGCTCCCATTCTCCTCTGTGGGTTAGGCCCCCATCTCTCCCATGACACAACATGGTTTCTACTCTTGCCCTGCTACCAAGGTGCATGATGTAGATCCCTGGCCTGGTGCATCATGGGAAATGTAGTAGACTTGGGGAACCCAGCCCAGAGAAGAGGCAGGTGAACTACAGCTCCCATCATCGGTAGCAGTGCATCAGGGGCAGTAGCTGAAGTGGTTGGAGCTGACTTTGCAGGGCCAAACCAGACTCAGCAGTAGCTGAGCAGATGGAGCTGACTTTGCAAAGCCAGGTCAGTTAGTTGCAATCTGCAGCAAGACCAGGCAGTCTGTGCATCATTGAATAGGAGCCTACGCATGCAGGAGAGCCAGCAACTAAAACCAGCACCACCACCACTGAGCCAATTTGGATTTGTGAGTGAAGTTCAGGTGGGTGGTTTGTCTTGTCATTACATGCTGTGCCCCCAGTAAGATGGGCAATTGATAATGGGGGCTGTGGGGCCAGTCAGCCCCCTCAGGCACTGCTCAGGTTTTGTTCATTTCTATTTTGGGGTAAATATGTGCTTAATGGGTTTTTCTCAAAGAAAAGGTAGCTGTGACTCATATTCCCAAAGACTCCTGACGGCCTCCGAGTGAGGAAGAAACACCTGGGAAGGTGACCAGGGTGTGTGTTACATTTTAAGTTCCTTAAATGGGGACAGAATAAAATGTTGGGTGGGGGCTTGAGCCATATGCTTTATTTAATTTAGAAAGGGTCCCCTAGACTGGAACCTAGCCCTGGTAAGGCCCTTGCCTCCAGGGTTTGGTGAAACTATTTCCTAAACCCGCCACCTAGAAACTGCGTTAGCCCCCACAGGAAAGTGTCCCAAGGATGGGTTGTGTCTGTGGCCTATCAAAGTGAATTGGTTAACCTAACACCTGCATTAATCCCACAATACACATGAGTCCCCCATTGTATGAAACGGAGAGGGGTGGCCAGCAAAGCCCTGAGCTGTAGGAACTTGCCTCTGTTCTTAGTCAGTAGAAGCCTAGTTTGTTCATCTTCAGGGTGAGCTGCAAGGCTCACGTTTTCCCCTTTGCTCTGTCAGAGCTGAGGAGGGATGGTGCAGGTTTCTAGAAGGGATTTTGCAAGGAGGACCATTCATTTGTTCTATTGATTAGTTTTTTGTTATTGGATATGATCTTGGGGGTGACTGGTAGGTCTGTTCATTCACAGAAGTGTGTTTTCACAAGATTGTCAAGCGCAGCCAGCATGAGGAATGGGCACTCTCTTATTTTAGCAAGGTAAGTGTTTTAAGGGCAGGATTTTCAGACATGCCTAGCCATAGGAGCACAGGTCCCTTTACTTTCAATGGGATTTATAATCTTAAAGCACTTAGGCACTTTTGAAAATTTCACCCTAGATACTGAAGTTGATGAGGTAGGGCTCAGGTGGATGTATGCAATATACAGTGGCTTTGGGGTTCCTGGATGGTTTATTAAAGTAACATTTAATAGTTACAGAAGGGAGACTAGAAGTCAATAAGGGAAGTACAGGAATGAGGAGAAATCATACGTGTTCACATGCACAAACTTGTTTTTGTTCTGTTGCATTCAGAACCAGCAGGTTGTGCTCATGAATCAGTAATCTCAGCTAATCCCAACGATGGTAAACCAAAACTGTCCGAAACAAAACTCTTCTTTCTACGCTCAGCTCTTGTGGGGTTTTTTGTTGGCTAATTGTAGCAACACTTCAGTGTGCCTTAAGTAGATGTGCAGCTGCAAGAATCTGACCAATATTTAGTAAATACCTTAAACTGTATTCTGACATCAAGCAATTAGGATACATTGCAATATCTTTTTGTTGGCAGTGGAGCTGATGTTTCCTTCTATGTTTCATTTGCCTCTGGTACAATTTCTAGCAGGGTATTTTTTGTTTGTTTGTTTGTTTGTTAATGTCAGGCATTCTTTCAGCTGATGGCCTTAATCTCATTGGCCAGATCCTTCACTGACTTGCACTTCGTGTTGTCATTTTCACATGCACAGAATGCTACCAAATCAGAACTCGCCACTCAGGCTGGGGGAGGATTTTTAGACGTTAGACCCTCTTTTCCAAATGTAAATCACTACACGAGGTTCAAAAGTGGAGAATCAGCTGCACAAACTCATCAGCAAAATGCCTGGGGCCTGACTCTCCTCTCACACCAGGGTAAAGTGGGAATAGCTTCTTTGGAGTGGAGAGCAGAATCACGCCTTTGGTACCTCCCAGAAGAAGCAGGTTCTTTTGATCTCTCCAGATGTTATTCCAACCATCTCTCCTAGTCTCTCCTCTAGTCCTGATAGAAGAGAATCTCTTAAATGTGCATCAGTCAAGCAAGCTGGAATGTGGTCTGCAGAGCTGGAAACAGGAATCTTTCCAGACACACAAAACTTTCTTCCTCCTATTCGTCTTGTGTGAGGTGCAGGTCAGAAATCCTAGCAGTATGGCAGAGTACACCTGTGTGTATCCTGTGAGCTGTAATTTAAGAGAAGTTACATGTGGTAGTGGAAGAAGAGTCAAGTGCATCTCTCTGTGCAGAGCTAATAGTAACCTCAATAATGATGTGTATATAGCCCCGATAATAGAGATAATTGGACAGTAATGAGTAAGCTGTATAAAACTGGATAAAAGGTTTAAATAATGTGGAGTGCTCAAAACAGCTAATCCAGGCCACTTCCCACAACTCTAAATAGCGTTTCATACTGTAAAATATTATTTTCCCCTAATGAATAGTTCAGTGGTTTCTTGAACAAGAGTAAAGCCAAGACATGGGTCAAATAATCTCAAAGGTACATTGTGTGTGTGTAGTTCAACGATGGCATTTTCACGGTCTCTCTTTTTGTGGATTCTGGAGTGTCTCGGAAGTCCAAAGTGTGACGTGCATGCTCATGAGCAGATCGGGTAGACAAAGTCATCGGTGAGCGTTTTGGTAGCTATAGCAGTGGTATGACGCTTTTCCCTTGCAGCTAACAATCGATTATTTCTGTCCTCTTCAAAGGCTTGGAAAGCTCTGAGTGTTGTGTGTTGTCATGCTGATCTATTTAACGCAGCCTTCTCAAGATCATTCGGTTTTATTGATGCTGTCCTTGTAGCACTTTCTGGAGCGGCCTAGATTCCGGTGTCCTTGTGCCAATTCTCCATAGAAAATTGATGTATCCAAGCCAGTGGACGATTGGCCGAACCTGTGGACATGGCAGGTAAACAAACTGGCCTGGCCCGCCAGGGGCTTTCCCTTAACAAGCGGTGGCACAAGTTTGAGAACCACTGTGCTATGGGATATGGGACAGAGCAGTGAAGATGATTGATGCAACACCACAGTTTTCTCCAGGTTGATTGTGAGGTCAAACAATTTTGATGCTTCAGCAAAGCGATCTACAATGCACTGGAGATCTCCCTCTCCCTATGCTAGGGCACAATCATCCACAAAGAGTGCTTCTCTAATTAGTAGTTCGGTTACTTTTCTTTTTGCTTTAAGCCTTGCAAGATTGAAGACTGATCCACAGATTGTTGTCTTTATCTTTCCCAGATTCAAAATTGAACGAATCTCTGAAACTTGTCCACGTGCAACAGCTGCATCAGGGCATCTATAACATAAATGGAGCATGCCTGGGGCTGCATCTTATTTTTGGTGGGGAAAAAAGGAAAATATTTTGGAATTATACTGTTAGGCCTCAAGTCAACCACCCTAACCAATTAAACTATAGCAATTAACTTGAAAAATGCTATCCTGGTCTTGTAAAAAAATATTTCTTAGAGACAGCTTAAGGTCTGAATTTATTCCCTCTGTGGGTATGTCTTCACTTGGCGCAGTGGGCGTGACTCCCACTGCTATGATCCAGCTAGTGCACTAAAAACAGAGCGTAGTCGCAGCAGTGGAGGCAGGGAGATGAGATAGCAGCCCCGAGTACGTACCCATCTGATACCATAGGTACTCAGGGCAGCTAGCCTGTCCCGCCTCTCATGCCGCCACGGCTGTGGAGTTTGCAAAAGATGCTCCATTTATTCTACCAATGTGCCACTGTAGCCCTCCTATATATGAAGCATGCTGAAATTCTTTCTACTGGGGAAAGGGGTGGATGTCAAGGCCAATGAAGAATTATATTCAGAATAAAGTAAGTGTCCTTGCTAACTCCATGCTGTGGTATCTACTGGTTATATACATTGAAAATAGGAGTTGCCAACTTTCTAATCGCACAAAACTGAACACCCTAGCCCCGCCCCTTCCCGAGACGCCCCCGCCCTACCCCTTCCCCCAGGCCCCACCCCCACTCACGACATTCCCTCTCCCTTGGTGGCTCACTCTCCCCCACACTCAGTCACTTTCACCCGGCTAGGGCAGGGGGTTGGGGTGTGGGCTCTAACTGGGAGTGCAGGCTCCAGGCTGGGGCCAGAAATGAGGGGTTAAGGGTCTGGGAGGGGGCTCTGGGCTGGGGCAGGGAGTTGGGGTGTGGGAGGGGGTGGCGATGTGGGCTCTGGAGTGGGGACAGGGAGGAGGGGGCTCCAGGATGAGGGGGTGGGGCTGAGGGATTCTGAATGTGGGACAGAGCCCCTGGTTGAGGCAGGGGTTGAGGTGTGGGAAGGGGTACGGGCTCTGGGCTGGGGGTGCAGGCTCTGGGATGGGGCTGAAGATGAGGGGTTTGGGGTGCAGGAGGGGGCTCTGGTTTGGGGGGGTCTCAGGGTTGGGGCACAGGCTTGCCTCGGGCAGCTCCCGGTCAATGGCGCAGAGGGACCAAGGCAGGCTCCCTACCTGTGCTGGCTCCGCGCTGTTCCTCAGAAGCAGCCAGCAGCAGGTCCGGCTCCTAGGCAGGGGGCCAGGAGGCTCGGCACGCTGCTCTCGCCCACAGGCACTGTCCCCCCAGTTCCCACTGGCCGCGGTTCCTGGCCAATGGCAGGGGCGGCTCTAGGCACCAGCAAAACAAGCTGGTGCCTAGGGCGGCAAAATGTAGGGGGCGTCCCCTGCCGCCGGGGAGGGCGGGAGGCTGGGCCGGCGGACCTGCCGCAGTCATGCCTGCGGGAGGTCCACCGGAGCCCCGGGACGAGTGGACCTGCCGCAGGCATGACTGCGGAGGGGGCGCTCGTCCCGCGGCTCGGCTGGACCTCCCGCAGGCATGACTGCGGCAGGTCAACCGGAGCCGCGGGACCACGGCACCCGCCGCAGTCATGCCTGCAGCAGGTCCGCTCGTCCCGGGCTCCGGTTGACCTGCCGCAGTCATGCCTGCGGGAGCTTAACCGGAGCCGCGGGAAGAGGGGACCCGCCGCAGGACCGGGGAAGGGCGGCGGAGCGCACCGCGCTGCTTGGGGCGGCCTGATTTCTAGAGCCGCCCCTGGCCAATGGGAGTGCAGAGCTGGTGCTCAGGACAGGGGCAGTGTGATGCCAGGACAGGTAGGGACTAGCCTGCCTTAGACCTGCAGCACCGCGCTTTTAAAGGCCTGGTCAGTGGTGCTGACCGGAGCCGCCAGGATCCCTTTTTGACCGGGCATTCTAGTAAAAAACCAGACACCCAGCAACTCTAAGAAAAATAAATATGTGCAATAGACAAACATTTTTCCATTTTAACTTTCCAAGCAGACATCTGCAAGAAACACATCAAATCAATACTAGAGGTATTTGATCTAAATCCATTGAGCCTGTCAACATACCCATGGGCATGGAGATTTTCAGCAGGCTGCGGATGTGTTTATAATCAAAAGCATTTCAGTACAGACCTGAAGATTGTCGACAGGAAGCAGAGAGGGATGATGGTACAGCAAACCCCTTACACTATTGACCTGTACACGCCTACAGTATGCACAGGCCATAGCCATCCTTTTTGGGGCGTCCCTTAATTATAATAATAATAATTAATAATGCCTGGCTCTTAGACACTGCTTGTCATCAGTAGTTCTTAAAGTGCTTTACAAAGGAGGTCAGTATCATTATCCCCATCTGTAAAATGGGGATAATTGAGGCACAACAGTGACATGTCTTGCACAATGTCACCCAGCAAGCCAGTGGCAGAGCCAGGAATAGAACCGTGGTCTCAAGTACTGGTCTGGTGCCAAGACTCCACTGCCACCCTTTAGAAGCTATTGAACAGGCCTTTTGCCCAGAACTGGAGTATTAGCTGATGTACTAATCTGGCTTGTTAGTTTGGGCAGAGAGGGATGCAGCGTACCTATCCAAACCTATGAGTGTACAGGAGGTCCCATCAGTGAGATGATATTTATAGTATTTTATCTCTTTGTTGCTGTATCTTCCACAGCCTTGTTTTTCACGGTGAACAAAGTCTGGAAAAAGAACGAGGACTCTCTATGGTGCCACAAGGACTCCTCGTTCTTTTTGCTGATACAGGCTAACACGGCTACCACTCTAAAGTCTGGAAAGCTGATTTGCACTGTGTCCTGGACACTTCAGACATTTCTGACAAAAAAAATTCATATTTGCCCACCAAAACTAATGTCAGATAACTTGCTTCTCGCCGAATGTGACAAAACCTGCCTCTCCTCTCCACCCCCTCACAAAAAAAAAACAACAACAGCGAAACGAGGGGTTTTTTTGTTCACATAAAATAACTGGATTTGTTCTGCATTAGTGTTTCTGTTCCTATAAAAACGTGGGAAAGACAAGACAGCTAGCGGGTGGTGGGTGGGTGGAAAGGCCCCACTGCTTTACTGATCTCCCTTGCTCTGCTTTCCAAGCTGCTAGCTGTCTGAGCAGCACAGATAGGATCAGTCTTGCCCCTCTGATCCTACCTGCTTTGTAGGGGTGAAGTGCATATGTAGATGTCATTGAATAGTTCTCACTGCTGTCCAGTTGTCATGTTGCTGCTTGTAAGTGTGAGCAAAAAGCAGAGCTAATGGGGTCTGATACTCCTGCTTCTGAGTGTTTATATATTATACTTGGCTGGGTGTTGAATTATACTCACTAACACAGCAAAATTACACGCATGATGTGTTCAAAATATGCATTATTCAGCATGGCAGCTCACTCTTCACTTCAGGACATCTGGAGGATTTGTTTTACAAAGTGATTTGGAAGCCTAGTGTCTTCTTGATGGGTCCTGTACGGAGAGAGGAATTCTTGGAGTCCCACACTCTCATTTTATTTTTTTGACTTGCAATATTTCACTTGTCACCACCCTGAAAAGTTCCCACAGTAGCCCTCCCTCCAACAGACAGAAGTTGGTCATAGTTCCCACTGGCCAGGAACAGTTGCTCAGGAGTAACGTTAGGTGCTCATTTCTTCAACACTGGGGAGTGTTTCTGTTGAATAATCGTTGTCTCAGCCCTACTCAGAGCTTCCTCCAGCTGAGGTTCTTGCCTAGATATTTATTTTCTTTCCTCTTGCCTCTATTTTGATGCCTCTCTGCCAGCTCTGGGCTCAGACTCAGCTCCTGCTGCTATCTGTGAGCTCCAGAAGCACATGCCCTTTCCTGCACTCTGTGCAGTCTCTTCTCAACGGGCATCCCCGTTGTCCAATGTGGGGAGAGCTGGTGTTAGGGGTGCGATTTCCTGCCAGCTCTGTAGCCAGTCAGGGCTCTGAGGGGCTGGAGAGGCCAGCTCTTCCTGGCTTCCCATCCCCCAGCCGAGCAAGGCTCCAGGGACCTGTCTGGACATCCCAGTACTGCTTTGGCCATGTGGAGTGAGGGCTCCACGTTGTTTGTTCCCTCTCAATGGCTGAGCCAAACCTTCCTGTTTAGAAAACATTTCGGTCTATATTTATTGCACAACGGGAAGAACTAAAGGTCCTTCGATCGAGTGTTCATTATCTCTTCCCTGCCTGGAAGTTGGAGTTTCAGAGTGGCAGCCACTGTTCTTCTCCCCAGGCGGTGCAGATAAACACAGGAACTGGTGGTTTAATATAAAGCTGTCTGTGGCTCAATACTCTTTCAATAGTTTAATAATAGAACAACACTGCAAAATATAGCAGCGATTTCCACCCTTGCAAACTACCCATTAATCAACTCAAGCCGCGTCTAAAGGACTGCTGTTTAGCACCCTTGAAACCAATTAATCATCTAATGCCCTCGCATTCCCATGCAGAATTACAGATTTCATTCATTTCCCCGAAATTTGTCAGAGGAGAAAGAGAAGGGCATTTTAACAGGCTATCAAAAACCATCATTGTCTGGACACAGATGGAACTTCTTACATTGTCAGATTTCCCAGCACAGAATATATGACAGTTTGCAGGTGTTTTATAACCTGGCCATGGCAGGAAGTTATAGGGTTGTATGCAATCTGTAGAGGAATAGCTAGCTGAGGAAAAATAAGTAAGGCCATAATCTACTATATTTCAAAAGGCACATAATTAAAATACATGGCAAGGAAAGTAATTGATTTGGCTTCCTGAATCCTTTAGATATTCACCCAAGATAGATTATAGATGTCAGCAAGAGGCACCAATTTCTCTCCAGTTTGGCTTTTTAATAAATCATTGTGTCATTTAACATATCACTGAACCAGAAGTAAATCAAAAGGGCTGCCACCATCAGTTTGCAAAGAAGATTCATATTTATTATTTGGAAGACAGACCTCTATAATACCAGGAAATCTTAATAGAAATCTATGGGAAAGCCTCATGACACATTCTCTGGTGGCTATAGTGTTTACTGCATGATCTCGGGGACAGATCTGCAGGTGGTTTAAATTGACATAGCAAATCAGCTGAGGTTCTTGCCTAGATATTTATTTTTCTTTCCTCTTGCGTCTATTTTGGTGACATTATTGTTGGCCCTTTTCTGTGGGAGTTCTGGAAAGTGGTCTGTGCTATAACACTAAACCCCCCCTTCAGTAAAATCATCTTTCTTTTAAACCCTAAGGGATTCTGAATTAGGATGGCAGCCAGATTTCTGGGTCTTTGCTTTTTCCTGTTCCAGTACCTGGTGTTACTCCTCCAGACCCAGAGCCTTGGGATTTTAATGATGCAATAGCAGAACATCTGAATTCACCAGACATGGCGAAGGAGTGCTGGGTGCCTCTAAGTACAACTGATTAAACAATGGTCCCTCCTCAGCAAGTGCCTACATGACAGAGGATGCATAATCAGTACCAATTAACTGCTATAGAAATGAAGAGATCACCTAAGGGCTCCGAAACACTTCATGAATAACACGTTCTTTTGGTGTCACCGTCTCCTGTATGGTTGGCATTACTCTTTCAAACCTGAAAAAACAAACTAGCACTCTTCCACTGCTCTTTCCACAGACATCTCTCCCTTTCTCCTGCCCCTAGTATATCTGTTCCAATTCCCCTGGTAAAGCCATTCAGTATGTTCTCTGCATTTCATTATTTAAACCTGGGTAAGATGCATTTCTTTGGCATTTATACCAAGCCTTCTCTACCATTGTATTATTGGTCTTTGCATTTTCCTGGTGCTATTTTGAATATCCTGGGGAGTGAAAGACAACTGTAATTAAAGCTATTCCACTGTAAACTTCCGTAGTCTCCTGTTCCTCTAATACTCTCCAGTCTTGACATCATGCTTCGGTAGTGCAGAACACTCTTCAGCACACCCGGGAGCCCATTTGTAAAATCTCTTTCTTCCTCTGCGTTTGCACCACTTTGCTCAAGGATACACTCTGTTCAGGGTAATCAGACATTGTTAAACAAAAGGCATTCTGACTGCTAGCCACACCATAGAATCATGATGCCTATCACTGATCTCTGGTTGATGTCACAGAGCCTGAAGCAGTAGGACCCATAAAAATAGCTCTGCCCACGAACCTCTTTTAGGATTTCTCCTTCTTCTCTTTCCTCTGAGCATCATCTCAGCCTTGTTTCTCAGGGACAGCCTGTGGCAGAATGCTGAGAGATGCCACTTAAATACTGAATGTGGACATTAGGCCAGATTCTCCACTGGTGTAAGCTGAGATAGCTCCGTTGACTATGGAGCTATGCCAATTTGTACCAATTGAAGATCTGTTCCAATCGTCAGAACGTTAAAATGAGAAGAATACAAGCAAAGAATACGACACTGAATGAGCATACCTAGATGGTTCACATATTTGGAGCTGCTAGTTCAGGTAAGCAAAGCAGTTGAGCCAATGGGAGTATTTGGCTAGGAAAGGTTCACCAACAGATCTGGTTTTTGCTCAGAACCCTGACATCAGTGTCCCCAAAGCATGGGTGAATGCAATTATGTCTCTGTCGGTACGGAATAAGATTCTGCAATGTTTTCCCTGCAGAAAGCGCTGTGTAGTCACGGTTGGACTACCTCCTATTTCCTGAGTACTAACTGGTGTTAGTGTACAATTTAAAAAAAAACCGTTCTCCCAAGCACAAATTGACTTTTCCAGACTGTTTCCTTTCTTTGCTCTGTCTGGCAAGTGTCAGACTTAGCAAAACTAAAAATAAATAATGGGGAGAAAAGACATTAGAAAATATGTCCTGCTATCTCGTGGCTTATCAGCTTCCTTCACTCCAGGGAAACGAATGTCACTTAGACACGTTAGCTTTTATCACTCTTTGTATCCCTGACTTGACTTGCAGCACTGACTGGCTCATTCTCGTTAAAAGCCAATGTAAGAACACTCTTTGCGTCCATACATTTTGAACTTTACACACAGGTCTCTGACTGTATGTGTAAGCTCTGGGACAGGGGTAGGTAACCTATGGCACGCATGCTGAAGGCAGCACATGAGCTGATTTTCAGTGGCACTCACACTGCCTGGGTCCTGGCCACCGGTCCATGGGCCTCCGCATTTTAATTTAATTTTAAATGAAGCTTCTTAAACATTTTAAAAACCTTGTTTACTTTATATACAATAGTTTAGTTATATATTATAGAAAGAGACCTTCTAAAAACATTAAAATGTATTACCGGCACGTGAAACCTTTAAATTAGAGTGAATAAATGAAGCCTCGGCACACTGCTTCTGAAAGGTTGCCGACCCCTGCTCTAGGAGGTTCAATGTCACAGTCTTGACAAAAATCTTCTAGGAGTCCCCTTTCTGTGGGTACTATGAAATTGGAAGCACAAAGCAGATGTGTGATTATCCAGTACATGAAGTGGGAACAGCCAAAGTGGGTCAAAGGCAGTCCTCTGTGTTGTTCTCTCATTCACTAGTCTGACACAGGTACCTACTCCAGGAAGGGTTTGCTTGCTAATCATTTTTAGTATAGATGCACAGCTCTAGTTCATATAAACAGCCTAGATGGGGAAGTGTTAAGGTGGTGGGTTGCACTCACCATGAATTAAAATGTCATCACATGATCACCCCAGGTCTATACATATACTGAGAAAGTTTTTAAAGATTAAGCAAGGTCTGCCTTTCTCTGTCAGATGATTGTGAGGGTCTTTAGAGGATTTCCTCATTATAATAGTGGATCTATCACTTCATGACTCTCAACCAGCTGCTTTGGTTCTCACCAGTGTTGCAGGTGTTCAGACAATGGTAGCATGGCTCCTGGGACAGCCATTTTGCCATGGGGGGAAGGTGGATACAGAGCGGCATTGTGGGCCATTTCAATGGGTATCCTGAAATCTACATGGTTGTGTTCTGTTTACCCTGCAGAACCTCAAACCTTGTGGGGTCTCAAGATGCCTTTTCACACCCACGGCTGTGGATTTTTCCATAGGGAGGACAGTCTGGCCCTTTCATTTTAAATGAGGGACAGATCTTTTACCTTCCTTCACTTTATTATCTCCTAATAAGGCCACCACTGTTCCAGAATTCACATCCCTTCACTTTCCTTTTATGGTCTTTTAAATATTTTCCCGACTCTCTAAAACAACTGGTAAAAAATACTGAGACAGATGCTATCAGCTTTCTGCTTTCCCTCGCCCTCCAGCTCACTGGACACTGAATAAATGTTACTTGACCACCCGAGAAAGATCCTGCAAAATCCAAAGATTCTCTTCCTCCTTATACTGTCCCTCGTTATTCTATCCCTTTCAACGCACAGTTCAAAGACGCAGTTCCAGAGGCATTTAGTGAGTTGATATGTGGTTCACTTTTAAAGCTCCTCGGAGAGTTGTCTCTGTAAGAAAATTAACATTCAGGTATCACTACAACACACAGCAGTGGAGAGAGATGGAAATAACAGATTCAGGTTAACAAGATTCATTCATCCTCTGAATAGGACAGTCTTATCAGCTCTACTTTCCTCATCCAAATACAACACACAAGTAGTTCTGGATCCTTAGACTTTCATCTCTGCTGCCAGAGATTTTCTGTCCTGCAGCGAGAGTTCCACTGATAAGGCTGAATTCATATAAAAAGAGACACTCCCTTGCTGCAGGACAGGTGAAAATTTAAAGGGCCAGGACTCTTCCATATTAATGAATGATGGAAAAAAGAATAAAATATAAAACAATAGAGCTGCCTTCTTTGCCCTAATAAACTTTCAGGATCACATATGTTGGTTTATTTTAGCTGGATGAGCCAAAAATACTGTAAGAAGAACTTTTGAAGCCCAGTTCCTCAGACACACATGGAAGTAATTTTTCCTCAAGAGAGGCCTTACTTTAGTGGGCACGATATACGCCTGCAAAATTTGTCCCCGCAATTCAGTTGCAGGCACAAACGAGAGTGGTTACATCTCTAACGACTTGGTTACAGGTGCAGACCATCAGTCAGAAAGTGCAGTTACTCAGTCTACACCCACAAATCATTTTGTGAACACAAACATTTGAGTTCAAGTTACTCCCACAGATGGGGAGACTGGACTCGCTCCAACTGAAAATAAATCCCCAAGGGTTGTAACGTGGTTGATGTAGTATCCCTGTCTATAACTGGAAACGTACACTACATGTTTAGGTAGTGACTACAGTGTGAGCATACAGCACCACATCAGAGGACAGGATGTGCTGTATGCAAGCACAAAATGGCTCTTGAAGCTAGCTCTCAGCTGTTCATATACATGCATTTTCCATGACTGTATCCCTGCATGCAGCTTTTAAAGGACTCTTCCTTCCCATCAGCTAAAGGAAAAGGGACTTCTAGGAAAGATATGGCCCATAGATGGTGTACTGACATGTCATACAGGACCTGATCCAAAGACCGTTGAAGTCCGTGGGAATCTTTCCATTGACTTCAATCGACTTTGCGCAGGTCCATAGAGAAGTGTCAGATTGACATAGTTTTAAAGATACTTTTATTTAGCTGAATTTCTCTAAAGTTGAAGTTATAAAACACCCGTTCCCGCCTGCCTCCATTTCCCGCCTCTCCTCTCATCTCCTACCTTTCTGTCTTTCCTCTCCCTTTGCTTCTGCCTTCCCAAAGCATCATGAAAAAGGAGCGAGGGCACGCTGAAGGGTAGTTTCATTGAGTCGAGTTTGTTTCTGATTGTACCTATCTTGATACATCAAGGTTTGGATAAACCTGCTCACTATTCCAGTCCTATAGGAATGGACACTGGTGTAAGGCAGACAAAGGAGACTACAAGTGTGCAGGCCTCAACTACTACTGAGTAAGAGTCCTTTCTTGTTTTGAATTAACCTTTTAAAATGATCGGTGCCCAAGTCCATTTGGTGTATAACCAGAGTAATCCCATTGGCCTCAGTGGATTTAGATCAGGAAAGTGAGGGCAGAATTTGTGTGTCCAATCCTATCTCCTCCACCCACCTTCTCCAAGATCATTTTTCGTTTACTTGGAAGCATGAGATTTAAAGCTTTTTTTTTTTTTTTTTTGCTTTTTTTTTTCCTGATTCCTTGTGGAATTTTCCTTGTGCTCCAGTTCCTATTATTTGGTTTCTGAATGGGCATACACTATATTAAAAAGATGCAAATTCAGAAAGCTGTCAATTTGCTATTAAATAATAGTGAAAAAGACTTCTAATGAATATGGATTGGAAAAGAAAATCCCAAATAGTTTAGGACAAAAAAATCCATCTAAGTTAAAGGCTGGACAGGAAACACTCCGGGTTATAATGGAAAATATTAGTATATAATTCAAAACATCTGTTTTCAGTAGATAATTTGTCCAAGAGTTAGCTGTTTAAACACTGGATTTCTGATGCACAATTTAAACTGTTTCTTAACTAATGCAATGCTCTGCCCGGTATAAACCAAGAAAAAGTATTATTAGATTTAAGATAATAATGACTGATAATTAGAAAATCATTATTACTTAGTATTTTTTTCATTCACTATATATCAGGGTTTCTCAAACAGGGGTCATCACTTGTGTAGGGAAAGCCCCTGGCAGGCCGGGCCAGTTTGTTTACCTGCCCCGTCTGCAGGTCCGGCCGATCACGGCTCCCACTGGCCATGGATTGCTGCTCCAGGCCAATCGGAGTTGCAGGAAGTGGCGTGGGCGGGCACCCTTTCCAGCACTCCCATTGGCCCAGAGCAGCGATCCATGGCCAGTGGGAGCTGCGATTGGCCGGACCTGCGGACGAGGCAGGTAAACACACCGGCCCGGCCCACCAGGGGCTTTCCCTACACAAGGCACGAGCCCTGTTTGAGAAACCCTGCTATATGTGTAAAATACAATTGAAATAAATAATTAAGGTAAGCCCCAGAGAGTGATTAATTCAGTTTTTTCTTTTGTATATGTATGTACATTAAATAGGGTACATACAAACACACACACACACAGTTAAGCTGTGTGAAATTTTACCTTTGTCACATCCCATTTTGCATGGAATTGTGTTGGTCCGTATATGTGAAATTGTGTGAAACCATATCTAAAATGTTGTAAATATGCGCCACACGTAACCTGCCAGTGTTGGCATCTGTCTTTAAGTCAGAAGGGCATGATTTATTGGTAATGTTGTATACAAAATATATATGTATGATAGAATAGCTCATATTTCAGCTTGTTATGCAGGAAATGAAGACTAATATACAGGCCTGTTTGAATTTTATCAATTTAATATAATTTATATAGAAAACTAAATGAGGTGGCTAGTGACTAGAGCTGTGGCAATACTGCAAAAATATAATGCAAGTATTAATTCAAACGTTTAGCATATTTTCCCGATTGTGTGTATTTTTCTTGGCTAGGCTAATGAAAAAGTTAAGTGGCCAGAATGTTCTCAAAAACATTCTGAAACTATTCCTGGATGATGAATTCATAAACACGAGCATTCTTACTCAGACCCTGAATGCTGTGGTATGCCTCTTCCCCCTTTCTGGTTTCTCTGAGTGCAGGCCCCTCAGGTGTTAGTATTGTTCCCTTTATCTGCTTCAGGGTGGAATTTCACAAGGACTTGACTACACAAGGTAACTGACCGGCATAGCTATAGCAGAATAACTATTCTGCACTATTCAACGTGACGTTATTCCGGAATAATTACTCTGCTTCAGAAGTGCTACCCCATGCTTACTAACCACCTATCACGCTGCAAATCTGAGTGTGTTTCAGGTTCCCAGATTTCCTCCCTTCAGGAGTCTGTGACCAGAGAGCTTAACTAACAACCTTCTTTTAAAAGAAAGTATCAGAGGGGTAGCCGTGTTAGTCTGGATCTGTAAAAGCAACAAAGAATCCTGTGGCACCTTATAGACTAACAGACGTTTTGCAGCATGAGCTTTCGTGGGTGAATACCCACTTCTTCAGATGCAAGTGAAGAAGTGGGTATTCACCCACGAAAGCTCATGCTGCAAAACGTCTGTTAGTCTATAAGGTGCCACAGGATTCTTTGTTGCTTTTAAAAGAAAGTTATTTTTATTTAGCGGCTGGAACGAAGCATGAGAGAAGAGAGGGTTTTGTTTAAAACTACCAGCAGGCTATGTGCATAGATAGTCTCATGTAATTTTACACTTCACTACAAGCTAAATTAGACTCTTACTCTTAAGTGACAGGAACAGAACCGAACAAATTTGCATTCTGTTAGACAGCCCAGATGCTCCTGTATGTCTGTGGAACTCTTAGGCCTGTATGCTTACAAATTAGAGCAACCTAGCTACGTCGCTGGGGCCTGTGGAAAATTATGTCCTCGCTGCCAGTTATGTGGACCTAACCCGCTGTGTAGACGTGTCTGGGTCAACAAAAGAATTTTGTCATCAATTTAGCTACCGCCATTCAGAGATGGATTAACTACAATGACAGAAAAACCCTTCAGCCGACATAGGAAACATCTAGACTATGACATTACAGTGGCACAGCTGCAACTCCACTGTAGTGAAGACATGGCGTCAATTTGTTTCTCTCTGTGAAGCTCCATGTTCAAAGGAGAGCAGGCTAGAACCATTAAAACTACTCACTCTAACATTGTTTCTTAGGAAGTGTTGTTGTAATGGTGTCAGCATACTAGAGAGACGAGATGGGTGAGGCCATATCTTTTATTGCACCAACTTGTGTTGGTGAGAGAGACAAGCTTCTGATCGACACAGAGCTCTTCCTCATATCGGGGAAAGGTAGGACTCTTAAGTGTAAATGGCTAGGTGACTATCAGAAAGGGCTTCTTCCTTCTTGCCTTCAGCTGCGCTGGGTGAATAGATCCAGATGAAGTATCTGTAGTTCTGATAGAGCACCACTACATTTTTTAACACTGAATCTAAGAATTATGCTCATCCAATCAAGAAACAGAAACTTTTTTGTGACTTGTGTATCCAATCCAAACACACCAATAAAGCTCAATTTTAAAATACTGAATATTCACAATAGATTACTCATGCACCATCAGCAGGGGAAATATATTTGCAGGAATTGTTCAATCAGGAATTTTAAAATAACAATTTTTAGAAAACTCACCAGCTCATGTGCCATTTGAGAACACGTTAAAAAACCCTGAAGGGGCTGCAATAACAATTTAAAAAAATTAGCATATGCTTCCAAAAAAATTGACAGTCAAACAAAGATCTGTCACAAAAATGTCACATTAGCTTCCAAAATACTTACAGCTCAAAATTAGTCACAGTCCAATTTCAATTGTCAAAACCCAGACTCTATCCAGACTCCGCAGCTACCTGAAATTGTACAAGCCAAATACTCGCCACAGTCAGTCTCCCTGAAGCCCCCCGTCTTTCCATAAATAGAAACCTGTCAACTATATTCCCTCAAGCGCCAACGTTTGAAATTAAACCCCATGCCCTGTATTTGTACTAATATTAATTGTGTACAGCTAAGTTGCAGAATTTTCTCATTTGGTGAAGTTAATGCACCGGTCCAGTTGAGTTGCAGATAGTACACCCACAGAGGCTCCCCCTGCAGTACACTGGACATGTGATCATGCTGCTTCAGCGTGCACCAGTATTTCTGCCGTGTGTTTTAGTTCCTCAGCAGCACCCTGAGTACCCATCCCTCCGCAGTCCAAAACAGCTGTCTCTACTTCACTTTGGCAGTACACCTTGCTTATCTCTAGGAAAAAAGCAAAGTAAGGCCCCCATCTTGCAAAGGCTCCTCTAGGGCAGTCCCCTGCACCTCTGAGCAGTCCCCATTAAAGATCAGATTTGTGATTTTTCAGTTAATCCTAAACCAGCATTTCTCAAACAGGGGTTCCTCGGCCCGTGCCGCTTCCAGCAGCTCCCATTGGCCCGGAGCAGCGATCCGCGGCCAGTGGGAGCCGCGATCGGCCAGACCTGCGGACGGGGCAGGTAAGCACACCAGCCCGGCCTGCCCGGGGCTTTCCCTGAACAAGTGGTGACCCCTGTTTGAGAAACCCTGTCCTAAGCCCTCATAAAAATGTCTTGCTCAGAGTCTCTCCATAGTGTGTTTGAAAAAGAGAGACTATCCATCCATCTGTGCTTTCCTGCTGGCTATGCCTATCCCCGCAACATATGACACCATTTCCCTCCCAAACACTCATGCTCTTAACCTGAGTCTCCTCATTAATTCCACCCACTGTCTGTACCTCGCACATTCAGACTGTATCCAAATCTTGCAGCTACATAACATTCCTAAGAGCTAGCCTTTTCTCTTCGACCTTGTCTGTTTAAATTGTAACCTCCTTCAGAGCTAGGAACAAGCAACAATAGATGCTTGTTCCTAGCTGGGACTTCAGGGCACTACCCTAATACTAATATATAATAAGACCAGTAATAATACATTGCATTACATTTGCAGCTTCAGTGGTTATTTTACTTCCATTTCATTCTGCTGAAACCATCTGAGAAGTATCTGTAATTAGGCAAACAGTTATAAATGCATTCATAATGATTCATCTAGGATTAACAGGAATTATCTTACTCAATGATCATTTCCCACCCAGGTGGGTTTCTCTTCACCGTTGATGCGTTCTCCGTACGATGTGCCACTTTCTTCTTCGGATAAAAGGCTCTGTTCTCAAATGAGATCATGTGTAGAAGCTGTGGCTACGCATCTTCAGAAGAATGAAGCAGAGGCCACAGGGAGACCACTCCAGTGATCTTTCTAGTAGAGCTCTCAAAAGAGAATTGCACAAGGACGTTGTGGCATGAGGGTAGGACACCAAGCCTTTACTTTAAGCATAACTTTACAACATTTTTGCCATGGCAAAAATCAGGCTCTTCTTCAATGAGAGCACTGTCCTGTGCCACCTCCTGTGTTGAAGATTCCCCTCATGTAGTTCCCACAAGAGTGAGGTTTGCAATGCTTATTTCCCTTCTGGGGGACTAGTCTGCAGGTCCATCCCCAACCTGGAGGATGCCAGGGAATCAATAGGAAGCTGCCAGGACCTCTGGAAGAGAGGCTGCATCCCAAAGCTCAGTGGCACACCCTTCATTCCCTGTTTCCTAGCACCATGGGTCCACCAGTAGTGTGCTATTAGGGTCTCTGCCTGTCCCTGGAATCCCAGCGGTAGTGGTTGGGATGGGGCAATGCTCTGCTGAAAAGATTATGCAGACTGAGGCTATATTATCATTTCTAGGGACTCACTGGCAGGTCACTGCATCCATCCCAGTCCTACCCTTGGCCCATCCATCCCTACTCCGAGTCCCCCAGTGTCCACCCCCTTCCCCTAGGACAGGTGCTAACCAAAGAGATCAGTGTGAAAGATGTGACTGACTGCCACTTCCATATGAGAAGGTAGAACCCTCTGTGCAATTACCTTGGTGGCCAATCCCACTCTATATCTCCAAGAATTGCCTCCATAATTAAATTTCCAAAGTCACTTATGCCATTACAAACAGGCTGTATATTCCAGGCCTGATCATGTGAGGACTTTTCAGGGTCCCTCCATTGTTGAAACCTGCCGTCTGAATAGCTAGCTGTGCATGGCTCGTGACGTACCTTTTGGAGCAGAATGCACACAAATGTGCTTTTCTTAGCTCCCATCTGGTGTACGATTTATTTAGCAAGGCACCCATTGCAGGAGTTGTTTATAAATATTGCCCACTCGACAGCACTAACAAATTATTTTAACACTAGTGAAGGGGAGGGAAATGATTTTAACTTTGGATGTATTGACCAGAAAAAGGCAAGGCAAGAATCCAAGATCACAATCATGAGAAGGATATGTTCCTTCAGCATTGCCTATTTTTTAAAAATCTATTTACTAGGGGCCTCTAAAAATGTGTTGTGCATGTCTTGATCCTTCAACGACTGCACCAGTAGCTTCTCTCTGAGCTGCCTGTTATGCAACATTGAGAGCCTCAGCCAGATCTGCAAAGATAGGAATACTGTGGTAATCAGTTTTCATCTCTCAAAATATAATGAATGCTACTCACATCTCCATAGTTAACTCACTTCCACGCAATCTGTGTATGGCTAAGACATCTTAAAGGAGTCAGCTTTTCAGGAAGTGCTGAGCACCCACACTCTGAAAATCAAACTCTTTTAAGGTTTCCAGTTGAGCACCCAAGAATGGAGGCATTCAAATGCAGTCATTTATGGCCCCCTGGCTCATATCTGCAATATGGCTGAGTTAATATTGTGCACGGATGCTTACTGGACCATCCTGACTTTTGAGTGCTTGAACTTATAACCTGAACATTACATTAGGAGAGCTTTTGGCATTTAATTTTCCTAGTTTTATAGAAGCCAAATGAAATTAAAAACAAAGGAAAACAATCCGGAGCTAGTCAGCTTGAGGAGTTTACGAGTTTCTCTGACTTCACCAGAGTGAATCTTATAATGTGCATTCTCCAAAGGTATTCCATTTGAGGGAGTCTTATGTCAGCAATCCATAACCAAGGCATCCTTAAAATGTGTGTGTAGCTCCTGCCTGGGAGGACTGCAGTGGTAAAAGCAGCCCTGGAGAGGGCTGCAGCTCTAAAAGCTGAGCTGATTGGGGAAGCGGCCGCAGCTGGGCCACACCCCAATCAGGCCACAGCTGGCCTGTATAAAAAGGCTGGGAGCCAGGGGCTCAACAGTCTCTCTCTGTCTTCAGAGAGAGAAGGGCCTGGCTGCAGGGAGCTTAACCGGGTATCTGGAGTGGAGCAGGGCTGCGGAAAGGCTAAGGGAGCTGAGGAGCTCTGCCCTAGGAAAGCCCCAGGCTGCAGGCCTGGTAAGGTCTATTAGGGACTGGGTTTCAGGGGCAGCAGGTCCAAACCCCTTTGCCTGTGGTGAGTGGATTATACTGCAGTCTGCCCTAGTAACAGGGGCTAGATGGAGACTGGGCAGTAGCCAAGACTGAGGCAAAGTGGGGATAGTGGGTGGGGGTTCCCCTGGGAGGGGAGACCCAGACTGTGGTGGCACTGCCAGGGGCAGCACCCAGTTAAAGGGGCACCGGGGTCCTGGGAGGGACACGGGGGCCAAGCAGCAGCGGGACACTGGCCGACAGAGGGCGCTCTGGAGGCTGGATGAGCTAGTTCGCTGAGAGACCAGCAGGAGGCACCGCAGGAGTGAGTCCCGCACGCGTACAGTGTCCAAAACCACCTGACGTATAAACTGTGTGGGACTGACAGCAACGAACATTCACAAATTTAAATCTACTGAACTGATTTTCTTCAAGCCTGACTTGACGTGGGGTGAGCTACAAAACAAGCCTAGTTTGAAATAACTACCACTGATCAGGAATGTTGTGCTGGGATAACGCAAAACTAATAAGAACAGTCCACTTCTTGCATGTTGTTGATCTTGACAGTTGAGGGCTCAGGCCTTGATTCAGCAAAACAGTTAAGCATGGGCTTAATTGCTTTGGTGATTCTGGGCCTAAAGTGAACCTCAGGTTATCCTTATCTCTTGCCTTCTTTGAACTAAAATGCATCTACTCTTCTGCTGATGTGATGGCTGGCCTCTTGGGCAAAACACTGGGTATTGAACCAGAGACATCCAGAACTAAAAGCATAAGCAGCTACAATTTGAGCTTTAGCTGGGAGCTGTTCCAACTCTGTGCATCAGCAGAGAGTGGGCCCCATGACACACACTCCCCAGGGGGTTATTTTATCCTTGTATATGCAAATATGTTTGTTTTCCCCAGAATGATATTCATGTTTTTAATTAACATGCTTATTGAGAAAGTTCATTCATTGATGTTTATTAGCTCATTCATTTCACACACCACTTCCCGGGGCCTATGTATTTACTTCAATGAGGGAAATTGTAAATGTCTCATTGAAACATACAGAAAAATCCCCCATGACGTCAAGAAGGGAAAGACTTTCAAAACTGCCTTCAAATTAATTTCAAGTTTCTCAAATGAGACTTGGCTGCTCTGGAATGACTGGGGAGAACAAACATAGATCCACAATTCACTGTTTTTGTGCTGCTTTTTGAGTATTTCATTCCTCCCCATGTTGCTTTTTTTGTGCTTTGGTGGCACAGCATTCAAAATGCTTATATCCAGGAATACACGCCAAACACTGATGTACAGGTAGGTTTATGCAGCAGAGGCCTGACCAAAACCCACTGAAGTCAGTGGGAAAATTCCTGTGGACTTCAGTAGGTTTGGGATCAATCACATAATGTTTGCTTGCAGACTTTAAGCACAGATCCAGGAAGACCATTTCTTTGGGTTGTAAAAGGTAGTGAATATAACTTGGCTTCTTATGGGCTGCTTATTCATTAATATATAAATAGTCTCTGTCTCCATGTAGCAGCTGGGAACATATTGACATCCTGTTGTTGTTAAAGAGAACTGCCCCAAAAGAGTTTTCTCCTACTGCTGCGACTTCATCTCCATCTGATGGTGCATGTCTTTCATTGACACCTCAACAGAAACCTTCTGGGTATTCACACTTAGGGCTAGTCTACACTTACGAGCCGGGTCGACGCGGTGAGTTCGACTTCTCGGAGTTCGAACTATCGCGTCTAATCTGGACGCGATAGTTCGAACTCCGGAAGCGATAGTTCGAACTCCGGTACTCCACCACTGCAAAAGGCGGTGGCGGAATCGACCTTGGAGCCGCGGACTTCGATTCCGCGGCGTCTGGACGGGTGAGTAGTTCGAACTAGGGTACTTCGAATTCAGCTACGCTATTCACGTAGCTGAATTTGCGTACCCTAGTTCGACCCCGATTCTTAGTGTGGACCAGCCCTTACAAAAAGAGCCTTTTCTCAGGCTACAGGGGTATAATGCTTGGGTATCATTCTGTTCTGGCTAATAGCAAAATGACATGTGCCCATCTTTAATTGCATAGGAAGAGCTTTTAAAGCAATAATGATCATTGGTAGAAAGGATATATGCATGTTACAGGACAGATTGTCCCAGCTCTTGTGTGGGAAGGGGAAGGGAAAGCTCCTTGCATTGTTCTTGCCTCCCCCTCATTTGCCCCAGCCAAGAAGCACACGCACCCATTTAAACATAGTCGCAAGCTGCTGTTACTAATAGAAACAGATGCTCAGTTTCCATGGCAGATGCTAGTTTCCTGGGTAACATGGTAACACCGGGGGCCCATCCTGCAAAGTGCTGAATGCATCTTGTAATGGGAGCGGATGGAGCACAGCAGCTCGTGAAAGATGCTAACGTCTCTCAGGATCAGGCCCATTGAACAATAGATATTGTCTAGCATTGTTTCAAAGTGAATTTGGAGTACTCTGTATTCACAACAAATGAAGGGAGGCGGAGAGAGAATGCACAGCACAGTCAAACAAATACCTGAGATGAGGGTAACTCTGTATCCACCAATGTGCAAGTCCTGGGTTTGTTCTGATATTTCTCTAAGACTTTGTGAATCCATTGGCTCATTACTGTTCTCCTTTAGAAATCCCGCTGGAGTGAAATAGTGATAGAGCAATCGCCTTATTAAAAGATGTATTTCACATAAGCTACACTGAGCCTCGTAGCTGTAGATGCTTCATTATTTCACTTGCCTAAGATCATGTAAGTTCGGTGAAAGAGCTATGTAAACAACGTTCTTTTGCGGAACTTATGCATCCATGTTCTTCTCTGGTTAGGCAAATGGTGTTGCAATAAGGGATCCCATGGGTTACAGAGGAAACAAAGGAGAATAGCCCTGAATTGTCAAACAAAGTCAATTCCTCTCATCATGCCGATTCTTTCTTAGCTCTGGGAAACCTGGCTACTAAGGCAGGCCTGAGGTGTAACATGCTGACGAAAAGGGAGGGCCAGAGCCAGGCTAGTGAAGCATAGTTAGCTGCTGACGATGCCGGAAGAAAGAGCAAGGCTACTCTCCGTCACGCTGAGGGTGTGAGGAGAACATCAGTCCACCACACACCCCTACCGAGAGCACAGCGCCAGCTAGGAAGCAATGGATGTTGTCCTGGGGAGGACCTTGATAAAGGGAGTGGGATTATGTGTGGATCAGGAACAGTGGAGCCTGGAAAGTATTTAGTTAGGTTTACATGACAGCCAGACATCCAAAGTTTGCTCCAGGCCTTTTGAGGCTCCTGCATATTAATTTAACAGATAAACTTGCAGTGATTAGATCACTCTGTGGTGTGTTCCTACATGCTGGGGTCTTCATGGATTTTATTTGTTTCATTCCTCTGGCAGCAAGCCTGAAGTAGGACCAATACAATTTCAAGAGGAACAAAATTATTTTAGTTAGAAACTCGCAAATGAGCAGGCGAATTTAGGAAGGTGTAAAATATCCCGCAGATCTAGTACCAGCCAATCCAAATCCCACATCCAGGAAAGATTATGCCTTCCATTTGCAAAAGGCAAGACATGCCACTGAGAGTTTGCCAAGGCCAAAGCCACCCCAAATCATCCCATCTCTAATCTTGCTGGAGGAAGCAGCTGCCCATTGTACTGACTCAACCAGGCAAAGCAAAATCTGCACCCAGTGACTCATGCAAAGACACAATACAGCCGTAACCTAATTAATTGGAATATCCTACTTTGGGTTAGCTCAGCAGTTTAGAGGCAGCCAAGTCTCACAGGAAATCAAAGTTCACATCCTGCTCTCGGTCGCTCCCATGCCTCAGCCAACAGCTGCTGAGAGCATTGCAGGGCCATGACAAAAATCCTAACATTAATAGAAACCATCTAAAATACCCCAAAACAAATTAAATGCATTAGCCTTCCTGACCCCCAAATAAGAACTTCTTTTGTGTAAGCGCCAGTTCCTTCTCCCATTGAAGTCACTGGCAAAATCCCCACTGATCTCTACATGGGCGGCTCTCTGACTCCACCGGTTTCTTCTCATCTACAGAGATAGATGGAAGAGCTGCTTAAGCTTCATTTCTCCCACTCCCATTGCCGATGTACAGATCAACCCGATCTAGAGAGGTAATATAAAAGAGGCATGTTTTTCTGCTGTGAGCTGAACTAAAAGTGATTAATATGGTTAAAACCCAGGCTTGGATCTTATGAGTGATGGGAAAACAGACAAGGTACCACGCAGAACAAAGAGGCTGAACAAAAGAGGCAGAATCCCTGTCAGGTGACAGAATCACTCTTTTGAAGAGGGCCGGCTATGGAATGACATTGCGACAAAGAAGATGTTTCAGCAAAGGGAAAATGGTACTATTGACAATAGTTACAATCGTGAGTGGCTGGAGCAGGCAAAGTAAAAACAAGGCAAAAAAACTCACCACTGATCAGTCATTGTCAACATGAAACATCCCCTACCCGCCTCCTTGTCCTTGCTCTCCCCATTAAAAAATAAAAGGAAGGGGACTAGAACACTCAATACCAACACAAGAAACCTTTATAGAATGGCATTCGTTGCAGAAGCTGAATAAATAAGACAGTAAAGGATATATAAGGACACTTATTTGTCCATTCTGAAAGCAGTGAAACACACACATGTATAAAGCAGCTTAATTCTTTCTCTACACTGATGTTGGTTTTGGCCCAAAGAGACCAGAAACCTGGAATCAGAGCCTCATTCATGCTCCAACCCCTTTCCACTGCCTAAAAAGTGCCGGCACAACGTACAGGGGCCCTAAAAATCCTGGTTCCGGATGGGGGAGAATTTTCTTGCTGCAGAAACTGGCGAGACATTTGTAAGTACAACCCTGTGGGTTAAGGTTGAAGATTTAGGGTTAGATTGTGCCACTTCTTACTCATGTTGGTTGGCGTCAAAGGGGCTATTCCTGTGAGCAAGCGCTCATCAATATTTTCTATTAATCATGTTTATTGTGGTCGTGCCAAGGGATCAACCAAAATAGTGCACACGAGATGCACAATTTTCACCTTAGGCTGGTGGGGCGGGGGGAAGGTGTCTTTTCCTGATTTCAGCCCCGACCCATTACCACAGACACACTCCTGCCACACTTATCTCCACAAGAAATAATGAGCTGTCTGTGGTAGCATGGGAGCACCTCTGCCCAGCTGTGCTACCAATGCTCCTGTGGCACCGTAGCACCACCATTTCTGTTAACACCAATCAAGAAGGAAACAGAAGGAGTGCCTCCGTTTCCCCCCTCTCCAGACAAGTGTTTTCAGGTCTCACCACCCAGCCTATTCTATATAGG